>NC_057358.1:56330052-56982552 GCF_016509475.1 Prionailurus bengalensis | reverse complement strand
ACACACACACACACACACACACACTAGATATAAGAAATTACTGTTAGATTTTGGGAGCATTTATCTCACTGTTAATCTCTAAACTAAAAATTTTGACCTAGAACAATTTTTGACAAAAAGAAAATACACAGAGGAGGAGGATCTCAGTATGGAACAGAACTCTGCATTCTGTTCTGTATTTTTTGCTCATTACCTTTGGACGCCTATTGGCATCTGTATAAAGTCTCTCTTGATGCCCAACATGGAGTCAATACCTCCTTTCTGTGTGACACCTTTGTGTTTGTTCACCTCTTCACTCATTCTTCTCATTCTGACAGAAAACATTTATGGAGGTCCTAGTATATGCAGGTTATTTTATAAGTCTTCATGAGAAGACAGAAATCAATGATACAGTTCCTCTCCCTGTGTTGCTCACAGTCTTTTGGGGAAGGTAAACCATGCGTTTTCATGGTGAAAGGAGCTGTGAGTGAGGCGGTACAGGAGGCTCTGTCATTAGAGAGGAGAGTCCTTCAGTGCATGTATTTATCCTCTAAAATGAGTTAATATTTATATATACCATGTATCTAATGTATACAACATACATATCTGTTGTTGTTTATGTCATCTATGGACGTCATGTGGCTACCAGGACTGCTCTAGCCAATTCTCTTTATTTAAAAATTTTTTTAATGTTTATTTATTTTTGAGAAAGAGAGACAGAGCATGAGGAGGTGGGAAGAGAGAAAGGGAGACACAGAATCTGAAGCAGCTCCAAGCTCTGAGCTGTCAGCACAGAGTCCAATGCAAAGCTTGAACCCACAAACCATGAGATCATGACCTGAGCCAAAGTCAGATACTTAACTGACTGAACCACCCAGGCGCCCCAAGCCAATTCTCTTTAAGTGCTTGTGCAAAAAAGCTCTCACAATATTCACTGAATCTACCCTTTTATAACGTACCTTCATATAGTATAGTTTAACTCATCATCCCATCTTGTCTGGGTATTTTCAAGTTATTGATTTCTTCCCAGTCACATCTTTCTGAGACAAATTTATAGCTCTGAAGAAAATATTCTAATTGCTTTCTCCCAAGTTCTCCAGTTAAGAAGACTGGGCATATAATGTATTACTTTCCCTTTATCCATCTTTAGCCTTTTCCTCACTACAATAGTAGAGGATATTATTTTTGACTATTGGTTTAGTATCAGCAGAATGACATTTGGAAAGGTGAGCCAGAAACATGATGATGATGATGATGATGGTGATGGTGATGATCATAATTGGCACCTAAGGTAAATCTTACTCAAAGAACTAAAACACACTAAGTTATGGAATCATGTTTTGATCCATTATGAAAAATTTAAATGCTTAGTCCAAACTCATTAAAACTCCTTAAAAGGTTGTTTTTTTCCTGTAATTATTACTCCATTTTTTTTTCTAAAGTTTTTCAATTATTTATTTTAAGAGAGAGAGAGCAGAGGGAGGGGAAGAGAGAGAATTCCAAGCAGTATCCTTGCTGTGAGCACAGAGCCCAATACGGGACTTGATCTTGTGAACTGTGCGATCATGATTCTGAGCCGAAACCAAAAGTCGGAAGCTTTAACCATTCAGCCACCTAGGCGCCACCATTATAACTCCAATTGTAAACCAAACTGATTAAGTTCTAACACATACAGGTGTATAAGAGGCACATATAGAACAAAGTATTAATACATTTCTTCTGACATGCTCACATGTCCTGCTGGCAGTTAATAAAATGCAATCCATACATTTTCTTAAGTTCCTTGCACAAGGAGAAGAGACAATGGTGGAGCAGCCTCAGGGGGATGGAAGTGGACCTATTTAATTTCTTCTCAAGAGTGGAAAAAGAGCCTCAGCTGGCATGTGTTGTAGTACTTGTGCCATCCTGTATATTTTATTGGGTCTCCCCGAGCCCTTTATTAACGTAGGTGGGTAGTCAGCCTGCAGCTGCAGTGAGCTCACTTCCTGTCTAACTCCCCAGCCCCGTTTCTCATTTCCTACCATTCCCTGCATCACTCTTTATGACTTTTGCTCTAGTAATGCCGAGTTGCCTGTGGCTTTTCACAGCCACCATGCTTTTCTTTGCTTATGATGTTCGGTTGCAGTGCCTTTCACCTTACTTTGCACCTGGGTGATGGCTGTTCGTCCTTAATATTTTCTGCTAACTCTTAATGGCTCCCATCGTCCCTCCCTTAAGAAATTTTGTCTTTGTGTCTCTCCTCTATTAGATTTTGACTTCCTAGAGCAGTGGTCAGCAAACTGTGGCCTGTAGGCCTAATCTAGGCTGTTGCCTGCTTTTGTATGACCTGCGAACTAAGAATAGTTTTTTTTCCATTTTTGAATTATTGAAAAAAAATCAAAAGAGGAATAATATTTTTTTTACTTTAAAATATTTTATTGGAATCCATTTGATAAAAGCAAGTACTTGTTTACGAAAAAGAAGTCAAAGTGGCCTAAATGATACTTAAATGTCTCAAAATTTCCTAGCAGTTTCTTTTCCTCTAGTAAGTTGACAGCTACCCACACAGGTTAATGAAGGAAAGACAGATGTAAGTAAGTTCCTAGGATCTTCCCACTACCAGATTGGAGACATCCTTTGTGTCTACAAAACCCATTGTAGCCAGGGAGAAAGGACATGGCTCTTCCCTACTCAATACAGCCTGTAGATGGAAGTGGCAGGATCCATTTCCTAGGCGTCCCAGACATCTCTACAGCACTTCTTCAGGAAGACATATTCCAAACTTCAGCCCTTCAGTCAGATCAGTGCCTAATCTGTGAAAGGCCACTGCCCCAGCAAGGCTTCATGAATAATCATGCTAGAAAGATGAAAACAGCACAACCAATGGAAAGGACAAGCAAAGTTAAGGCCCTCTTATCAGCCCCTTCTCAGAGACTCAAGTATCCAGTTCTCCAAATGAGAGTATTTTATTATGCATGAACATTATATGAAATTCAAATTTGTGTCTATAAATGAAGGTTCATTAGAACACAGACAGGCACATTCATTGTATGTTGAGGTAGTGTACCATAATATAATGTACTTTAGGGTTACACTGGTAGAACTGAGTAATGTTGCCCACAAAAGCCTAAAATATTTGCTCTCTGGCCCTTTATGGATAAAGTCTGCTAATCTCTGTCCTGGAGGGCAGGGACAGAGTCCCTGTCATCCCATTATCCAAAGCTTCTAGTGTAGTGATTCCTAGTTCAATGAGTTAATTAAATGGTTGAATAAGCTATCTCTGACCTGACCCTCTAACCCACCCTAGGGTTTCTAGCTCTCTTCCTGAAGGAAGTTTAATAGAGGAAATAATGAATTATGAAGACCTGGGTGCTAGTTTTGCTCTCATCATTGTCTGTATAACCTTGCACAACTGCTTTATCTTTCTTTATTTAAAAATAGAATTATTACATTCGATGGATTTCATAGTTCTTTCCAGGTATATAATTCTAGAGATATTCTATCAATGTCTTTGTTAACTCAGTATGCAAAAAGAACAAAAACAGGTTTGGAGAGCTCCTTATTAAGAAATGTAGTCAAAAAGAACAGTGAACTTTTACAGATCAATTATACACCAGGTTTATTACTGGGTTGATTAGGTGTTCCACTGTAAATCAAATAAAAATCAAGTTTATTGTTGGTCTGCACTATGAATCTCTTGTATTAATGTATTGGGGTAGAAGATAAGATCTTTTGTTGTAAGATCCGTGGCTTATAATGTATCTATATTGTTTTTTCAATAAGTTTGATGAAAGGCAATACTTTCATTGAAAGGCAGACACTTTTAATGTTAGATTTTGCTAGAATCCTGAATTATTCTGTTTATTCTCTCTTTTTTAATCATATTTTTTTTCTCTTATATGTACCTGCCTCCCCAGAGGTATTACAAGCTAGATCAAGGGTAATGTTGATACTCATCCTACCTACCTACCTTATTTTCTAGATTATGAAAATTCCAGAGTCCTGACATCTCTAAAGTGACTTCCTGATTCTAACAGAGGTGCCAGTTGTAGTCCTGGACAGTCATGAAGGTATCTTACATGAAAATATCACAACATAATTTACAGACTCTTTGGATGAAGACCCTTGTGCAGTTTATACCCTTCTCTGACGTATTTAAAAGGACAATGAAAAGGCAAAGTTAGACTTTTGATTTAAAAGATTCTAACTTAGGGGCGCCTGGGTGGCGCAGTCGGTTAAGCGTCCGACTTCAGCCAGGTCACGATCTCGCGGTCCGGGAGTTCGAGCCCCGCGTCAGGCTCTGGGCTGATGGCTCAGAGCCTGGAGCCTGTTTCCGATTCTGTGTCTCCCTCTCTCTCTGCCCCTCCCCCGTTCATGCTCTGTCTCTCTCTGTCCCAAAAATAAATAAAAAAAAAAAAGTTGAAAAAAAAATATTTTAAAAAATAAAAAATAAAAGATTCTAACTTAGATGAGAATATTCCTGAGTTAAATTGATCCTCACAAAAACCTATAAAAATAGTACAGATAAAAGAACTAAAATAGATAATTTTAAAATATTAGTCAAATGGATAACTACAAATTTTCTACTGTTTGCTATATACAGCATTAAAATGCAGCATTGAAGTGTAAAAGAATATGTTCTACACTGTTTGCTAAAAACCCTAACTGGTTAAGTGGAATGCCCAAAATAGAAATGGCCTCTAAATTAATCTTTTCCAGTTTTTACACATGTAGGACTTATATGTTAGAAGTTGATGAATGGTAGGAAAATGTGTCCAATAATTTAAAAGCTGCTAAAGGAAGTGAAAAAAATGTGAACATCCAAGAAGAATTTCATAAAAATATATTTTCTAGAAGCTGTGTGTCTACTTTTCTGAAATAACCTCGAGAAATAATAAATAGATAATTTTACATAGCCTCCTCATTTCTAATATTAGGGTCCTGCTGCATTGTTATACAATCTTTTTTGTTGCCTTCTGTAGAAATCTCCTTTTTTTTCAATTTTATTTTTAATGTTTCTTTATTTTTGAGGGAAAGAGACAGAGCATGGGCAGGGGAGGGGCAGAAAGAGAGGGAAACACAGAATTCGAATTAGGCTCCAGGTTCTGAGTTTTCAACACAGAGCTGGACTTGGGGCTTGAACTCACCAACCGTGAGATCATGACCTGAGTCAGAGTGGGGCACTTAACCCGCTGAGCCACCCAGGTGCCCCTGTACAAATCTCTTATATTGAGGGCCTGAAAGCAAGCAGTGTGGGACATCTCATTGTGAAAGAGAATACATTTAATATAACCTATTTGCTTCAGGGTTTGCTGTGTGGTCTATCTTGAATTAGGTTAGCTACCATCAAGTATGTGAAAGACAAGTCTAGAGAACCAGTTCCAGGGAGTTCAGAACTACTGTATGTTAAACATTTCTTCATCCACAGGGAATATATGTTAGGGCAAATCAGTATTATTGCCACTACTTCTAGTTTTTTCATTCTGTTTTCACTCACTAAATATTTGCCAAGCCTATTCCTCTGTTTTGGAATTCTGAGTGCCATTAAAAACATACCTGAAACACATCTGTAAATGAATATTCTTTTAATTTATAAAAATAAAAAGCATTTTAATATTTTTATTCCCATTTAGATTATTTCACCTGAAAATCTATTGTTATTTAAATGCAACAATTCACCTTGTGATCTTAAGGGGGAAAATATTACCTTTATTTTGCTGCATTTGCTATAATTATAGGCTAATTAAATGGCAAAATATCAATAGCATTATTTTATTTTTTAATATATTAACTAACTTCAATATACATAGTTTAGAATGTATATCTCAAATTACATTCATAATACATACATAAATGTATAATACATATACATATACATTACATATACATATAATACATATACATATAATAATACATAAAACATATAAGGAGATTATTTTATTAATTGTCAAAAATATAGACACATACTTTCCAGAGCTCAGAAATTATAAACTTCCTTATGAAAATTCAAGGATGCATGTTCTTTCTTCTGGAGCAAAAATGGTACACGGATGAAGAATGACAGTTTAAAAGTATGTAGTTGTGTCTAAAACAAAATAAACATTTACTTGCTGAAGGTTCGTTTCTACCTGTGATGACTACAGAACAGCATGTACTTTGATTAAAATGCATTTGAAACACCTTCTTTCTATATATTTACCTTTCGCTTTTCCTGAACACATTTAAGGCTCAGAAACACAGTGATCACGTCCTGTGATGTGTATGTAGGTGAATGAGCTAGTACATCTGCACCCTTCCTTTCCTTATCTTCTCTGGGTGTCCCTGAGCTCTCCCCAAGCTGAGACAGATGGCTGCTGGTTTAGTTATGTGCGTGGGAGAGAGGGACTTCCACATGTGATTTTTACCATTTGGTAGTAATTAGTTTGTTGTATAAATTAACATTAACTGAACCATTCTTCAGGCATTGTTTGTAATTATCTTCTTTGAGTCTCTGAGTTGTATAAAGAGATAAAAAGCAGGGAAGGCATTGCTCCTTCTTTTATAAAAGTGGAAAAATCTATCATTAGACAGAATAGATCAACAATTACTATTGTATTCCCAATAGATGAAAGACTTTGAAATAATTATAAAACAGAAAAACCAAGATTTTTCTGGAACTTAATGGTTTAGAAATACAATTAGATTTTGTGAAAATGTGTGATTTTTTTAAAGGAAGAACTGAATGTAAAAGAAAAATGAAATACAGTTTGAGGGTTGTTTTTCACATCATTTAGCAAATTTCTTTTGGTTCTCACAATAACTACCTCTTGAAGGTCACTGTCTGTCTTGTCTTTTTTCTTCCTTATATGTTGCATACTTTATTTAGATGCTTTCAAATGGAAGTATTTTAGTGTACATTTTATGAGAAGCATGTATTTTTCTGAGATGTAGCATGCTGATATTCATCTTTTTTAAACAAAATTGTTCATGAGTGAGTGGGATTTTGATAATTCAAGCTTTAAACTCTACCGAGTTACTATTCTCTCTCCTCTATCCCCAGTGAAGATGTTGAATATGAAGGAAACAATAAATAACCTATGTTTCTTTCAGTTTGGTTTTGGCCTTGCTTATATTATTTAATATTATTTCTGAATCTTCTTCTGGTGTCTTTCTCTAAAGAGATCTAATAGCTGATACCATATAACAGATTGTCCTTTAAAGCATAAATGTTTCTTTCTGAAAAAAAAAATTCCCATCTGTGTTTTTCCTTTGAGAATTGCTCTAAGAAACTACCAAGAAGAACAAATTATTGCTAGACATATTTTGACCCAAAGTATTTAAAGTGTGTCATCACACTTTTACTGTCCATAACACAGTCATAACTTTGATGTTGACAAGAAAATATGATGGTCATTATTCTACCAAGAGTTTCTTTATTGCAGCCTATTAGGTAATAAAACCCCAGTCACACCAGAATTAATATTTGTGTGAACCTGTTATTAGATTATTAATAAAAAGAGAAATATATATATCATAAGTAGCTTTTTTCTATCATACAGTTACTGATTAGATATTAGTTGTAGAAGCTATAAATACCAGAAGTAATTCATTTCCTGGCTTGAAAAAAATATTGTTGCAATTTGGTTCAAGGAATACAATTATTTAATGAGTCTCCAAGATTTAAAAATATTTCAGTACCATTGCAAATTACTTGGAAAAATAAGAACATTTTGTCCTTATTTAGAACAGTTACACTTAGTGCATCTTTTTGTGTGTGAATGAATAAAATTAAGATGAATAAAAAGTTTTTTTAATTAATTTTAAATCTGTTTTGTTTTGAATTGTTAGATAAGCCATTCATGTGTTTATGTGAATGTGAGGTTAAAAGAGCTTTGCCACTTTTTTTTTTTAAAGTAAGACTGTTTTAAGAAGAGTTTCTGGATTACTGCAATTGAGGTATTTTTTAAGTACTTCTAATGCAGAACTTATTTTTATGAAATAGGGAAATGAGAAATACTTTGTGCCTAGGAGTTTGTCCTACCCCAAAAAGTATATCTTCCTATGTTTTCCATAATCCACTGAGATTCTAAATCATGCTTCTGCTTTGCATATGTATCACTTTTAACCACTTTTATAACCCCAAAGTTTTGGAATTTTCAAAAATTTTGCCTCCTCAAAATCACTTATGCACATGTATTTTTTTTTCTCAAATGAGAAAAAGGAAATCATTATTGGCTAGTCTCTTTTTTTGGGTTGTAAATTAAAGAAACATAAAAGCCTTATGCTCTGTGCTTTTCATTCAGTGTCTAGAGCTGGCTAAGCAGGAAGCCAACTTCATCCTGAAGATGTTTCCTCTCCCTGCCTCCCAGGACAGAGTCATACTTTCTTTTAAATGGGGGCCAGTATAGATTTGGGTAAAATTTTGAAGAGCAAACTTTATGTCTACTCAACATCCATTCCATATACTATGTGTTATCTGCAAATGATATAATTTTGACAAAACACTTTAATAGAATGGTTTTTGATTTGTGCATATTAAGATTCTTAACATTAGGCCAAAATATTATTTCGTGTGAGGGAAAGTAGTCTTTATGTTCCTCAGGTAAATTTAAGTCCTATTTCTTGGAAGTGATGCAAAATAAACACTTCTGATTTCAAACTGTTTGATTTTGCTTTGTGTATGTACTTGTGCTCATAAGAGCACATGAATCAAGGCTTACATGCACCTTTTGAAAAAAATCACAGTATCCTATCATTCTCATTCATATAAACCTAAACCATTGTTTCATTGTTGCTCAATTCAAAAAAAAATTTATTTCAATATTTCTTCTTTTGGAAAAATGGTTTTTAGAGGAAAACCATCAACTGTTGACAAGTATCCTACACAGAAACCCACTGAATATATTTTGTGACCGCCATTTGAAATGCAGACTCTTGCATGACATGATATATTTTGGAACCAGAGATAAGAAAGGAGGGGGAAAAAAAGAGCAGCTCTTCTGTGGCTGTGGCTGTGGCTGTGAAGCTCAAAGAGAATACATTAATTAACCCAAGAGAATTTCTAGGAAGCTGTACTGAGAAGCTGTAGCTTTGAAATCTAGTGATCTTTATCCACTGTTGGGTTTGGGTCAAAGACCTTGGATAGAGAAGGAAAAAGGGAAGGGGGTACATTATAGGAACCAGATGTTAAAAACTGATAAAGGCTGACCAGCCCCCTGCTGCTGAAATCTAACCCCACCTCCATCAAAAAGGTGACATTCTCCTCTGAAGCCCCTATGTCCTTCGAGGAGAGAGAGAGACACAGTTCTGGCTCTGCATTTTTCCTTTGGCCTACCTTGTCGAATGGCCCTAGAAGACTAAACAGGTGTTATCTACTTTTGATTTCAGTGCATTTAAATTAATCCTGTCAGCTCAGCTGTTAAAACAACTGTCATCTCCAGCTGTTAGTAATTTTCGACTGGGCACTTTCACAGGTTGCCAAGATCTGAGCCTGCATTGTGTGTCTTTCTGAATGCGGTAGAGTAACAATTTGTGTTTTGGTGTTTTGGTTTTTTTTTTAAAGGGGCTTGTATTGTGATGCTGCACACGTTGATATGATCGTAATAATAATAATTTCAGAAGACTCTCTGGTACTGTGTTTTTCAATATGTAAATAAACCATGTACGGTATGCCACTTCTATCAATATTCTGTGGACACGTTACATAACTTTTTGGCATATTTAATTAAATAGCCAACAAGTCAACTTGGAAGTCCTAAAAGTGGGAGAAATAGTAAAAAGTTAGAAGAAGATAGTATTGCATGTGCTTATAAAGCTTTCTGTGTTTCCAGAAACAATAGTTGCTTCTAGCTTTATTTTTTTCTTAAACTGAAGTATTCAGTAAAATGTTTTGTTTCTTTTTAACAGTTTGAGTAACTCTGCACTTTCAAGCATAATGTAAGGTTTCTCGCTTGATCTTCTCCTATTGGACATTTTAAATCATAAGAGGAATTTCTTGTGTAATTTCAATATTTGGGATCTATCTCAGTAGCTCTCAATGCTAATATTGTGGAGGGCAGGAGAGGCTATTATGAAATTCAGTCTATTATCAACAATTGGAACTCACTGAAAATGTGTAGTGATCTCAACTCTATCAAAGAAAGACTTTCATTTGCCATTCATGTAACCATCTGGAACCCATGAATATTCCTCCTATCCTAACCTTACACATTGTAAAATCAAAAAATTATAGGTTTTATTTTTCTTTTATAAAGTCTTAATTAGGGTGTTAGTTTTTTCCTGTTAAAAAGTATGTTTCAAAAGAAAAAAAGATACAAATTACTTAAATTGACTTTAAAGTGTTTATGTTTAGAAATAATGCAATCAGATCAATAATGAAAATAATTTTCACAAAAATGTACTAGCCTCAAAATTTCTGGCCAACAATATTGTACTTGAATTCATGTTATACTGATGTGGAATAAATTACACTAACTTAGTTTAACTGAGTTCTATGTTTATTAATATCTGAGGCATTTATGACTCCATATTCATATAAATTTATTTAAAAAGTAGCTAATTTTGAAGAGGATATTACAGACACAAAGTAAATAGTTAAAAATGTAATAAAAAGTGTACAATGGAAAGTATTTCTCTTTCCTACTATCCTTCACTCACTCAATTCCTCTTTTATAAGGATTCATGTAATGTGTTTTCTCCTGTGCATCTCTGGATTTATTATGTGCATACACATATAGCAATATGAGTGTGTATGTGACAGGGTGTGTATCTAAAGGATATTATACATACATACATACACACACACCCAAAATTTGGATGTCATTACCCCTGGATTTATATATTAGTTAAATAACATTCATTCCCTAAGGAAGCATGTGTGTACATGAAGATAAAGGAAAAGATTACAACGTATATGATATACATGTGTACCAATTACATAATTTATTAGAAGCGAATATTGTAATTCACATTGAATAAAGAATATTTGATGGGACTCTGTCAATACTTATCAAAATTAAAATATATCTGCACTTTGGCTTAGTAATTATAGTATTAGAAGCTGAACATTCTCACATATATATGGCAGAATTAGTAAAGTATATCATTTGTGACGTTGTTGTGGAAAAACTAAAAATTTTATACGGGATGATGTAAGTGTATTATTGTGCATTCATTGGTGGATTTCTATGAAAGCGTTAAACATTAGAGAAATTTATCCATAGAAATATGGAAACATGTCTGTGATTTATATTTTAAGTTTAAAAAGTTGCATAATAGTAAATATAATATCCTATTTTTAGAAGCATTAATGTATATTTGTATATTCATTTAAGTATTTAATATTTATCTGAATGTATATATAGTAAGTTATGAATACATGTTTTATTTTGACTATTTTATTGATAGTTATAATAACATTATTAATATTATAAAATTTTATTAATATTTAATTTAATTACTAGGGATTTGATCTTAATAAAAATGAACATCTTTAGTAATGCCAATAAGAACTACCAGCAGTTTTGTTTTAGTTTAGTTTTGTTTTCTTAGAAAGAGAGCATGAGTTTGGGGAGAGGGGCAGAGGGAGACAGAGAGAGAGAGAGAGAGAGAAAGAGAGAGAGAGAAAATCCCCAGCGGCTCCATGCTCAGCACAGAGCCCAGAATGGTCAATCCCACAACCCTGGGATCATGACCTGAGATGAAATCAAGAGTCAGACGCTCAACCGACTGAGCCACTCAGGTGCCCATTTTTAGTTTCTCTAAACAGTAATTTACATGGGAAGAAAGTCATTAAAACTAATATAATGTAGAAAATATATGTGTGAAGTTGGGGGTGATGAGGTAGAGTTGGGGACAATAGGAAAGCTATAAAAAATGTTGATTGAAGGCTTTATTTCCAAAGCTGTATCTGCAGAAAGAGGAAAGAGTTCATATGACTATGCTTGTTCAAACATACAATGGGAATCTTAATGGGAAATAGATATGCCTTGCTTAAAAATATATTCTGTACATATTCTGGTAAAGATTAATGTATTTGAATTTATAAGATAGTCTTTGTATTAGTTTCCTCACACTGCCATAGCAAAGTAACTCAATCTGGGTGGCTTAAAACAAGGGAAGTTTATTTTTTCGCAATTCTGGAGTTTATAAGTTTGAAGTCAAGGTGTCAGCAAAGTCATGTTCCCTCTGAGAACCTTAGTAGAATCCTTTTAGAATCTTTGCCACTTTTTAGCTACTGGTGTTGGCCATCCAGCCTTGCCATTCCTTGGTTTGCAAATGCATCACTCTGATCTCTGGCTGTGTTGTCACATGGTGTTCTCTTTGTGTTTTTACATGGCCATCTTCTTGTAAGGACCCCAGTCTTAGGACCCACCCTAATAATCTCATCTTAACTTAATTAAATCTGCAAAGATTCCATTTCAAATTAAAGGTTAGATTTGAACTAAGTTAGAACTTCAACATACATTCTTCGGGTGAATACAATTCAACCCATAACCCTGTTAAAAATGTAAACACAAACGAGTAGGTAAGTGAATTGACCATTCATAAATTGCAATGAATCACATCGGAATTTAAATTGATATATAAAAATAAATATTGAGGGACTCCTGGGTGGCTCAGTCGGTTGGATGTCTGACTTCAGCTCGGGTCATGATCTTGCGGTTTGTGGGTTCGAGCCCTGCATTGGGCTCTGTGCTGACAGCTCAGAGCCTGGAGCCTGCTTTAGATTCTGTGTCCCCCTCTCTCTCCACCCCACCCCTGCTTGTGCTCTCTCTCTGTTGTTCAGAAATGAATAGACATAAAAAATTTTAAAAAATGAAAATAAAAATAAATATTGAGTCATGAAAGAGAAATAAAAATTTTAGGGGCACCTGGGTAGCTCAGTTGGTTGAGCGTCCAACTTCAACTCAGGTCATGATCTCACTGTTCGTGAGTTCAAGCCCCACATCAGGCTCGCTGCTGTCAGCCTGTCAGCGCTGAGCCCGCTTCCAAACCTCTGTCCCCCGCTCTGCCCCTCACTCGCTTGTGCTCTCCCAAAAATAAATTTTTTTTTTTTATTTAAAAAGGGAAAGAAGGAAAAATTTTAGAGTTCATAGAGGTCTTGATACAGGGCCCTCCACCTAAATGAACTCTTCAGTGGGAAGTCTGGACTTCTCAATGTTGACCCAAAGGGCCTGGGCAGATAGCTGGAAGTGGAGAAAAGGTAGGAAATGCTGAAAGGAGGATGAGACTGTCACAAAGTAAAAATAAACAATCAGAAAATGTTTATGTGCCCCTGAAAGCCACCTTGTTGCCCAGAGATTTAGCTCCCAGCCTATCATAGACATGAAGAAATTTGTAACACCTCGTGACTGGAAGAGCTATATTTAGCATTTATAGATGTTTTTTTGTAACTTGTATTTCCCTTGTGACCCGATTTTGCCAAACACCCTTATTGTTTTAAAAACAAAGGCAGAAATATGACTGCAGTTTGCTCAATGAAACCGTGTTGTTTTCTTTCCATGCCAGGATTGTGACTACAGAAAAAAAGGGTTGTTGTTGTTTTTGTTGTTTTAAAGGAGCAAGGATAATTTTTGCATTGTAATAGCATCTCAGTTTTTGGTTTCCATTTTACATTGATTCTGATGCTGTCAGCCAAAGATCAAAAGAAATGTTTGAGTGAAGCTGACTCAGGCTGACCTCTCTGTATTTATGTCCGAGTTAAACATGTCTCCACCACCTGTTAGGAGGCGAGTGTTGCAGTGAGACCCGGTCCTCTGACTTGAGTGCTCAAGACTGGGGAGGAGAAGGCAGTGCTACATGCTGCTTGACCTTTCCTCTGTGAGACAGGGGTGTCTTCTGTATTCCTGCCCCACGCTTTCTTTCAAGCGTTCTTAGGAGTAGTGTTGAGAAATGTTAGGTCTATGTGTAAACGACTGGGTTTTTCATTGAACTACGGAAGGTTAATGGACGAGAGGGGAAAAACTGAGATGGGAAATGGGGGAAACTTTTTCTTGGCTGGGAAAGGCATTATTGCAAGTCAAAGCAGGGAAAGAATAGACACAGTCACCATTTGCCTTTTTTGGTTTTTTTGGTATTTATTTTGCCAGAAGAAAATGCGATTACTTATAACGTTGATTATCTAAACCTTAAACTATTTCTTATTTCATAAATTCAAAGAGTGTATTACAGGGATGCATTCCATCTGTATGTACAATGCCCTTAGAAAAGTGGTGAGCAGATGCTTTCCACAGCGTATATTGTCTGTTCAGGCAAATACGAAAATTTAACTGCACATACAGTAAATTATTCAGTCAAGTATGAAGTTTCAAGGTTATTAAGAGGAAGTGGCAGCAGTATATAGAAAATTGGCAGACTACAAAACTTTCATTTAGATGAAGATCTTGACTTTGTTCTAAATTGTCATGCTTGACTATCTGTTTTTATGTTGACAACCAGTCTGATCCTTATCTGTCAGACTCGTAGCACATTGTGTTTAAGTTGTATAACATACATAAAAAATTTCCCTTTATCTGTTAATGGTAGGAAATAGGTAAAAAAAAGAACCACCATAACAACAAACTAATTTTGAGTAGCTTGAAAGATTATACTAAACTTAGTAATGCTACTTTTTAATAATAGTAGGTAACATTTATTAAACATATAGTTTTTTCCTCAGGCATCATGCACTTTAGATCTCTCTCTCTCTCTCCCTCTCTCTCTCTCTCTCTCTCTATATATATATATATATATATGTATGTATATATATGTGTATACACACACACACATACATACAAACACACATACTATTATAGATGAGGAAACTGTTGTCTAGGTGGGCTAAATAAATTGAGTAGAAAGGTAGTAAAAGCAAGACGAGCTCAGATATGTCTGGTACAAAACTAGCTTTTAAACCATTGCAGTATATTATTTCTCATAGATTAAAACAATATGATGAACATAGTTAATATGAATGAGTTTATGAAATAATGCACGAATTTATTTATACTGATTTTTTTGATAAATACCTGGGCTTACAAAATAATATGACATACAACAAAACAAGTAACAGGGACAACCTTGTTACACCAATTATGTTATTGTATCAAAGACATTTTTTAAAAATATATCAAAAGCTCCATGCAAGAAAAAGGTATCAGGAAATAATAGATTCCATTAAAAAGGCACATACTTTGTTGGAGAAAAGAGTGGATTATTTCATGATGTAGTGTAGTGATGTACCTGGAGATAGCCAGTATTTGAAAAGACAGAGATGGAGGGAGGGCCCTCTAGGGCTTTGTCAAGTGGGATTGAATTGGGATGAATAGTTTAGTGGTTTAATAAAAACAAACAAACAAAGAAACAAAAAAAAAAACAGAGGCTAAAATACATCAAGTATTATCACAAGGAATAAATAATTTAGTTTATTGGGGATATAAGGAAAATAAATTGAGAAAAGGAAAACAAAGTAGATTCCAAATGTAGTTTAGGGTCAGGTTGAAGAAGCCCTAAGTATATAGGGTTCCTGGTAGTTCAGTTGATTATATGTCCAACTCTAGGTTTCAGCTCAGGTCATCATCTCATGGATTGTAAGTTTGAGCCCCTCTCTCTCTCTGTCCCTCCCCCACTGGTGCAGTCTCTGTCTCTCTAAAAATAAATAAATAAAACTTTCAAAAAAAAAGAAAACCCTGAATGTCACTCTAAAGAGTTAAAACTTTGTACGTTAGACATTGAAAAGCCATTGATGATTTTTCCAGCAGGGAATGATCAGATCAGAGTTGTAGTTCAAAATCCATTTTCATCATTGATTATTCTTGGTTACCACACACTTGCTTGGGTCGCTGGCTAACAACAACGATATCCAAACAAACTGTAGTGCCATGCTGATGATAGATGTATCACTAAGATGTTTTTTCCATTTTAGTGGGATTTCAGGTGGGAGGTACCCTATAGATAGTGTGTCAGGTAGCTCCGTGTTTAGATGATATATCTACACTGGATTTTATGTTGCTTATTTACAGAATTTGTATCTTACTATAAACCTTGTGATATTTATTTCTACCATGAGAGTTTAAATATCTTGAGACCATAAAGCTTGTTTAGTTACTAAATAGCATGACTTCAGTACATGATAGTTGCCTAATTTTGTTTATTGAATGAGGGGATAGATGAGGAAATATTGGATGCCTAGTTAAGTAATTATTTGCTAAATGGGTAAAATTTAAATAAAATCCTACAACTCTTTGTCTTCCTCTTCCTGCAACTCTCTCTACAACCATTGACACCTCTGGCTTTGTGACCTAGTATCACTTTCTCCCACTGATGAGATAATATTCACACTGTACCATTTTATAAGCCATTTAACCCTTCACTTTCCAGGATAATGCCTACATGTCCTTTCAAACTCAGTGAAGCATCACCTCTTCTAAGGAGGATTTTCTTAAAGGCTGGTTAGAAACGTGGCTTCTGTTCTCATTCTTTATGCTTACATAAGATTTACTATTTATACCTCATAGCATTTAATCACTCAATTTCACAGTCTCTTTCTCCACTAGACTATAGATGTCTTGAGGTCAGGGATAATGTCATTTCATCTTTGTGTTCTTAGGCTAATACAGGATTTGGTAGATAGCAAACTAGTGTTAAATATTTGATGAAAGAATGAGCGGTGAAAGGTTGAAAGATTTGTGAGAGGGCTATCAGAGTGTTCTGTGATAGAGGTGGCCAAAACCAAACTAAGGTTTTGGCTTTATGGATATAGAGAAGACAATTTCAGAAATCTTGAAGGTTAGAAATGAATGGGACTTGGTGGCAGACAGTCCGTGAAGATAAAAACGAAGACGTTAAAGATGCAAAGTGACCTACAATATGAAGATGTCATCAAATGAAGTGGGTGAGTCATGAGAGAACCTGATTTCTTGTTGGGACTGATGATGAGTTTTCTTTGGCATATAGTAATTCTGAGTTACCACTGGGCAATACGTTAATAATTTAATGAGAAATTGGAACTTGCAAGGGATCAGGAAAGGACATAATTTAAACAATTTTTTAATGTTTATTTATTTTTGAGAGAGAGACAGCACAAGTGGGGGAGGGACAGAGAGAGAGGGAGACGCAGAATCTGAAGCAAGCTCCAGGCTCTGAGCTGTCAGTACAGAGCCCAATGTGGGACTCGAACTCGTGAACGCTGAGATCATGACCTGAGCCGAAGTCGGATGCTCAACCGACTGAGCAACCCAGGCGCCCCAGAAAAGGACATAATTTGCAAGGCATTCACATAGTAATGATAGTCGGAATGCATGAATGGAAGAGATTTTAATAGAAACCTTAGAAGAGAAAGGGAGGACGGAATCTGTGGGACACCTACGTGTGACACATTCAGAGGAAGAGTACCAGAGAATAAATGGTGAGAGAGAGAAACAACAAAGAACAATTTTAGGGAAGTTAAGTTTGAATGTGGTTTTGTGTGTGTGTGTGTTTTTTCCCAGCTGTATTGTGGCATAACTAACCAGTAAAATGTAAAATTTTTAAGGCATATATCATGATAATTTGATAGATATATACATTGTGAAAGGACTCCCCCCTCCCCATCTCATTAATTCTGTAGTTTTAAGAATGTTGAGTGGCTGGAGTAAAAGTTGTTAGTGGAATAATATTCTATAGTGTGGTTAAGAAATAGGTAGTTAGTGAAGATGTCAGAAGCCAGATTGCAAAGGATTAAGGTGATGAAAAAGAAATCAGTAAGATGGTAAATTATGGTAGTAGTAGAATTAAGATGACTAATTGTTCAAGGGGCAGTTCCCTTTTTACCTGAAATGACATATGCACCTGGAGGATGTTTATGTGACTTGTATTGAACTGTACTCCAGAAACACAAACATTTTACAAACAATTAGAGTTGCTACTTATCTCTCCTATATATCTGGAAACACAAAAATGTCAGGGTGGACTTTTTGGAGAATCATATTTCAGTATTAAGAGTAATCACACAGCCAAATGATAAACTGCTATCCTTGAGTAAACCATGTTTTATAAATGTGTCATATTTTGAAATGGAAGAGTACAGAGTTAGTAAGTACATGAGGAATGTGAGTGGCTGGTGTCCATTACCTAAACCATATGGTAGATGTCCACGCTCTGTTATAAAACCCTGAATTGAATCTCATGTGTTTAAAAAACAAGGAAGAGAATTAACTGTCCCTTTAAGTTTGTTCCATGTCTGGTATTTTGCATTTTATGGTTGTAGCATGTATTTCCTGGAAGAAAGCTTTTCTCTTTTCATAGCTGAAAGGCGGATTCTGAAGGCCATCCTCTTTCCGTAGAAATGCTAGGACACGGTAGTAGCATGAATGGTTAAATGAACGAAAATACCTGGTTTGTTTCTCCCAAGGATAAAATTTATCAGTGCACCTGAAAGCCTGAGGACCATTTACATTTGAAATCAGCAATAGGGATGGAATCTAAATCCAAGTATCATTGCAGTTTAACTTACCTAATAGTAATCCCCTACATTTTTTTTGTAAATAAAGTTTGATAAAATAAAGAGTTTAAAAGTGTGGGGAAAAAATCTAAGGTGTAAAAATTCATGCTTCGCAAAAAAAGTGAAAATTTTGTATAGAAAAGGTGAGAAATCTTGCAGTGTAATGTTTGACTGTATCAAGCTGAGTTTTAAAATTTCACCAACAAAAGGTATGTTTTTTGAAGCAAACCCTGCAGTAGAAATGTGGGCTTACCCTCCAGAGATTTCACGTTATAGACAAACCACTGGATAAGCTAAGAATTGATTGTATTTGAGTTACTCCTGTGTGTTGACAACCACCTCAAAAAAATCTGTAAACCCTGTGGACTTGGAAGATTGGGGCAAGGCCTTAAAGTTGCCACACTATTTTTTTTAATTTTTTATTCATCTTTTTCATGCTCTCTTTTCCTCCTCCTCCTCGTCTTCCCTTCCTTCCCCTCTCCCTTCCCCTTTCTTTTTATTGACCACTGTATTAAAATTAGACTAGGTCCCCAGTTCTGTTGTGGCCAGCAAGTCCTGTCCACTGAGTTTTGCTGTCATGCTGTCACCAGGTTTGGGTGTTGTAAAACTGACCCAGGAGCTATAGGGAAGATGAGTAACACCTCTTGCTTCTGGCGAGACTTCCCATCTGCTTTTTTGAGAAAATAAGCCCAACGAGGAATTGGATGTGACAAGTATAGCGATTCCCTACAGTAGTATTTCTTACTGTGGTCCAGTGCCTCACTAACTGCCTCGTAATAACACGGAGCACTTTTCAATGTGTTTGCATTTTAACCAGCTTTGCAAATAAACTAAGTGTTTTGCATTAGTATCTAATTTAATTTTACAGTCCTACAAGGTAAAATTATCCCAATATTACAGATAAGGAAAGTCACAAAAGCTATATATGACACTCTTAAAGAAATTCTAATGAGAATACTTGTTTGTATGGTGATAGACCTTCCTCTTTCAGGGCAGTTACTATTGTAAACATAGTTTGCCATGTGAACAGCACAGTGTTCTTTTTCTGGGAAGGCAGTGCTTTAGAGCAGCATTCGATATGACAGGTACAAAAGGAGACAGTAAGAATAAAATTTTCTGCTCTCCATCTATATAGTGGTATAGATACTTAACCCCTTGCACATTTTGATACAGAAGTTTTGTTTTATACAGAAAAGTGATAGCTAAGTATTGTACCACTTATGTCCCAATTTTGAAGTGTTGTCATATCTTACTTGTCATCAATGATTATATTTTAAGAACTCTTCTCACTATGTTCATTCCTTTGGTTCATCAATCTAACAGTGGTGCCTCCATTTATTAGCAAGTATTTATGAAATTCTTAGTGTGTTCAGGCAATGAGTTGACACAATTTCATAAAAAGCCTTATCAGTGTTTGATACCAGAATTGAGAAAGTATCATGACATCCTCCATTTTCTCACTGACATTTTAGACCTCACTCTAAAAATATTTCAGTTCTTTTAAGTGCACTGTGTTTTGTGCCACTGACATATTTTTTAAAATTTCTATATTTACATTCAGTACCTTTAGAGGATTGGCTTCAAATTACATTAATGGAAAGCAGTCTAGTTTATTATTTAATGTGAAATTCGGTGTGTCCAACTTTAGGTCGCCATAGATAAAATAGATTGTTAAACTTTAGATGGTTGTTTTGAGCAGAAACATGCGTAACTATTAATATGCTTAATCTTCTCTAGACCACTGTAATTTTCTGTAGGATAAACTTTGTTAATATTAATAATACCAAAGAGATCTTTTTACTGTGTACTTCATAAAAACAACAAAAGTTGAGAAATACTGAAGTTACCTTTTAGAATAAACTATTTAGTAGCTGGTTAATGTCCATACATCGACACTTCTCATATAACATCCTTGTGAAAAAATCGTCCCTGTGTAGAAGATTTAAACTCCATTTTATTCCTTTGGTTGCTGTGTCAAACTTTATCCCTATCTCAAATTGCTGAGGGTTTTGCTGCTTACCTGTTTCATATCCACTCCTACAATATCTTTGTTCAGAAAGGTTTCAAGCAATTAGAAAGATTTGGCTAAATTGTTGGGGGGAAGGGATATAGAGTTGATTTTGGAAGCTCATTATCCTTTTTTATATTTATTTATTTTATTTTGAGAGAGTGGGAAGGGCAGAGAGAGGGTCAGAGAGAGAGGAAGAAAGATAATCTCAAACAGGTCCCACACTGTTAGTGCAGAGCCTGATGCGGGGCTTAAACCCATGAACCGTGAAATCATGACTTGAGCCAAAATCAAGAGTCAGACCCTTAACCAACTGAGCCACGAAGGTGCCCCTCATTACCATATTTCTTTTTAATTTTTTAAAATGTTTATTTTTAAGAGAGAGAGAGCACGTGTGATCAGAGGAGAGGCAGAGAGAGGGAAAGAGGATCCAAAGTGGGCTCTGTGCTGACAGCAGAGAGCTCGATGTGGGGCTTGAACTCACAAACCATGAGATCATGACCTGAGCTGAAGTCAGTTGCTTAACCAAATGAGCCACCCAGGTGCCCCTCATTATCATTTTTTTTAAAGTTCATTTATTTTGAAAGAGAAAGGAAGAGAGCTACAGTAAGCAGCTGTGCATGAGCAGGGTAGGGGAAGGGAGAGAGAGGGAAAGAGAACATCACAAGCAAGCTCTGTGCTGTCAGTGCAGAGTTTTGGGGATTGATCCAACAGATTGTGAGATCATGACCTGAGCCGAGATCAAGAGTCTGATGCTTAACCAACTGAAGCACCCAGGTGCCCCGGGAAGCTCATTATCATTTTTAGGGCATTAACATTTCATCATTATTAATTAATGGACATTAGCAAGGAATTTCGAACTTTAACTTTTAAACAGATCCTATTATTAACCTGTTATTATACCACTATCTTTAGCATTATCACCGCCAAATTAAAGGGCAAGAATAAGTAAGAATGGTTAAAAAGTTGTAATATTACTCCTTACACTTTTATCCACTGGAAGAAAATAATACAGAATGAACGATTTTACCAAAATATTCTCATAGTGTTCCTGTTAGTAGAGGGAGGGAAGAGGGCAGTGAAGTCCTCAGCTAAAGAGATGGCATCTTTTCATAAGTATTTACTGTGGTTGAAGAGGAGAAAAAAAGACTTCTAATGATAGTACAGTGACTATTTTCATGAACCAGACTTGGTTTTTGAATTAGTAATGTTGAAGTTTCTATTTTGGCTAAGCAGTCCAAGTATGCCTCTTTTATACAATAGATTTGTTATGAAAATTTGTGTATATATTTGCCTTTTGTAGATCAAAAATTTTTTAATGATTTTATTACAAATAATTTAAATACATTATTGGAATTCTAATAATTATTTCTTTGATTTAAAAAAGTATCCCATATTGCCTTAGTAATTTTCCTCAATTTATTAAGTATTTTTTAAAATTTTATTTATTTATTTTGAAAGAGAGAGAGAGAGAGAACTGACGAGGGCAGAGGGAGAGGGAGAGAGAATACCAAGCAGGCTCTGCTCTGTCAGCACAGAGCCCAATGCAGGGCTTGAACTCAGGAACCTTGAAATCATGACCTGAGATAAAGTCAGACGCCCAACTTACTGAGCCATCCAGGCAGCCCTCAAGTTTTGTTTTTTAAATGCAGCTTTATATTTTATTATTTCCTGAGGGCAGAATTGTATCATCATAGAGTCAGAAGAATAATTGGTCAGAGCTGTAAAGTTAAATATGTGTGTGATTTTAAGGGCCCACTGTTTTTTTGTTTTTTTTTTAATTCTTCTGCAATGTTTGGGATGAAAAATGGAATATGCTATTATATATGTGTGTGTGTGTAAAATGTAAATCTAATGTGTGCATGAGAATACGTATGTACTCATATATACATGGGTAAAATTCATATGCACTAAGTGAGATTAACCAAATGGAAAGGGACACCCAACTTCAGGATGCCATCTGCATTTTTGCCTCTGATCCTGATTAAGGATATAAACCCTTAATTCTCATTGTTTAAAAATGGCAGCCACAGGAAAGGGAAGGATAAAAATTCTGTATTTTGGGCAGACAGAACAAATAATTAGATCCTTAGATTTAATCTGAGTCAGTAAATATTTGTTGAATGCTTACTATACCCTAGTCAATGTTCTAGGTACAGGAAATACAGCAGAGGACAATAGAGAAAGCCCCTGAATTTATGGGTCTCCAGTGAGAGAAGTCTGATAATAAATATAATAAATAGGTAAAATATATAGTGTGTCAGATAAAAATAAGTGCTATTAGAAAAAAAAATAAAGCAGAAGGTGGAGGTTTGGAAATGTAGAGAAGGGTGAATTTATAAATCCTCCCAGAGAAAATGACACTTGAGTAAAGACTTGAAGTAGTTGAGGGAGCAAGCTATTTGGATATTTGGGAGAAGATCAGTCCAGTCAGAGAACAGAGTGCAAAGGGCCTGGCAGATTTGAAGACAGCAAGGTCAATGTGGCTGGAATGAAATGAGCCAAGAAGAGGCTAGAAACGAGAGTTCAGAGAGGTAAAGATTGCCTAGATGGTAGGGTGTCCCTTACTGAAAAAAGTGAAAGCAATTGAAGGGATTTGACAGAGAAGTGTGTAAAATGTCTTTATAGCCCCAGAATATTATACTTTCGGACTTCCCTAGAACAGTGGCGTAGTTTTAGAAGCCTCAGGAGTTATCCCAGAACTTCTAAACCAAAATCAGGTTAAGTATATAGAATCTGCTCTCACTTGTGGATTGTTGTTGTTGCTGTTTCACAAATCCATTAGGACCTGCTCTAAGATTTGGATTTTGTTTTTGTTTTTGTTTTTGGACCAACCAAAGGAGCAAAATTTTCAGTATGCAGTCTTTTTTTTTTTTTTTTTTTTTTTTGGTCAGGATACTTTATAGCCCCAAACTCAAGAGAGACCTAGTGGTCCCATCACTGCTTTATAATTAAGGAATTTGGCCAGGGTACCCACAAATCCCGATGGGTTCGATAAGAGCATATTCTATGGCCAAGACACATTTATCTATATCCTTAATACTTTAAAAGCAGATTTTTGAACCACTGCCCAGCAAATATTAAAGAGAAAACTTAAGGGTTTTCATATCTCTATTAATCTGATTGCGCCAATACCTAGTCTGCAAAAAACAAAACAACAACCAGAAAAATGATGCTTTTATTTTAGAAGAGTTCAAACAATTAAGGTACCACAAAAACAGGAGGGCATCAGGAATCCATTCTCGTAATATGATTTAAACTGATTAAGCATCTGGTGGTGATTACGACCACTTTGAAGCTGTATTATTTTTCAGATTTTACATTCAAGTTAGAGTCGTGTTTTGCTTTCTTTAAGATGTATAAAATATATTTACTAATTTCTCTTTAAAGATAGCTATTGTAAAATAATATAGAGCTAAGCTTATATGCTTAGTTCCACTTTCTCTCACGTGTTTATAAATATACCTTAAACCTTTGCAATGCGGAAAATGTTTAAAATCACACACACACACACACACACACACAATACTGTATAACAATGAATAAGCACACTAATGTAGAATGGAAATTACTATATTGCTGATCTCTTTAGGTAGTTTTCAGTTCGTTCTTTTATGCATTGGAATTGTAAAACCCTATCATTTTGCAGTCAGGAACAATTGGTCTTCATTTACGAGATCCAGCTTAGGAGCTAAATACAGTTTGAGAGTTTAATTCAGACTTAATCCCTCCTACCTAGTTCCTAGTTAGCCCCAGTGGAATATGAAAATTCCGCGACCAGTGATAACTCATGTTTTTTGCCTGCCTGTTCTCCAACTTTCACTGTCATTAAACTCCATGATACGATTTTTCAGCGTTAGCTATGCAGCTCAGCTATGAATATGTGCCCTTTGACTGCTTGGTGACTTATGAAATCTGACTACTCATTCAAATATACTTTTCTTTTACTCTTTCCCTGAAATTTATCCTCCAGGGATACTTAAAAGTCTTTAGAATAATGATACATTTACTTTCCCTGCTTTTCTCCATTGACCATCGCTATCTTATTGTGTTCTGCGAGGCTTTGTTCAATGTTGCATTACACTTTATACTAAGAAAGAAAGAATTCAGCTGCCAGGCAAGACTTTAGGCAAAGGACTTTGGATGAAATGGCAATGTATAATTTGAGTTGTAAACACTGTAGATTCATTGTAGTTTAAAAGTATTCATCATAACTGAGTTGTAGTTAAAAGGATTTGGTAGACGATTGGGTATCGATAGGTAACAGTTAGGGGTTTTCCAGACTCCCTTTTATGTGGCTGAATGGAGCTGCATATCAGTAAGGTTCAGACTCTTAAATTACACCCTCTTTCTTGACCTTGTCATCCAGACTCCAGAGTATTTTTTAGTTTATTAGTTAAATACTACCCAGTGATTTAAATGCCAGAAACCTCCATTTTTTGAAGATTGTTTCCAGGAAGGGAAAATGGTAATTAATAGAGATGCTACAAATATATATGTGTGTGTGTGTGTATATATACACACACACACACATATATTTGTATATATATATACAAATGGGTGCACACTCACACATTTCTGAGGGTGGCCTTCTGTAAACTGTAGCTTCATTGTACAGCAGCAACCTTTGGAAATTCACTAACTAATAATGCACAGCAAAGGTTCTGTTCCGTGGCTAGTTCTGCCCACAAAACTCCCATTCAGCATTTTTTCTGTTTTCCTGGATTATTTGAAGAGTTAATAGGCACATACACATGAACACACACTCACACATACATGCTTATCCCACATCACAAAAACCACCCTCACATTTGGCTCTCATCTGATCCTCAATTTAGCCACAAGGCAAGACTTAACGAGTTTGTGTTAACTCTATTAAAAAGATATTCAAAAGGAGTCTCGAAAGGTAAAATTTGAGGAACATAGTTGAGGTAAGGAAAGAGGGAGATTATATTTAAAGTCATAATATGATCTTTTCCTTTTTCATAATATGACTAAACAGATTAAGTCTCTCTCTAGAGCATCTCTTGCTAACATTTTTCATGAACAACTCCATTTTTTTAAACATAGAATATGAATAAACATTGAGGCCTAGACACTCAATGGTATCAGTACTCATAAACATCAAATACTAGATACTCAATATTCTGGTTCACTTTTAAGGTTCTCTTATTGTATATTTGTTTGAAACATGCTATTTTTAATACATCATCTTGATTATTAGAAATCATCTTTCTAATGTAAGTTAAATAGTACATTTAAAACACACTATTAGATGATTAGCACTTATAGGAGTGTCTAAATGGTGTTTGACTAAGAAGTGATATTATTTTAATGCCAATACTATAAAAATGAGATATTCTTTCGTAGACCTACATAAATTGGTTCTGAGTTAATCAGCTTTATGATCAGCTGAATATATGAGCATATGTATCTGATAGCCACATTTTTACTAAAAGACTATAAAATTATTTGTCTTTCTGTAGAAATGCTTTTTTTATTTTTTTCAATTTATTTTTGAAGGAGAGAGAGAGAGAGAGAGAGAGAGAGAGAGAGAGAGCATGAGCGGGGGAGGAGCAGAAAGAGAGAGAGACAAAGAATCTGAAGCAGGCTCCAGCTCTGAGGTGTCAGCACAGAACCTGATGCAGGGCTCAAACTCATGAACTGTGAGATCATGACCTGAGCCGAAGCCGGATGCTCAACTGGCTGAGCCACCCAGGCACCCCAGAAATACTATTTTTACATGTTCTAATTACATGGAACACAAAACATTCTATTAAGAATTAAGGATTGTTTCTTACATTTATTAAATGACTACTGCATGAAAGACGTTATCCTGTCTGTTGTAGGAAATGCTAAGATAAGTAAGACTCAACTCCTAAGCCTATCAGGAAAAATGAAGAATAGGGCTAGCATTTCATGACAGTTTTCTTATGATGTTTCATTTAACTCAGTAGTTTACAATCTGCTGGGAGACAGTGATTCATGTATCCGTATCACTGATTCATGTATCAATGATTTGTGAAAAGTATTCTGACATCAACCATATATGTTTATATTCTTGAAAACTCTCATAGTAAGAGAATTTGCTTTTAGAAGTTAAGACCTTATAGGGAACTAGAATTATATGTCAATCAATATAAAAATATATTTAGGTAAATGTGTATATAATGCCTATTTTTATATTCACTAAAATAAACTAGTAAGGACAACACACCAATTAAAGAGAAGGTCCATAAAGTCTTTCATATCATATGAGTATATTAAAATAGAGGGTTATTCCTTTCTCAATAAAACTTTTCCAATATTCTTCCCCTGTGGTTTCAGTGAAATACTTGTTAATTCATTTTATGTTAATCTTTTCAATGAAGGATTATACAGAAAACACATACATCTTTATAGGTTAATCTTTAGCAAAACAAGCGGCTTTAGTCCCCATACCCTCTGAAAGTAAGAAACCTGGAGACCCGTTCTGTCCCTTGGGAAGGTTGGTATAAAATGTCAGTCCCTAGGTCACAAAATGTAAGAAGGCATTCACTCTGTGTCTTGCAAATACAGAGTCGACAAGTGCATGACCCTAGGAGTTAAGAGTTTCCTTAACTCTTGTACCCTTGGTACTCTCTTGCCTCATCGCTGTTAATTCCACCTCTGAAGGCAGAGACTAGGATTATCTTTCTTTTTACTGTGTTGTATTTGTAACGTATACACATTTAATTAATGTGCTAAATTCAGATCCTTACTCTTTACAGCTTCGCCATTATTTTGCTTAATCCTTAAACGACATTTTCCTGCTTATTCTAACATGCACCAGGCACTTGAGTAAATTCTGCAGAAGGGCAAGAACCTTTTAGAATTCTCCACCCATTCTCCATTCTTAGAGTAGGGATTTAATGGCTTTCTTAAATACAGAATGTTTTTTAATGTTTACATAGGCATTCTGTTTTTCCTTTAGTCTAATTTAGTTGGTTCTTAAATATTCCTATTCTTAACTGTTACTGTTTAGGGTTGGGTATCACAAAATGCATAATGTACCTTCTGGGCAAATAAAAAGATTTTCAAGGGCTATTTTTTTTATAAGCTGCTTTTGGCTAATGTGCCAATTTGAGAGTCTGTCCCTAACCCTGAGGGCCTAGCAGAATCCGTGGCACAAAATATATGGCACTTAATAAATGCCTGTTGAATAAATGGCTTATACTGTAACTACCATTTTTTTTTTTATTTTAAAAGTTGGAGTCACTCATGATTTGCATGTATTTTATCAAGAATTCTTGCAGTGATGAAAAAGTATGGAAATATATATCTACTTATTTTCACATGAGGGGAATTTACAGTTAGGGGAAGATTACTGTAATTTCAGTGGAAGTTCTAAAATCCCTAGGTGAAAGTCTTACAAGAGGAAAGTTTCAAGTTTTTTCCAGGTTTGTCTGGTTTAGTCTTTGAAATGTTTTGCCTTGATAATGGGGTTTAATTTCAAATACCTTAAATGAGGTTTCAGGTTTTCTTTATAACAGCCCATTTTATGTATTATTCGCACAGAATTTTCACACATAAAATTCTAAATTCATAAATACAATTTTAAAATATTTTCTGATTAGTGGGTAATTTCACAAAAAGCTACAGGATGAATTTACTTCATATCTTCTACTAATTTTTGCTAAAGTCCCTCTTCTCTAGAGACATTTTATTTTGCTCTCTGTCAAACTGTAAAAGTATCAGTGTTTCAGTTAATCCATGCTACTTGCAAAGAGACACATCAGCCACCATTTACAAGTTAGTTACTAAGTCTCAGTAACTCATATACACAAACTAATCTTCACAATTCAGATCATCTTGGAGATTTTTTAATTGTAAATTGTAAATTTGTAAAATTTGTAAAATTTACAGTTGTAAAATTGTAAAAATTGTAAATTTAAAATTAATTTAATTTATTTTTTTAATTTTTTTAATTTGTGGTCTAATTGATCCAAACTTAGTTTTGATATTCACAAGAGAACAGACTGTAGATACAGAACTGTTACAAAGTTTCCATAGATTGCAGTAGTGTTTATGTGCATAAAATAGCCATCACTGTCCAGTTTATTAAACACTGCAGATGAAATGCTTTGAAACACAATGTCTTTCTCCAACAAAAACAACTGGAAGTTCAAGTATACTTGCACAGCTAGGCAAGCCATGTCTTGGATAATATGACTGGAACATGAAATGATTTATTATTTCATATTTGTGACTTGGGTCCCGGAACATTTTTTTTTTTATTGTGTGGCATGAGTCCTATGGCCTTGCACATCCATGGTAATAGCCTCTTGGTCTTAAGAAAAGCTGCCTCCTCTGTGTAACATGTCTTGATTTCTGGTAGATGGGCTGGGAAAAAGTAGAAGTTTTCTCTGAAATTTTGATCCTCAGCAGTTGGTAGGCTGGTAACATGGTTTGCTGAGATAGGGAATATTGGAAGAGTTAAAGCAATAAGAGCTTTGTGAACTCCAAATGCCACTTTTGCTAATTATTTCCTGTGTGAATATAGGTAAGTTTTCCTTGATTTTAAAGGAATATTAATTATCTATCTCAAAGAGCAGGCATAAGGACAAAATGGGATTATATATGTAAAAAGCTTATTACTGTACTTGGTCCTTAGTATGAACTCAATAACTAGATGCTAATTTTTATTAAGGAACAGTCTGATTTGGATACGTTGACTTATTACTAAAAGATAATAAAAGATATTTAGGAGACAGTTGAAAACATGGTCTGGATGTCATAGCTAGAAAGGTTCAGGATTAATTTACATAGTGGTAATAATGGAACTAGACAACATCACTACTTAAAATATGTTTATTTTATTTTATTTTTTAAAGATTTTTTTATTTTTAAGTAATGTGGGGCTTGAACTACAACCCTGACATCAAGAGTCACACACTCCATCGACTGAGCCAGCCAGTCACCCCGAACATACGTAGATTTTAAAGAGAAGAGTATTATTCACAGAAGTTTCGTGTGTGTGTGTGTGTGTGTGTGTGTGTGTGTGTGTGTGTGTGAAAGATGTACAGGAGGCAGGCATGGAAAGAAGGGCCAGTGAAGTAGCCATAAGAGAAATGAGAGAACAGAGTATAATATCATAAAAAAGCTATGGTTATTTATTGTATGTATCCTATTCAGTTCTTGATAGAATTTTTATTTTCTAAAGACAATGCTTTCCTTAAAAATTTTATCCAGATTTAAGAGATACTTATGTATATTTTTTAAATCATAACACTTAGGATGTGATTATGAAATAATAAAACTCACATAAACAGAAAATTATTTAAATGAAGAGAAATAATATCTTCTGGCAATTAAATAGAACACATAAAGTGGGAAAATTAAAGCAAATGTTATTCTATTACATACATTTGTTTTCCAGTTTTATAGTTATAGTGATTATCATATTGAGTTCTAACTGGTAGATTCATTCTATATGGACATGTTTTCTATATTTGATGCAATTGTGTATAAAGATTTATTACTGGTGAATGTTACATAGTTAGTTCTCTTAAGAATACTTATAGAAAACATACTGTGATAGATACCATATAATTCATTCTAAGAATAACTTGTGGGGTTGAGCTTGATAAAGCTGGAGTGTTATATTTTACTGAGGCACAGATTTGTTGTTTTTGAAAAGTATGGAATATATCAGTGTTTCTATGTATATGCTTTTTTTTTTAATTTTTCTCCTCACATATATCTGGCAATATCTAGATCAAGAAGATTTGATTTTGTTTGTTGCATTCCAACAAAAGTAAAAGTGATTTTGTGTTCTATTACCTTTTTCTGTGATCTCTTTGTAGACCTTGAAATTGAAGTTGGCATATTTGTAAATATGATTTTCTTTCTTAGGTCTTCTGAAAGTTTATTTACTTGGCAGATAAATTATCCTGGAATTCATTGGCAACTTTGGCTGTTATTAATACAATAGGAAATTAGCCTTCAGAGATCTAGGTTAACATTTCTGTATGTAGTACCATGCAAGTAATTGGTTCTAACGTGATAATTTAAAAATTGAGGCTCTGATGGTGCATAACTCAATTCTTAAAATAGGTTATGCATGAAAGATAAACTATATACCACAAATATAAATCTTGTCTGTATCAGTTTTAATTTTGAAACACCTAGCCAGGCAAAATCTGTTTTGAAGTTAACACTTAAGAAGGTTGTTTGAATGGACAGACACCCCTATCCCTCTCCTAGATAAACAATAGGAAAACCTAGCTTGCTTTGAAAGCTTTCCTAGGAGTAATGACATATTTGTGCCAATTCATTCACATATTTTGGGCTTCTTGTAATCAATAGCTTGTAGCCAAGGAATAATTTAAGTCTCTCTTGCTTGCAATGGTATTCACCCCTTGACTTTGCTCCTATACACATGATGCTTTAATTTAGAGAGTAATGCAAAAAGAAATACCATATTCTCCTTTAAGAACAGGCCAAAGACAGATTGAGGAAAAATCACAAGTATTATAGTTCACCTTTTCCCTCATATCACATTTACTAGAAAAGGTGATTTCTGCTGTATCACCACTAGTAAGAATAGGAAGAAGCACATATTCATTGTTTAAAATAGACATTATTACTATTGTACTTAAAATGTATGTTAAGGACAGGATAAGACAGGCTTTGAAAATATGTTAACATAATTTGTTAGTTTTTTATTTCAAAGAAATAATCAGAATTAAATTAGAAAAACAGATAATCCTGGCATCAAGATTCAGGTTTTCAGTTCTTTTCCTTCCTTCCTGCTTCCTTCCTTCCTTTCTCCCTCCCTTCCTCCCCTTCTTCTCTCCCTTCCTACCCTTCATGGATGTTCTATGCTGTATATGATATCAGATGTCTAGTATGGAAGATATAATTCCTATCTCAGTGATGGGAGACTCGGCAAACTCCCGTTCAGTATTCTTTGTGTTGTGCATGTTTGGGGGCTAAGGAAGGACATCTGAGAAACAGGCAAAGAAGAGTCAGAAAATTTTTTTTTCTTTCTTCATATACCATCTCATGCCTCCTTTTTATACACAGTAGCTTATCTACCTTCTTATAAAACTACATTTCTTAGATATATTTCTTATATCGGCATGGAGATTTATAATTTATGTTTAAGGTTTTGAAAACATTTTTACCTAAATGCGGCAGTTCTGCTATCTGAAGAAAAGATTAATTGACAACCTTAGGGATAAGGTTACAGATATTCTCTTTGGCCCTTAACATATTTATTTTTATCCTGTATTAGGCTTCTTTAGCTACAGTAAACATGGAAATAGTACAATTTATTGGTACTTAATCTGATTCTTTGTTTAAATGGTGCCTGGCACACATTATGTGCTCAATAAATATTTGTTGAATCCTTCTCCATCTAATAAGCAATATATAATTTCTACTTTCAATGTTCTTGTCAAATTGTATAAAATCTGAGCTCTTCTGTTATCAGAATTGTTACCAAAAGCTCAGTTTCTATCAAGTACTCAGTTGCAAAGTGAATATTCATATCTTATTATTCTATGTCCAAATATACGTAAAGGTTTCAAAATTTTATCCCTGAATCAAGGAGATTGCATCATGTTCCATTCTTATACCATTGTACAGTTGCTTTTATCAAACTCTCCTTTGGCATTATTTCATTACCTGCATTGAAGAATGTAACAAGAAGTGTTCATAAAAAACACTCTATTGCAAGGATATATGGTTCACTAAATCAAATCGGGTGTTCTATTAATGAGGACCCATGGGAAGATTTTCACTTAGATTTGTGCATCAGGAAAAGCTTTCTTACACCTATGCAACTGATTTTTTATCTGATGGACATCATAAAACTATAACTGTTTCTCCTGTAGCTCTGAATAGTAGGAAGTGCTGGAAATTATACCATGTGTTTGGTTTATATATGCTACTTTGTGACCTCCCCTCCTCAATTCATCTTATTCCAAATCATTCTTTTTCTGCATTTGTGCACTTGTTTGTATTTTTACATTTTTGGTCTATATGTCCAGTTCTATTTTTTTCTCTTTTAATAAGTGGAGGGCACAAAAACAAAAATGAATATTGCAACTTTTTTGAAACCCTTTCATACCTGTTTTAGCTATCATTCCCTTTTTTTAATATTGCCTAGTATAGTATCTACAGGAATACCAATACTAAGTAAATATATAAGCAGTTATCCTTTTTTTCTGTGTTCAGATGATGAGAAAACTCTCCCTCCTTTCAGACTATTTCTTCTGCTACTGCATCCCAGGTACTCAAATGAGAGTACTTTCTCTTTTCTCACATAATTCTCCTGTGAGTGTAGGTGATAGATATGGTCATTGAACCTTGAACTGTAATGTCATGAATTTATAGCTCATTTCACTTTAAAAATAGTATCTGTAATGTGTCTAGATTTTGTAGTCCACCTCTACTAAGCTGATGTATCTTTGGTTGATTGGAAGATAGACACTGTGGCTTATTTCTCAGATATGCAGCGTAAAACACAATACTGTGTTCTCTTCATAATGACTAAATTCCCATGTTAGCAATGGGTGTTCGTTGTAAGAAATAGAATTAGAGTTAGAATTGGAATTAGAATTAGAATTAGAATTAGAATTAGAATTAGAATTAGGATTAGAAGAATTAGAATCAGAAAGTCAGTATTGATATATTTCAGATGGCAGTGTTCATCATATGTACAACCCTTGGATTAGAGCAAATGTGTAATTCTCTTTAACCCATAATATAGAAAAGAGACATTTTAAGTTGTCCTTTAGTATAATATAGTATGCAGTATTTGTGGTGAGGATTCAGGACATTAGGTCTAGTATAAGTACTTCTGCTGACTCAACATAAAAATTTCAATGTCAGGGATGCCTCGGTCATTCAGTTGGTTAAGTATCTGACTCTTGGTTTCAGCTCAGGTCATGATCTCATGGTTCATGAGTTCAAGCCCTGAGTGGGGCTCTGCACTGGCCGTGCAGAGACTGCTTGGGATTCTCTCTTTCCTCTTTCTCTCTGTCCCCTTCCCACTTGATCACTGTCTCTCTATCAAAATAAATAAATACACTTAAATTATCTGAGAATCAGATGACTTTGTATTATGTTTACAACCACACTGAACAATACCTACAATGACATTTTTAGAATGAATCAGATTTTACAGTCTCATTGCTATTTGAAACTTACTATAATAAAATGCTTTGTTTTCTTAAGAACTCAAAAGTGTTTTAATTCTGATATCTTGTAAAATTACATGCCCACTGTATTGCACCGTTGATAATTTTAAGATGGCAAATGTACTGTAAAGTACAATTATATCATTTTAAATTGTAAAAGCCATTTAGTTCTAAGTTGATATACGACACTTCATATATTAGCCCAACCAGTATTTACTGAGTGCCTATTGTGGGTTAGGCACTATTCTAACTCTTGGGGATACAAAGAAAATAGGAAAATAAGATACAGTCTCTTCCCTTAAGGACTTTACTGTTAGGTGGGAGGAGATATAAAAATGATAATTAAAATAAGGTCTATAAATTACAGCATACCCTGACAGATGTTTTGGTGAGACAAAGCTGATATTCAGAAGATACACATTAGTAAGCATTAAAACTATTCCTTGCCATTGGTTACTAGCCAGTGCCCTAAGCCCCTGAGTGCCCCTTTACTATTCTGGCTCTTTCTATCCTTCCCCCCAGGGCCATTTTGGCATTTCCAACATCCAAGAATTTAATGTCTGGCAATTAATATAGGGCTTTCATGACCATGCTTTAGTTATTGGGTCTGCAGTACCACTTGTTAAATGTGTTAAATTTTTGTTTATTTAAACATCTTTTCAGTATAACCCCAGGATGCAAATATGCACAGTGATACCCAAATCAAACTGAGACCCTGAGGAGGGCTTTCTGGAGGAGGCTGTGCTTAAGATGACTCCTAAAAAATTTGTAGGCATTAGTTAGAGGATAGGAGAATGATGACCCTTCATGGCATCTCCAGTAATTAGTTCATCATTCAGTCCTTATTTGAACAAGTCTTGAATCAAGAAGTGTTTCACAAAGCAGCTGAGTCTGTCATGGGACCCTTCCAGTTTTTGTGTTTTTTTATGTTTATTTATTTTTGAGAGAGAGAGATGGAGAGTGAGTGAGGGAGGGGCAGAGAGAGGGAGACAGAATCTGAAGCAGGCTCCAGGCTCTGAGCGGTCAGCACAGAGCCCAAGGCAGGGCTCGAACTCATAAACTGTGAGATCATGACCTGAGCCGAAGTCAGATGCTTAACTGACAGAGGCACGCAGGCTCTTTTTAAGAACTTCTTCCTCGGGGCGCCTGGGTGGCCCAGTCGGTTAAGCGTCCGACTTCAGCCAGGTCACGATCTCGCGGTCCGGGAGTTCGAGCCCCGCGTCAGGCTCAGGGCTGATGGCTCAGAGCCTGGAGCCTGTTTCCGATTCTGTGTCTCCCTCTCTCTCTGCCCCTCCCCTGTTCATGCTCTGTCTCTCTCTGTCCCAAAAATAAATAAACGTTGAAAAAAAAAATAAAAATAAAAATAAAATAAAAAATGAAAAAAAAAGAAAAGAAAAAAAAAGAACTTCTTCCTCTTATTTGGCTAGGATTAGTTAAAAGTATACACTCCACACTTTCATTTTTGTTTTATCTTAAGCTTAAAATAATTACCAAATTTGGATCCTACTTTGTAATTAGTGAGTCTGAATCACTTTTTAAAATAATCGCAAGAGTTGATGATGGGGAGAAAAAGTCTTCCCAATTCTTAAAGTGGTGTGCACGTTCTACCATGTTGGAACTTCAGAATGTCAGATCTCCTCCTGATCCATATATTCACAGCCTTAAGTACTTTTACCATGCATTTACTTTCATTTAACAAATACTAGCTTCATCTCTTCATCTACCACGATAGACCTACAGTTAATTTTGAACGAAAGTATAACTTTTACAAATTGCAGCTACAGGCTCTCTAGAAATTACGTGGTCTGGTACATCCTCTACCCCTCCACTCTAGCACCTGAGACCAGAAGAAATTCTATGATTTACCTAAAGTTATGTAACTTGCTGAGTACTCACAGGACAAATAGCATTCTCTGACCTGTTTTTGTTCGACCTTATGGGAACTACGTGGGCAGCCTTAGTGCTTTTCAAACTATGATTACAGTAAACCCTGCCTTTTACTATTAAAACCAAAAGAATGGTCTTGCTATGGTATAAAAACAACTTAAAATTTTAACATAAATGATTTTCTTAATTTTTTTTCTTAATTTTACACTTTTTTGAAAAACCTTTGATGTGTCATGGCTTATCTGATGGCAAGACAAATGGAGAATGATGCAGACAAATATTAGTAAAGATTTGAAAATAGTAAAGTTACTTAGCTTAAAAATGTATTTGATTTATGCATTTGTCATACTTTGGAGTTGTAGTTGCATACCTACACTATTAGATTTTCTCTAGGAAATATTAAATATTAAATATTGAATTGAAATAAATCAGTCATTTCCAAAGTAGTATCTTATTCCATTTATGTCATTTTCCCAGAAATTCCTTAGAACTCCTTAGTTACCAGTCAAGATCTAAGTAATAATTGTAATCATTGAAAAGAGAATATATGTGTTTAAAATAAGGACTTTTGATAATTTAAATAGCTGTGTATATTAGTTTGAACCTATTGCCTAAAACCTGTTACCAAGAGTGTCAAATCTACTTTTTTGATATTCTAACTGAAAAGATGTGTTTCTGGTATGATCGAAACACCAGCTGTTCTGGGATAAACTGATGATTTCTTAAGATCTGTATTCTATTATAGTAAGACTTCATTATCCTTGGTGAAAGAATTAGGTAAGCAACAGTAAAAGAATGGTCTAATGATTCTTTTTAAAATAAAAAGCACTGAATTGATAACTGGAAACATTGTTCTTATTTTAAATTCAAAGGAGCTTAAATAATGTGTTTTTCCCACTATTTAAAACTTCCTCGTGGTCTGCTTTCCTGTTTGTAATTCTGGCCCAAACAAAAAAAGAAAATGCCAACAAAAATGGGAGAAAAAAATTTTTAATTTAACAACACCAGGAAAAAAAATCTATAATTCTTCTATTCTTGTTTAATTTTGGAAAGACTCCTTAGTAGATTTAGACAAGCTTATTAAAGTTAGGGAATTGTATCATTCTTTACATCAAAAAGCATTTCCTGTGTATTCCACTTGTAAATCACTTCAGTGTTTTAGGAACACTTCTAAAAAATGCATAGCATTAATAAACATTATTATCTGTATAAGTGATTTATCTCTGGGTTTCTAATAGGTGAATTTGGAATTGGTTAAAAGAAAACACAAAGAAAACAAAACAAAAATGCTCAGCTATGTTTTTTGTTCATATAATTCTTTCTTAGGAAAGTAAAGTTATTAGATAAAAAGTAACCTTTTGAAATAAACATCAAAATTTACTATTTGATTTACTATTTGTAATGCTCTAGACTTTTTCACTGAAATGTTTTTATTTAATTTTGCAACATCCGTCCCTTGTTATTTTTTCCACAAATAATTCAGTGTTTAGTTTAAACACAAATGACACCAGTTCAACATTTATACTAATCCTATAACAACAAACTGATGGAAATGGAAAAATAAGGTATTAAAGAAAGTAGATTTTGATTTACAGCTTCTAAAGACTAATTTTAAGTATTGAAGCATGATGAATTCTATGGTTGTCCAAATGTCTACATTCAGTAAAAGCTTTCAGGTTGGAAAACAATCACCTCATTAAATTCACTTTGTATAGTTCATTATAAACATTTTTAAAAATGTGTGTCAGACACACTTGTTAGTTGTGATTTTTCCCAAGAGGAAATGTCAAGCTCTGATTAAGTAGATGATCATTTTTGGGGGGCGCCTGAGTGGCTCAGCCAGTTAAGCATCTGACTTCCACTCAGGTCGTGATCTCATGGTTCATGGGTCCAAGCCCCGCATCGGGCTGTGTGCTGACAGCACAGAGCCTGGAGCCTGCTTAGGATTCTGTGTCTCCCTCTCTTTCTCTGCCCCTCCCCTGCTCACGCTCTGCCTCCGTCTCTCTCAAATATGGATATTAAACATTTTTAAAAACTAGATGATCATTTTTTTAATGCCATGAAGAAAGCTTTGCAATACTTCAAAACTGAGTAATCAGTTGAAGTCTGTACAGAAGAGAAGTCTGTGTCCTCACACAAGACCATTTTTTGCTGCATGTCCCCATTTTATTTCTGTTCATATATAAATGTGTAATGTGTTAACTGAATAAATCAGAGAGCCACCCACAGGTCTGGATGGAACTTTAGAAGTTCTGTCATCCAGTCCTTCATCTCCAAGGAGAGGCCTACAAGGGTATATAGTTTACCCAAAGCTATCCGATGGCAGGTAGAAAAGTCAGGTCAAGAACAGTCTTCCAACCCTCAAGCTGGTGCCCTTTCCATTACTCCTTGTTTCTTTGTTTTGTCAGGGTATTTTAAAAACTTACTCAAAAATTTCAGGTGTTCACTGTTCAGCAATTAAATTCTGATTGAGTTAGGTTGTCAAGAAGACTGAAATAACTGGGTCACAGAAGATGGTTTATTTCTTACAACACTCCTCTAGGTTGTAAGGTCCATGAAAGCCATGAGTGACCAGCATGTTCATTACTGAATTTCCAGATGTTTGTCCAATGTCTGGTACATGATAGATTCTCTAAGAGTATGTTGAATGTTGAAGAAATGGATTTTAATGGCCTTTTGGGAGCCTTTCAGTTCCACCCCACTGAAACATTAACAAAATATGTAACACGTTTTTCATAAAATTTGGATAAACTTACTGTGAAATTAACACAAAAATAAAAATGAAAATTTTAAGTGCAGCTTATACTAAATGATTTTCTTATGGTACTTAATGTGTGGACTGATACCCTCTCTTCTGCTTCTCTACTTTGCAGTATTGTTGCTATTGTTACCTGTTTGCTAGAATAGGACAAAAGCAAAGAAGAGTAATTTTCATTTTAAATTCATGTTTGGCTGAATAAAGTGAACTTCTGTTTCAACTCAATCACTCAAGTTTTAGTCCAATTTTATATATTTCTAAATAAAATAATAACCTAAATATTTTTTAAATTTGATGAGTCAAAAAACATCATTTGGGGGTGCCTGGGTGGCTCAGTCAGTTAATCATCCAACTTCAGCTCAGGTCATGATCTTGTGGTTCCTGATTTTGTGCCCTGCGTTGGGCTCTACACTGACAGAGCAGATCCTGCTTGGGATCCTCTGTCTCCCTCTCTGTCTCTGCCCCTCCCCCACTCACACTCATTCTCTCTCTCTCTCAAAAATAAATAAACATTTAAAAAAATCATTTAATTATTCCCTTCTCTCTTCAAATTAGTATATCTTTTAGGGATTGCACAATGACTAAGGTTTTCTTCTTATCAAATTATTGCTTCTTATACTTCTAGAAACTAGGCATACTTCTTCTCTCTCTCATTTATTTAACATTAAACTAACATTTAAACTTATTTTCTATGATCTACACATTGTTTTATTTTTATTATTTTTTAACATTTATTTATTTTTGAGAGAGTGAGAGAGACAGAGTGCAAGTGGGGGAGAGGCAGAGGGAGAGGGATAGGGAGACACAGAATCTGAAGCAGGCTCCAGGTTCTGAGCTGTCAGCACAGAGCCCAATGTGGGGCTCAAACTCACAAACCTCGAGATCATGACCTGAGCTGAAGTCAGATGCTTAACAGACTGAGCCACCCAGGCACCCCTGATCTACACATTGGTTTAGATGCCAGAAGATACATTGATTAGCAAAGTAGTTTCTCATAGAAATTATATTCCAGTAGATGTAGACAGATAAGATCACTTCAGATAATATGTGCCATGAAGAAAATAAATCTTTGTAATAAGCAGTGACTATGATGAGCTAATTTAGATATAATGATCAGAAAAGGTCTGCTAAGGAAGTGGCATTTGAACTGAGAACTGACAGGGATGACAGTGTGCTTTTCTTCATAAGAAAGGTTTTCAAGGCGGCTTACAGAAGAGCATTCATTAACTTGATGATCAGAGAGCTTACAAGCTTGTAAATCTGATTTTACCAGGACACTGAGAGCAAATCCATGCTTTGTGGGAAATTCACTTCATCTAAGCTCAGTAGATTAATTTATTTTATTTATTTATTTTTTATTTGAGTATGGTTGACACACAATGTTACTACACAGTGATACCCCATCTCTATATGTTATGTATGCTCACCACAAGTGTAACTACCATCTTCCCATACAACACTATATAATATCATTGACTCTAATCCCGATGCTGTGCCTTTTAGTCTTGTAACAATTTCATTCCATAACTGCAAGCCTATACCTCCCATTTCCCTTTCACCCATTTTGCCCATCCCCCCCCACTCCCTCCCCTCTGTTAACCATCAGTTTGTTTTCTGTATATATAGGTCTGAGTGTGCCTTTTGCTTATTCATTTGTTTTGGTTTTAGATTCCACACATGAATGAAATCATATAGCATTTGTCTTTCTCAGTACAACTTATTTCATTTAGTGCAATACCCTTTAGGTCCTTCCATGTTGTTGCAAATGGCAAGATCTCGTCCTTTTTAATGGCTACATAATATTCCTGTGTGTGTATGTGTGTGTGTGTGTGTGTGTGTGTGTGTGTGCACTCATTACATGTCTCATTTATCCATTTGTCTATCAATGGACACTGAAATTGCTTCCATATCTCAGATATTATAAATAATGCTGCAATAAACATAGGGGTGCCTGTATCTTTTTGAATTAGTATTTTCATTTTTTCGGGGTGAAGACCAAAACCATAATGAGATGTCACCTTACACCTGTCAAAATAGCTAAAATCAAAAAAGATAAATAACAAGTGTTAGCAAGGATGTAGAGAAAAAAAAACCCTTTGTGCACTGTTGGTAGAGTGTAAATTGGTGAAGCCACTGTGGAAAACAGTATGGAGGTTTCTCAAAAACTTAAAAATAGAAACACCATATGATCCAATAATTCCACTCTTAAGAGATTAATTTATTTAGCCAAAATTCAAGTGTACAGTTTTAAAATAAAGAATAACTGCTACTAGGTTCAGAATACTGAAAATCCTCACGGCGAAGTCCTCCTAGGTAGATTCATATGGAAATCAACATAATTGTCGTAAAGATGTTGGTAAGGATGTTATTAGAATGAGGGAGCTGTATGAATTTGGTATTTATAGCTAATGCACCTACAACAATAAGGATGGGCCTGTCTTATGTAGGCTGTAACTTTAGGCATCCATCTCTACCTTGCTCATGTGCCCAGGTCCTTGATCATTTTGGCTGAGTCTACTTTTCTGCTCCTTTCTTCTATTCTTCCATCCTCAGTCCCCCTTCCACACACACCCCCATTTTTCATGCCTAGAATTCCTCTCTGACTGACATTGTTTTTAGATATGTTAATATACCCTCAAACAAGTGACATTCAATTCTTAAGGACCTTAGGAACCAGTCTGCTTTTTCATAACTCTGATTTTGTCTATTATGTTTTAATCCTGGGGTTTTTTACTTCTCTCTTAGAAAATTATATTTTTTTCTACTAAATTCTTGGAAAAAGCATGGACCCCCCCCCCATCTACTCAGCCCTTATGTCTACCTAGTTGAAGATGGCACAAGATATAAGCTTATATAGAAGAGTGTGATTCTAAACTACTTTTACAAAAGCATATGTATATACATACATTTAGGTCTATACTTCTATCGTCCATTCTAAACCTTTCCTTAATGTTGAAAACTGAAGACATACTGGGATACCTCGTGATACGCCAATGGAGATTAGAATGAAGTTGACGTTTCTGATTTGTTGCATGCCTTGAATGTGTTAGATGTAATGCCGTGGAAATGTCTGGTTTGTAATAAAAACCATATATATTCAGTCTCACCATCAAATTCCAGTCGTCGTGTTAATGTAAGTTGCCTTTGGTTCCTTTTAACCTTAAAACATTATTATTTTCTGTCAGTGTAACAATCATCATGACTCATTGTTTCAGTTTAACTTAGCCTAAGTAAAAGTAGTGTCTGAATTTGGCCCTTAATTTAGCTCCAGTTTTTCAAATTCTCCCAACTGTGTTGATTTAGGAATAAAGAAAAAGCATACTCTCCAAAGAAAGGCCGATTGTGTTTTAAAAGGTGGATAAGGAAAAAAAAATATGGAGAGAAAGGGAGAGAGAGGAGAGGAGAAGGGAGGAGGAGAAAATAAAATATATTCAAATAGTTTTAAAGTTTTACTCTAAGTGTTCAATTTTCTTTGCCTGATATCTTCTCATTTTTTTGAATTTTATTTTACAGAGAGAAAGAGAGTGTGTGTGAGCATGAGAGGGGAAGAGGCAAAGGGAGACAGACAGAGAGAGAGAGAGAGAGAGAGAGAGAGAGAGAGAGAGACAGAGAGAGAATCCCAAGTAGGCACCACACTCAACACAGAGCTGGATGTAGATTCAATCCCATGACCCTGGGATCATGACCTGAGCCGAAATCAAGAGTCAGATGCTAAACTGAGGGAGCCACCCAGGTGTCCCTCTTTTTTTCATTTTTATTAGACTACCCGAAACCATCTTCCTTCTTTTACCTTTTATCATTTCAAAGTAATTTTTGAATTACTTTAAATGCAGGAGTGATAATGGGTAACAAAATTAAACTACGCTTTGTTTTCCCCATTCTTTTAGAGGAAGGCAGTCATAGCTGTTTTTAACAATCAGACCTAGTGCATGCATGTTTTCTTTACTTCCATTCTTTCTGCAGTTATCTGTTAGCAGTGTCAAAACACGTAGATTAGAAGAGAGGCAGCTTTTAGCCTCATGGTTAGCTGGCCAAAGTGGAAGATGAGAGACAGGAAGGAAGGAAGGAAGGAAAGAAGGAAGGAAGGGAGGAAGGGAGGAAGGGAGGGAGGAAGGGAGAAAATATATCCTCCATAAAAATAGCAGTGGTTTCCATTAAAAGCACAAAAGAAAGGAAATGCAGAAAAATTGAGCTACATATTCTTCCTTGGGTAAGAAATTGTACCTTTGGTACCTTGCACCCTATCCAAAATATGGGTAATGTCATCTCAGCCTTCATAGAATGATTGACACTCTGAGATGAAGAAAGAGAATCCTCAGGGGAACATGGCTGCCAAAATCACTATATGGAATAAATGTGGTTAATAATCTTCTTGGCAAAAAGAGCTCTTCTGTTCCATGATGGCACTACCACCAATTCTTCCCAGGAATTTCCTCTTCACTTTCTGCACACCCAGCACTAGTTCGGCAGGCCTCATCTCCCCAGGTCTAGAACAAAGCCTGTAAACTTACATCCCTGCAACAATTCTCACTCCCTACCAAGACATGCTGTTTTACTGTGCCCCTCTCAGGGTTTCAAATGCCACTCTTATTATTTTACAGTCACATTTAATACTTTATTTTTGTTTTGTTTTGTTTTAAAGTTTGTTCATTATTGAGAGACAGAGAGAGACAGAACGTGAGCGGGGGAGGGGCAGGGAGAAGGAGGACAAGAATCTGAAGCAGGCTCCAGGCTCTGAGCCATCAGCACAGAGCCCGATGCGGGGCTCGAACCCACTAACTGCGAGATCATGACCTGAGCCGAAGTTAGATGCTCAATTGACTGAGCCACCCAGGTGGCCCTGTACAGTCACATTTTTTTAACTTTTTTTTTAATGTTTTTATTTTATTTTTGAGAGAGAGACAGAGCATGAGTGGGGGAGGTGCAGAGAGAGAGAGGGAGACACAGAATCCAAAGCAGGCTCCAGGTTCTGAGCTGTCAGCACAGAGCCTGACATGGGGCTCGAACTCACAGATGGTGAGATCATGGCCTGAGCCGAAGTCGGACACTTAACCGACTGAGCCACCCAGGTGCCCCTACAGTCACATTTAAAACACTTCTATGGCTGTATGTGGTTCATGTCATCAAATGCACTCTTAGACCACCTTCCCAAGGCCTCCAAAATATGGTTGATTTTATTGCTTATTATTCATCAAATATCTACCCAATACATTGCCAAGTAGAATTTTTCTACTTATTGTATGTGCTTTCTCACTCTATCTCCTGGTTTTATGTTATTGTTCTAGTGTTCTTTGCTGATTTAAAATAAATACTGCCTCATTCCAGAGTTTGGGCTAATTTTAACCCTGACATATTTCTTTCTTCTCTATTTCTCATCACACTCAAGATCAGGATCCCCTGGTTAGTATTTTTTTTTTCCTTTGCTTTATGTATAGCAGCTTTCCTTAAAAAATCTCTCTGGCTATATTGTAAGATCCTTGAAAGCAGGAACCAATCTCTTACAATTAAAAAAAAAAAAGTACAAAATGCCTGATTGTTGAGCTTACTTTTTTGACTTACTGGTTTGTGGTTTGTTTTTTTTTTTTTTTCCTCTTAATGACATACAATCTGTACTCTTAATGGGAAAGCTCAAAATTCAGTTTCAAAATTAAGGAAAAATGATTGCCATTTCTGCTGACACAAAGCTGTTAGGGATTAAAAAGCTTTCATTTAAATAAGTAATTTTTTAGATGCATTACTTCTATTTAATGCATAAAATGTTGTAGTATCCAAATTTTGCAGGTAATCCTAATATGACTATATCAATCTTTATTAAAAACAGAAACCTTAAAATTTTTATCAAGAGACTACAGACAAATCAACATTGATTTAGGGAAAGTTGCTTGGATCATCATGATGCCTGTTAATGATCAGTATTGAACATTATCCTTCAAACACAGACGCATACGCACACCCTCACAATCACACTCAAAAACACAAAACTCTTATCTAGTTAAAACACAATATGCTGGATTATTAGGTTATTTACCAGTTTATATGTACATATCACTTTATGTATACATGTATTTATATTTATGCATGTGTGTATGTGTAAAAAAATAGGGAAATTTCCTAAAGCCAGATGCTTGAGATAAAAAAAAATTGCCAGAAAACTAAAATAATAAGAATTTATCATGCAATTAATTTTAGGTCAGTGTTTCTTACTCAAAGTTCACTTTGTGTCAAACCCTGAAAAAATTTACTTCATCTTTGGACTAGAAATAGTTGTAGCAAAGGATATGACTGTATTATAAGGATGCATGTTAAAACCACAGGTATCTTCCTCACAGTCCATGAATTTAATAAAAAACTGCCAAACTAAGCCTGATTGGTTATTTGTGAAATTTGTGTATTAGGATTTATTAAAATTCTTTCGGTATTTGTTCATTTATTTTTGTCATGTGAAAGTACTTGTTGGCACACACTGTGTAGCAAGTCTCAAAGTTTTAGAGTGGTCTGAGACCATTCAGAGAAAATAAAGTCAGGTGATTTTATTGGATGCAGATGATATAATAAGTGTAATCCCTCCCTTTTGCAATTCTCATGAATTTGCTCATGAATTTGCTCTTGTGGTTGAAGTATCATGAGGAAAAATTCAGCATTTCTCAAAATAGTATTTGTTAATACTCAATAAAGTGAGAGCACTGTTAAATGATTATTTGTGAAAACTACCATTTTATAAGTTGAGGTACAATAGTCAAACATTAAAAATCACTGTGGAATAGTTTTGCTGTGAAACTGTCTTATACTGGAAGAAATAAAGCCACACATTGGTCATAAACTTGGGATGATTTCTCTAGTACAGTTTTTTTTCCTATCTGGTAAAATGACTTACTAATCTTACATTTCTTGCATTCACTTCGATTGTACTCTCATCTGACCATTTTCATCTGAGATGCTTTGCTCTCATTTGTGTGGAGTGGGGACGAATGGGGTCTCAACCAAGTTCTACCCAGCGGGTTCAGTGCCCCAGTTTCAGACACCTAATTCAGGCCCTTTTAAAATTATAAACCATTTGCGCCTGGGTGGCGCAGTCGTTTAAGCGTCCGACTTCAGCCAGGTCACGATCTCGCGGTCCGTGAGTTCGAGCCCCGCGTCGGGCTCTGGGCTGATGGCTCAGAGCCTGGAGCCTGTTTCCGATTCTGTGTCTCCCTCTCTCTCTGCCCCTCCCCCGTTCATGCTCTGTCTCTCTCTGTCCCAAAAATAAACGTTGAAAAAAAAAAATTTAAAAAGGGGCGCCTGGGTGGCGCAGTCGGTTAAGCGTCCGACTTCAGCCAGGTCACGATCTCACGGTCTGTGAGTTCGAGCCCCGCGTCAGGCTCTGGGCTGATGGCTCAGAGCCTGGAGCCTGTTTCCGATTCTGTGTCTCCCTCTCTCTCTGCCCCTCCCCCATTCATGCTCTGTCTCTCTCTGTCTCAAAAATAAATAAACGTTAAAAAAAATTAAAATAAAATAAATAAATAAAATAAAATTGTAAACCATTTAGACACATGGTTTCTGCCGTGAGCCTCACCACTCTGTTATGGAGAAGACATGAAACTTCTCATTCTCTCTCTCCAATCATCTACAACTCTGAGTGACAGAATTACAACACGAGATCACTGCACTGGATCACACCATACAATCTGGCTCCCCTAGCCCTTACTGCTAAAGGATGGAAATTAAGCAATCTGATTATGTCAGTTCACACTTACATTCATTCAAAGCCTTACTATCTCTTTATTTGGGTATCAGAGGTTCTTTATGGTGTGACCTCTCTGTACCTTTCTAGTTATAGTTGTCTCCACTTTTGATATCCATCTTATGCCCTAGATATATAAAATGTCTTTGGATTTCTTGAACATGCTAGACTCTCTTTTGTTACCATGGCCTTTTCTGTATTACTTCCTTTGCTTGGGTGATATTGTCCTCTTAATTCACATGAAAACTCCTTTTAGCTTTCAGAAGTTGGCTCAGTTAACCTAGTTTTACTTTGCATACCTTCTTGCATTAATATCCTTCCTTCCCTGAGTCAGACAGCCTCATTCTGTGTTTCATAGCATCCTGAACATCCTTCTGTCATAGCTGCTAGTACAGTGGTAATTATGAGTCTAACTGGTGTTTTTAGGTCAGGAAATATATCTTTCATCTTTGTCATTACAGTGTATATTATAGTGATTGACACACTGTGGGCATAGAATAACAGAATAAATATTTGTTATATAAGTTATCTAATGAACAATAGGCATTTATATTCTCAGTACTTAACTCATGTTAATTTTTAAAGAGATTATAAAGATTGGAATATTGTGTACAATTTTGTTTTAGAAAATGAAGTCTAGGGGCGCCTGGGTGGCGCAGTCGGTTAAGCGTCCGACTTCAGCCAGGTCACGATCTCGCGGTCCGTGAGTTCGAGCCCCGCGTCAGGCTCTGGGCTGATGGTTCAGAGCCTGGAGCCTGTTTCTGATTCTGTGTCTCCCTCTCTCTCTGCCCCTCCCCCGTTCATGCTCTGTCTCTCTCTGTCCCAAAAATAAATAAACGTTGAAAAAAAAAAAAAGAAAATGAAGTCTAGGAAAGATATATATATATATATATATATAACTTATTCTTGCCTCTGTATGCATAGTAAAGTGCAGATTTGGTGTTGGATTCATCTTTTAAAAGAATACAATAGAATCCCATTTAAACTGGGTTTAGATTCTAAAGTCAGTGGGAAGGATAGAATTAGCCTTGGAAATACCTCAGGAACACGTCACAGTGGAGATTGACACCACTGTCATTTGGTCAGTTGATGAAAGTATTGCAATGTGTTTCTGTTTCTTTGGTCATGTCTCAAATGAACTTGTTGAGTTTCATAACGAATGAAATGTATGTGTCATTAGACATGGAACCCCCTTTTGGCAGAGTGAGATACTCAAGCTGGGAGAAGCAAACAGGAACTGAGACCAACAGAGGGAAGAGCAAGCAGTCTCAAATCACAGGTGTCAATGTAGTGTACCGTATCATGGGCAGTGACAAACAGAATCATCTGCCCTAACTTGCTAGTTTTTTGCCCTTATTTTTCTTTTAATTCCTAATTTAAATAAACATAGTTGAATTTAGATGAGTTAAGTATTTGTATAAAGTAACTCCACAGTAAAGGAATGAAGGGTATTTTTTTGCCTTATTGACACAAATACTTTTCACGTTTTATAGATCCTTCACGAAATACATAGTTGTAGATATAAGTTAAATGTATGTGCAGTAATAAATTGTGTGTGTATTTGTGTATGTGCATACAAAAACTTGGGAACAGAAGCAGACATGATGGTCAATGGTGATGCCTTTCTGACGTTATCGATGCATCCAGAAAAAGGCTAAATTCATCCAAAATTAGAAAAATGTGAGCCCAAAATCATTCAAAAGACAAGGAAATTATATGGCTATTAGTTTCCTATAACCTATGCTGTTCTGATTACTTTCTTGATATACTTAATCAGAGATAACATGTATAGCCCTGCCTATATAATCCCAGTATACCTGTCTTCACATATAGCATTTATGAGAGAGAATTATGAAACTTGGATAATGAAAATGTATCATCTTATACTTTAGTTATGGGTAACTTGAATAATGGTGTTCCCACACATCTGGAATGACTTCCAAATCATACATAACCTTGAGTCATCTTAAAGCAAAGAGGATCTCTTAGAGTCTGGCAGAAATTCATATACTCATTCATTCAACAAATCCTTTTATGTATCTGATATATGCTAGGCTTAAGTTTAGGAAATGGAAATACATAGTGAACAAGACAGATAAGTCCCAGTTCTCCTAGAGCTTATAGTTTAGTAAGAAGGAAGAGAAAAAAATATAAATGAATAGATAAGAAGATTTCCATTAGAGATAAGTGCTATAAAAAATAAAGAGAATTTGATAGAAATAGAGTGGAGTGATAGTAGGGATATATTGCTTTAGATGGCAAGTTAAAGAAGGCCTTTCTGAAAAGGTGAAATATGAGTTCAGGATAAGAGGAATCAGTCATGTGAAGTTTTTGGAGAAGAGTGACTGAAATAAAGCGAACACAGAACTCAAAGTGGAAACACACAGAAGTGAGGGTGGACTTCGCTAGTTGGAGAAATGTCATGATGGCTTCAGTGGCTAGTGCATGTAGGAAGAGTAGCAGAAAACGAGTGAAGAGATGAACAGAGGCCAAAGCTTATATAACTCTGTAGACCTTGGAGAGAGTTTTGGATTTTATTCTAAGCACAAATAACCAGGGATACCCTTGAGAACTCAGAAATCATCACCAACAGGAGCTCGGAATGGTATTGTATTATGTGCACTAAATTCTATTTGCAATGTGTCACCTATCATTAATGTTAGTAGGCTGGGTGAGTCAGTATGGTTACTGATTAAGAAAGCAAACTTTGAAAATCAACAGATAGGAATTTGAATCCTGGCTTATTTCCTCACTAGGTGTGTGTCCTTAAGAAATTACTAAATCTCAATTTCCTCTGTAAAACAGGTGATTATAATGGTACCTACCTCTGAAGGCTGTTATAATAATTAAATGGCATAATTGCATAAACCACAGCACTATACATAAAGTCAATAAATATTAAGGATATTATTATTAGTAGTAGTAGTATTACTAAAATAGGGGAGAGAGACAATGCCTAATGTGGCTCCAAACTACACAATATTCATGATACTTAGAGCATTTATTAAACTGATTTGGGATTACAAATTTGTCTCTTTGGTTTTATAAGTTTTTTTCATTTGATAAGCAATATATGTTTTTCATAGCCATTACAAATGCAGAATCTTTTATAAGGAAAATTATGTTTTGCATACACACAAAAGGAGATAGGTAGCTGATTTTTGCATATTCTAAAAGAGCTGGGGGAAATCTTCCTATAGAGCCATGGATTCAGATTAAAGATGTATCCCCAAAAAAATTATTTTAAGTAGTTAAATATATACCTATGTAGGTTATATATTATTTTCTTCATATTTCTCCACTTAGCTGGTGTAATAGTCCAACATTATGATTATTATTATTATTATTATTATTCTCCTTAAGAAAATGGCCTGAGGAACCAGATTCAGTTTAGGGACTGAGGACTCCTCAATGCAGAATTGTTCTTTTCCTCAGTGTGATAGAATGTGAAGAATTTCTTATCTGCCTTTACTTTCTCTCTTTGCCATGCTGATGCCATCAGAGTAGAATTCTAACAGGAATCAAAACATTCATAATTTTCCATGATTTAAAAAATTTTGGAGAAAAAAAAAAGGAAAAAAATGTAATTATTACTTTTCAATGCCAGTCTTTTGTATTATCCCAAGACTTGAATGAAATGCATTAGATACATATTCTGGCTAATTCCATTTATAATTCTAGGCAAAATATATAAGAGTAGAATTTCTTTTTTTGTCCTTTTCCTTACCATTGTCCAGATGTAAGCCCAGATCAAAGTATCAGTTTGTTGAAGAAAATACATGTATTTAAACACACAGATAGCTTCTTGGAGTCACTAGTTGTAGACTACTGCAGAACAATAAAATTGCTTTGCTTACAGCTATATTCACAACAGAGGTAAGAGGGTAACGTGATGATGTTGCTGAAGATGACAGAGATGGTGATAGGAGGTCTCCTCAAACACTTAACGTGTGGTAGACACCATGCTAGTCTTTGTCTGTCTCTGTCTCCCTCCCTCTCTCTCTTCCTGTAAGGCAAGCAGGTATCATAATTCACTTTTAAAAGTGAGCACACTGCGGGCACCCGGGTGGTTCAGTCGGTTAAGCATCCGACTTCAGCTCAGGTCATGATCTCGTGGTCTGTGAATTCGAGCCCCGTGTTGGACTCTGTGCTGCCAGCTGAGAGCCTGGGGCCTGTTTCGGATTCTGGGATTCTGAGTCTCTCTCTCTCTCTGTCCCTCCCCCACTTGCATCCTGTCTCACTCTCTCTCAAAAATAAATAAACACTAAAAAAAATTAAACAAGTAAAAGTGAGCGCCCTGAAACTGGTTACCTAGATTGCCTAAGACCACTTGTTAGTAAAGAACAGCACCAAGATTCATACCTAGTTCTGACTCCAAACTTTCTTCTCCCTCTACTACATTACCGTTGATCAAGTCATGGAATGGATTTGTTCAGCTACCTGCAAATGGCAGCCTTACTCCACTTGATTCATATTAACATTTTAATGTTTTATGTTGATAATTAGGTTTCCTATTGGCTTCATGGCTGGTACCTTTGTATCTCCAAAACCTGCCATAAAGTAAAAAGTCCACTTTGTTTCCCCTTTTTAAAAGATCAGCAACATGTTACAATTTAATGCAAGGACCCTGGTAATAATTAAAGGGCTGCAGAGAGTCTTTATAGTTACAATTTACAGTTTTGTTTTTCAGCATACATTATTTTTTTCCAATCCACATCACCACTGGATTTGGTGTACAAATTACTTCTAATTGCAGATGAGGGTCAAGAAATTAGGATTGTTTATGCTTTTAGATATAAAATAACCAAAATAGTCATGCTTAAAACTCTTAGCTGGGATTAATAATGTTATAAAGGAAGCCCATAGGAGAATTCAAAATGTTGGGTATTTATATCACAAAGTTGAGTTGCAGAAATGAGATTAGACTTCTTGCTTTTTTTTTATGTATATTTACCTTACAGAGAGAGAGAGAGAGAGAGAGAGAGAGAGAGAGAGAGAGAGAATCCTAAGCAGACTCCACACTGCCAGCGTGGAGCCCATGGTGGGACTCCAACTCACGAACCATGAGCTCATGACCTGAGCTGAAATCTAGAGTCTAATGCTTAACCAAACAAGTGACCCAGGTGCCCCAGACTTCTTTATTAGAATAGTGTTTCTGCTACTTTTGCTTTGCAAATTGCTAAACATAGATGCTGAATAAATGAAGAATGATATTATTAATAAGCCATTCAAATATGTAGAATTCTTGAAGATAATGATTTACTTGAAGAGACAAAAGTTGTTATGAGCTCTGTCACTCACTGAGCTGCTCAAGATTTGGTTATTTGAGCAGTACATTGCTTATAAAGATGGAGATGTGGAGGAGAACAATGATGACAAATACATAAAAGTATTGTATTGAGACACTTTACTTTGAGAAACTCATTTAATACCTTCAGTAGCCCTAGATTGTAGGCATATTAAGTATATACTAACTTTGCAGGTGAGGATACTGGGGCACGGGAAGTTAAGTAATTTTACAAGATGTCTAAACTTATAAATGAAGGAGAAAGACTCTGGCTACAAAGTACCTGCTATTAACAACTAGAAATAGGATTTTGCAGGAATTAAAAAGAATTATATATAAAGCACTTAAAAGTTCACATCACTTAAGCTCTCAATTAGTAGTTGTTAGTATTACTATTGCTTGGCTCTTATTATCATTATAATACATGATTATATGAATGTTTTTATTGTGGGCTTAAAGGGTACTTTTTCTCAATTATACATAAAGAAAGACCTCCAAATATTAAAGATGTGAGTGATTTTGCATAATGTCATTCCTAGTTCTAGCCAGCTCTTTCATTAAATGTTGATGTGATTTTTATATATTCCAATGACTATCACTTAGGTTTCTAGAAGGAATCTGTATTATTGATTTTAAAGATAAAAAGCCTCAGTGGAGGAGATAAGCTTACACTGTGTAAAACACCAGTTAACACCAAGCATGGGATAAATAAAAGGCCAAAGATCAAGGCATCAATTAAAAAAAATGCCAACTCCTTCATAACTACCTGATATTTCTACCATTTCTCTGATTCTGTTTATTGAGTTGGAAGGTACTCACTCAGGAATTTCAGGTTTGTAGAGATTTAGGAAAAGTACTTGACATTCTATTTGTTTTTTTAAATTTCCATCATAACCACTTTGTATTAAAGGCAGGCATGCAAATATGCGGAAAAATTGTAGGTCTTCTTGAACTTTGAGACGTCCATTTTGACAAAGGAGAAGGCACACGTTTGGAAAAATTTATATGTGCCCCTTCGGTTTGGGTGCTAGTCTGACCTGCCAAACTTCAGAATTTTCACATTTTTAATATACCAAGGTGGGTTAAAACAGCCCATTAGTATAAGGCGTATTTTTGAAACTGTTGACATTTGGCTACTGTTCTTTCATCCACTGTTCCGCAGTCTTGACAGAAACTTGGTTTAACTTGCAGAGAGAAAGTGAAAGACAGAGAAAGGTGTCTATACGAAATGCCGCAGAGAGAAGCCGAACTCCTGTAAGGCAACATGTAGGCATTGAGTGTGACACTGTATTAACCTTTTTAATGGATGTATGTAATAAAGTGACATGTAAATGGAGCACAAGGGGAGATATGACACTATATCTGGAAAAGGATAAAACAGTTGGTTGAATACTGGGCTATTATAGCAGTTTGCAAACCTTGGATAAACTCAGTCAGCGGTTGTATAATTGGTTATTCAATCCCGACCCTTGTTCACAGCTCAAAGCCAGGAACACTGAGACCTGTTGCCAATTTGAGTGAATATAGTGACTGTACTCGGCCGGGGCCTAACATTGGAGCCGGGCCTTTTCCTGTGGGCCGGTTTCCACCATGTCTGGGACTGGCTCAGCGACAGTGGGTCTTTTGTTGTGAAAGGCTGGCTGGTACTCCCCTCCTTTGCAAAATGTCTAACAGCTACACAAATATAAGAAAATAGGAAAAGGGACTTACTGTAGCTTTTCTCTTAGTAAGTTACTGTGGAGTTATTAGTTTTCCTTTCTTTATTTTTCTTTTTCTTTTTTTTTTTCTTTCTTTTTTGTTTTCTTTGCTCCTTTTTGGGGGAAGTCTGCGTTAAGTAAGACAACTTAAAGAGTGATAGAAAAGCCTACTTCTAGATAAGAATTGAACCTTGGTAGTCCTTGATTGGAACATGATATGTATGGAGAAATTGATAGTAATTTGATTCACAAAAATGGGTTTCTGAAAAAGGTATCTTTACTTTTCCCCCTTTCTCCTATGAATGTTCATGTACTGAGAAGATTGTTTTTACGGAATATCTCCTCCGTGACAGAAAGATACAGCATGTTTATAAACCTGTTACGTATTTAACTTTATGAAACAAGCACCCTACCCTCTCTGCCCAAACACACTGGCTGGATGCCAACAGACTAACCACTTACTGTTTCTAGTCTAGTAAAAATTGAGAAATAAATCAGTGAAGATTTTGATTTGAGTGTATGGTATAAAGAATGCCCAGTCTTCTTACAGTGCCCAATTCAGAAAGGAATCTGTAACAAGCTTGTAGTATTTGCCAGTTAGGTGCTGCTTACTGATAGGGTGACAGTTCCCAGCTGCAATCAATTATGCTTCCATTATTTCTGTTGTTTAAACATGCCTCGGAATACCAGTTCGAAGCATTTCGCAAAATGTATCTTCGTTCCAAAACGAAGTAAAGAGCATTTTAAAAAAGGAAAAGGAAAATACATTCTGAATCGAGATTTTTTTTCCCTGAGAGTATTTATAATCTCTCTGCCACCCCTCTCACCTCCCTGATTCCACCTCACACACCCAGCATTTATAAAATCACACACACAACACATAGTGTTTGATTTAATGCTGGGTTGCAATTCAATCAAGAGACTGCTGAGGTCATATAATATAAATGGCTACAGTACTTCTTGGCTCAGTTATAGCCTTGATCATTCAGGGCTTTGTTTTTGTTAATTGAGTAGCCTCCTGCTGGGGGGAGCTCCTAAATATTTTGGACTATATGTCACGAAAAAGAATTTGGAGACTAGAAGGTAGTGATCTGGGGGGTGGGGGGTGGGGGGTGGGAGGAGGTGAGTTTCTGCAGTGGACAAGGGAAAAGGAAAGACGTAGTTCTGAAACCATGACAGGACAAAGGAAAAAAAAAAGCAAATTGTTTTTGAATAGAAAATTAATCATTGAAAAGGGATGGCTATTGTGAGGCAAACATAAAAATAGAGGGAGCATTTAACTTGAAATATATGAGAAAAAGCACTATAGCAACTCCAACAGAGGCATTTAATGGAAAATACACCTGGCCATCTCATTATAAGTACATCCCTGGGAGCCAAGTGTTATGAGCATTAGTAAGAAGGTGGTATTATAAAAAATTTGATTATAATCAAGCTTAATGTATTTGAGGCTTAATAAAAGTATTGTATGGCAGTAGTGAGTATCATGGCATAATGGAGACCTCTTAGTATTGGATTGTTCGTAAGTATTGTATTTCATAATGTTGATCTGTGGAGGCCTTTACTTCCTGATGAGAAAATAGGAACTTGTATTGGAAAAGAGATCACAGAATCATAGACCGGCCCCTATTAACCCCAGAAAATGCAATTCAACATATATCTTATCATCTTAATCTCCCAAATATTCTTTTAGCTTATATTATAATACAATATTGTATATAACAAACAGATGTCTCCCCTAGGTCACTGTTGGTAATTTAGTAAATTGTAGGTGTCCAACTGGAGAGTCTAGAGCTGCTGGTGAAGAATGAATGCCTGAGATGCCTCATTAATTTAATGTAGGTAAGAGGCCGGTGGGCTTAAAGGATTTGGTAGTAGCCCCATTGAGAACTACCTAACTGTAATTCAAATAGTGTGGAATAAACTTTTTTTTTCCCTATTATTTCTTCCCCTCCATGCTGTGAAAGCTCACTGATCATTATTTTTTAGGCACTTAATGTGTCACGATGAAAAACAGAAAGGCTGAAATATGTATGAAAACACGAGTTTCGATTAAACTCAAATCAAGTATTTTTTAAAGGTGTTGGTTTTTAGTTTTTATGCAGCTCCGTTTGGCACACAGCTCTTCACATGTTTTGAGATTTGGCTTTGCTGCTTTATAATTTTGAGGGTGCTGTGCTATAATCTGAACGATTTGCTGAGAAGAAAAGAGAGAAATAAATAGCGCAGGTTTTACATCTTGAACTCTGGACCAAAATAATAAATTGACACCTACTATATAATTGGGAAACCTGTTAGATTATGTGTCTACTTTAATGTGATTTATAAATTTTGGAAATATTCTTATAAAGAATCGAATCCCCTCATTAAACAAAGTAATTTCTTGTTTTTTGGTAGTTGCCATGGAACAATGATGTCTTTCTTTTCTCTTTAGAAATGGAACAGTTCTTTTTTTTTTAATTTCATGAACATATTTTTTAAGTAGATAATGTACCTTTTAACATTAACTCCTTTTGAATAGTAAAGATCAGGTTGGATGATTATACATTTATTGCAAACACAAGTTTAGTGTACCAAATTTCTTGCAATAAATTATTAGCCTTCTGCAAATAAGATTATAGACAGCTGCAATACTTAGAGTGATTTATTTGTCATGCTTCTAATTCAACTGAAGATCTCAACTATTATTGGAACACCTTAATTCATAAATATGATTAAATAAATGTTTCTAATTTATCATCATTGTTAACAATATTTTATCTGAATCTTAATTCTAGAGGAGTTACAAGATTTTTCCAAATAGTTGAGGGCACTGAAAGCTTTTTGTAACCATCTTCAGTATTCATCCCAGTGTTCACTTTGGGTGAGAGAGCTAATGTTCTGTCACAGAGACCTCTTGGGGCTTAAATGTATTCTGCACCTTTTTGTGAGAACTAAGATAGTAGGTTCCTGGGGCTTTCATGTCCCTCAGGGAAAATTCCCAGATATATGAACACTTTTGAATTTCTGACATGTGCAACACAGAACCTTTGTAGCTTTCAGAAGACTATTCCCAAGTTTGTAAAAACTTGTTCTATGACCCCCAGGTCTGAAAATTGGGTAGTCTGTCACTTTACTGGATTCATCCATCCTTTGGGGATGAAATGCTAACCTAGATCTTAATTTTTTTCATTGCTGACATTGGAACTTCACCAAAATCCTTACACTGTTTTAAATAAGTTTTTTCCCTACCTTTCTTAATTTTATTCTATTAAATCAATAAGTCCTTAGGAAAGCATAGGCTACATGTCATTGTATGGTGAATATCCCTCGAGCCCCTGCTATCCCCACCTACTTTTTCTCTTCTCATTTTTTTTTTCAATTTATTCGTTTTGAGAAAGGGAGGTGGGCAGAGAGAGAGGAAGAGAGAGAATCCCAAGCAGGCTCCACACTATCAACCCAGAGCCGGTCACAGGGTTCAAACTGTGAGATCATGACCTGAAGTGAAATCAAGAGTCAGACACTTAACCAACTGAGCCACCCAGGCACCCCTCTCTTCTGATATGTTTCTAACAAGATAAATGAGTTCAAATTATATATAAATTTGATATTAAATATATGTACATGTGAAAGAGAAAGATTTGGGGGATGTATATCTCCATTGTTTATTCCATACACGAGAAGTAAGTCGTTTTTTGTTTCTATATATCACATGGTTTTTGACCTCTTCTTTTGCATTGAATTTTAATATATAAGTAAACATAAATGCTAATAAAACTCCCAAACATTAAACTCAAGCACAAGACACAGAGGGGACATTCAACAGACAGCTCTTTCCTTTTCTGTTCTCTCTCTGGATATTTCTGTCCTTTCAAATGTTTTCCCTTTAGTTACTAGATTTGGGACATGATTCTATAGATGGTATAGACTGATATATTTAAGAATATAGAAAAAGTAAGCAGCAATAGTCCTGTGCTGTAGAAATTCTTGTTAATTATATTCAAGGTATAGATTATTTTATTTTCTACCATTAATACCAATATTAGTCATTGCTTATCCTCTCATCTCTTTAAATGAATAATCAGGATATTATCCCATCATTCTTCCCCGATTTACCACATTGCTTGTAACATTATTCTGCTGTTCTTTTCTGAACCTGCAGACCTTTAGTTCTCAACCTGAAAAGAGGATGCCCTTGTCATTTAGCTGACATTTCAAGAGTTTCTCTTCTTTCTTTACTGCTGACATAAACATATGAACCTCTTATATTATGTAGGTGGTATATTACTTTGAAGTATATATATATATATGTACATATTTATATATGTATTTGTTTATGTATGAAATATGTGGTCACATGATTAGTGGTCCCTTATTTAAGATTTTTAAACAAAATTTTTGTTCCCAATACTCCAGTAATAATAATTCTCCCTTTTCACCCTTTTTAATAAATAAAATATATATTAGCTCCTGGTAGTTCATTATTGCATTTTACTGTGACTTTTTTGAATGACTATATGTCATCCAGGTATAAAATAGAAAACTATTGGAGTTTATTTGAATTTTTTTAGTCAATGATATTTAAATTATTACTCAAATGACACTGTGATATTAGTAAAGTTATTTTACCTTTCTAAGAAGAATTCAATATATTCTATTTCACATCTTAACCACATGAAAAACGTTTTCAAGTTTCTGAAGATTTAATAGAATTTTTATCCATATTGTTATACCCCATTATCAGTGTTTACTCATCAAAAAAAAATTACCTCAGGTCTCAGGAAAGTACAGATTCCTGGATTCAAACAAGACATAAAGAACCATTTAAAGAAGCTTCCCTATGGGGGGTCTGGGTGGCTCAGTGGGTTAAGCACCTGACTTCAGCTCAGGTCATGATCTCACAGCTCATAAGTTCAAGCCCCATGTTGGTCTCTGTGCTGAAAGCTCAGAGCCTGAAGTCTGCTTTGGATTCTATGTCTCTGTCCCTCCCCTGCTCATGCTCTGTTTCTCTCTCTTTCTCTCTCAAAAATAAATAAACATTAAAAAAATTTAAAATAATAAAAATAAAGAAGCTTCCCTATGACTATGAACTTTAGGTGGATAGGGTCCGCTTCTGTTTTGCTCCTGTTAATATCCCCCATGGCTGTAAAAATATATAGTACATGCTCTTTGTCGAATTAATCCATTCTACGATTCTTATCCATATTCTTAATTTTTAATTTAACTTTATATTATTAGTGTGATTTAACGCATACAATTAGTATGCGTTACAGACAAGATGAGAAATTAGTCCCATTTTTGGAAAGAATTTCTTAGTAGAATTTTTTATAGCTGGTTTGATTGATAAATGATGGCCTATTTTGTTTCATTTCATTTCATTTCATTTCATTTCATTTCATTTCACATTGTTTATTTATGTAGAGCAAGTGCTTATGCATGAGAGTTGGGAAGGGGTAGAGAGAGAGAGGGAGAGAGAGAATCCCAAGTAGTCTCCGTGCTGTCAGCACAGAGTCTGATGCAGGGCTTGATCTGATGACCATGAGAAATCTCATGATTTCTGAACCAAAATCAAGAGTCAGACATGTAACTTTCTGAGCCAACCAGGCGCCCCAACAATAGACTATTTTAGAACTCTTTAGGGTAATATTACCATAATAGCACTTAGAAAAAAAGTCTACTGACACATTTATTAACTGTTCATTAATATAATATTTAAAATGAGGCATGTTCTCTTTGTTTTTACTTCAATAAATGAAACAATAGAAGAGCAATTCTGTGACACTGTAGCGATTTTCAATCAAAGGTTTAGTGTCTGGTCATTGATAGTCTATACATCTTTCTCAGAAGATTGAGTTTCTTGAGGTGCAGAGGCCACATCTTAGTGCCTGTCATGGTGCCACAGTAGCAACTTAATAGGTGATTGTTAAGTAAATAAATGAATAAATGGATAAAGTATAAGTCTTCCTAATCTGTGTGCATGTATGTGTGTGAATTCTGCAAAATAATGAAAATGGCAGTATCCAATTTTTTAAAGTAGTCTGATAGCTCTCTGATAGTACATTATGCCACTAAAAGCAAAGATAATCATTTTGTGCATTCAATTAATAAATTAAATGACTATACTAATAGATACTACATGCCCAATTTTATCCCTACTGACTTTAACACTGAGAATGGTTTAAGTCTCTGGTGATACAGGACAAGTAAAAATGAACTATGCTTTTTCACTTTTTCAATTATTCTAGACTTTTTAAAAATTTTTATTTGCTTCCTTTATATCTTTTTTTTCACTTGTTCTTCCTTAAATGCAAATGCTTCTTAAAGAGAACTCTTACAGGTTGATTTTTTTTCTTAACTCTTATGCATTTTGTGGGGGTCACAGCGTAACACAGCTAACACATGAAACCGAAGCTTTCGTTGTTGATTAGATGGCGTCTAAGCTGGTGAACATTAAATGCCATTTTGCAAATATAAGTATTGTATTTTCTCATCTAAAATTACTCCAAAAATGACATGATCCAAAATCCATGAAAGGTTATGGGAGACCAAATATAACAAGTTGTTAAGGCAGATGGACGACTTTGGTTGAGAAGGATATGTGCAAATTTAGATATATGATTTTAAGCAAATCAGAGGATATTTTTCTTAATTTTAAAAACTGATGCTATGTGTCAGAACATAAAGATATAATTTGAATTGTAAGTAGCTTTTCACCTCAACTGTGCATCTACCTGCATATCACAATCTCTGATTTATCATATGAATCATGTCAGTTTTTATTGTTCATATCTTTTCAGGCATCTGGCAAGCTGAAATTGCGATTTGTTTTCACATATGTTGTGATAGAGAAGATTCAGGATGTGTAGTGGTTTAGCATCAGGCTGTATGTGCTTTAATTCTCACTTCCAGTGGTAAAACATTCTGTCATATTTTTAAAAGTACTGGAATTCTTATTCTAATATACTTTAAGTGGTTTTCTATTTCTATGCTTTTTGTATCTCCCTTACCATCCCTACCACCTACCTTCACAATTTTAAACAACAACAACAAAATTGTACAAATATCGTCATTAATTTTCATTTTCATCATGGTCTTAGATATCTAATTAAATGGATAATTATGTGAAGACATACTCTTCTATAGTAGGATGATTGCTTCATTTATAATTCAAATACATCTTTAGGTAATTTTCTTCTTAAATATATCAGGAGGTATATATAATTTGCTTACAGCTATGCATTCTTATCTTTGCTAAGCTGTGATATGTTTAAGCTGTCTTAAACTCCTGTTTGTAAATTTGTCTTGTGAAATTAAGACTTGGATTTAATGGGGTGCCTGGGTGGCTCAGTTGGTTGAGCATCTGACTTTAGCTCAGGTCAGGATCTCATGGTTCATGGGTTTGAGCCCCATGTTGGGCTCTGTGCTGACAGCTCAGAGCCTGAAGCCTGTTTCAGATTCTGTTGTCTCCCTCTCTCTGCCTCTCCCCTGCTCACATTCTCTCTCTCTCTCTCAAAAAAAAATGATAATAAAAAATAATAAAAAAAAGGCTTGTATTTAATTATGCCTGATTCTCATATACCTTTTGCCATGATTTAGTTCATACAGCTTGTCTTCTATTTTACTTTATTCCTCTATTTCACATATGCACAGTTGAGAAAATAGTATTTTATATAAAATGCATGGAGAATAATGGTTTTCTTGTAACTGGTGTCTGAGCAAGTTGGTTATATGATGAATAAAAATAGTCATGATAATTTTTTATGAGAAATGCCTTACCTTTTTAAGTTGACTGTTATTGATACATCATGGGCACCTTCTTCCCAATTTTCTTTTCTCAAATTACTTTTGTGTGTCTATTCTACCCTTCTTGCTTTAGTAACTCCTTTGCTTCCTCCTGCTCTCCCCTCTGATTGTAACTAATGACTAGAACTTAATTTTCCTTTCCCCACCCACACTTTGCTGACATCATAAATTATTTGGATACAAATGGACAGTATTCATTAGCTGTGCACTTTGCTGAAAGAGCCTTACACAGGAGTGCTGCACTCTCTCATTTTTATTAAAAGTTAAAATGCTTTTGCTGTCAGGGGGGTTGGGGTAACTTAGCCATGATAGAGGACAGGGCTACAGTGCTAATAAATAAAAATAATAACTATTACACTGGTTGAGTGACCCTGGGAAAAGAGCACTACACAGCTATTTGTTGTCCCCTTTCACTTGTCAACAGCACTGGCTTAAAAGCTTTAGCTATTGTTGAGGATGTAATGGAGCCCATGGAAAGTTATGAAGACAACTGTCAAAAAACAATCAGGCAAAGATTAGTTGAGTATTTTTGTGTATCTGTGCTGTTTTGGGACAATTCTTACATTAACCTATGGCAAGTGACAACTGTCCTTTTCCTTCTCATGATACTACACCTTTTTCTATATCATCCTTATTGGCTTGGACCATTTGAAAAATGCATAGGAATGGTAGATAATAGAAACTAAGGGTTGTGGGTCATTGCCATAAAAAATGCACAGATAGTACTATTATCCTTGCTGAGATTTTCAAATTCTGGTTCATTTTGGTGATGGGCAAATAAAGCATATGCATGTATGTTTCATTTGATTTTGAAGTCGTTCTTTTGGGTAGTTGTATATTAAGTGACAGCTGTAATGTTAGTCAACATTTTTAAGTGTTACTGTGTGCTCAGCAGTGTTTTAAGAGCTTTACATAAATTATCTCCTTTAATTATTTTGACAATCATATGTGGTAAGTAAGTGCAGTTACTATTACTGTTTATAGGTGAGTCCATTAGAGCATAGTGAGGTTAAACTACTTGCCAAAGGTCACAAAACTAGTAAGTGATGGAATCATGTCATTTGACATTAGTTGTTCTTTTTTTTTTAATACCTAATAGCCCAACATAAGTGAGATTTTGTATGTGAGAAATACCTCTTTGCAACTATTTCTTGAAATGCTACCCTCAAATTGCATGTTATTTTTGCTGACATCTAATATTCGAAACAAGGACAAAACAAAGTGTTGCATGAAAATATACTTACTTTCTGAGTGATAGAATAGATACAACAGTATAGCTCCATAAGTTTCTCTTTTAAATGGATTTTTTTTCTTTTTGCCTAGAAAATATAGAGCCATCTTGTGAGGAGTAAACCCAAGGTTATCGATATGTAGCATTTATATCATATTGATTATGGCATGTTTAATCATGCGATAAAAAATATTCTTCTAGAATGTGGTATAAGATTGAGTATAATTGGGCAGGTGTGTTAACAGTTTCGACTTGTGCAACAAGAAAATTTAAGCTTGTAAGTATTGATTTAAACATTTCAATATTCCAAAAACTGATTGCATATTAAACATTTTAAAACTTGAGTCAGCAGGCCAATTTTTTTTTCTTTCTGTTAACAAGCTCTTATTAACTTTCAAGTGGAAACAAACAAGTATTTTGGCACCACTAAAAGTAAAGTATTTGTAGAGCTTAATTCACTTTAGGATAATTACATATAAAAATGAGGCTTATTGAAATTCTAACGCTTTGGAATTTCAGATGTGTTTCTCTTGTGTGTTGTGGTATTTATTATTTCTTAATGTTTCCTAGAAGAACTTGACATTTTCAGTGGCTGACTAGCTACGGTGCTTGGCTAATGGGAATCTTGCAAGGGCTTGTGGTCTTCAATAGACAAATAACTTTTCAGACATATAAAAGTTTTCGCATTACTTCCATAACATAGTTTAATATTTTCCCCCAAATATTGTCTAGGCCAGTGCATATTGTCCACATGAATTAAACTCGTACAGATAGTTGATTTCCAGACTCAGCCCAATATTCCCCTCAAAAATAATCTTATTATCAGTAATTGAATAATTAAATAACAGTACATTGAATTGTAATTAGCTTTTTGAAGAAAAATATATTTGGCCAAGTGTTCTAACTTGTGTTTATTCTTCAACTTTATGTTGGCCATCAAGTGAGAGCTTCCAAGGGGAGAGTGTTGAATTAATGAAACATGATTAAGAGATTAGGCACCCAGGGCTGGCTGGGTGGCTCAGTCAGTTGGGCATCCGACTTTGGCTCAGGTCATGATCTCGTAGTTTGTGGATTTGAGCCCCTCGTTGGGCTGTGTGCTGACAGCTCAGAGCCTGGAGCCTGCTTTGGATTCTGTGTCTTCCTCTGTCTCTCTGCTCTTTCCCCACTCATGCTCTTTCTCTCAAAAATAAATAAACATGAAAAAAAAAAGAGATTAGGCACCCTGATCAGCTATCATATAATAATTGTTCAAAACTAGATAAGGTGAATAAAACTGGACTAACATTTTGAAAAGGTTGACTATTATAAGAACATGTTGCTGTGTGTGGCATATTGAAAAGGACACTGAACTAGGAGTTAGGCTTCAAGTTCTACCTGTATCATTAATTAGATTTATGATATTAGGCATATTTTAACCTTAATTTACAATTTCAGTTTGTAAAATGAAGAATTTGGTCTATACCATTTATGACGCAAATTGTATTGAGCAAAACAGTTTATCTCCCCACAGTAATTTCCTTGGTCAAATATTTAAATAGTGCTGTAGAATCCATAACTCATTTAAGGATTGACAGTCTTGTTAACACATAAAAAGATCTAAATGCTGTAGAAAAGAAATGTTAATTTGTGTAATTTTAATTAGATTTACATGACAATGAAATGCTTATTTTGTTTGTTTTAGTTTTAAGTAACCAAACAATTTGGGTTCCCTTTATGTCCAATATGTTTTAGTAAATCACTTTTATGAAATGCTTATCTAGATGATATATAAAGATCCTTCCAGGTTTAACATTCTGATTCTATGGCATGAATAATCTACATATGCTCTTACTTCTTGACTTTGAAGGATGTATTGGTATATTTTGAAGTTTAGCCATATCATCGTTCCTTCCAAAGACAACTCCCATCCCTAAATGTGCATCCTATCACAAGTCAGAAATAACACAGCTTAGTTTAAGCTACAAAATTAAAGTATAAACAATGGTAGATTTGGTAAGACCTAACTCTTGGGACTTTGTTTAAAAAGTCAAATATTACACATACATATTTTTTGCTTGTTCGATTTTTCAATGAGCTCTGCCACTGCAGCTCAAGGGAGATTAAGGGAAAAAAACCTACATAAACACAAAGCAAAAACCCGAGCTTGTGTGTAAAGCTACTGCACTGGAGCGAATGTGGTTTAATTCTTGGCACTGGCAGCTTGTTGGAGAATTACAATATGTTGGCATGAGTCTCTAGGTCTCATTGTTCCAGATGAGGGAGTCAGTCTTAAGAGTGTTTGGCACTGAAGGGAAAAAGGAGTGAGAGTTATAGGGAATGAGCAGGCCCTAAAGAGGCAGGATGCTGTTGTAACAATGGCTGGCACAGTTGGGGGGGCCATTCACTGGTAGGGATTGCCATAGGCATTGATGTGAAGAAACATATGTGAGCAAAAGAGGCAAGGATGAGGAGGGAAAATCAAGCAAACATCAAAAGGGTCCTAATGGCACAAAGAGACAAAAGTAATCCAATCAGAGTCATCTTGATATTAATGGATTGACTGGTAAGGATATCTGTCATTTCCCTGTAATTTATCTTATCACTTGTTTCTTACCATTTATTCTGTTTTATTTTAAGATATGCACATATTTATCTTTCCCCCAAAGAAACAGATCCCTGAATTAAGAGGCTCTGGTTTTGTATTCCATCTGTTCTACTTTCTGCCTAGGTGCTGCTGGGAAAAGCATCTTTCTGAGCCTTAGTTTTCTCATCTGCAAAATGGATATAACAATAATGCATACCATTGACAACATTGTGGTATCTGACAGCATTATATAAACTGAAATGCTATGCAAATAATAAGAACTACTATTATCTCTTATACTTATTTTAATATAGGAAACACTAGTTTTTATTTTTGACAGCAATTGTGATACTTTAATGTTTGAGCAAAGCAACTCTCAGGAGAATTGTTACAGGTGCTTGAAGGAAAGCTATGGCATATCTTAATGTGAAAATAATCGATAATCCAGTATTTGAACTTTGGGAAATAACTATGTCCTCAAACATACTATACATACTCATAGGATAAAATCCAATTCCACATGTACTTATAAAAATAACATCTTACGTTAGAAAATTGAATATTTAGTAGATAGCTACTATCTTTTTTAGTCCATAAATACTGAAGCAGCACTTACATAATTGTGTCAAATTTCACTTTAATCACATTCACACATTTAATGAACAGGTGTATTATAAATATTGGGATTTTGCCATTTGGCATCTTACAGTTCTAATCATGTGTATCCTATGGATTCTTTACCATTTTCAGGGAAATTTATCCATTGGTACCTGTGCATCCTTTGTATTCATTTATTACCATTGTGAAATCATCATTAACCATCATTGTTACCATCCATTGTGAAATCATTTCTTACCGCTTCTTCATGAACTACCAATGGAGACAAATTAGAACAGTAGCAGTTGGAGGAATACTTGATGTGGACTTGCTTAAAGCTCTTTATTTCATAGTAGTTTAGATAGAGAGGTGAAGTGGGTGAAATGATATGCTTTTGGTTCCCCTGACTTTGAGATCCAGTAAGTTGAACTTAGCTCCATATGGGCAACTTCTCATAATAATCTTCTGAATTAGATATCGGTGCATTGTTTACCACTTAAGAAACCAAAGCTTAGGGAAATATCTAATTCAGAAGATTATTATGAGAAGTTTGAGATACCACATGTAAAGGACCTGGTACACCGCTTAGCACTTATCCCTCAAAATAGTAGCTATCATTATCATTTCATTGTTGACAAGAGAGTCAGGAATTTTGTAGGCAAGGCGCACGTGCGCGCGCACACACAGACATGTGCGCGCCCGCGCGCGCGCGCGCGCACACACACACACACACACACACACACACCTTGCTTCAAAACAACTCTGCCTATTACATTTCGTGAAACCTCAGACAAGTCCTTTTCTTCTTTTTGCTTTTTTTTTAACCTGTATGATGGATATAATAACACAATCTGAGTCTTCAGGTATCAGCTATGATTAAATGAGAGAATGCAGACAGGTAAAAGCATCTAACAGTTCCTGGCACATAGGCTGCTCAATAAATGTTTATTGAATCTGAATTTAAAGTATATGCCTCATCCAGATTGCAAATATTAGTGACTTTATTCATCCACAGGCATGAAAACTCTGAGTTAGATATGTTCTGATTTTACATCTTTCAGATTACTTGGTCTTAAAGAAGTTATTCATTTTTCTGTAGTGTACATTTAAAGTAAGGTACTTGAAAAAAAAGTGGCTCTGTATAGGAGAGTTATATCTTTATGTAAGTTAATAAAGAGGCTAGGAATGTTCTGCAGGTTTCAGAAATCTGGCGGCTGTTACTTTAACTCTGCAACTTAGACAGAAGACTTCTGTTTCTTTCTGAGCACACTACAGTGAATATTTTGTCTAGCTGCAGGGGAAAAGCTTTGTCATGGACTTTGCAGACAATAGCCTTAAAAGTAAAATGGTCTGCTTTTGGTGCCGGGAGGTTCAGGGGCCTATTGTTAGCGCACAATGGATTTCTATTGCTGCATTCCTGCTTTGCAAAGGTTTGTTAGCTTTTAATGACTGACAGTACTCTATTGCAAATACCGTATTGGCTGTGCCCTGTTTACATGCTACTCAAGAATTTTTGTGGAGTGCTGGAAAAAAAGAAACAGTGGTGTTTGTCTGACCTACTCTGATAAGGTTTAAAAAATGATTTCACTCATGAAGTGTTTACTGGGAATGTAGAAACATTGGAAATCCTTGCAGAAGTATTTTAAAGTTACTTTGAAGGCCTCAATGAATAGAAATATTGATTACAGTAGAGATTTAATCCACTTTATTACTCAGAATTGTCATTATCATTTTCAAAACAATATGGTACAGAAATAGGGATATTTTAAGAAAAAGTAAAAGTAAATTTTGTAGGATCTTTCTTCCTTAAATGTAAGAAATGGAGATATTTTGTTACAAAGGAAGAAATGCATTTTGCACATTCCACAGTAAATTCCATAACAAATGTGTACACAGTAGTTGTGGTAGGTGTGTTTATGTGTGTGTCTATGTATATTTTTTCATATATATATTTTTCACCGTATGTATAGACTATAGGCTATGTAAAACAGTGAATCACTCAGAGCTTTTCACTATTTTATTTTCCATAAGCTTTTGACATCTGAGAAAAGCAAATAAATAAATAAATAAATAAATAAATAAATAAAAGCATTCAATATTGTCAGTTTTTCCAAGGAAATTTCACTTCCACTTTGTTGAAAACTCCACACAGGCCTTGTGACTCTGACAATCAATGGCTGTAAGATGGGGGCCTGAGAAAAGTAGATAGCATTAGCCAAAGATGATGATGATGATGCCTTAAAATGCATTTTACTGTGGGGAAAATGAACCAGTTTCTAATAATCTTATGGTCTCTAGGCCAGACGGTCCCTTTGATAAGTTAACATGTACTCCCTTTATGCTCCTAGTAGGGGGTAAACAAATGTCTGAACAAGCACAAATACACATAAACACCAATGTGGAGAATGGCAGTGTATGTCTTAGATCTAGATAATAAGTGTGGGTATTGTTATTTAGATGGAGCATACTGGGACACTTATCTTTTAGTACACTCCATTTTCTAACTGAATGCAGTGCTAATCGTGGGATTGAAAGCCATTGTAATTGTGTACCCATCTAAATGCTGACAAGAATATACAATTACATTGTTTGGAATTGAGTTTAATGTTTGGGAGTTTTATTAGCATTTATGTTTACTTATACATTAAAATTCAACACAAAAGAAGAGGTCAAAAACCATGTGATATATAGAAACAAAAAACGGACTAAAGCATAACCTTGCTCTTTAAAATATATGCGCCCTGTCTCAACAGTGGGCATTTTCAAAGAATGTGATACAAATCTGAAATAAGCAAATAATAGGTTTCCATTGTAAGCATTACTCACTTTGGTAGATTTTGCAATCTTTGTAAAGCTTCTTTTGTACGAACTTTTTTTTTTTTAATGTTCATGGTACTGGCAAATCTTTCCACAGTGTGCTTACCACCATACGATGTTAAACACATATTATAAAGTGGATGTAATTGTAAACACACAGAGGGATATAATTACATGTAGCAGATTTAAGAGCTAATTCTTTGCCTTTTTTCCCCCTGCATTTTATCAACATAATTATTTTTTGACTGCAGACTAACACCCTGAAATTGACAAGCATCTATTATAGCAGGAATTTGTTCACCAAATTGAAAAACAATGAACTGCAGGTTTATATGTACCCATTGTCATAAAGAATTAGTAGGGCTTTGTTCCGCAAGAGGAAAAAGCTAATGATTTTGAAACAGCAGGTGACAAAACACATTCTTTTTTCCCCCCCTGTTATCAGTTTGTTGATGAAGTCATTATGAACTGGGGCCCAGATAGGGATGGCCTTATTTTTAGCAGATAGACTTTTAATGAGCTGCGTTGTAAAGACAGTCATGTTGATTTGCTTACATTTTTTTTTTTCCTTTCCTTAGAAACCCCCAGTATTGAAAAGCTACTCTCAAAGGACTGGAAAGACAAACTTCTTGCAATGGGATCAGGGAACTTTGGTGAAATAAAAGGTAACATATTGATGATTATTTTGATCCAAAATGTACTGAAATGAAGTTTATGTTTAGAAACATTAACAGTGAAAAGTGCTGCTCCCTCTTCCTCTTCTGCCTCATGCATTCTGTCTTTGGTGTTTCTTTTCCCTAGCTTGAACGTGGACGTGTCAGGACTCTGACTTTCTCTTTGTGCTTTATTGATAAATGGAATGCTATTTTAACAGACTAAACCCCTGTATCTTCAAAAGCCTTTGGTTTTCATCATTAAAAAAAAAATTAAATGATTCACCTTGTCGGTAGGAATGTATTTATATCAGGGTTAAAAACTGCATATGATGAGATGAGTGTATACTATACATTCTACTGTTAGAAGTGTGAAGGTACATAATTTACATTTAAAACCAGACATGGTGAATGGAGAAAGCTTAATAAAAGGTTGTATTGTACTAACAAGAGCAACATTTTTTGTTTGTTTTTATTTGAATCAGACATTGAACACAACTAAGAAAAAGTCTAGATGAACCTCAGATGATACTGAATATTCATATCTTAATAAACTTTTACTAATAGCAGTGGGAAAGGACTTAATTTCCCATATAAAAATAGTTAAATGATCATTTCAGTTAATTTCAAAGTGTGTTTTCTCAGAGCATGGTAGGCAATCTATGGTTTTCTGTCTGTTGCCAGTAGCACACTTGATTCTGAGTTCTAAAGGATTAATCTTGAGAAAAAAATACTTATTCATCAATATTAAAATATTTAGTTATATATTACACTATATGGTTTTTTGTAGAAGCTGAATATATATTTAAATATCACCAGATTTATATTAATATACATGTAGAAATATGTGTATAAATAACTTTTTTGCATATGTATGTATGCGCACGTGTTCTCCCAATGAAAAAGGCAATTGTCTTTCTTATGGCTCTATGACCTCGCAGCATCCCGCAGAAAGGCAGGACACTAGCATCTCAGCATTTTGAAACTTCCAGAAAATGTTTGACTGAGTGTTTCACTTCTTATCCATTGTATTTGAAGTTTAAATATATTCAGGTTATGATCAAGTATGACTTGGTGGTGAGAGAATGAATGAGTGCTAATCAACAAAATCAGTAACCAAAATCTATCATGGAATCAAATTCAAACAGATAGCAATTAATATGCCTTAAAGAGCTTGAAGACAGAGTTTAAACAGAACAGAGGAATTTCTTTTCCTAGGCCACAGATCCTTTATATTATTATGTTGGCTTTTAACCCATTTACACCTGAGACGTAGAATGTGTTCTCCAAGGTTCTTTATTCTCCTCTGACCGAGGTGATAACTGAGCATATAGCAGAGAAGACCGCCTGTTCCAAGCCTTGTGATCTCATTCCATTGGAGGACAAACATTTTTCCCTCCCTAGTTTTCTTCACAAGTCGAACTTAAAAGCAGCCACAGCAGTGATGATAAGCTTAGAGAAAAGCAGCTCAGCTATTCTTCCAGGCTTGCCTGTGGGCTTGGTTCAGGAAGCTGCGGTTCAGTCAAAAGAAGTTTCCGTCTTTAATTTTGAGTTTTTTAAAGCTTCGCATTCAGAGCATAAGTTTGGTTATTGTCCTGTGTTCTGTTCAAAAAGCTGTTTTCTGATGCATTTTAAAAGCAACTGTAGACCTTTCTTCTGTTGGGGGGCATGGTTATTAGGTGCTTGGATAGGTTTGGCAGAAAACTGGGAAAATAGCGCTGGCTTACTTTTCCTACTGACTGCCCGTGACAGTTGCAATTACTATCCATTGTTCGTAGGTGGCTAGAAAGTGGAAAGGATACAATAGTGTATAGCCCTCTGGGGGTAAATGAATTTGACTTAATGGTGTTTGGGGGGTCAGACACTCTGATTATGCCATGCCCAGGAATGTGGTTTTCATGCCACCTCAGAAGTTATGGGAGAACAATGGCTTTGCTGTTTGCAGCATTTTTTTTTTTTTAATGAAGCAAATAAAGGTGTAAGTCTCATGTACATGCACACTGTTTTGGGTTGGGATAGGGAAGAATAAGGTTGAGCTTTTTAAAATCTGAAATATGCACATATTCAATTATTAGATGATTTATGAATGATAATTTTGAATAATATATTTGATAAAATCTTGCATATGTTAGGACATTTACAGCCTTTACAGTATTTACCAAGTCTTGTGGATTGAAACTTTTCTCCTCTGTTTACACTGGTCAGTTTTGATTTAACTTTGTAAAAAATTTTAATGTTTGTTTTTGAGAGAGAGAGAGACAGACAGACAGACAGACCGTGAACAGGAGAGGGGCAGTGAGAGAGGGAGATGCAAAATCTGAAGCAGACTCTGAGCTCTGAGCTGTCAGCACAGAGCCCAATGTGGGGCTCCATCCTACAAACCACGAGATCATGACCTGAGCTGAAATTGGATGTTTAACCGACTGAGACCCCCAGGCACCCCATTTAACTTTTAATAGTTGCAGAAAATGTGTGAGTAAATGAGTGTGTGTGTGTGTCTGCATGCACATGTGCGCCCATTCTTGAATATCTAAAATTATAGCCAGATGAGGACAGAGCTCCGTTCCTAAATGCTAACCTTCAAGTTGCTGCACGTGAATTCTTTCAGAGCGTTTGGACAAAGATTAATATTACAGCTTGGCAAAGTTCAAAGTGTTTCTTGCTATTACTATTTAAAAAGTTAAAATGATAAACTTCTAAAAATAAGAGAAATAAATAGCATTTGGTTTGGATATTTTAGCTATCAATAAATAGTTGTCATACCCACTTAAAGTCAATATCATTCTTCAAGAAACAATGCGTGTTAGTAAAGGTCACCCACTTCTAAGAGCATGAAATTATTTTCCATGTTAGGTTATTTTGCCTGTTAGAATTTATTCCATTTTTATGGTCTGGTCCTTTGGAAATGTGAAGTGATTAGGTTTTAAAGTTACATTAGAAACAATCCTCTAAAAAACATACAACAAGGACACTAGATCCAGTTTTGCAGAACAAAACAGTTTGACAAAAAAAAAAAAAAAAGGCTTGGCTAACAATGTATGTATATAAATTGATTAGCTGCCTGAAAAAATGACTTATTTCTTCTCCAGTCATTGATATAGTATGGCTGGTCAGCTTATGGTTTTTGTTGTTGTTGTTATCTGTAGCAGAAGCACAGAGTAACAGTGGTGAGAAAGGTGAAGGAATATCTCCTATAGCCTTGTAGTTGCTGAGAAGAGGAAAAAAAAAAGAAAAACAGCGCTTGCACTCCCGTTGGCAACCACGAGTGTCACGCGTTGTTTTAGCTAGCATGAAATTCCATTACACTGAAGGTCAATGCATTGGCACTTCACCTAAGGACAGTATCTGGGGATCCAGGGCAGCTTTGACTAATCTAAACAGAGCATTTGGTTTTCAATAAAGTCATTGCAGGATTTGTATGTTACAGACTTAATTTTTTTTTTTTTTTGTAGAATTGCAACCAAAAAAATCTGCATGCAAAATTCTCTCAAATAGTTCTTTCTTGGTGAAGTTATAAGAGCAGGGCACTGTTTGAGAGGTTTTTCTGGCTAGGTCACTCAGATAAGCCCAAATCAGTTTCTCCACCAGCCTTGTGTGAAGAATTCGTTAAAGCCCGGTTTCTTTCCCATTGGTATCCCTGGTTAGACCCTTTCTCACCCTGCTCAGAATGCATTAATTTGGCTGGCAAAGTGTTGTATCCTGTATTACAAAAAATGCCAGCTGCAGTTGGTATAATAAAAAATTGGCTCTTTTGAAAGCTATAATTTCGTTCTTTCTAGAAGATGGGACATAAAGGCAAACACCAGACAGCTCTAGAATGCCAGTAATAGATTCAAGGAAATAAGCCATTCAGCAATATTTTGGTCTCTTAGAACTCATGATAAATACATAATTTTTAGATGCAACACGTGGGTTAAAGTAGATCCTCTGTTAGGTGACATCAAATTTGGAGATAAAAGAGATAGGTGGATTCAGTATGTGGCTTGAAAGAGATAATTCTGTTTAAATAACATTAGACAATTTGTGAACAAGCAGGTGTGTGAAAGGAATCAGATCCCAGGTAATAAATAAAGAGATCCTTAGAGTTTGTAAATTTGAAACATGGAAACTATAATGCCAGTATTTAGACATGTAAGGGTTTGTATCACTTTGAAAGTTGTTTTAAACCCATTCTTTTAAAACCAAAAAAAAACTATTTAAGAATCGCATGCTTTGCTAATAGTAACTTGGTCACTTATGTCATTTGTACATTCAGCTAAAAAATATATCTGTACATTTTTATAAAAGGGTTAGAAATATTATTAAGGGAACTGTTGCATCTGAAATTTGTTCCATGCAAGAGTGAGCCATAAAGAAGGCACATAACATATAGTCATGCACTTCTAAATAAAGTAAATATTTAATGGTTTTAATCTAGTGAGCTTGTTTTATAGTTCCTCTGTAGTTGCTTATGAGTAATGTTTTCCCTTTTTGTAAAAACCACTTTGTAAGAAACGAAGAAAGACTAGTGCTGTGCAGCATATAAGTTTCTGAAATAAATTTGGCAATGTCCGAAAAAGAAAAAGTGACTTCATGTTTTCTGCACATCACTGACTTGCTCTGCCCCAGAATGTCAGAGTCTTTATGCCAGTGTGTAAACATAGCCAACAATGGGAAGAGAATGGTCAGACACTGGATCTCGTTGATTTCTGTCTTAGGAAGTTTTACATATCTTTCAAAGCAGGTACTTAATAATGCATGTTTTAAACAGATACTCTTACATATTTAATCTGGATTCTATATTTGAAAATAAAAATATGATTTCCTCAACCTTTTTTTTCTCTCATTTAAAAATAACATTCATTCACTTAATAAAGATTCATTTGTGCAATGGAAGTGAAGATTCTAAAATTAAGATAATTTTAAGAACATTATTTTTTTCTTATAGTTATGGACTCCAAAGCTTATACCAGCCAGATTATTAAATGATGGAATTAATCCAGAAACTTTTCCTCTTTTTAAACGACCATTTCTCTTAACTGGGGAAGCATAGTGTAGCCAAAAAGTTGGTATCATGTTGCCCTGATTGTTCCAAGAACTTGTGGAAATCAGTTTAACTCTTTTGGTTTATTGCCTTATCTGCTCATTTAAAAACAGTTGCAGATTACTATTGATTACATGACCATCTATATACAGGCACACTGTAAACATTATTCCTTACAAAATGACAGAGACATTTCATTCCCAGTTTACATAGGAATAAATTGAGACTCGCAGAGAGAGAGGGAGAGAGCGAAAGAGAGATCACTTATCCAAAACCACATACTTTAACTGTGACAGAGTCAAGATGTGACCCTATTCCTGCCTGTCTTCGAAGCCGGTGTTCTTTGCATGAGGCTGGATGGTCTCTCTTCAGTAAAGTTGGCATGGATGACTCTAAAATCCTTTAAAACTTGAAAACCTTTCCAGCCCCCACACAGCTGGATGCAGCACCCTCAGATGCAGTGATGCTGTTCTCAGCTCAGATCAGTCCCCAGCCCACACAGCTGTTTTGTATTGTTAGCCTATTTATGCATTTACCTTGCCCTTGTGTACTACCTAGCTTACCATTAGTCCAAACTTAGGGATCCAGTTTGCACTTGATGAATGAATGACAATTTATAAATGCCATGTTTTGAAAAGATTTTTATTGACTATGTTAAAGTCTGTAATGTGGCAAGTTGGATGTGATTTAACAAACATTTTTTTTTACTTTTTTAATATAATATCCAAGTAAGTGGATGGGATAATCATAGGGAAAGTTTGTAAAATTACAATCTCAGAAGGTAAATATTTGTAATAAATAGTATGGAATTACAAAGAAATAAGAACGATGCTTGCTTTCACTACAAAAATGATGACGCACACATCTTGTTTATGTCATATCTCGGTAGCAAAACATCCAACATAGGATAAGAACAGTAAAGATCACTGCTACTTGTCAAGTGTTCCATTTCACTCTTATGTCAGTTGCCTTTAAAACTGAAAGCTGAATATTTAAATCCAAGCCAAAGCCTACTTTTTAAGATATTGAAGCAGCAAAAAAAAAAAAAAAAAACAAAAAAACAACAGAAACAAAAACAAAACAAAACACACACACACAAACACACTCAAAACACCGTTTTTTCAAAACAGTTATAGAAATCTATAAATTAAGACTATTTATAGTATTAACAGTGTATAATAGAATCAGTTTATTCTGTCATATAATAAATAATGGTATTCCTTGTATAATTTTAATTGAATCTAACCTCTCAGTTATCTACATAGCAGTAAAGTGTATGTAGATAAACTTTATCAAAGTTTGATTAAACTTGTTCTTGATGAAAAAGACCAATTCATAGATGTTTATAAGTTGGATCACATAACAAATACTCCTTTAATGAATTGGAATGATGCCACTAATACCTTTGATGAAGCGGAGTGTGCCTTTTCTCTCTTGTTCAATAAGAGCACCACTGAAAGAAGCTTTAGTTGTAAATTTAGACTAACTTAAGTTAGTTTTTATTCATTATATTTTTAGGTCATTCAACAGATATTCCTATCTGTCTTGTCACGTGCTATGTTTTGGAGATATAATGATAGCAAGTAGAGTAGACAGATTTCTACCCTTCTAAAGCGTATAGTATAGTAGAGGCTCTTTCATTAGACAGAAATTTTAAAGACAGGACAACAAATGGTTTTTAGATCCTTCAAGTACAATACCAGTTGAAAGCAACAATATTAACATTAAAAAAATTAAACCAAGTAAAATCCTGTCCAAGTTATAACACTGATAATCTAAGAAGCACCAATTATTAAAGGAAAAAAAATCTGGCAAAAATTGACTATACTTTGAAACAAATAATTACATTTCTGGTAAGTTTTTTGAAGGAAGAAACAATAATCCCCAGTTTATTTTTAGTGTCAAAATTCTAGGCCCTTTCCCTTCTTCTTGAGGGAGTTTACTCTTACATTTACTGTATTTGGATAATAACTCCTAGCAATTTACTTTGAGTTTGATCATTTTATTTCAAACCATATGTCCATTTCATTTGAGTGGAAGAAAACAATATTGGAGAAATATCAGCTTCCACAGATTTTTTTCTTATTAGTTCAAATGTATTCAAGACCATTTTTAATTTGAGTAATCCTGATGAGGGTTTTCCTTGTGCATAGAATTGTACATTATCAGTCAATCAAGGATTTTTCTCTTTTCTTATGAACTTTGCTTTATTCATTTAAGAAGTTGTTATGTCTATGTTGTGGTAGACATTACTCTATAGATTCTGAGTATCCAGCATTGAACAAAACAAACTAGTATTCTGCTGTCTTAAAGCTTATTCTCTATGGAAGATTCAATAAATAAATAACTATATCAATACAATTCAACCTATGGTAGTAACTACTATGAACAGAATAAAAATTAAGTGATGTGATGGAAAGTGAGATGGTGTCTTCCTTAATTTCAGTGTTTGGGGTAGGCAGTCTGAGAAGTTGGCATTTAAATTACTTCTGGTTGGATCTGAGTTTATTTGTTTATTATCTTTTCCATTTAAATGTCAGCTCTCTGAAGCAGACATTTTTTTCTGGTGTAGACACTGTAGTGTCCCCAACACCTAGAATAGGGGCATTGAAGGGCATTGAAGGAACTCTGTGGGTACGTGCAAAATGAATGAAAGAGAAAAGTCTGTCATTTGAAGTGGTTCTCTACCAGGGGAAATTTGGCACTGTCTGGAGACATTTTTGGTTGTTATAACTAGGTGGGAAGTGCTACTAGCATCTAGCCAGACATGCTATACCACACAGCTCCCCAGAAAAAGAATGGTCTAGTCCGAAATATCATCAATGCCAAGACTGAGAAATCTTAATCTAGTAGCAGAGTTTTCCATGGGAAACAATTGGAGTGCAAAGATCCTAAGGTGGGAGCAACTTTGTGTATTGGTATTGGAGGCACTCGAAGAAGGCCATGTGACTGAAGCATTTTTGTAAAAGAGAAATGGAAGAGATGTTGCCAAAGAAGGTAAGAGCTAGAGCATTCAGGGCTTTTTAAGGGTAAAGAGTTTGGATTTTATTTTATATGGAGTATAAAGCGATGAAATGTTTTTATACAGCTCTGTGACATGATCTGGCTTACCTTTCTAAATGGATCACTGAACTTTTGCTTGGAGAATAGCTTTTCATAGGAGAAGAAGTGGAAGCAGGTAGAATGGTTAGAAAACTATTGCAGTAGTGAAGGTGAGAAATACTGATGGCCTGGAGCAAGAGGTTGTACTGGAAATAAAGATTCATGGGCTAATTTATATGTTCTAGGGTTGATGGGATTCCAGTGAGTTAGATATGGAAAATGAGGCAGACAAAAGAATAGAGCAATTATGGATAGTGATATCTCTTACTGAGAGGGGGGTGACAATCTGGTTCCCCTCCTTCATGACTTGTGTCACATTACATTAAGGAATGTTCTGACCTGTACTTCTGTGGAACCTATAGCACTATAGCAATGAGTCAAATGATTACCATGTCTGTAGTTACTAGGCAGTAGGAAGAACTGAAACAGAATTTTTTTTTTGCCTCTTACATCAGTGATCCTTCATTCTAAGGGAATCGAAGCAGGACTAGCATAGATAAAACACATTAGAGTGCAAAGAAATAAAACATGAAAATAAGTTACTATCAATGACACACAAACATGAAGTCATAGATACAGGATTTGTGTCCCCATTGTGTTATATACTTGTATGACTCTTACAAATCTTAATCTAAGTGAAGAAACAGTAGTTTTTCTTTTTGTTTGGGAGCCCTGTGGATTTTTCAGTGATGTATGCGCGCACACGCGTGCACACACACACACACATTTAAAGTCCAGGATATTTTGTGACTCTTACTAGTTTCTCCAATACTTGTAGACCACTTATTGGACCCTCCCCACCCACTGGGAGATAATTATTATGAAGATTATGATAATTTAGAGATGAAACTATAGGGCTTACACCATCTGAACATAGTACTTTTATAAAAGTGGAGAAAACTTCTTTTGCAAAAGCTCACGTTCCTTAGCTCAACTCTCTTAAACCAAAACAAGAACATCTATGTAACTCATGTAAGATAATACATCTCCTTATTCTCTTGGCTATATGGCATTCCTAAACCTGAGAGTGGTTTAAAGCAAAGTGACTTACTCGTTAAAATTTTAGATGATTTGCTACACGCCAGGCATATGAGGGCATAAAAGTCGGTCATTTATAACTGTTGCCATCACAGCTATCTCTGCTAACTTTAGGGTACAAATGTTAAAATCAGATTTATAATATAATGATTAAGTAGTATAGTAAAGATATCCACTGTGTGGATTCCAAAAGAAGGGAACAACTGTTATCAATGAGAATCAGGATAAGAGTCTTAAAGAACAAGACGTATGATCTAGAACATGAAGAATTAATGTTAGGGAAGGAATGGCTGAGGTTAAGATATTGGCTTTGTGGGTAATGGTACAAAAGTCACTATGGCTAGAACCTAGGATGCACAAACAAAAGTGAGAAGGTTGGATCATAATTAGAAGGACCTTATTCATCTTTTTCTTAAGTTTACTTATTTTTGAGAGAGCATGCACGAGCATATGCAAGGGAGAGGGGAAGAGGAAGAAGGAGAGAGAATCCTAAGCAGGCTCCGTGCTGTTGGTATGGAGCCCAACATGGAACTCATTCCCATGAATCATGAGATCATGACCTGAGCTGAAATCAAGAGTCTAACGCTTAACTGACTGAGCCACACCCAGTGCCCTAGGACCTTTTCACTCTTAAGAATGAGTTGACATTTTATCCCAAAGACAATAGGGAACTAGTGGAAGTGTTTAAATAGGAGTGACATGAGTAGATTTGTTTTTCTAGGAAGGTAATTTTGGCACCAGATTTGAGGATAAACTTGTAGCGGGGAAAAAAGAAGTTCTATTGTAAGTTTGTCAAAACAATTTATAAAAAACGTGATGAGAAATGTCAGTGGAGATGGGGAAGGGACGCTGGAACAAGAACTCTTCCTACATACCATAGGGCAGCAATTTACACTGTGGTATCCTTTCTGTAAAGTAAATTGTGTGGGTCAAATTGTGTCCCTCTAAAAATTCATGTGTTAGACCTCTAACTTCTAGTATCTCAGAATGTGACTGTACTTGGAGATAAGGTCTGTACAGAGGTAATTAAGTTAAAATGGGGCCGTTAAGGTGGACCTAAATCCAATATGATGGCTGTCCTTAAAAGAAAAGGAAATTTGGACATGGAAATGTACAGAGAGAGTGATGATGTGAAGACACAGGAAGAAGATGGCCATCTACAAGCCAAAGAGAAAGATCTGGGGCAGCTCCTTCCCTCACAGCCCTCAGAAGGAACCAACCCTGCTGACACCTTAGTCCTGGACTTCTAGCCAATAAATACAAATTTCTGTTAAAGCCACCCCATCTGTTATGACAGCCCTGGTAAATTAGTGCAGAAATATTCTGGTATATGGTTAAATCTTCATTTACAAGACTAGGATAATAATAGTAATTGTGGTTACCTTAGAAGGAACAGTATTCAGAGGAGACCTTTCACTATATACCCTTTTATAATTATTGATTATTTAGTCATGTGAACATAATAATATTGAAGAAATAACATCTAACTAATTAAAAGTAAAACTGAAACAGGCTATTTTGAGAAAACATTATTATGATTTGTTGATATAATACATACAGGAGGATGGGTAGTTGAGAAGCAAACTGAGGATGATGTTAATATTTCTAGCTAAGAATGTTGAGTAATGATGCTTTTAAAAATTTTTTAAAAATGGAGTCTCACCTTATACATATTGAATTTTAAAACTGAGATCTAAGGGTGCCTGGATCTAAGGTTGGGCATCCGACTTGGGCTCAGGTCATGGGTTCAAGCCCTGTTTCGGGCTCATGTGCTGACAGCTCAGAGCCTAGAGCCTGCTTCAGATTTTGTGTCTCCCTCTCTGTCTCACCCCTGCGCATGCTCTCTCTCTCTCTCTCTCTCTCTCTCTCTCTCAAAAATAAAATAAACATTAAAAAAAAACACAAAAAAAACGCCTGAGATCTCCACTCAGAGATACCTGTTCTGCATGTAAAAGTAAGTTACTACGGCCTGAGGACAAACTCGGGGTAGGCATAAATCTTAATATTTCATTGACTCTGAGACAGTATCCATTGTAAGACTCAGAGAGTTTAAAATAAACAGTGTGTATCTGAGAAGCATTGAATCTGACAAAGTGAAGATGAAAGAGTTTTGTTAATATTTCATATACTGATTGCCAAAATGATATTTGTTTATACTCATCAACAAACAAGTATATTTCTTTACCCATTGTATTACACCACTTATGAAAATGGGTAATGTCACCTTAGACTTTTAAGTTATATCTCCACATATTTACATGAAATACATTTTTCTATGCTTTCTAAGTATGTAAATAATAATAAAATTGTAGAAGATTTTCTTAAAAAATAAAAATATTAAAATGGCTTATAATTCCATCACCTAGAAATAGCCATTAATATATAATTTTCTTCCAGTCTTTTTTTTCTATAAATATAGATATGTGCATACACTGAGATATTTATACAATGTTTTCTTTCTTTATTTTAATTGAGGTACAGTTGACATACAATATTCTATTAGTTTCAGGTGTACAACATAATGATGCAATATTTGTGTGTATTGCAAAATAACCACCACCATACGTATGGTTAACATCCATCACTATACACAGTTCCAAAGTGTTTGCTTGTGATGAGACTTTTAAGATTTACTTTCTTAGCAACTTTCAAATATGCAGTACAGTATTATTAGCTATAGTCACCATGACATCCCCATGACTTATTTATTTTATAACTGGAACTTTGTACATTTTGACCCCTTTCACCTATTTCACTCACCCCATACCCCTGCCTCTAGCAACTACCAATCTGTTTTCCAAATTTATGAGGTTGGTTTCTTGTTTCTCTTTTTATTTCAGGTACCACATATAAGTTAGATCATATGGTGTTTGTCTTTCTCTGTCTGAATTAGTTCACATAGTATAATGCTCTTAAGCTCCATTCATATTTTCACAAATGACAAGATTTTATTCATTTTTTATTGCTTAATAATATTCCAGTGTGTGTGTATGTGTGTGTGTGTGTGTGTGTGTGTGCGCGCGCGTGTGTGTTCATCCACTCACCTGTCAATGGACATAGGCTGTCTTTATATCATGGCTATTGTAAAAACCATTGCCATAAATGTGAGGGTTCATATATCTCTTCAAGTCAGTGTGTTAATTTTCTTTGCATAAATACCCAGAAGTGGAATTGCTGGATCATATGATAGTTCTACGTTTAATTTTTTGAGAAACATTCATACTATTTTCCATAATAGTCACACCAGTCTACACTACCACCAACAGTGCACAAGAGTCCCCTTTTTTCCACATCCTTGCCAACGCTTATTATTTCTTGTCTTTTTAATAACAGCCATTCTATCAGATGTGAGATGATCTCTCACTGTAGTTTTGATTTGCATTTCCCTGATGATTAGTGATGCTGAGCATCTTTTCATGTACCTGTTTGTTGACCTTCCCTATGTCTTCTTTGGAAAAATGTTTATATTCTCTGCACATTTTTAATTGGATTGGATTTTAGTTAAGTGTTTTGTTTTGTTTGCTGTTGAGTTGTATGAGTTCTTTATTTATTTTGGATCTATAACCTTCTATCAGATATATAATTTTCTCTCATTGAGTAGGTTGCCTTTTCACATATGTTTTATTGTTACCCAGTTTTTTGACCTAGTTTAAAAATTATTTTAATGTTTATTTTTATTTTTGAGGGGGGGAGGGACAGAGAGAGAGGGAGACAGAATCCAAAGCAGGCTCCAGTCTCTGAACTATCAGCACAGAGCCCGACACAGGCCTCGAACCCACTAACTGTGATCATGACCTGAACTGAAGTTGGATGCTTAACTGACCGAGCCACCCAAGTGCCCCTGACCTAGCTTTATATCATGAAAAAGCTCATTAAATATTCTCTAACAAAGTTTGTTCATGGATGCAAAATACTCTATGATCTGGGTGTTCATAATTATTTGATTATTCCCATTTGACATTGAGATTGTTTCTAATATTTCATATAAAACACTTTTTAATACTTAATTTCTTATAATTTCCTGGGCTAGATTTTTATAAGTGAAATTATCTTTGCAGATAATGAGGATTCCAAGACCTGCTATGTATTACTTTTCCTAGTATGTATTTCTAGAAATGTGGTAGCCATGTATTTCTCTTTACTGATGACATGTGAAGATGTATATCTTAACGTCACTTGAATATTTTCTTTAAAAAAAGTCCCAGTATATATTTAGATTATTTATTATTAGAATTCTAATTGCAACAGTTATATTGTTATTCTTAGAATAAGTGTTCAGCTGTTCAGTAGAACCCAAATATCTGAAGTATAATAAATTATTAGCAACAATTTATTGGGCACCTGCCCTGAGTAATGCTAGGTATTAATCATAAGGAATGCAATGCATGCTTCTTGACTTCTGTTCATTCATAATTTCTTTTCTAGATATTTATTCTCTAGCCCTAAATTACATTAGAAACTTTTTCCATTCCAAATGGACACATGAAAATTGTAAGCCACTAATGATAGCTACTATTTCCTAAAAGGCACAGGCATCTTCAGCATAAATTGTTAGAGAGAAATACAGTGGGATGGGGAAGGGTGACTGAGTTGTAACAGATCCTTCTATCTAATTACATATACAGGTGGCAAATGCATTATTAAACTAGTGCTTAGTGTCTTATATTAAAGTGAAAATTGTAATTAAAAAGTATGTTCTCTCCTACTGCGAGTACTTTACCATAGGGGTCCTGTCTATCTGGTGAATTTGAAAAGAACATCTAAAAGTGATATTGTTCCTGTTTCAGTGAACCGCTCACTTTTCTGGTGCATCAAATCAGTATTTTAACCTGTCGAAGAACATTCATTGCATGTTTTAAATATCCAGAGCATGTTATCTATTCTTAAATGACTGCTGTGACTTCTTCTCCAAGTCTTGAATTAACTATAATCTTGGGTGGCTATGTTATGATCTCTTAGTTTTCCCACCATATTTCATTACCTCATGATAGCCTAAATTTATATTCTCAATCTTGAATATTTTATCTGCTAACGATATGCTATTTTTGAAGAAAGCCTCTGAGTGGCAGATGAGAAAACTGTCTAAAATTATATTGGCTAATAGATATCTTCCCCCTTTTTCATGTAGAATTCCTTGGTTCCAACTCTTTAAGATTCTTTTTTGAGAAAAGGAGAATCGTATTGCTGATAATAATAACTTGATCTCTTAATAACTATGGTTCTTAAATGTTCATGTTTTTGTCTTGCCTCTTTAAGTTGATTAAAAAACAAAACAAACAAACAAAAAACTACTTAGGACCGGGAGCTGTGCTTTAGGCTTCTTTTTATTTCTGTCAGATCCCAGCATAGAACATTAGAATAGTAGATGCTCACCCAGACATTTTTTGATTTACTTGTAAAATCAAAAGCTATGGATGATTACTTATCATACATAAAAACAATCAAAATATTTGTTCATTCTGATATTTTATAAAGGGGAATTAGCCATTACTTTTCACTGTTTAGTTAAAAATCCAAAGTAGGTATATGCTTGTGTATATAGGTATATAGTAGGTATATACCTTACATTTAGAATAGTTCTTATACAAGAGAATCATTGTCCTTGAAAAATCACTCTCTCCTCATTTCCCTTTTCTTGTATATTTTATTGCTATGTTATTTTCAGGGACTCCTGAAAGCCTAGCTGAGAAAGAGAGGCAGCTCATGGGTATGATCAATCAACTGACCAGTCTGCGAGAGCAGCTATTGGCTGCCCACGATGAGCAGAAGAAACTGGCTGCATCTCAGATTGAGAAACAGCGCCAGCAAATGGAGCTGGCCAAACAGCAACAAGAACAGGTGAGTAAGAGCCTGAGACACAAATTCCTGAGGCATTGTTTTGCCTGCTATTCATAGGTCACTCTCCTAGGCACACAAAGACCAATAAAAGCCTTTCTTCCCACCCCACATGAATAAATAAAAAGGCAAAATACAAAGTAAGCAAACAAACAAAAAACTTTGATCTGAAAAAGCTTAATCAGCTACTTCCGTGCTATATAACACAGAAGTAATTGTAACCAAGGTGAAATTCTGATAGGTCATGCGAAAAGTACCAGATCGAATCATGGAGAGTCAAGAGAACATTTCTAGTCAAGGACGCTGTGAAAGATTTCATTCAACAGGTGTTTAGTGTGAGCTTTGCAGATAAGTAGGATCCAACATGTGAAGAAAATTAGTTATGGCACAGGAAGTTTAGTTAGAAGGCTATTATAATAACTTCAATAAGGAGTGAGAATCTAAACTAGGTAAGAGTCTAAACTTACATGACCACAGAAAAAAGAGAAGGGAAGAATAAACAGGTGGAAATTTTATGATTAGTTGATTTTTTTGAGTGGGCAAAAGAATGAGGAAAGATACTGAGCCGGGGTTACTAGGTAAAGTCAGGAAGAGGGCAATTCGGAAAAGCAGGTGGTTTTATCATGTTAAATTAGAGCTGTTGGTTTTCCAACTAGAGGTATGTGAAAAACAGCAAGAAATACCAATTGACAGTTGGGAAAACAGGGCTCAACTAAATTTCTTAGACTATTTACATAGAGATGGTAGTTTAAACCACTGGAGTATATAAATTTCATTCATTTATTCAACAGATAGTAATCAAGTGTCTCTCATGTGCCAGGCACTGTGCTAACTTCTGAGGCTACATCACTTAACCAGAAAGATAAAACCGCTAAATTCTAGTGGAAAGAGAAAAGTGATTAACGAAGAAAAAGAGAAATTAACAAAATAATTTCAGACAGTGATATGTAATTTGATGAAATGTAATTACAGTAATTTAATAAATATTGATTGCTATGGCAAGGCAATGTTTCTTAGATTGGGTGGTTGGATCTGGCAGTTGAGTTCAGATCTCCCTGACAGAAAAGAGGCAGCCATATGAATATCTGGGGCCAGAGTGTTTCATGAAGGTGATGACAGGTTTGTAAGCCCTAAATTAGAATAGTGGTGACATCATGAGAAAATGGAAAGGAACTAAGGGTAGATCCTTGCGAGATAGTGGCATACAGCTGGTAGAGAAAGGAAAATGAGCAATTCCAGAAAAACAAAGCTACTAGATTTGTCATTTAGTTTCTCACTGTTGGCCTTTTATGAGTGTGGCTTCTATGGAGCTTTAGTGGTAGAAATGAGACATAAGAATTGACAAATGTATAGTAGGAAAATGGAGGCGATACACAAGAACTTTCACTAAAGAAAATTGGTAGTGTTGGGAAAGAAAGAAGGGAGTCTTAGGGTGAGTTTACATATAGAGATGGTACATCTTTTCTGGGGCTAACTTCCTTTGCCATCCCCTATTCTGGGCTCAGTCCATTCACCATCCTAAATGGAAGAAGACCATTATTTAGCTACGGGTGTTTGTGTTTTCACACATCCTTGCAAAACCCTTCCTAAGCAGTTTTCTTTTTTTTAATTAAAAAAAAATTTTAACATTTTATTTAGTTTTGAGACAGAGCATGAATGGGGGAGGGTCAGAGAGAGAGGGAGACACAGAATCTGAAACAGGCTCCAGGCTCTGAGCTGTCAGCACAGAGCCCGACACAGGGCTCAAACTCACGGACTGTGAGATCATGACCTGAGCTGAAGTCAGACGCTCAACTGACTTTGCCACCCAGGCGCCCCATAAGCAGTTTTCAAAATGTAAACTAGCAGAGTTGAAAGAAGAAATATTCAGGTTACATTTGAGGAGACTCCTTTCAGTTTACTCTTCCCTACTTGGTCATTCATCTCTGCTTGAAAGATAATGCTTTCATGTTTAATGAAATGCCTCATCAGTTTCCTTGAAGATACATTTGGCCTGTTCTTGAATATGGCCCATGTTTCTCTTGCATTACCCTTGTGATAAAAGTTCAGAATGTTTGCCTCTGACAGTCTAGAAAAATACTACTCTTTTCTTGTTCACAATTCTCAATACTTTCAAACACCTGAATTCTAGAAAATTCTAACAGCTTCTGAAACTGTTTCTGGGATATTTCTTTTTAGAGAATCCCTCCTTTGGTGGATCTAAGGGCATATTTGTCCTGAAAAATCCAAGCGATCACTAATAGAGAGCAAAGTCCTCTTCATTCTTCATTCACATTCTGGCCCATCTGCACACATCATCAAAAGATTCTAGATTTTTTTTTACTTTTTCTGACATTATCCTTGGAATGTTAGAAATCATTAGGTTCTTCCAGAATTTCTCTCCTCTGTTGGAGAGATGCTAAGCAATGATGCCTGCATAGCCTGAGAGAAGATCCCCGGTGAAAGCTTCAGGTCAGATTTCTAGAGCCTGTTTTGTTCCCCAAGATCTTCTCTACCATGCAGTGCTGGTATGCATAACCACCAAGCTTGTGATCACATTTGTCTTTTCATTAGGACACAGGGAAATCTCTGAAACACATTTAATACTTACTCCTTAAGATTCAGGTTAAGTGTATCTTCTCTTGAGAACTCCTTTTCTGACCCTCCTTTCCAAACTCCCTATTCCTTGTAGGGTGTCCCTACTCTGTACACTCTACTGTTCCCATTACAGCCCTTAGAGATGCTAATGAACATGTTTACTGATCAGCTTTGCCACTGGACCCTGCCACCGCCATTCCACATCTTTCATTCAACAAGTAACTACTGAGCACCAATTTGATGCCAGGTTCTGTTCTAGTTACTGGGATACAGCAAGGAATAAAACAGACAAAAATTCCTAATGTGTTGAATTCTAATTAGGAAAAGATAGTAAATAAACAGGTAATGTATAGTAAATGTTGATAGGGGATATAAGTAAAGGAGAGAATTAGGGATGTGAGTACCGGGTAGAGAAGCTCTTTTAAAATGGGTGATCAGGGAAGACCTCACTGACAGGGTGACATTTGAGCAGAGACTTGCAGGAGATGAGGGAGTGAGCAGTGCAGTTATCTAGGGACAGAGGGTTCCAGATGGAGGGGAAAGCAAGTGCAAAGGCCCAGAGGCAGGTATATCCATGGGAGATAAGAGCATCCTTGGTGTGTTCAAGAGACAGGAGAGCAGTGTTGCAAGAGTAGGGGAGGGGTGGGTACAAAGGGAAGAGCAGGAAAAGGTGAAACCAGAGAGGCCAAATCATACAGGGTCTTGCAGGCATCATATGGACACTGGCTTCTGCTCTGAGTGAGAGGGTTTTGAAAAGATAAATAACATGACACAACTTATATTTTAAAAGGATCTCTCCAGATACTGATACATAATAGGCTGTAGGGAGCAAAGGCAGAAGCAGAAAGAGCAATAGGAGACTGTTATAATAATCCAGAAGGAGAAAGCAGTGGCTTGGAATGAGAGGAAGTGTGGAGGGGTGTGTGAAGTGGTCAATGTCTTGATGAATTCATAAGGTGCTGAAAGAAAGATTTAAATTTAAACTTCAGCTGAAATGATATGTGGGAGGAAAGGACCAGATTTAAGTAAAAGAGGGGTACTCCTTTTCCTACCATTTCTTTCCTGCTTTCTTCAGGGGGAAAAAAGTTGATTTTTAAAAACCCTGTTCCTAAGATAAAATGAAAGCACGTAAATAACTATAATTTGTACCAGTGCCGTTAAGGGAAATAAAAAGTTAATTGTGCCGCCAGGTAGACCCATGTTCCTCATACAGTTTCTTTACTTTCATTCAAAATAATGGACCCTGCAGGTGTCAAATTTTTCCTGAATTTTTAGCTTTGTGATACAGAGATTAAGGGACATACATTTATAATGAAAACAATCTTGATTATAACATGATGAGAGTAAGAATTAGAGCTTATTTATAAAAGAGTGATACTTTTTATGAAGTTAGAAGTTACATTCTCATGAGAAGGTTTCCTACCTGACAGCATGTAATAAAGTATTTAAAATTTTCTTCCCATCTATTCATTCATGCTTTCTTCATCAATATTCCTTCTGTACCAGGCTTTGCACAGTGAGTAAAATATACACGATTCCTCACCTCACTGTATTTATGGATTTCGACCTAGTTGACAGTAACATGTTAATTAAAACAAAAATAAGATAAAGATAAAATCATAGTATGTCATGTAGTATTAAGTAAATGTATAAGGTGTTACAAGAGTGAATAACAGGAGGTGATTGTCCTAGTCCCTGGCTTAGAAAACACTCAAAGATGACTGCATGGAGGGCTAAGTCCTGAGTTTAGTTTTGAACTTGTTGAATATGAAGTATTCTCGGGAATGCCATTGGAAAAATGGGTCTGTAGCTTAACACAAAGGTGTGGTCTAGAGAAACAAATTTGTAAAAACTTGGCACCTGGGGGGAAGAATTGAGTCTAAAATTGAGCCATATGCAACTATGGCATTGAAAGGCTGGACAGGGCGATTGAAGGTAACTAGGAAGAAACAGACTGAGGCAGGAGCAAAACCAGGGAAATGTGATGTCGTAGAAGTCAGGGAGGAAAGTTCAGATCGAGGGAGAAAACTTCAGTGTTGAATTTTGATGAAAGGCCAAAAGGCGAGGTCCAAAAGACACTTTAGAGTTTAAAAAATGACGTTAACGGTGACTTTTACGAGGAATCTTTTTAGTGGGAGCAGAATCCTAAAGACTGGGAGCAGAAACCATAATGGAGTGCATTGAGGACTTAGCAGTTTAGGGGTTTGTGGTAGGTAGAAATGAGGGCAGTATTTATGAAAAAAAAAAAAAAAAACCAAAAAACAAAAACAAATACCAAAACCTCACGAAGGCATACAGCCTCTCCTAACACAATATTTTGTGCTACCCTGAACTCCCAGGTGAAAATAACCCCCTGTTGACGCGATACTTTCTTTTGTAGAAAAGAGCTAAAAAATGCCAGAGGCAGTACGCTCTTAATGTATTGCCTGGAAGGAAGAGGGATTTTTGACACTCTACCATTTCATACTGGATTCGATCACTGTCATAGTGTCCTAGGCCTCATTTGTTTTAGGCCAAAAGAAACTGTTCCAGAAGACTAAATACCTTGTTTGATCTTACTTAAGAGTGAATTGCTGGTACCGTGTAGAGGCACAGGCACATCTATTTTCATCATCTTAATCAGTGTCAAATCAAACTTTGAGAAACAGAACATTGGTAATTTCCCCCTGGGACAACAATATACTTTTAAATTTTTCATGTGCAATTTCTCCACAGATTGCAAGACAGCAGCAGCAGCTCCTGCAGCAACAACACAAAATCAATTTGCTTCAGCAACAGATCCAGGTCAGAAATCATAATTTCATACATACTTCCAATTAAATATATATATATATATATATATATATATATATATATATATATATATTCTGTTTCTAATTTTTAGATCACCTTACTGGAGTGACCTCCAACACAAACATTATTTTTGGCTTAATTCATGCCGTGTTACCTCCTGTGCCATGAGAATCTTGCAAATGGTGGCCATCACAGGCCCTACTATGTCAGGAAGCTCCATTCTGAGCAAGCAGACAGTCATTTTCATCCTTTACCGAAAGGAAATTATTGCAGAGATATGTTAAAAAGATTTCATTTGCTCTATTCTTTAACATGCCCATCAGTGTTCTTAATGAATGACATGCAGGGGAGGCAAAGCAAAAAGGTATGGCAAGTTTGTTAGAGAGCAGTGGCAGAGAGTATGTTCTACCGTATGCTCAAGAGCCACACGCAATAGAGGTTGAGGTTAGGGAAGGTGATGAATTTCACCCTTCATGTTGCCTGGAGGAACCAAGAGCAAGGACTCTATGTGCATATAGACATGTTCTATGCATATTTTGCTTATATGGAAACGTGTGATGGTGAGGAGCCATCCATGAAGAACAAGAAAGCAGCTATATTGCCAACAAAAAGAAAAAATAAGTTGTCAGAGATGTCCAGTCTTCACCACTTGCTAGCGGCATGAATTATGACAAAATTGTTTCCCTTTCTGAAAATTTCCTTTCTGAAAGCACCTATTTCATAGAGTATTTATGAGGATTTAATGGAGTTATGGGTGGAGCATTTCAGCATAGTATCAAGGCACACAGTAGGTCCTCAATACATACTTGCTATTACTAGCAAGAAAGGGAATCTGATTCATAGAGCTATGAATCCAACCCTATGTAACATTACCCTTTAGAAGCATATGTTAGAGAAGAGGAATTCATCATTCTCTTGGACTTCTATCTTGAGATGCCAACATATTTTATTAAGAAGAAGTTTATCGGGGCGCCTGGGTGGCGCAGTCGGTTAAGCGTCTGACTTCAGCCAGGTCACGATCTTGCGGTCCGTGAGTTCGAGCCCCGCGTCAGGCTCTGGGCTGATGGCTCGGAGCCTGGAGCCTGTTTCCGATTCTGTGTCTCCCTCTCTCTCTGTCCCTCCCCCGTTCATGCTCTGTCTCTCTCTGTCCCAAAAATAAATAAACGTTGAAAAAAAAAATTAAAAAAAAAAAAAGAAGTTTATCATTCTTTTGAAGTTCTATTTTGAGAATCCAGCGTATTTATTTTATTAAGTTTAAATACCATAAGAGACAGAAGCAAACATGTCTACATTAGTTCACTTTTGTATTTAATCACATTTAGACTTCATTGCCAACGAAGTTTAGCCCATTTTACCTAACTGGGTCAAGTACACTTCATTTCCCTGGATTATATAGCACAATCAGGGTTTACTCGTTCTTGGGGCACCTGAAATTTTAGTGAGCTAGTCACAGGTTGGTGAGACAGAGAAACATCAGTGAGATGATCCAGCCAGGATTCTTTGCTTTCCTTCACTGTAATGACAAGCAGCAAATCCTAATGTGGTGTTATATATGTTCATATCTGGCAAGTGGTTTTTCAGTGGTTTAAAACTGTTCATTGGACTTCCTGTTCAGTCTAAGTATGCTGTCTTTGAATATAGTTTTAGTTGATGATACCAGGTTAACTACATTTAATATGTTTTTAATTATTGAAAATCTAAAACAACAAAATGCTTATGGCAACTTCTCATTATCAATAAGCAATTCCATAATCAGCAGTATGGCCCTTTGCAAGTCACTCGGTTTCACTGTAATTTGAAGACACACCGGTGATTTTAAATTTTTGTAATTTTTGTAATACTGAGATAGTCCTTTGTTAAACAGAATTGCAAAAAAATATCTAAACCAGTAGTATGAATACGTAGAAGGCTCATAAACTATGTCACCTGACCATATAAATTTAGCCAACACCTTCAGTAGTTCTTTTGGAGTCCTGCCACAGTTACGACCACTACGTTCAAATGTGGATTTTAAGCTCAGTCATAGTGGCCCAGTGTTGAAATGGATAGATTCCTTGCACCAGAGCATGGAGCACTACAATTTATAAGTCAGAGAATTTTTAAAATGAAGTTCCTTAACATTTATCTGCCCTAGAAATGATATGACTACGGAAACTGTATTCCAGAGAGCTAAAGCCAAGTTTAATGGCTTGCCCAAGATTACACAACCATTTACAGGTTGCACTAAGATCAGAAGCAAAGTTTTCTGACTACTCGTAGAAATTTTGCTGAATATGAGAATTTTAAAAGCTTAAAATTTCTATGATCAAACTGTTAAGTTGCTGGCCTCCACTAGTTCACAGAGTGAGAAAAAAACAAAACACCAATAGTCCCTAAAGGAATTAATGTCATACTAATAGTAATTTTAGGAAAACATTAAGAGATGTTGAGATACTGCATCTATTTATTTGTCCTCTTTCTAGTGTTAGCACAAATAAATGATACTGACATAGTCAAAACCCATTAATCTATTATTTTTTTTAATCTTGGAAGTAGGGAATCTTTCAGGCAAAAAAAAAGGTACTGAGCAAGACTGATGATCTGAAAGGAATTCATTTTCACAGCTTCTAGTATATTCATTAACTAAAAGCGTAGTTCTAAAGTATATTTTATAAATCATTGATTTGGGGAAATCTCACAAATACTTAACAATTATGAAAGTCACAATATATTTAGTCTAATGAGAGATTGTTCAAACGGTTATGGGAAGGACTTCTGTAGTGCCATGTGTAGAAATAGATGATTAAAAATGTAGAACAGATACTTTTATTTTCTCGTATAAATCCTTACCATATTTCTCTTTCAGAATATTTTCTCTCCCTTTCTTCTTCTTCCCTCATCCCCCTTTCCTTAGCAGCATGTAGCAAGGAAGAAGAGTAAAAATCAAACCTGCTATAGTAGAAGGCAAATCAAAGTCATCAATATTGTTACAAAATTTATTTTTGTCAGTGCTCACATAATCAATGTTTACATAAGAATTTATAATAGATTACATTTACTTGATATCTGAAAGTACTTAGGTAGTATATTTTGAATTTGATCTACTTCCTTTTTCTTCTATACGGAGACTAAGACCTTATAGAAATAAACATACCTACTTACATTGTTCATCCTGATTGCATTTTCTTACGTGTTATGCCATTGCTGCTTTGGGCTTTAGAAAACAATGCATTCCAGTTCCTTTGTTGGTAGAATAGTGGACTGAAATGTTATTAGACCACAATTAAGGCCACCTTTAAGCTTTCGGTTGCAATTATAAATATACAAGACATTAACTTGGCCCAAATGTTGGTACAGGCATGCAGTACATTAGATAGGTAGGCAGATCTGCTAGATGGATTAGATTGACAGAATAGAAGAGCAGGACAAATTTTCACCCTTGATGGCTATGTTAACTGATATGAGGATGATGTTCCCCAACATTTCTTCATTTTACTGAGATCTCTTTAAAGGAGAGGTTAATTTAGACATTTTTATTCCATTTGAAGTATATGTCATTCAATTAAAAAATGTATGAACATGTTTATACTTGTCTGTGTATGCACAAACATTCACATATTGAAATGACCCAGGTTATTAAAATTTCTCTTGGCCTGTTATTTCTGTCTCTTCTTTCCAGATGAAAAGAGTGGTAGTAGGTTTTACTCTGTACTTATTTATTCAAAGAGAAAATGCCATAAGAATTAGCAAATTCACCCATTTTATTCAATCACTTAGGGTCAATTTTTATGAACTGTTTTTCTCTCTTTAAAAAGCAAACTTAACTCTGCAATTGCCTGATTCTAATTGGATTGACAACTAAATCTACATTACTTCCTTATAAAGACTTTATAAGTTATAGTCTTCTAAGACTTTATGAGTTATAGTCTTCTAGGTCGATTCACATAACACATTAGGATAAAAGAAGAAACAAGAAAGCTCTCTGTTATTCTCTGCAACATCAAAAATCAGTTCATTCTACAAATAAAATCATGTCATAATACCAAAAATATCTTGTCTTCCCACAAGAACTTGTCTGTTTCTTTATGAGACTCTTAGTTTTAGGGACACTAAGAAACTTCTAGTCTGCTTTTTCTCCCATTCAGCAGTGTTTTCCTTTAATATTTTTGTTTACTGTTCTTAAAAAAACAGAATTTTTTGCATTCCTACTTACGCAGATAGCTCACTCTTAATACACATTAATATGTGAGATAAAATTTGTAGATATTTCAGAGAAAAATAACTTTAGATTTTTTTAAAGATAACGTTTTTTTTTTTCTTTTACTCTCTTGCTTATGCTAAGTGCCCATCTTTTAGCAGTTTTATTTTCTGACTAATCTCTTTTTTTACGTTAAATCAACCTGTTTCTAATAGGGACAGTTAGGTGGTTTATGTTTCCAATAATGATCCTAGACCAACGGTTAATCTTGACTTCATTCACCGTTACCAAAACCTTTTAAAGTAAATGAATGAGTGACCTCTACTCAGCTTCCATTAAGGCAACAAACTGAATGCCCCGGAGACTCAAGTTCCTTTTTATCTTGAAGCTTTGTATGGGACAGGATTTCTTTAGCTTTGGGAGTGAGTGGGGGAAGCATGTCCTAGTTTAAAAATTTTTTAATCCTTTTTCAATAATACTCAATGGAATTTTATTTAGGCTCTTATTAGCCTCTAATAGGGTCAGTCCAACAACATGCTCTAGTAGGAAATCCACTTCAGATAATGGTAAGAGAAATTTTAAAGATGTGCTTCTTTTAAAATGCATATTTGTCATGATTCCCATACTGAAAGTTCAGTGTTTGAATTTTCTTAAGAGATTCCACATATCTGTTGCCTTCTCCCTTTTGACAAACTTTTCCAACTGTTGTTCATTGTGTTCTTTTAGGGGCAAAGATTTGATATTTAATAATCTCCTTATTGTTTCTGATTCATAAGGTATGCATTTGCAGGACTAGTAATAGATCTGGGTCACTGATTCTGTCTAGAGCTAAGGGTAGAGCAAAGGACAGATCTTTGTTCGTTTGTATTCTGGGCTGGTCAGTGTATATTCAATGGTATGTAAGGAAGAGCTTGGCTCTTTAGGTGGTATAGGACTACATTTAGCTGTGTGAAATATAACTTTAATTGTATTAAATGACTAAAAATGAAGATAGAGAGCAGGGTCTCTAGAATTAGACATACCTAAATTCAGCCTTCACATCTTCACACCTCATCTTCTGTGTGATGTTGGGAAAATTGCTTAGTCCCTCTGAGTTTCATTATTCCCGTCTATTTAATGGGAATTGTAATAACCAAGTGATACTGGGTTAGTTCGAAGAATGGGATTATACCTGGCATGTAGTGAGCACAGAATGCTTAAAGTTTTTGCCTAAGTTATTAGGAGAGAAAAACTTGTTCCTTCTGTGTTTCTGATGATGAAAAATTCAATGAGTATTTCCAGCAAGAGGAGAATTTCTAGGAACAAAAGAGTATAGTCTACATGGCAGTGGCCACTGAAAACTGTTTAAGTTCAATGTTCCAACAATCCATATGATTTTAGAACTACAAGGGGTTTTTATATAGCCTTTATTTAGACCTATCTCTCATTTTGACATTTGTAAACTGAAACCAAGTAAGGTTAGAAGATTTTCCCAATGTCACATAAGTTGTTACTTGTAGAAGAATGGCTGCATTCCAAGTCTCCCAAGTCTTGGCCCAGTTCATTTTTATTTTACTGATATTCTACCATTTAAGGCTTAATGGCCCAAAGTTTTCAAATGAGTTTTCTTTCCCTGGGAAATTATTCCCACAAAATAAAAATACAACTTGACTTATGTACAATTGAATGATTAGTTGAAGTCATGGGCTCAACCAATTTGTGATAAAGGTTTCATTTTATTGGAGCCAAAGTTCTCTGAGCTCATTAAGAGTTTTAGCAATTCTTGATAAATTATTATGCAGAAGAAAATCCATTGAAAAATTGTATTGAAAACATAATAACGTGAAAGGTGAAATAATAGTACCTGACTGACCTGCTGATTTATGATTTCTTTCTCTGAGTGTGGTAAGTTGGAAGCATTTTACCCCCCTCAACAAGACTCCACGCACATGCATGAGCACAAAGAGATTGCAAAGTAACCTTGTCTCTTTAGGAGACTGGAAATGCCAAGAATAAACACCATGCAATTAAGGTAGCATTTCAACCTGAGAAGGAAATGCATTAACTCCTTGAGCTCTGACTCATGTTTTGCTGTAGGAAATAAAATTCACCACAACCATACAGGATATAGTTTTTGGATTTCAGATATACTGTAAAAGGAGAAAATATGGAGATACAAAGAAGTAGCTTTAAGGATGGTTTCCTGCTCTTCCTTGCACTTTCTGGAAGTAGAAGTTCCAATTCGAGAAGATAGGAGCCATCTCCTAGAGGAGCCGTGATGATAACTGCAGCTCTCTGTCCTACTCAGACAGAGCCACTTCAAAATATTTTAAGCATATTTTAATACATCTCCTGGCAATTACCTAATGATGGAATTTCAGCATAGTATTGTACTGTCTAGATAAATCTGTCTCTGTAGATAGAGATACAGATACATTGATATCTGTATCTATATAGACTGATATCTATCTATCTATATAGTTTAATCTTTGCTGATGTAACACATGTCACATTGCTAAGAGTACAAGAGAGTAATGAAAGCAACTGTCCAGAGCCCAATCCTCTATATGCTCCTGTATTTATTGTGCCCAATCCTTTTACTCAGAAGGAGCCACTTTAGAATATTTAAATTTTCATTTTTAATAACCTCTTAGTATTTTCTTCACTGTCTATAAAATATAATTATCATGCTGCTCCTGACTTATCAACTTTGAATATCATTAACTTGGAAATGAAGATTTGCTTAGGTTTTGTATCTCCATCCTGACAACCTCTCCTATTCCCCTCCCGCACCTTACAATGTCGTTATAAAAGTCATTTAAATTCTTCCAGCAGGTACTTTTAAGCTTTAAATAGTTTACTTACACCTCTTTTCTTTTCCAATCAACTATAAATAGTCTCTTTGCACTTGCCTTGTCAGATGAGGATGGCATCTCTTTTCTCTTATTCCCAACTGCCAATTTCTGTTATCTGTATGTTTATTCTAAATATATATAATACATGTGTTTGTGTATGTATGTATACACACATACCTCTCACGCTTTACCTATTGGTTAATCCTAAAAGTTAAAAATCAAAAAAATGGTGTTTATATTTAAAATACAAGTCTATGTATTGTTTTCTTGATGTAATAAAACGGATGCTCCTATTTCCTTTCTGTGTAGCTCTGTGCTTTCCAGTTGCCTTTTCTTCCCCCTGCCCCTCATGTTACTCGTGTTACTTGCCTTATAACTCTGTAAATACTCAAGAATAAATCAAATCTCTGGAACCCCGCTTTTCTGGATACCTGCTTCCTAGCCATCTGTCCTGCTTTCATTTAGATTGGTTGGTCCAGCCAACATTCTGGGACACCCATTTATGATTCTCCAGAGCTAGAATCACTGTTTCTTATTATGTCCTCCTGGTTTATCTCCGTATTTTGCTTTGGAACCACATCAGGAAACTTCTGATAGAAAAGGAACGGTGTGGGGGTACTTAGGAACTAAAGTGTCTGGGGTAAAAATGTTCTAAATAATGTTCTGTTTAAGCTCTCTACTTGATTGATAGTTTGGCTGCAAATTGAATTCTAGGTTAGAAAAGATTTTCCTTATACTTCAAATCCATTGATCCATCATCTTCTAACATCTACAAGAAATGTGATGTTGATCTGACATTTTTTTGTGGATGGCAACCAATATTTCTCCTTTCTGAAAGCTTTTATGTCTTCTATTTACTGTGACATTTCACTGGAATGTATACAAATATTTTTCATTTATTACAAACAACATGAATCTTTTAGTCTAAAGAGTTGCATTCTTTTGCTCTAAAGAATTCTTTTTTTTCTTTGCCCATTTTATCTCCTTATTTTTCTAATTCTTTCTGGATCTCCTGTGAGGCAGATATATTTTTAATGGATTGATCAATATATTTCTTATTGTCAATATTATTGCCTCTGTTTCTTGAGTCTTCTTTCTCAGAGATTGCCTGAAATTTATCTTCTGAACAGTTTAATTGCATCTTTGTTGGAGAAATTGCCTTTTTAATTTCCATAAGCTTGTTCTTTCTCCCTAATAATTCTTTTTTCAGTTTATCCTGTTCTTGTTTAATTCTATTCTTGTCATTTCTTAATGAGTTGGAATTTGAGGACGCTTTTAAAAAGTTAAAGTCTCATTTCCTCAAATTTTCTTTTCCTCCATTTTTTATCTGCTTGTTTATTTGATGTTTCTCTTTCAGCTTAAAGTCCTACTTAAATTTTAAAAAAATAATTCAGATTTAAAAGAGATACAAGGAAAAGTTGATTGGGAGCTGTGACTATGAATGAGGTTTATCAACAGGTGGACACTGATCTAGTGAGACCAGGAAGCTGGCCATACATCACATGCATGGATACAGAAGTCTTTGTTTTAGGATTTCTCTTGAGGAAGTGTGATGTAGTTGGGGTAGAGGTGAACTGATGGAGCCATTTCCAACTAATACTACAGTTTTCTTTTATTTTGAGAAAGAGAGAGAGAGAGAGAGAGAGAGAGAGAGAGAGAAAGATGGGAAGAGGCAAAGAGAGGGGGAGAGAGAGAGCCTGACACGGGGACTGGTCTCATGAACTGTGAGACCATGACCTAAACTGCAATCAAGAGTCAGATGCTTAACTGACTGAGTCACCCAGGTGCCCCAAATACTACTGTTCTCAGTCCAGGTCTCACTCCTCTCTCTCATACCTGGAGTTTCAAATCCCAAAACTTTCTGGTAGTTCTGAGCGCAACTTAAGCCTCATTTCCACTTAACTCCTTCCATGTATACTCTAGTTTGTTTCACCCACTTAACATTAATTAACATTCTATACTTACTTTTCATCTTCTGAAACTGTAGTCAAATTTATTGCCCGTGTATATCTCTTATTCTTTATTGCTTTATTTGGTACGGGTTTTTAAATTTTTTGTTTTTATCATTTTATTGGTGTCTCAGGAAAGAATAGAGATAAGTGCACATGGTCAATCTGACACTTTGGACTGGAAATCAGGACAGCATTTAAAATAATTCTTTATTTTGGGATGCCTGGGTGGCTCAGTTGGGTAGGCGTCCAACTTCAGCTCAGGTCATGATCTCACAGCTCATGAATTTGAGCCCCATGTCGGGGTCTGTGCTGACAGCTCAGAGCCTGGAACCCACTTTAGATTCTGTGTCTCCCTCTCTCTCTGCCCCTCCCCCATGCACTCTCTGTCTCTCTCTCTCTCTCTCTCTCTCTCCCTCTTTCCCTCCCTCCCTCCCTCAAAAAAAGTTAAAAATTTAAAAATTTGCTAAAGTTAAAAATTTGCAAAGTTAAAAAGTTGCTAAGTTAAAAATGTGCTTTATTTTTAAATAGGAGAAAATATTTAAGACACACTAACCAATATCTGGGAATAAAGGAGTCCTTGTAAAGAGAATGAATTATTGTAGAAAGAAAAAGCTTGAGGCTCCAAAACCAAACTCCACTAAGATTTGTAAATGTAGAATATATTTTCTAGTTTCCTTAGTGGGAAAATAGTGGAGATGAGGAACATAGATATAGAGAATATCACCATTCTTTTTCTCTTTTTGATAGATTTATCAAACAATATGAGTTTATATTTATGTAAATTTTAAAAATGACCCTGATATTTTAAACTTTTTAATAGCATTATTGAGACCCTCAATAATGTTAAAGTAACTCTGTATGATGACTATGCGGAAGTAATTTTGACAGCAGTTTTTGGAAGTTGTAATTCTGGTTCTGTAATTCACTCATCCTGATGTACACTTTTCACTAAAAACATAAATAATACTTTTCAGGGAAGGAGATTTTTTTTCTTCTCTTTTGTGTGGAATCTCAAATAATCCTCCTTACTGTTTTTCTTTTTCTGTCTTACTTCTGTATCATTTCCATGTTTCTTCTTTCTCGGATCTTTTAGTATCATTTTGGAAGTGAAGCCTGGATTCATTTGATCCAGTATGGCCATTATGGAATCACTGAGACTGGCCCAGAAAACAGACTGACAACAGTCTTTCCCATGACTTTACATCCTTCTCCCAAACAACATTACCTGTGGAAAAAGTTGAGCACTGTTCTTCATTGAGGCTCTGTACTCCATATCTTATCATTTAACAAAACAGGGCCCATCAGGGCTTATATAAAACCATGGGACTGTAATTATCAAATAGTGGGAAACAAAATAAAACAAAGCAGGTTAACAGCAACAGATTTGGAAATATAGGCCAGAAGTCAATATGTTGGCCTAAAATGAATTGATTTTACTTTACCTTAGCTTACACATTTACTAGTGTGGTAAACTAAATGCTGTAGCAGGGAGTTGCTCACAAAGCCTTTAGAAAGAATTTCTGTCTCCCATCTTTGAAGAGAGTTGACAAATGGGAAGACAATTAGATGCCAATGAAATTAACAGAGTGTTAACATAAAATTAATTGTTCTGTGAAGAGTAGTTACATCAGGAGTCAAGACATACATTCCAGTCATTCCTTGTACATGGCAAATTTCCTTCAGTTCTCAAGCCAGAGGGCTAATTTCTACACAAAAGCTAGTAAATTTTTATGTAACTTATAGTAAAAAAGAAACTGACTTTTTACTTTATTTGTATGTGTGTGTGTGTGTGTGTGTGTGTTTAGCTCTATTTTTCTTTAAAAAAGAAAGGCTAACAGTCAAATAAAATGGAAAGGAAGATAAATAGAATGTTAAGGATATCTTTATGATACTAGGATGACCCCTAGTTTTCTCTTCAAGGAGAAGCAAAAAGAGAAACTGGAATTGCTTCTTCATCAACAAGTATTCTAGAAGTGGTAAATTCTCAGTCATATGGCAACATTTGATAAAGTCATTACTCCCACTTTCTTGTAACACTCTTCATTTGGTCTCCAAAAGACCACAATCTGCTTAGAAATAAAAACAAAAACAAAAAAAAATATTATTCTCCATCCTCAGTCTCATATGATAATTTCTTCCACATCCTTTAAAGGCTATCATGCTATAATTCTCCATCATCTGGCTTACTTCCTAAATGAACTCATCTAATCAATGTGTGTACTGTTTTAACGATAATAAATTCAACATTTATCTTCCCATCCTTGATCTCTCTCCTGGACCTCAGAACCAAATATTCAACTGCCTACTCATCCTATTTAAATACATAGCTAGTAGGCACCCAAGTTTCACATTTTGAAAGCAGAACCTTTAATTATGTTTCCTAAACTCATTATTTCCCAGTTTATCCAACTATGAGTATAAGACCATATGCCTCGTTGCTGTCACCAAAACCTAGGAAGTATCCTTAAATCCTCTCATTCTTTAATACCTCATAAATAACCCATCAACATTGGTTTTTATCCTTAATCTATCAGTTGGCCAACTTCACCTACCATTAGTCACCATCATTTCTCATTTAGCCTGATATAGTCGCCTCCTATCCGTGTTGGTCGTCCAACTTCCTCTGTTGACCCCCTGGGTGGACATTTCACAAAGCTGCTAGAGTGATATTTTAAATTTAATTATGCTATAATCATGCTCAAAATCATGCTATTTAAGATAAATTCACTCTCCTTATGTCAGTCTATTGGGCTGTACTTGAATGCACCACTGCCAACCTCTCTGTCTCCCTCATTCCTTCTACCCTAGAAACCTGTCCTTCCTGGTTTCAAGGAATATTCCAAGAATGTCCTAGAATCAGTACATTTTTATTTGTCTTTCTGATGACCTGGAATACTTTGCTTAGTTCAGCACATAAGTCAGACCCTCGTTTCTTTCAGGTCTCTCTACAAATGGCATCCTCCCTAGGGTGGCCATCTCTGACAACCCAGTCCAAACTAGTCCCTGCATCCCTTAAGTCATCTCTCATCATTTGTCCTGCTTTTACGTTTCTTGACAGCCCTTACTTTTCGCCTCCTTATATGTACCTTGGTTTTGCTGTGTCCCATACTGCCACAATACATACCTGGCAGTTAAGTTCTGTGGGGTTGGTGATTTCATCTGTCTTGCTTACTGCTATACTCAAAGTACATATAAATACTTCCTGGCATATAGTACAAAATTTAAAATATTTTTTTGTTTGTTTGTTTGTTTTTTAAGTAGGCTTCACGCCCAACATGGGGCTTGAACTCATGACCCTGAGATCAAGACCTAAGCGGAGATCAAGAGTCGGACTCTTGACTGACTGAGCCACCAAGGCAGCCTTAAAATATTTATTAAATGGATGAATGAATAAACTGTGGGCACATTCCCCACTCTGTAGTATATGTAATAACAAGCAAGATGATAATTTTCTCAGGGGATTGAAATAGATTTTTAGGGAGCCATCAAAAATAGATAACCAACATTCCCTAGTGCTGTATATGATTTGTAAAATCATTTTGTACTTTGTATTATACTGGTGAGAAGAGCAGCCCGTTGCTTGTTAAGTACTTGGCACTTTGCAGACGTCATTTCATATAATTATCACAAGAATGCAGATAGGTTATGATATTATCTCCATTTTATAGACATTGGAACTGAGAAGTGTGTGTGTGTGTGTGTGTGTGTGTGTGTATGCATGAATCTGAGATCCTGAATGTTGAGTACTATGTAAACTTAAAAGGCACTTTCTTCCTCTCTCTTTTTATTAGAGTAGCAAGGAGTGATTTAATTCAGATAATCCCAAGAAAATAAGAGTAATTGATCTTATCAAACTGAGTTAAACCTATTAAACTGGCGCATGTGGCAGGGTTTTTTAAAAAGTATTTTACTTTTGCTTTCTATAATAAACCAGGTAAGAGAGTGCTCTTTTATAAATGGGGTAAATTAACAATTACAAATGCAGGAAAGTTGTGTTTTACATAAGCAAACATTGCATGTAATGAAATCTTCACCTATAAATGCCAAAAAAGATGGGATGCCATGTTTATACAAGTTTGTATCTTTAAAAATAATTATTTGACGTCGACAATCTTGTTACACCTAAATGGGAAATTAGAAGATGTGAACTAATGAACTTTCATAGCATGCACATATGTTTACTAAAAGTGGTGAAGTAATGAGCTAATCTGCATATCATACACATATTTAGAGATTTATATTAGTATATGTGTATACACTGTGTGAATGTGTATGTATGCACACACTCCTTCACACATACTCAGGTTTCTACATATCTTTTTAAATCAGTTTCCCTTCGTTTTCTCTGTTTATTGCCAAAATTTAAATATATATTTAAATTTTTTCCTTCTACTGTAACCACGATCTAATTCTGAATGCATTTTTTTTACTCCCCTCTCTACCTCCGAATTCCTTTCCACTACTTTGCCAGTATCTCTGTCTACACCTGCTGCTTGACCATCTGACATAGCCACCAGTCATTTCCTTTACCCTTTTAATTCTATTTTCTTTCTCCCACAGTTCTTCTCTGGCAAAGTCTTCTCCTCTTTATTCTCCTCATTCAACTGGATTTCATGTTTTCATTGAATAAAAAGTTGTTGTTCACTGATAAGCCAAGCAGGTCTAAAAGTTCATTGCGTTTTAATTTTAGAAGTCAGTTATTTAAACTGTTGTGGGGTGGTTCGAGTGGGAGAGAGCAAAAGAAAACATAAGCAGGCCTCGGCAGAGGTTTCACAGAGTGTCAGTATAATATATGATCGCAATCTTTTCATGATAGAGGGTGTGTTGTCACGAGCACCCGTGTCTCGCAGCCAGAAAAAGTGGAGGGATGGTGCTGCCGAGAGGAAAATCAAGAGATAACAATAGAATTTTTCTGTTGCCTGGTGGAGGTGTTTAGGATGTGTTTTCTTTATATCTTCATCCGCCCCTAATTGAGGATGCTTTAAAATTGAATGACTAGCAGTCAAAACGTGTTTGCTTCAAGCTGAGAAGAAAAATGCTGGTGTCTCCGCTTCCAAACTGATTGCGCTTTGTACACAACTGACAGCTACAGTCACTTTGAGTGACTGATAAGTGGGAAGCTTTGCCACTTATCAAGGAATGCGGGCTGAAAAGAAAAGACTGGAGCCGTTTAGATGCTTTGGCATGTTCAAAATAACATCTTACATCAGTCAGACTCAGAAGCACTAAGAGACATTTAAAATGAAGTAATGTATATAGAAATGCGGTATATGTGTGCGAGGAGAGACAAAAATTATTCAGCAAGCGAAGAGCTGCACGAGGGGGAAAGAGAAGGCATTGTAGTTAGAGGTCAATATTTGCAAGATGAATCAATGGATAAATAATTTACACACACTTTGATAAAATCTGCCCTTAGTTTGAAACATCCAAATGTAGAACCACATAACTAATGAGTTCCACCATTATTTATATAAGCAGCTAGCTTTGACCAAATGGATGCCTTGAAGCACCCGAACAATGAAAATGTCATCCACTTGTATAGATAGTAATTTTTACCTTGAGGAAGAATCCCAGTTTTCATTTCCCTTCTTCTTTGCTTGTGTAAATATTTAATACTTAAAATACATGTTTAAAATATTATTATATCTGACTTAAACAGCGTGATTATATAATAAAATAAGATAGAGATGTGTTTCTTTTAAATTTTGAGACGATGTTAATGAAAGAATGTACAGATTGCCTGGGCTGTAATTTCTACAAATAGGAACTTCTGAAAATGGCAGTTTTTTTTACTCCACTATTAGGCTTATATGTTCAGTGTATGTGTATCCTATTCTAAATTTTCTAGGGCATTCATATTTTAAACATTTTGTCTGTCTAGTTAACTTGTTCTTCTGTACTCTCTGGATCTTAGTAAGAGAGATGCAGTACATCCTGGTGATTTCAACCCTCCTGTGAATGACATCCTGTCTATTTAAATAACTTGTTTCAGTCTGAAAACTCATAAATACACTGTTGTTTTATTTTGTTTTTGTTTTGTGTTTGTTTGTTTGTTTGTTTGTTGGTTGGTTGGTTGGTTGGTCAGGGCATGTCCCAGTTTTAGATACAGTCACAATAGCCATAGCTGTGGTGAATTCAAGCTTCTTCTGTGTGCTGGCAGGCTAAACTTAATATATCATCTCTTAATTATTAAGGAATGACCAACTGCATAGTCTAGGGGTTACCTATGAAACCTGCAAATTACCTCATTCTTCTCAATTGCTCTAAGACTGAAGAGTATTAGTGTTTGCATCATTGTAAAAACTTTTGGGTATGCTGGAAGTGAGCAGGAAAAAGAATGTGTTAGGACAGTATGGCCCTCAGACCAGTTTGTGAGCTGCAGAAGTCCTTAATGAGATAAGGAACTTGATAAACCCGCTTTAATTCAGTGCCACTCCTTTTCACTGCAATACTTCCTTGGTGAAGGGAGCAGTTTGGTGGATTACATCCCAGGACAAGCTCCTGACCTCATCTCAGACCAACCCATTGAGTAGTACTAAATTGGAACTCTGTGATCAATAAAATAATATAAAAAATAGACTTTAGAGATAACTTAGCCCAACTTTTTTTCCTTTTGTAGAAAGAGAAAATGTGGTCCAAAATTAATAAGAGCTAGGCCAAATTCCCATAAGAAAGTGGAGGTAAACCATAGTCTTTTAGCCCTTGTTAATTATATCAAATAAATCAAGATAATAAGCACTCCTGAAAACAAAATCAACAGTAATTCTGCAGAGCCCATCAAATTGAGTTTGCTACTTTATCTGGAATTTGGAGCAGATATTAAGTCTTTTGCTAAAGAAATATGGAGCAATATTTGAATGTTTCCATACAAATTGTAAATGACCCATCACTTAGGAGAGAACAATTAGGAAATGTTAATCACATTTTGATTCACTAAAATTATCAGTATATCATTTTGGAAGGCATATATACAAAACTTTTTAAAAACATGTATTTCATTGGTTTATGATCATTCCTGTTTTTTAATGATTATTTTTACAGGGAGCTAGTATCTTCTCTTGACCCATTTTAGATGAAAATTTATAATGTCATATCATTAGACTATAAACTAAATAAGGAAAAGAAAAAAGTGATGTTCTAGTATGAAAATAATGTCTGATCTGCTTCTCTCAGAGAAGTGTTCCTTTCATAAACTGTAGCTGAGGACCTTTCAAAATAAAGCTAAAATATTTTAAAGAATCTTTTTGATTTCTAGATCTTTTAAGAACCTAAAATAGGAAATAACAGTTTTTGCAAAGGAAAATATTTTCTCATCATGCAATTGATTTTTTTCCCACTATAAAATAATGTCCATCTTGAAGTTCCCTATTGTTTTAAAACACCTTTTTTGTGTTTCATTCTGTAACATATTCTTCGTTCATGTAAGAGAATAGGAAAGCAAGATCTTTCTCTAAAATCTTTATCCCTTGAGACATTGAGTGAAGTCTTTTTGTGATTAAAAAGGGCTAACTGCTCTTAAATGTATTACAAGCACAATCTTGAGTTCTACAAATATTTCCATCAACACATCATTGCTTTAAACTGTTTTCTCTCTAGCCTGTCTTCTGCTACCTCATATCTCTGTCTTTTTACTTTTTTATCCAGTTGCTTTCTCCCCAATTATTCCCATGCTTATGACACAAACTCATTCCTCGACCACAGATCATTTCAGCAAGAATTAAAGAGAAGGAACACAATACAAATATAACCATCCGTCACATGTTTTTTGTAAATACCTGCTTTAAAAAAGTTTAGTATCCTGGTAACATGAAAATGCTAAGAATCTTTTTAATCATGAGAGAGTCTCATTTCTTATAGTATCTTGTGAATCTCACTTCTCACAGTCATATGATTATTATATTTTATATCTCTTACATGGCCATTCTAGGATACACTGTTAATGCATGTAAACAAAATCGCGCTTTGAGTAATGGGCACTTAGGTCTTAATTCATCTGGTAAATCTGTGCTCATGTATGTGGTGACACAATTCAGGTATCTGATGTTTTTCTTCTGTACAGTCATAATCATAGAAATAATATTATATGAGGCAAAAAAAAAATAATGGTAAAGCCAATCAGGGGACATTCTTTGGTTATTTTTAAATTAAAGAAAATCACCGGACACCTGGGTGGCTCAGTCAGTTAAGCCTCCGATTTGGGCTCAAGTCATGATATCACCATTTGTGGTTTCAAGCCCCTCACCGGGCTCTGTGCTGGCAGCTGGGAGCCTGGAACCTACTTCAGGTTCTGTGTCTCCCTCTCTCTCTGCCCCTCCCCTGCTCATGCTCTGTCTCTCTCTGTCTTTCAACAAAAAATAAATGTTAAAATTTTTTTTAATTAAAGAAAATCAGGATTATGACATTTATGAAACATACTGAAGTTTTCAAGTAAATGTATGCTATCACTTTGCCCACTTTGCAAAGATCATCAATGGCTTCTGATGCTAAGATATGATACTATCTTCATTGTTCCTTCTTTTTCTGATTAAATCCTCAGAATTGTGTTTTTTTTTTTTCGAAAACAGAATAGAGGTACTCTTCTCTAAGCTTCTTGTTACCATATTCCGAGCTACACGGAATTAGAATTCCCATTTACCCCATCTCCTTCGTACATTTTTATTTAACAGCCATTTTCTGCCCTCTTTCTTTTTCTTTTCCTTTCATAAATATTTGATTGATTTTCATTTTGAAACTTGATCAAGGGAAATGGAAAAAATTATTTTTTAAAACTCTCAAACTAAGTGTAATGTTTTGTGAGGTTTTTGATAGAGACTGATATGTGATGACATTGTACCTGGAAAATACAGACAGACTTGGAGAATTCAAAGTTGTTTGAGTTTTCACAGGAAAAGGTGAAAGGATTAAATGTGGTTTGTGAAAACATTATATTTTGCAACCATCCCAGTTTAATTTAGATTAACATTCTGTGATATAATTCTGCCAAGTCCCTGAAATTATGGACCCTAAGATGGTGAACTTATTTGTCCAATCTCTTTTTCTAGATGTGAAGATTAGAATAGGAAGTTTTGTTCTTATCTTTAATGGTTTTACAGCCTCAGAATGAAACTCACATGCCTACATAAAGGAATAATTCTTGAATTTTTTTTATGTATTTTCACTGAGAATATTCTAGAAAGCTCAAGGAATGTATATATCCCAAAATAATTACCGTGGTTCATTTTTTTAGCTTACTCTGATTAATGACTTCAGTAGCATTAAAAAGTGATAATACACTAAAGTTTTCATATGATTTTGTATTTGAAATTTCTATTCCATAAACACATATTTATGGCTTGGTTCCTTGTAGTGGCTCATTGGCATAAAGATTAAAAAGTGAGAATATCTTGAACTTGTCATGTGTCTTGTATTTTAAAGTATTTTAAGGATGCTAATGGCATATTTAAGAAATTTTTTTCCTTAATAGCAACCATTTTGACAATAGGGTAAATGTCATAACTTACCTGTTGAAATCAAAGGCAAAAACTTATCTAGGAAAATGTGCAAAGTTAGATATCTTCCCCCAGTGCTATTGACTGTTCATATAACTGTAATATGGTTCTGAGACTTTCTTTCCTTATGGTACTGCTTTAAGTTAAAGGAGAAACAGAAAATAACCTCAGGATGTTCTGCACTTATTTTATTACTACTTGTCCCTTCTCTCCACCTTGACCACTATTAAGTTTTATTCCATTCTGGCTGTGTTAAGCTGTACTAAATGTCAGTGGGATGTCTGCCCACATCATCTGTTATAATGATCTGCTCCTACTCATAGGGACTCATTCATTGAGGCTCTCTTCTTACAATCCTACATACCCACCTGCTTGCTTAGGAAATATAATTCTCCCCTTATGCAATCCTGAGCCAGTCTTAATAAACATGATGGTGAGAAATGCTACAGGCCTTTTTCTTTTCACAATGTAATAGCTTGTTACAAGTGAAAGAACAGCAATTAAGAATACAAATGTTTATCATTGGTGGGTAGCTACTGAGGCAAAAGAAGAAAACTGAAGGTTGAGGACTGACTAAAATTTTTTGAAATATAGATTTTTCTAAGTATATTTATTTTTTTATATTTTCTAAATATTTTTAATGCATCAGTAGTGATTCATAGTGATGTATATAACTAACACAATTGGAATGTTTTGGCGTATTGAAGTTCAGTAAGAGTGTTTATATATCTTTATGCAAAGTATAAGGGACCAGAAAGTACTACAATTAGGTAAAAATCAAATATCCCAGATATTCTGCTCAACTATAATGGAGGCATTCTTAACACCTTTTAAACAATGCTCAGATTGAAAAAAATTTATTTATCTGGAAAGAGAGAGAGAAGGAGGGAGAGAGAAGGAGGGCCAGAGGGAGAGAATGAATCCCAAGCAGGTTCCATGCTGTCTGCACAGACCCCAACACAGGGCTCAATCTCATGAAACATGAGATCACAACCTGAGCCGAAATCAAGAGTCAGATGCTTAACTGACTGAGCCAGCCAGGCACCCCACTGCTCACATTTTCTACTAAGATTTTCAGGAGCCAGTGGAAAGAATCCAATGACATAATAACTTCATTTATTATAAAAGTAAACTGAGGCAATGATTTTAGCTATTTCAAAGATTTTTTTTTAATGTTTATTTATTTTGAGAGAAAGAGAGAGAGCGTGCACGGGGTGGGCGGGCAAAGGGGGTGCAGAGAAAGAGGGAGCACAGAATCTGAAGCAGGCCAGGCTCCCAGCTGTCAGCAATGAGCCCGACATGGGGCTTGAGCTCAGGAAACGAGATCGTGACCTGAGCTGAAGTTGGACGCTTAACTGACTGAGCCTTCCAGGCGCCCCTACTTTTAGCTATTTCAAATCTTGGAAGGGCCAAAGAAAATGTGGGTTGAAAAACATGAGCAAAAATGCAACAGAAAATCCAAAAGACCTGAAAGAGCTAAACAGAGACATACAAAGGCATTGCTTTGTGTTGATGATGGTCATTGTCTTAAGGAAGAGTGCCTTGAGAGGGCAATGGGAACAGGATTAGAAGGAGAATGATGTTTGGTTTGGTTTAGTTTGGTTTCCTTTCAAGGCTCTATGGGCAGTACCTAGATCATAGGGTTGAGAAGCTGGAGAGTTTACGATTTTCTAGTTATATGACTTTGGACAAGTCATTTAATCTCATTGACTCTCAGCTCCTTCCTTTGTAAGTTAGAAATATTAGCATCTTACCTGATGAGATAAAGCAATGAAATACTGTAATATGAGTGTGTCTTAAAGTTTGTGGAACGTTAGAGCAAATGTATGTTGTTGTTGGTAAGCAGAGGAGCCGTTCCCCTCCTCTGCTTCGTATCTTAAAATTTGAGTAATCAGGATTCCAGGAAGATTTTTGTTTGTTTCTTGGTTGTTTTTCCCCCTAGGGGGAGTAGAGCAGGAGCAAAAAAGCAGAAGAATTATGTATTTACTTTACAACTGACATAATTGGCTTTCATTTTACCGTAAGTATTAGTAGTGTGGTGTTGAAAGGAGTTCACTTAGTTGATCACAACCCCATCTCTCAACGTTTTCCTTGTACCACATTTTTTCATTATTATACATATGAAATAATAAACTTGCCTTCCTATTGCCCAGAACAATGGACAAGAGAGTTGTCTGACAAAACCATTACCTACTCACAGGTTATTTTTTTCTTTTCCTTTATTAATAATAGTGAATGCTAGCTTTTTTAGTACCTTGCTGATTTACAACTCTGAATTAACTTCGTCTTTAGTCAAATAGAATTCAGGTATTAGCATACTTTCTAATCTTGAAAGTAATTAATTTGTAGGTAAACACACACAAAATCATAAGATTTACCAGAATTTTAGTGTCACAATGGGTCACAATATCTTCTGTGTGTTGCATAACTTAAGGGACCTCCGTATCTTTGCATTAAAAATATTGGTAAACTTGAAAATACTAGAATCATCTGAATGAGGAATTTACATCAAGTTTTAATTATGGAAATGTTATCAGGTCTTTGGAGACCACGAAGTCCAAATTTCAGAAGATGTTTACTAATGATAATCATGTTTGGATGATAGATAGTGAGATTGAAGTTCTTTGTTAACTAAATTGTTAACTATTTAGGCCAAGTATTTCTTTGGAGAAATAACTACTCTTTCCTTTTAACATCACTTATTGGACTCTATGCTCAGTTGCTGCTTGCTTTAGCACTGATATTTCTGTATGGAATTCGTTCTTTAGAAAGGACCATATGGGAGCAGTTGATTGCTTCATCACAACTGGCATCTTGCCTCCAGCTGTGTCCAATAACCTGGCATAACTGTACTTAGTGGATAACTACTAATGTTGTTAATGTTCATAAAAATTGTTGAGGTACTTAGGGTAATAGTGGGATCTCTGCAGAGTAGAAGTCAAAATATAATTTCTGTCTGACCTTTTAAACGTTACTGACCTATCATATGATATAAAATTAATATAACTGTAAGTTGCATTAGTCCCCCATTATCCATGGGCAGGGCACTCTAAGACCCCCAGTGGATGCCTGAAACTACAGATAGGACCCAATGCGACATGTACAACTTTTTTCTACATGTGCATACCTGTGATAAAGTTTGATTTACAAATTAAGCACTGTAAGAGATTAACAACAATAACTAGTAATAAAATAGAACACTGATAACATTATACTGTAATAAAAGTTATGTGAATGTGGTCTCTCTCTCTCAAAATAGCTTACTGTTTTGCGCTCACCATTCCTGTGATGATGTGAGATGACAAAATGCCAGATATATAGAAAATGACATACAACTGTAGACATGGTAAAAAATTACTTTTAAATTATTTCTAACCTTAGTGGTAACTCATGGTATAAAAATTAGCCTGCTGCTACTGCCTTTACATTATACTTTAGAGAATGATTCAGAAAATAAATTCATATGTTATATTCATACTATGGAATATTGTGTTGATACTAAAAAGAGTAGGGCTGAGCAAATATGTCAGTCACGAAACATGACCAGTATATATTGTTAAGTGACCAATGCTGGTCATAGAACAAACTAATATACTATTCATGCCAAAGGACTTAGAGAGAGAGACAGAGACAGAGAGAGACAGAGACAGAATATCTGTCTTTAATTCTACTAGTGGAACATAAAATGTAAAGAATAACTACGTAATGTTGCAGCATTCATGATTCAGATAATAATAGAGCCAACACCCCAGAAATCTCCCAGGGTTGAGTTAATGATGGTAGACTTTCTGGATCACCCAGGAACGCCAAGAAATTCAAATATATCCATACCATATATTGGGGAAGTAAAATTTTCATGCCCTAGTTTTAGAACTGCTCCTGTGTTAGTGTCATAGGCCTGCCATAACAAATTCCCACAAACTTGGTTGTTTATACTGAAATAAATCTCTTGTGGCACACTTTTGGAGGCCGGAGTCCATATCAGGATGTTGGCAGGGTTGGCTCCTTCTGCAAGCTCTGAAAGGGAACCTACATCATGCCTCTTCTCTAGCTGCCATTGAATGCCCAGCTTGTTTGGGTTCCTTGGCATCGCTTCAGTCTCTGCCTCCATTTTCATATCATCTTCTCCCCTAGGTCTCTGTGTGTCTCAAATATCCCTCTCCAATCTCTTATAAGCACACCAGTGTTTGGGTTTAGGGCCCAGACTAAATCCTGGATTATCTCATCTCTAGATGTTTGATTATTGCATCTACAAAGACCCTTATTCCAAATAAGTCTGTATTCACAGGTCCCAGGGGTAGGAACTTGGCTATATCTTTTGGGGGAACATAATTCAGCTTATTATAGCTGTTAATATTATTAATTCATTGTGTTACAATTATTTTGATTATTAGGTATCTTGAGAAAGTATCGAGTAGAGAGAAGAATGAGTGCATGACATACAGGAACACTGTCAATATACAAAACTGCTTTATCATTCCAGATAAATTGATGTTTCAATTTTTGGTAAGACTGCATAGTTGTTTTTCTGTGAAGATGTGATTTGTGAAGACACAGTATTATCATTGAGTGATATAGTTGATAGCATTCTGAATTTAGTGTCTGGGGACTTGGTTGAATCTTGGTTCTTTCGCCAGTAGTTACATAAATTTAGAAAGCTTATTTACTCTTTTCAAGTTACAGATTTATTCATATATAAATTCTAGGCAATCCTAGCACGTGTAAAGTTCATAATTAATGATGGTTATTGTAATCATATGTTTCCTCCATGTGGACTCTGGCTTCTTGGTTTGTCCTGAGGTTATAATCAATAGATGTCTCTTACAGCTTATCTCTAAGCATGTGGACATAGCCTAAGGGTCGTCTGCACGTAATCCATATTTATTCAGCTGATAAAATCTGTGCAAATTGCCTTCATCATTAAGAAATTTTAAAATATCAGTTTTACACATTGTTCTTACCATCATACACTAGACTCCTGACCATCTGGAAAAAGAATTATGTATCACTTTGGGGCTATGTCTCATATGATACCAAAATATTTCATAAATTCAGTCAGGTTTTTAAACAAGTGATCTTGATTGGCTAAGTTTTTATTGAGTTAACGGTGGTGGCTGTTCTACTGGCATTGTTCTGACATGGTTATATCATGAGAAGTGTGCTGAAAATAGCAAGGACTCTTCAGGCAGGTAGAACACAGTTTAAATGGCTGCATTGCTAGTCACTAGCGGTATGACCTGAACAATTTATTCACTGTCTTCACTTCTAAAATAAAGATATCCTTAGTTCAGGTTTGTTATGATCATTAGAAGTAAATTAAAGCGTGAAGTTAGTGCCCAGCTTACAAGACATGCTTAAAAATGGTAGTTAATATATTAATAGCATCTATGTGACAAAGAGAATGAAGATAAGAAGTAGAATTTCCAACGAAATGAGTTGGTTTATGTCATTTTGAAGCAAGAGCTAGGATTTATCTTATCGTGTTGGGACAGTTACTTTATCAATATAATATTTTAAAGGGCTTCCAGTTCTGTTTTTCCAATTGCAGTTACTTCATATTCCTGTTAACATTTTTTCTGTTTAGTTTTGTTCACATGTGGCTAATGTTCCACCTTATGTTTTATAAGCTATGTCAAGTTGGTCAGCATATATTTTCATCAAAAGTGTTTATATAGAGAAATATATCCTAATACATCATAGATATGATTTTAATCACAAATCTATTTATAAAATAAGACACTTTTGCCTCAGAGATCTTTTTTTTGTTTGTTTATTTTATGAAATTTATTGTCAAATTGGTTTCCATACAACACCCAGTGCTCATCCCAAAAAATGCCCTCTTCAATACCCATCACCCACCCTCCCCTCCCTCCCACCCCCCATCAACCCTCAGTTTGTTCTCAGTTTTTAAGAGTCTCTTATGCTTTGGCTCTCTCCCACTCTAACCTCTTTTTTTTTTTTTTCCTTCCCCTCCCCCATGGGTTTCTGTTAAGTTTCTCAGGATCCACATAAGAGTGAAAACATGGTATCTGTCTTTCTCTGTGTGGCTTATTTCACTTAGCATCCAGTTCCATCCACGTTGCTACAAAGGGCCATATTTCATTCTTTCTCATTGCCACGTAGTACTCCATTGTGTATATAAACCACAATTTCTTTATCCATTCATCTGTTGATGGACATTTAGGCTCTTTCCATAATTTGGCTATTGTTGAGAGTGCTGCTATAAACATTGGGGTACAAGTGCCCCTATGCATCAGTACTCCTGTATCCCTTGGGTAAATTCCTAGCAGTGCTATTGCTGGGTCATAGGGTAGGTCTATTTTTAATTTTTTGAGGAACCTCCACACTGTTTTCCAGAGCAGCTGTGCCAGTTTACATTCCCACCAACAGTGCAAGAGGGTTCCCGTTTCTCCATATCCTCTCCAGCATCTATAGCCTCCTGATTTGTTCATTTTGTCCACTCTGACTTTGCCTCAGAGATCTATTGAAGATGTGTGCCAACGTTGTTCATTTGTTAGAAATACATATTCAAATGCATAATTGTTTTCTTTGTATATAGACTCATACATACACACTTCCACATACACACATACATTTTGTTTTCTATATTTTAAAGTTTGACAATATTATACCAAAACCAAAACACAAGGTATGTTTGGTAAATATTAATTGATGGTGCTAAGTTTAAAATTGTGTGAAGACATTTTAACTGCGTAGTGTGATGTGCATTCTGAATCTTTGTTTATTTTCTATTAGGGAGACATACGCCTTTAACAGAATTTTCTTAAAGTGACACATGATGATATGTCACATTTTTAAAGTAAACATGACAGAATGGCAAAGACTCTGAAAATAAAGTACTTCTGTTTTTGTTATGAGAGTAGTACATATGTAATTAAAAGAAAAGAGAACTACACACTTTGCTCATTTTTAATTTTAAGGACCCGATGAACTGGTGGGTCTGTATTGAAAGAAGTGTTTTTGATATCTTATGATGCACTGAACATACACCAGGCAAAATTCTGTACCACATATAACAACCTGTGTATCTAATCCAATAAAGAACTTTTTTTCACTCCATGTGTCAGTGGGTGAGTGTGTATGTGTGTGCCTGTGTGTAACTTCATATCCTGTAATAAAGCCAGGTATTTTTGAGTAAATGACTTTGTCCATCAAAGTACTATAGAGATAATATTTTTCAGAAAAATAGGTCTTCCTATTACCAAAACAATAGGAGAAAAAGCTAAAACATCCCAGTCTTTCTTAGCTTCAAACTGTTGAAATATTGAACTAGGCAAAAGTTTATTTTAAAATTTATTACTAATAATAAAAGTGCGGTCGATATTGTGCTATAGTAAAATTTTCAAAACTCATCTACTTTCGGGGCGCCTGGGTGGCGCAAACGGTTAAGCGTCCGACTTCAGCCAGGTCACGATCTCGCGGTCCGTGAGTTCGAGCCCCGCGTCAGGCTCTGGGCTGATGGCTCGGAGCCTGGAGCCTGTTTCCGATTCTGTGTCTCCCTCTCTCTCTGCCCCTCCCCCGTTCATGCTCTGTCTCTCTCTGTCCCAAAAATAAATAAACGTTGAAAAAAAAATTAAAAAAAAAAACTCATCTACTTTCCCACATCAAACTTATTTCCAAAATACTATATGACTAAATCAATACTAGAGGGACTCAGTATTTTCCATACTGATTTAGTCATCTGCTTATATGCAGGTTACAAGCAAAGGAACATCAGACACTATTCACAACTTCTAAACTAGTAGAAGTATTATTACATTAGGAGTCTTGTTTAAATTAGTGATGTAAGAGTAATGTCCTTATTCTGTAATGCCTATGATGTCTATATTCCGACTGGAGTAGAATTAAGGTTACTTTCTTGTCCCTATTAGGGTACTTGTTAGAACATCTGAACCATGAGGTTATTGCCACTTAAATACATTTTGCAATTTCTTTTCTGTAAAACTCCACGGATCTGGGTGCACTAGAGGATACTTCTGTAATTAGTCTTCCTAAAGGAGTGTTGAACCTGTTTTGTTTATTCCTAACCTCATACTTTGTGGGAAACAGTTCTGGACTTAGTAACGAATTGGCTCTTAGTTTTTAGTCAATGTAACAAATTTCCAGCTCTATGACATGATTTCCATGATGATGGTATACGTTGAAATTGAATGTGATATATGTATGTGATAAATAGGCCATGTATTAATAATTTGTCACTGAAATATCATAGGGTATATGAAGAAGTTTTTGTTTTATGAATTTGTGGTCTAGAAATAGCTAATAATCATATATCCAGTCTCCCAATCATTTAACTTCAAAAACTTGAATTTATTTTTGATGTCTTCCTCTTCACCCTCCCCCTTTGTATAACATTGCAACTGTATAGATTTGTCTTCATGATGTTGCTTACATGTTTTCTTTCCTGTCCCCAATTCAAGTTCTCGTCCTGCTCATCCCTGCAATGGCAACCTAACTGTTCTAACTCTAGAAGCTTTACTCTGCAGTTGCCTTGGTGCAGTACTGTCACATCAGTAAGCCTTCTTAAAGAGTAACTCTCCTAATGCATGTCCATGGCTTGCTGAAAAATCTCGGACAGCTCCTAGCTGTCTTACAAGCTCCTAGCTACTTACAAGATTAAATGGTTCCCTACCTCCTGTCATTCAAGACCCTTTACCATTTGGTGCTCTTATTTTTCTGTTTGTTTTCTCTCATTTACTTTTATGGACTTGATGATCCAACTATCTCAACTATTCTTCTGTTCTTCACACTTTCTCACCCTCTGGCCTTTGTGTTTTTACTAATTTGGATTCCTTTTCCTAGAATTGTATTATCTATTCTTTCTCCCTGTGTCTAGAAAATTCATACACGCGAAGACCAAATTCATATGTCCTCTTATTCATAAATAGTTACATGATCTTCCTAGAGCAAAAAATTCTTCTGAATTCCTATATTGTTTGCCATTCTGTACTTTTTTTATGGTATTATTACCTTCTACCTTGTATTGCACTTTTTAAAACGATTTTTATCTTCTCTTATTACAAGGAAACCGTTGATAGAATTTATCTTTGTATTTGCACAGCATATATTTGATTCTTTTGTGGGAGGCATATTAATTGCTCAATAAAGATACCTATAAAAGTAATTAAAAGCCCCCAGCTTCCTCATCTCTAAGAGGCTGGTATGGATAACAAAACCTATCTCTAAAACTCTGTGCGCTTTAATCAAATCAAGGGTCTTTACAATCAACATTTTCAAATTCATTGTTGAGAATTTGCATATGTGCAAATTAAGTTTTCAGCTAATTTCTGAAGAATGATTAAAAAGGTGTCTATTTTGAGGGGTGCCTGGGTGGCTCAGTCGGTTAAGCGTCCAACTTTGGCTCAGGGCATGATCTCGTGGTTCGTGAGTTTGAGCCCCGCGTCGGGCTCTGTGCTGACAACTCGGAGCCTGGAGCCTGCTTCGGATTCTGGGTTTCCCCCTGTCTCTACCCCTCCCCTGCTCATGTTCTGTGTCTCTCTCTCAGTAATAAATAAATGTCAAAAAATTTTTTTTAAAGTGTCTATTTTGAAACACAAGTATCATTATGCTAAAAAAGTTTATAATATAAAAATGTGATCTTAAAATGATTGGATAGGTGTTTAATTATTTTAATTCTAGGCTTAAAAAAGAAGTCCAAAGCTAAAAATTCAGGCTGCAAATGTGAATGATCCTACAGATTATGAGACTTTAAAAGACAGTTAAGTTTTAGCATAGAATTATTGTTTTCTGTGCATTCTACTCTTCTCTTTTTCAGGATGCAAAGTTTCATGGCACTGTATCCTCCCTGAAGCTAAGCTATCACCTTGCACGTTTAGTCTGACTCGTGCTCCTGAAACCTAGACCAATTGATGCAGGGTAGTCAGGATTCAAGGGCTCAACAGTCAGGAATTTCTGTAGCTTGCTTTGGTGTTTAGCAGTTAGTTTAAGGGGCACCTGGGTGACTCAGTTGGGTTAAGCGTCTGACTCTCAGTTTGGCTCAGGTCATGATCTCATGGTTTCATGAGTTAAAGCCCTACATAGGGCTGTGCGCTGATGGTGTGAAGCCTGCTTGGGATTCTCTCTCACTCTCTCTGTCTCTCTTCCCTTCTCTCTGCCCCTCCCCTACTCGTGCTGTCTCTGTCTCTCTCAAAATAACTAAATAAACTTAAGAAAAAAGTTAGCTTAAAAGTCCAGTCCTGTGCTGCTCTTCTCTTGATATACAGTGTCTGCTAAAGATTGAGTGACCTAAAGCACCAGCCTAGAAACAAAATAAACCTCCCAATGAGCCATGGATGCCAAGGCAATGAATAGCTTTTTTAAAAAAAAAATTATTTATTTATTTACACTGGGGAGAAAGTTCAAGCTGATTGGTAAGGCAATACTTTCAAGAGAATAAAATCTAAATCCAGTCCTCTAACCCTACACAAGTTGGTTTTTAATTATTTATTTCATAGCTGCCACATTTGGAAAATGTAGTTTCTATTACTAGGCATTTGGGCATTACAGAGAATTTTTTAAAACTATAAACTAAGTTATGTATTTTAAACATGGATTATAGTCTGAAGTGTGATTTGTAACCATAAGTTGTGGGTTACATAGATATGGGTATGTTCTCTATCCCATTCTGAAACAATTTCAAATATATTTATAATTATATTTGATTAGGGCTCAAATATCACCACATCTACAGATACACTGGTAGTTTATATTGGCATAAAATGCTAATGTAACACTTTGTTAAGTTTAAAAATCCCCAATTGTTAATTGTTTTTAGGTTTTAAAACAGAATTTTCAACCAATAGGAAATTTCTACATAGTATTTATTTGAACTTCTTTATATGAACTTCGTATGTTTTAACTTAAAAGCGTAGCCCTATTTTGAATACATGTATTTTTCCTTAATACCAAAAATACTCAGAAAACTTGTCATTGTACAATTTAATTTTGTTCACTTAGCCAGAGATATCATAAGGTGTGATAGATTTTGTCCTCTGTGGTAGAGACTTTTTAATTTTTTATTTGTTCTAGTTTTGTTGTAAACTTGGGGGCAGGCATTAGACATGCCTTCATTTTAAGTTAGTCTGTGCTACCCAATGCTGTAAGAATCTGTCTGCATAACTAGATGGAATTTACACAGCAGTTGACGAAATATCTTATTCGTGGGACTTATGTGCACTCTAATAACAATGTGGTCTTTGGTTTCAATAGTGTGTATAAGTACTAAACATGATATTTCATAAGACAGCCAGTAATTGGGAAAGATTGTCAAATGACTGTAATTTGTACTCTTTTATCTACTTTTATGGCTGACTCATATTGTTTTTTCCCTCTTTGCCTTTGTTTACTATATTCCAAATTGTTTTTAAACTGTTACACAAGGGATTATGTCCCTTGGGAATGGTCCATTACATTTTGAATATCAGCGCCATTCCAAGTTATTTCAACCATGGCATTAATCTCACTTAAAGCAATAAAAAGCAAATAGTGGTAAGAGGCAAGATGCATAAAGCATTACTTTAAACAGTTAAAAAAAAGATGTTAAATGTTCTCTGTCTAGGAGCTCCTGCAGCTCTTGATATGGTTTGTGTGCAACTGAGCAAGAGAAAAGTAGCAGTGGGATTATTAGTGGAGAGAGAAGCTTACAAGGAACATGAAAAGGGGGCCGCTTCGCATTCTGGCTCCTTTCTTCCTACATGCAGTTAAAAAGAGAGAATCATTTAAAGGAGCTCCTGTAGAACTCCCTTTTATTGGTTTCTTTTCTTACGTAAAGTTACCAACAGGTTCATTCATAAGGTGATCTTGAAGGTTGTTTCACTGTCACTGAGCCACAGTTAAGGTGGTTTGTAAAAGGTACCACCCAAGTATAAAGATGCCTGGTAGGAAAATAAGGCCTTTATACAAAAAGAGCAGCAGCCCATCAGATCTTTGCTTTTCAAGCCAGGCAGGTTCCCCCCTCAGAAAGATTAATTACAGTCAGGTTGAGAGGATAGCCTTGTTCTGTGTGTGCATGTGTGTGTATGTGTGTGTATGCGTGTGTGTGTGTGTTTTCCCCCTCTAACATTAGAAAGATAAAGGGTGTGATTAGTGTGCACAAAGCTTCTGATCAAACCAGCTCAGAGGTTTGTGACAGGAGGTTCAAACACTTTATGGATCACTGGTGCTGACAGGTAGATCACACAGGCCTTAAACAGATGTTTAGTGAGAAGATGAATGTGTGAGATCTCAAACATGCAGCGCTCTTTTACTTGGCCACTTTAGTCTGTGAAGTATTAAACATTGCTAAAGAAACCTCCTCTAAAAAGGTTGAAAAAGTTACTAACAAGCTTCCATTAAATCTCAGCCTTTTATTATCAAGACTTAATACAGCTTAGGTTTTGAAGTTACCGAACTTTCTGCAAGAATTGATGAATATTTCCACACTCTATCTTATATTGTGAAATGCTTATTAACGAGTTTATGAGTATTCTGCCTCATGACCTGAGTTTGAGAAGTTTAGTTGGAATAGGTAGAATAGTCAAGGTAAATTATTTTTAGCCCCAAACCAGAATGTTTAAGTAATATATTGTTTATATTCTTAATATAAAGTTTTGAGATAATATTGGATGAAAAAATTTCATAATTATGAAAATATACCAAACCTATATATTTAACTGAATTTCCATAGTGAAATGTACATTATTAATAATTTTTTACAAGTGTATATAATAAGAAATGCTATGAATGGCTTCACTTCATTCTTTGTCAAGAGGGAAAATGCAGAGTATGTATGTATGTGCATGTACGTGTGTATAACGTATGTATATATCTCAGAGATAAATATATAATATCAATTATTTTATCATTTTATTGCTGTCACAGAGGAATGTAGACTTGAGATTTCTGACACTTGTAGCGATATGTCTTGCTGGTGTTAACAACTTTGTTAGGTATCTTATAAATTGTCTTCACACTGTTATTGTAGAATCATACAAACTGGTAAAAAGGAGTATTCAACTGGTCTTGGCACTTTTAATACTTTAAGACAATGGCTTGATGAGAATACCCTTGTAAATTCTTACTTTTATATATGATTGACAAAATCAGGGAGAGGAATTGATTCTGCATGTTTGGCACTAGAAAGTATACTTTGTCAGTACAAAATGACAGGTTTTCAACTCATTCAATATTAAATTCAGGTTCAACAAAATATGGCTAGCGATCTCATTGCCACTAATAGAAACATTAGTGAACCAGTAGAAATAATAGTGTACTAGTAGAAAGATCAGTGAATTGCACGTACATGAAATGTGTAATTTCATATACATATGTATATGTATATGAAAGCATTTTAAAACTAATAAAAACTATACAGATGCAAAATTTTAAAAAGGAGGATGAAAAGGGTAAAGATGGATAAAAGTTTAGGAGAAGGAAAAGATTGTTTAATGGGAAGAGTCATGTAGTTCTATTTACTAATATTTATTACAGTATTTTCTGACTGCCTCTTAGACATCCCATTATATGAATTCTCTTTTCCCATTTCCCCAGTGCATTTCTATTTGGATCTTCAAAATCAGTGTGAATCCAGAAGTGTCTTCTACATTTAACCAATACTTACTGAAGATAACATGTGCAAGATTCTGTTAACCCTCACAGACAATAAAAGGGTGGAGAGGATGCAGCCCTGGTTCCTGAGGAGTTTAGATTTAGTGGCAAAAATGCTTAATAGTATTGGAACTCAAAATTATTTTTAAGTACTTCTCAAACCATAGCATGGTGTGTGTGTGTCCGTGTGTCTGTGTGAGAGAGGGTCCACTTTACACACATACTTCCCATGAAGCCTTGGATATATAGCTCCAACATTTCATGTTAAAATTACTTTGTCCATTAACTTAGTTTGTCCAAATCTATGCTACATTTCAGTCACCTTGAAGGATCCATCCCATTGCAGTTGAATTCTTCGTGTCTGGCATGTCAGACGGGAAACAGTTTTACCTCGTCTCATTCTCTGTCCTTCAGCATTTTATTCACTGATTTTTTTTCTTTTCTTAAAAAAAATAAAGATGCGAAAGTTGTTTGTAAGCAACTTTCACAATTATTTCTTACCCAGAGTGTGGGACTGCCTGTTTGAATGTTTCCAAGAAAGTATTGTTCTTATGTGACAACAGGTCAGAAAGACTCTGCATTAATTACACTAACATATGGTTATTAACAGATTCTAGCTCAGGGAGCAATACTTTACAATGTTATCTTCCACATAGTCAGATGTTAGCCATATTGTCAGTGCTGGCAGCTATTGTTTCACTCATTTACTTCACAGAGCTAATTACTCCCTAATAATAACTTTACCTTGGAGTTTTTCACTTGCTTGTGCCAGCAAACCTGTTCACACTACATATGCTAATTATTGGCACTTATTCATTATGTTAAGATAGCTTTAAGTTCAAGCTGTGCAGCCTGGCTTTCGGTATGGAGCCAGCTGGCTGCAAAGTTCCACCTTTTTTTACTAAAGTCATTAAAAGTTTTAATATGGGCCCATCTTGTTCTCTTTACAAGATTCAGTCTTTCAGGAATTCAAATGAATGTGCAGTTACCCATGGACAATTACAAATTATAACAAGAAGGTCTTTGGTTTCTGTGAGAAATTCTCAAAGCTTGCACTCACTGTGGCCTTTTCGGTGAGATTAGAAAAGATGAGTGAATTCTTTTACATTTAAACTATACGGTCACTTTATCTATTTGATTACTCCATACACAAATATACATGCATAGACACACAGACACACAGACACGTGGGCGTGTGTGCACCCACACACGCATCCATTTTTGGTTCATTTTCCTTCAGAATAAGTCCAACTCACTATGGTATTTAATTTATGCACATCTAAATAATAAAGAATCTTGGATTTTACTGTTTGTGTACATCCTTTTTCAGTTTTTTTTTTTTTCCTTCTTATCATTTCAAGAGATTTAGGATTACTGCCAGGGCCAAAGACTGTCCTTGAACTCTATTCAGGATTCCCATTGATATCAGCAGGAGTTAATATTTAAGTGTTGTTTCAGTCAAAGTAAAATATGGTTCCTCTAGTTCTAATGAACAAATAGCTTCATTTGGTTCACATCCAAATATAATTAGTAACTACTACCACTTAATTAAATAACCCAACTTTGATGCATATGAATCAAAATGGATTTGACCTTTTGTAGGTGGTACCTTTGAGGAAGAATCTTTTGAGACCTAGAAATGAAAATATACTCAGGCATAAACTCTGTCTGAAGTGAGTTTTTCTCTTAAAAAGATAACTTTTAAAAGATTGAACCTTCTGACCTTCATCTTTGATACAATAGGGCTCCTTAAGTTTTATATTATTCATGTTGTAACATAGGCACTAAACATAGGAATCCTGAATATACAAGTGCTTCATAAATCCTGGTTGAGACATGCACTATTACGTGTAAAAGGGAAAACTAGATGGTGTGAATCTATTTCAACCAGGGGCAAAGGCAAGAGACTTAGCTTATGCTTTCAGGTTGTCTTCCATGAGGTAAATCTCTCTTCATTTTTTTTTTCTCCCAAATACCGCTATATTTTGTTACTTAGTGATTTGCCACTAGAATGCTCAGGGGTGTTCATTTTAGTCTATGAAATGCCAGTCACCAAGTTTTGGTATTTAAAAAATTGATATGTTACTATGTGTTGAGGTTGAAGAAGGAATATTTGACAACACATAGAATTAGAACAGAAATGAAAGAGAATGTAGAAATCTTGGTTTCTATGTACTTGGAATTCCCTGAGAGTGGTGGTAATCATTGGAGAGAACCAATACCAATTACCAGGATGTTGAGAAAGGTGTTCCATTTTCATACCAATCCATCCTTGCTTGAGGGCCTAAGAATGTTTTCACTGGCATATAATCTCTGTTAAAAGTCTTGTCTACATTTTAAATAATTACATGATAATATGGTTGACTGAAAAGAAACAGGTAGTCAGTGTTGAGGGAATTAATAAATAGTTGCTGGTTCAAAATACACGAGTTGGGAAATAAAGACAGTATTTGGGCTTAATATTGTGTTTATAAAGATTAACAATTCACTTGTTTAACTTTTCAAAATAAGAGCTATTCATTGCTATTTTCATGCTGGAGAGAGAAAAAGTTTAGAGAAGGGAGTAGCAGTGTTAAAAAAATAACACAAAATTGAACTGCAGCTTGAGAAAAGGACTGCTTTTTATTAAAAACTGTTTTAAAGAGATTCTAAAATTCTAATTTGTATTTGTTATTGCTAATGAAAATTATTTGTGAGCTTTGATTATGCTTGGTCTTCGTGAGGTAAGAAGACGTGAGGTTGCTATGCCCATGTATGGGCACTTACTGAGCATGCCCACATTCTCTTTTCAAACATCTTTTTCTTTAAACAACTATGTGTGTACAATGAAATTACAGATCAAATGATTGAAAGTAGTGCAACAAAAACAGTAAAGTTTGATTATTTAAATCACTGAATTCTCCATAAAAAGTTATAAGACTGGGCTATATATATTTCCATTTGAATCTTTTGAAACTTCTATTAGCTATCAACCTGATAAAAACACGTAAAGATAGGTGTGCCTGGGTGGCTCAGTCAGTTGAACATCATATGTTATTTATTTATTTATTTATTTATTTATTTATTTATTTATTTTTGAGAGAGAGAGAGAGAGAGAGAGAGAGAGAGAGAGAGAGGAGGAGGGCCAGAGAGAGAGAGAGGGAGACAGAGGATCCAAAGCGGGCTCTGCACTGACAGCGAGCTTGAAGTGGAGCTCAAACTCATGAACCCTGAGATCATGACCTGAACTGAAGTCAGAGATCATCTGATTCTTGATTTCAGCTCAGGTCATGATCCCAGGCTCATGGGATCCAGCCTGCGTTGGGCTCAGTGCTGAGTGTGGAGCCTGCTTAAGATTCTCTTTCTCTGTCCCTCTGCCCTTCTCCCCCACTCATGCTCTCTCTCGCTCTCTCTCTCTCTCTCTAAAATTAAAAAAAAAAACATTTAATCCTACATAAGTAGCCACAGTAGACTAAGGAAGAGCTCATTTGGGCTCTTCTTTATTTTCTTAGTAATCTAGTTTCATGAGTTTTTATTTGGCTTGAATAATTTTTCTCAACTTGATTCTTCTCTACATATTTATAGAAACTATTAACATGTTCTCTATTAACTATTAACGACCAAGAATGGTATGTTCAACTTTTGTTGCCATCAACCCATTCATCCTGAATTGTAGGGCTTTTACCTGTGGCTGTTTGAATGAACAAGTAATCAAAGGCTCTTCATGCTGAAACAAATTGTTTCTGGATAAAAATACATTTTAATGCATTTCTGCCCTTAGGAAACTTAATGGGAAAATCTCAAGAAATAAATATAAGAAAGAAAAATCTTTTAGGTGAGTTTAGAACACAGAGAACTGCACTATGAGCAGCCATAAAAGTTGGGCTTCTCCCTGGGTTACATACCAATACCAATGTTAAGATCAGAGAATAAGCTTTGAATCACCTGTGAGATGGTGAAGCTTAATCTGAGTTTAGGCTAACTTACACCATAGTAACAAACAAAATGAAGCAAACAAAAAGCTAAAATCCTTAGAGATAAAAAATCTCCCTCAGATTTATGTCCGTTGTGTGTCAGTAAATAGCAGCTTTGTTCCACATTCTCTTCAATACAAGATCAGGCTCTGATCTGGGACGTGATAGTCTAATGACGAAGGGCAAAAGGTTATAGCAAAAGTATGCAAAGGCCCTTAAAGGTTTGCTTGAAGTTGTACCCATTATATCTTCTCATTTTTATAAGCCAAAGCAAGTCACATGGCCATGACCAATATCAGTGGTAAAAAAAGTAAAATCTTCCTGAAGGGACCCTGTAAAAATAGGACATCACCTATTTTTAAAATAAACTCTACCATGGGGCCTTAGTTGTTCAGTTGTGCCCCTGAAAACCTAACAACGTCAAGTACTTTCTAGAGGAAAATGTCTCTAATTTAGTTTCTCAAAGTTCCCACAAACTAAGATTAAAGAATATATACTCAATATAAGAATCACACAACACACAAAGAAGCAATCTGTAAAGAATAAAAGTCAGCAGAAATGCTGAAGTGTTTAGCCCCTCCACCCTGAGGGCTTCAGATATTGTAAATATCATATAGACAGTATAAAATAAATATTCATGAAATGCTTAGGGAAGTAAATTATGAAATCATTAAAAAACAATAAGCATCAAAAACTCAGAAAATAAGAATATATGAAAAAGAACTCAGTGGAAATGAAAACTATAAGAATTTGAATTACAAATTCAGTAAATGGACAGTTCTTGATTTCTTCCAAGGGCCAGATTAACCATCTCACCTTTAAACAATCAGTCATAACATATGAAACAAAGGTGTTCAGACACTGGAGAGTAGACAGCACAGTTTTCCCTGAGAGAAGGGCAACAGATGAAGAGAGAGCCCAGTGCGTGCTTGCAGTTCCCTGGCTGGAGAGAGGGACCCCAGGCACAGCCTGACAATCCTTCTGAGTTGAGGGATAGCCAAGGTTCAGGAACATCGAGGCAGGTAAACAGATCTATTTGCGGATAGAGGACTGGGGAGGATAGCTTTGCATAGAGAGAGGGAGAAAGAAAGAGAGAGACTGACTCTTAACTCCATAGAAATCTTCAGTTTTTTGGTAAGGTCTTTAGTCTTTACTGAATAGTGATCAGTGCCTATGTATTTAAACTACTAAAACTAGGTTTAAAAAATACCTTTGGAAAAGAGATGGCAGAAGTTATAATCTCAGTTCTCACATGGGACTAGGAATATGTTGTGTTTTTACCAACCAAAATAGAGAGATTCCTAACACACGGGACATTAGGTTGATCCTTCAAGAAAGATACTACCTTCGTAGTAGAACCATATTAATTGTAGGCTGCTAGCTACTCTAAACTTGACCTAAAACAAACAAAAAAACAAACAAAAAGTAAGAACTGAAAGGATCAAACTGTATCCAAGTTAGTAGAAAACATCCTAGAATAAATCCCGTCAAATAAAGAGATTGCAAAAAAATAAAAGACAAAATTCAAAGTATCTGTCATCCAATCAAAAATTAGTATGCATGTGAAGACTCAATAAAATATAACACATAATGAGGAGAAAAATCAATCAGTGAAAACCAAACCCAAAGTGGCACAGATGTTAGAATTAGACAAAGATGTTGAAACAACTATCACAGATACACTCCATATATATGTTCAAGAGCATGATGAAGAAATTAATGGAAGATGCAAGAAAAGATGGAAAGTACAACTTCTGAGATAAAAACTATACTGAATGGGATTAGAAACTGCAGAAGATAAGATTAGTGCATTTAAAGATATAGTAAGACACTATCCAGAAATAAAACAGAGAAAAAATATTGATAAAAAATAGAGTATCATTGAGCTGGGCTATGGGATTGGGGGAGGCAGAGAAAATATTTGAAGAAATAATCTCCAAAATTTTTCAAAATCTTTTATAAACTATAAACTCATGTATCAACCTCAGTGAACCCCAAGCAGAGGAAACATGATCAAATTGCTGAAAAGCAGTAACGAGGAAGAAACCTTAAAAGCAGCCAGAGATAAATGATACATTCCCTGCAGCGGAAGTAAATTGTTGAAAGGTTTTTTTAATACTATATATGAAGTAGTATAACATTGTTGGAAGTAGACTGTGATAAATAGGTATGTGTAAATCATGGAGCACCCCTAAAAAAAGAAAACAAAAAGGAATATCTAATAAGCCAATAACAGATAAAACGGAATCATAAAAATACTCAGTCCAAAGTAACAGGAGATAAAATAGGGAGCAAAGCGCACATGAGATTAAATAGAAGACAGAAAGATTGTAGCTTTATTCCTAATCATGTCATTAGTCACATTAAATATAAATGGTCTACACAAACTAATTAGAAGTAAGATATTGTCATATTAGACTCTTTAAAAAATAAAAGCAAGACTCATCTTTATGTTGTGTGCAGGAAACCACTTTAAATATAAAGATAGACAGGTTAAATCAAAGGATTAGGAAAAGACATACCAAGTCAACACTAATGAAAAAATGGAATGCCTATAATAATGTACATTTCAGAGCAAAGAATATCAGGAGTATTGAGATTCATTTCATAATGGCAATGTGGTCAATTCATCAAACGAATATAAAAATCCTAAATGTTTGTATACCTAACAACATAACCTTAATTCTATGAAATAAAAAGTTTTAAAATTAAAAGGAAAAAATACAAGTCCACAATTATAGTTGAGCTTTTCATAATTTTCTCTCTCAATATTTGAAGAAAACTTGGAAAATTAATAAGAATCAATAATATTCATCAAGATGACCTAATTGACATTTGTAGAACCCTCCCTCTAACAAGAGCAGACTAATTATTCCTTTAAAGTACATATGGAGAATTAAGCAAGAAGATCATATTCTGCATCATAAAAGCTCACAATGAATTTGAAAGGATTGAAATAATTTAAAATACGTTATCTGATCACAATGGATTTAAATTAGGAATTAATAAACAAGGAATGTCTAGAAAAATCCATTATTTGGAAGCTAACACCCTTCTAAGCCACCCAGGGATCAAAGAAGATACACAAAAAATGAGAAAATATTTAGAAGTGAATGAAAATGAAATAATCAAAAATGCCAAATTTGTGAGACATAGATAAAGCAATGCATAGTGGGAAATGTGTAATATCAGATGTTTATGTTACAAAAATAGACGCCTGAGTGGGCGCCTGGATGATCACTCAAACGTTCAGCTTTCACTCAGGTTGTGATCTCACGGTTCACAAATTCGAGCCCCACATAGATCTCTGTGCTGGCAGCTTGGAGCCTAGAGCCTGCTTCAGATTCTGTCTCTCACTCTGCCCTTCTCCTACTTGCACTCACTGTCTCTCTTTGTCTCACTCTCTGTCTCTCTCTGTCTCTCTCTGAAAAAAAAATAAACATTTAAAATTTTTTTAAAAAGAAAAATGATAAGATATAAGCTTCCACCGTAAGAAACTGGGAAGAGAACAGAGAAAAATCAAACCCAAATTATGCACAGGAAAGAAAAAATAAAGAGTAGCACTTACTGAAATGTAAAATAGAACAATGATAGAGGAAAGTGAATTTAAAAGTTAATTCTTTGAGATTACAAAATTGATAAACTCTAGCTAAACTGCTGAAGAAAGGAATGCCTGGGTGGCTGTCGGTTAAGCATCTGACTCTTGCTTTTGCTCAGGTCTTGATCTCATGGTTCTTGAAACTAAGCCCAGCGTTTGCTCTGTGCTAACAGCACAGAGTCTGCATAGGATTCTCTCTCCCTCTTTCTCTGGCTCTCCCCTATTCGCTCTCTATTTTTCTCTCTCTGTTTCTCTTTCAAAATAAATAAATGAACATTAAAAAAAAAAAATAAACTGCTGAGGAAAAACGTAGACACAAATTAGAAATATCAGAAATGAGAAAAGACATCACTACAGAGACTACAGAAGGTAAAATGGAACCAAAGAGTTATTACGAAAAACTCTATGCCCAAAAATTTGAAAACTTAGAGACAGACTAATTGAAAACTTACTCAGGAAGACATACATACCCTTACTACCTCTACAATGTTAAAGAGATTGAATTTTGAGCAAAAACTTTCCCACAAAGAAAATTCCAGCCCAAGATGGCTTCACTGATAAATCGTACCAAATGTCTAAGGAATAAAAAGTAATGCCAATTCTACACAAACGCTTTGGGAAAGTGGAAGAGGAAAGAATATTTCCCAAAATTAAATGAAGATAATGTGAAGGAAAGAAATCTAGATCAATGTCCCTCATCAATGTAGACGTAAAATTCTATATAATTTTGCAAACTGAACCTAGCAATATTTTAAAAGTAGAAAACATTAGGATTATATGGTGTTTTTATTAGGAGTGCAAATTTGGTTTATCATCCAAAAATAAATTAAGGTAATTTGCCAGATTAGTAAAATAATTATCTATTATAAATTTATTATCAATACAATAGAAGCAGAAAAATCATTTAACAAGCTTCAACACCTATTCATAGTAAAATCATCTCAGCAAATTAGGAATTGAAGGAAATTTTCTCGAGTGTATAATTTCTACTCTTATATATAATGTTGTTAAACATTTTCCACCTAAGATTGACCACTCTTAAGATTTTTATTCATTATTTTACTGGAGGTCCAATCCTCTAGTGCTGTAAGTCAACATTAATAAATAAAAGGCATGTAGATTGGAAAGGAATAAATCAAGTTGTATTTATGTACCAATAATATAATCATCTATGTGTAAAATGCTAAGGAATCTATTAAAAAGATACTAGTGAATTTAGCAAGGACACAGGATATAATGTATACAATATTAGAAACAAGGAATTAAAAATTGAAATATGTAAAAATCATTTAAAATTTTATCAAAAAATTAAATAATTGGGGATATATTTGAGAAAATATATTCAAGACCTGTATGGTGGAAACTACAAAACTTGCTGACTAAATAGATACATACCGCATTCATTCATTTGATGACTCAATACTTTCAAGATGTTAATTCTCCATAAATTTATCAGTAGATTTGATGTCATCTGAATCAAAATCTTATTTTTGTCATAATTTATAAGCTGATTATAAAATTATTATAGACATTCATAACATTCTTAAAAAGATGAACAAAGAGGATTTATACTTCCTGTTTCTGGCTTGCTTTCAAGCTATGCTAATCAATACAATGTGATATTGGCATAATGACAGATGTATAGATCAGTGAAACAGAATAGAGAATTCAGAGATATACATACAAATGATCTTCAGTTGATTCTTTTTCTTTTTTCTCCAATTGATTTTTGATAAAGGTTTCCAAGCAATTCAGTGGAGAAAAAATAATCTTTTTAAACAAATGGTGCAGGGACATTTGGATATTCATATATAAACAAATAATATCAATTATTCTCTTGCCCATGTAAAAAACTAATTGAAACTAATCGATCTGTAGATATAAATATTAGAGATAAAACCATAAGCTCTCTAGAAAACATAGAATTATTTTAGTGACCTTGAGTTAGGCCAAAATTATTAAATAGCAACCCCCCAAAAGCACTAAGTATGAAAGAAAAAAAAATAGGGGCACCTGGGTGGCTCAGTTGGTAAAGCATGCAACTCTGGCTCAGGTCATGATCTCACAGTTCGTGAGTTTGAGCCCCGCATGGGACTTTGTGCTGACAGCTCAGAGCCTGGAGCCTGATTCTGATTCTGGGTCTCCTTCTCTCTCTCTCTGTTCCTCCCCTACTTATGCTCTCTCTCTCTCTCTCTTTCAAAAATAAATAAACATTAAAAATTTTTAAAAGAAAAAGAATTATAATAATATGATCTTCATCAATGCTAAAACCTTTTGTTGACTTTTTAGCACTATAAAGAAAATGAAAACGTAAATGGCTGGCAGAAAATTTTTGCAAAACATATATCCAAGAGAAGGCTTATATTAAGAATAAAACAAGATCTCTTTAGACAAAACAGTAAGAGAAGTAGCTCAATAAAAATGGGTAAAGAATTGATCAGACGCTTAACCTAAGAGAAATAAGGATGTCTGAAAATGTGCTCATTATCAATCTTTAGTGAGATGCAATACCCATACACACACAAAAATAGCTAAAATTAGAATGACTGACCATACAGCAGGTAGAAAGACTGAGGAGAAACAGAAGCTCTCATAAATTACTAGTGGGAATCAAAATGACATAGTGAATAGAATGTTTGAAGATCAAAGAATGAAAGAAAGACATACTAGGCAAAGACCAATCTAAAGAAAGCTAGGAGCTATATCAGTACCTGAAAAAATAGACTTTGATCCAGAAAGCATTACTGGGTATAAAAAGGGCTGCTACATACTGATAGAAGGTTTAGTTCACCAGGAGGATATTACCATTCTAAACTTGAATGCATCTAATAAAATATTCTCCTATTTTACGAAGCAAAACTGAAAGAACTACAGCGAGAAATTGTGAAATAGATCATCATTGTGGATCATTGTGTAAATGCTCCTCTCCATTATTGGAGGCTAAGTAGATACAATGTTACTAAAGATATAGAATATTTGGGAAAAAAGTGAAAAGCATGACCTAATATAAATTTTGAGAATCCTACATTTAATATTTAGAGGATATTCTTAAACATACAATTAAAATACATTAAAAAAACTTGTTATAGGCTAGGTCTTAAATCATGTCTCAACAATTATTATAGAATAGGGTATCAAAAATATTTATTTACAATTAATGTAATTAACTTAGCCTTACCAAAATATAATAAATATAAATAAACCCCAAATATTTAGAAAATATAAACCATCTCTTAAATAATATGCAGGCAAAGAAGGAATTTGAGGGTGTGAGGAATTTGTACAAGAACATTCAAATGAACATTCTCAGAGCTTATTGGTAAGAACCTTGATTTCTCAAGTTTTGGCATATAGCTGAAATAGTACGTTCTATTCAATATCAACTTCTTACATATCAGTAAAAAAGAAAATTAAGTTAGTATCCACTTAAGAAGCTAGGATAGACTAAATGCAAAAAAAAATGGAAAGGATCATAAATGCTAGAGAAATTAATGAACCAAAAATCAAATATATAGTGCAGTGGATCAGTGGAGCCAAAAGAGTTTTTTATTTGAACAGATTTGTAAAATGGACAAATCTTTAGTGAGATTCTTTGCTAAACAAGCAAACAAACAAAAAAGACTATAACTAATGTCTCAGGATCTTATATATAACAGTGACTACAGCTGATAACACTGTATTATATAAGTGGAATTTGCACTTATATAATACACATATAACATACACACACATACAAAGTTAAATATATGAAGTAATGGATGTGTTAGTTAACTTGGGAGAATCCTTTCGTAATGCATAGGTGTATCATGAGTATTTTATATACTTTAAATATCTTAACCATTTTATTTGTCAATTATACCTGAATAAAGCTGAAAAAATACAAAAGTAAGTAATGCAAACAATAGAAAACGTATAAATTGAGCCATGGGAAAGATTTAAAATATAGCAATGAAACTGAATATTTTTGCTAATGTATTTTTAAATTTAAAAAGTGGACAAATTCTTAGGAAAAGGGAAAAAAATGTACAGAAACTTCAATCAGGAAACTTGGAGGCAACTGGGTAGTTCAGCTGGTTGAGTGACTTAGGCTCAGGTCATGATCTTATAGTTCATGGGTTCGAGCTCTGCATCAGGCTTACTGTTGTCAGTGCAAAGCCAGCTTCAGATCCTCTGTCTTCCTCGCTCTCTGCCCCTTCCCCACTCGCACTCTCTCAAAAATATATAAAACATTTGAAGAAAAGAAAAATAAATAGAAAGGCTAAATGGTTTTCTGACCATTAAATCCATTGACTTCACCATTTAAAATCTTCCCACAGAGAGACACTGAGCCCAGTGTTTTACATATAAATTCTATCAAATATTCAAAGAATAGACCATTCCAGTTGTATACTCTTTTCAGACAATAAAAAATGAGTCCTACTTACTAATTTGTTCTTTGACTTAGTATAGTCTTGACTAAAACCAGTTAAGTTTTTGAGAAGAGAAAATTATGTTCTATGTAACACTTTTGAAGGCTAGAATTATGACACTCTAAACAAGAGAAAAAATAATAGTGTTTGATAGTGTGACCAAAAAAAATAAAAGTTCCAAAATTGCCACTGTCTTGTTTCGTACCCATAACTTTTCCCACAGTCATTTCAACACCCTCCTTTCCTCCTTGCCTTTGGCCTAGCTGCCTCTCCAAATTTTTCTTCTCATTGCTCCCAATTTGATCTTCCTAAAGATAGAATCTCCACCATGATTGAAACCTTTGAACTTGATTGGTTCTTCTGGACTTTGAGCTGGATCCTCAAGATACTCAGACCAGTTGATAAACAGAAAATAAGATTAGTAATTGTAATTCAGTGTATGGTGAGTGGAACAGTGTGAAAGCATGTTCCCTTCACCCAGGATGGGAAGGGGTGGAGGTAAGGAGTGCAGAGGAGGAAAAATCAGGATTGAGGAACTAAGGAAGGTTTACCAGAGTAAATCACCCTGAGCTGAATGGTAAAAGATAAGTAGAAGTGAGTTAGTTAAGTGGGGAGAAGACCATTTCAGCTAGAGTGACTAGAATGACAAGGCCACTGAGATATTGGCAACAATGGGTGTGGAAGGGGAAGGGGGGTGCGAGGGGATTTGGGGTGTGTAGGGAAGCACAGAAGGGGGCAGGCAGGAAGTAAGGTAGGTGGAGGGAGTAAGGTCAAGGCTACACTACAGGTTGAAGAATTAGTGCTTTACAATCAGGAGAGAGTATTATTGAGGAGTTTTAAGATGAAGAAGGTTACATTTTAGGTATACCTGGTGACTGAGTGGAAACCAGTTTTAAAGCCTATGAATAGTGGGAGAAAGATGAAGACAATTTAAATTATAATATTAGAAATATGTAGGAATAAAGAGTAGGGGATTTGGTCATAAATATTTATCAACTTGGTAATTGATTAGGGCATATCTTTTTAACCTTATTGTCTAACAATGGCATATGAGGCAACACAAATAAATTACAATTACAATAGAGTGAATGAATGAAAGACCGTGGTTTTTTTGTTTTGTTTTGTTTTGGTTTTGGTTTTGGTTTTTTATATATGTATTACATTGAATGAAGGGATAGAATTTGACTGTCAATTCTGGCATATTTCGTAGCCGAAGATGAATTTGTTTTATATTCTACAGTATGACCTGTCTCTTGACCAAGTTTTTAAACTGTAATTCAGTGTGATGAATGAAATAGTGCAGATATGCTCCATTCCCCAAATTGGGAAGAGACAGAGGCATGAATAAAGATTTAGGGGCTAGGGAAGTCTTCCTGGAGGAAGTAAAGCCTGAGCTGAATGTTAATTGGTGAGTAGGACTTAGTAAAATTACTCAGTCGATGAAGTGACCCAATTTGAGATAGTGGTTACATGAGTTGGAAGCAGATTCTGCAAGGAAAGTATCTAAACTCAGTTTTATTCATATTGAATTTGAAATCCTTGTGAAATATACAATATGCAACATGAAATTGGATGCATATGTGTGAATATTAAAACGTGTTTCCTCCAGGTAGCCTCGACGCTAACATTGTGCTTTAAGTGTATCTTTTTTAATTGAACACATCTCTCAGTACAGGAGATTATTTACCAGTCTCTAGGATATACTTCAAAATCCTTTATTCCTCATTCTCATCTCATATTTTCCTGTCCTCTGCGTCCCTCCTTAGCAGTGCCTTTTCCTTTTCCATACTTCCATAATCTTATCATACCAAAGCTCAAACGATATATGAGGTGATGTATACAATGTGTATTATTGGCAAATGGGATAAAAACTTACAACCTGGATGACCCGATGGAGAATGCCCTGATTAAGTTTTATCTGGCTAAAAGCATATAAATAGATAAGAAGAGGTGGTCAAAACTACAGAGATTGAAATTGAATGCAAACAACCTAGGTGAATTTGAGATGGACTGTCAATAAAAATGAAAGTAGTATGACAGTGTATGTGTGGAGGGGAAAGTGAAAAGTAATGCTTGAATGCTATGCATGCGCATAACAGAAGTGGCCCTGAGCCATTGAAGATAACAAACTGGGCAGCAGATAACCATCAAGTCTCTCAGTTTCTTTAAAAGTTGATGTTGAAGGCATGTAGGACAATACAACCTAATTAAGAATATACAACTTGGATGTCTGAATAAACTCGTCTGTATCAATTTAGTTATACTTGTAGGAGAATGCTATATAGCCGGCCCGGCTGTAGAGGAGAAAACAGAATCCTTATGCATTAGAATAGTTAAAGAAATTAGATCTAAATGGCCTGGAAAAAAGGATATCAATATTGACTTAACAATAAAGGTCAAATATATGAAAGAGCGGTTTCATTTTACACGGAAGGGAAAACCAAAGAAAATGAGCTTGTACCATGGCTTAAGGATTTCTCTCAGGTAACAATTTTCTAAAAGAGATGCTTATGAAATATTGGAATATGACAGGAAAAATTGTACGCAATTTCCTGATCTTTAAGTGAGAAGAATATATTCTCATCTATTTATTCATGCAACAAGCATTTATTGAACATCTACTATTTCAGGGAGTCCTACTACCTCAGTGGTAAAGATAAAATTGTAAGCAATCCCTGCCCCATAGATCTTACAGCTAGTGAGCATATATATTATTTGCATGATTGAGTACACTGAGTACATTGAGATGTGTTTTTGAGTGAATGGCGGAATTATTCATGTCAACATGGCAAATATGAGACCCAACTGATAGCAATTAGTTAGGCAGTGTGTAGCAGATGATCTCTGATAACTTGGTAAACTACTGGAAAATAAGTAAAGAAAGAGGAACAGAATATGAGTGAGAAACCACTAGTTACATAGACCAGTTAGACCATGTACCTTTATTGCCACTCCCATTTTGCCATTTAAAAATGTTTATTATTATTATGTAGTCATATGAATCTAATGAACTTATTTTACAGTGAAAAAAGTTACTGTGTTGCTTATAAAAATTGCTTGAGTAAAACGTAAGATTTGTAGTGTTTCCAATACTGAGAGTATATCAAAACTGTTTGATTAACTGGAGATGTTACTTCCTGATTATTTAATGACACAGTATAGTTGGAAGCTTATCATTAATGTTGTCACATGTCTAAAAAATAATTTTCTAAGTGCAGCTCAGAGGTGACTAAATACCACATTATAATTGAGATGAGAACTATATCATTGTATTGTTGAATTGGTGATGTCAGGCGATTCTACTTCACAACCCCAAAGGACCATATAAAAGGCATTTGCAAGCAAGATGTAAGTACAGCATCAGCCAAACAGATCTACAGAAAGAGTTTGTGTGTGTGGGACCGAAGGTCCAGCTGTTCTTGAAGGATTATCAGGTTTTAATGGAAAGCACAGATGGAACCAATACTATTGTCTAGAGTATTCTAGGGCAGAGGCTAATATGTGAAAGGTGATCAGTGGCAGGCCAATTGTAAGACAAAACAAAACTTTTTTGTTAAGATGAAAAAAACATGAACCAACGCTACCCAATAACACTGATTCAGAGGAAATCATCCCCGGTGTTTTATTTTAGCCATTGTAGAGATGGTCATATGTGGTGTGCAGCTGTAAGCGGTTCTCTCTGAATTATTAGAGCCTGAGCCCATTATTCTTGGTGTTTAGGCAGTTTTACTGGATATGGACCATTGCAATCATATAAGCTCTCTATTGTGTGACTACTAATTTAAAGTGCTACCATAAGCCAGCCACAGCACCCCTGGCTTCTGTGAGTGAATGACTCATGTTGAAAAGCAGACTGAATATGTAGTCTACAATTTATTATTCGAGAGTTTAGATATATTTAAAATTCTGCGAATTCCTTGTCAAAAATTTAGCTGGTTTAGATCAATGAAAATGTTGTTGCTTTTAGAATCACTTCATGCAAAAACGGTGTGTTTTTTTTAAGGAAATATTGTCATTTCCATGCTAAGTTTAATACTGGATATATATAAAATCACTTCCAAAGGTTGCTAGTTGTTGGCATGCGTGTAAGAAGCCCTGGTAATTTTTATCATAACTTATTTTATTTTGCCTTAGGTTCACAAAATTCTACCTTGAAAAAAAACTGTTATTATTTCTTAATTACCATACACATAGGCCTAGAGACTTTTTTGAGGTTAAGTGGCATTACTGTGACTGGTACCTATTGATAATATATGTAAAGACATTTAAATGTCATAATGCTGTCTCAGAGAACCTCAATACAGTCATCTTTGCACATACCCAATACCAAAAAGTGAAGTAAATCTTCAGTAGCAAACTGAGTTTACAATAAGTTTACACAAGTTCATGCGTAACTTGACATTGAACACCTACAAGAGGCCCTCTTTTTTACAAAGTCTGTCTGTCCACAGAAATGATTTTTTAAATGTCTCTAGAATGTGTCCAAACAGAAAAGCATGTAGACACAGTGAACGATGTCTTATTCGGCGTTACTGTCTCCTCCAGTTTTCAATAGTAAATCTATCTCTTTTCACAATTTTTCCTACCCCCATCAATAAAAAATAACTTCCAAGGGGCATAATGTAATCTTGAGGACAACAGAAGGGAACTCCCCTTTTTGCTATTGCCCTACGCGAAGGAAAAACTGAACAGGTACTTAACTGCAATGTTACAGGATAAAGAAAAGATATGTCATGTGCTTCTCTTAAGAGAGAATTTGTATTTCTGTGAAAGCAATTGATATTTGAATCATTTCCTAGTTTTCTTTTGAATAATTAAAATCAGTTTGAGAGCCCAGTATTTGCGAAGTTTGAATGGCATTAGAGAGTCGCCAATTGGCATTGCCTGGTAGTTCTACTATTTGTTTCAGTTTGGAGTTGGGGAATATTTTTGTATTCTGGGAGAAGCTGTTCTAAAATATGTCATCCATTTCACATTTTCCCTTCTTAAGCTGATATTTTTATGCAATACAGAAATAAATAAATAAAACACTTACTGGGGCTACAGGATGGTCATAATATCGGAAAATTGGCCCTCTGCCAAATTAACCAGGAAGTGGCAAGGATATAGCCAATTTTTTTTTCATTCTGAATTTAATATCTGGCTCATTTTTAAGCATAAATTTTGCACTAAGTTGAGTTATTTTCATTCAGAAGAACCTGATACTATTTTGGCATTCTTTTTTTATAGACTATGCTGTGTTCTACAAATGTTTGCTCTCTAATTATAGCTCACTTCAATACCTGGATTAAAGAATTAGAAATTATACCAGGGGCTTATACTATATTGTAAATGGATTTTATGCCTAAGAAAAAAACAATTCTGTGACTATTGTATAGAAGATGTTGGGCTCGACGTTTTAGTAAGTATAAAGTCTCTAACTTAGAATAGACCTGTGTATTATTACAAGTTGCAGTCTATATGCCACCATAATAATTGAGCATGTGGTTCAGTTCATTAGACATAACAGTGTTCACTATATTATATATATTATTAGATTTTGGTATTGAATAATAACAACAGGAGAAAGTGTTTCCAAATTTTGTTGACAGGCCCTCATAGGGTCCATGGAGGTCCTCCCATGAATACCTGGGGTGGGATCATAGTATTAAAAAGGAAAGAGGAGCTGGTGGGTGTGGGTGAGCCTAAGTGTCCATGCCAAACTTTCATCATTAGGCCTATACATTAGATTTGTCTGGAACAAAGATTTCTGTTACTGGAAAAAAAATTTGACCCCAAGTATTAAAGGTTCTCCTTAAACTTAGACTAACAAAATTCAGCAAGTGAATGATCTACGCATAAAGAATCCTTCATCGATATAGTATTTCACTACATTATTCTTATTTGCTCATTCAAATATAGAAAGACAATTAAAATTTTTAAGTTGCCAGAACTGTCAAATCTTCTTTTGTCTTCACTTCTTACTAAAAAGTTTATCTTTATGCTTGAGCTTTTTTTTTCTTTCCTTTCTAGTTTTCAGGGCATTTTTGCTATAAATTAGGATGTTTCTAACCATGAAGTTATAATTTCTCTACCCTCTATCCTGCCCACTTTTTAAAGTAAAAGTGGGAGAATAAAAAGAAATCATAAAGAAAACATAGAGACTATAGAAAAAAACTCTGGAAGAGAAAAGGACACCTCTTTCTTTTAGGATAGCGTATTTTCATCCACTACTACCCTTACTACTCACTGGCCCAGTTCACCATTGACTCCTTTGTCAGTAGCTTCCAAGACCTGTGAAGTATGATACAGAGCTAATGTAATAGTTTCCTGTGCTTATGAGAAATAGTCAAGGGACAGGACAGTTTCAGTGTACATATATTTTTACACAGATGCATAAATTATTTGATGATCTATTTCTAAATAGTTTTGCACTGATAAATTTGGGCCCTGACTTTTTGGCTCTGATAAAGTAAAATTAATATTAAACAAAATAATACAAAGAGAGCCTTAATAACCATGATTATATAAATCACCTCCATTTATATTTTAAAAATTAAAATTTGGAATGAAGGTTGACATTAAATGAGTTGCACTGTTAGGAAAGAATATAATTTTTGGTGAGATGAAATCACCCATAGTTCAGAAGGGTTTACCATTACTTTAAGCACCATGGGCTAGCTGGAAGAAAGAGTTCTAAACTTATACTTTTGAATTTGCAATTCTTTGCATTAACTATCATATTAAATGCTTTTTTTAAAGTACATTTATCTCTAGGTCTATATTTCCAGACACAAAAATCTCAATGTGTCTTTTTAAAAAATATGCAAATGTGTAATTACAAGAACTGAACAAACAGCAAGTCCATAAAGGAAAACCTGCAATTTGTCATTTTCATTAGGACAGATATCTGAAAGATCCTGAAAAGAAGCATAGAGCAGAGCAATACTAGAAAGTTTCAGCCGATCTAGTAGCTGCCTTTATGTAAGACAATAGATCTTGTGAATATTCCTCTTTCTTTCCAGGCAGCTAGCTAGTCTGGTTAACCGAAATTGTTGAGTAATTGTTCTGTGGTTGAGAACAAAATGCTGAATTAAACTGTTCCCAGCACAATAATTGTGTGATTATAGCATTTATGTTGCTGGCCAAAGGAACAGTCATTAGGTTTGGAAGACTTACCAAAACCACAAGTACAAAAAAAAAAAATGCAAATCACATGTAAATTGCTGTTTAATACCTATAGTGGCTTCGAAATGGAAGTAAGAGTAGAGCACATTTCTAGTTGAAAGAGATGAACCTGGAAATCTTGATTATACATTTAGTATATAACACTGAAACTGAGTTGTTGAAAGTGTATTTTCTTTGTTTTTTCCCTTCTCTATACTGCATATATTCTTAGTCACGCATTTATTTCACTCACACACACCCTTCCCCTTTTTTCCACCACTGGTCCCATCTTTCTTAACCCCCTTGTTAACTTCAATATTTTTAACTCTGTAAGCCTGTCTGAAAAGTTTCTTTTTTCTTTTATTTTTCCCCTACTCAGAATTATGTGGTGAAAGGACTTATAAACCAATGGGGTGTTGGGGCTAGTACAGGGAAAGATTTAATAAGAAAACTGTCAGCAAATACATACAAAATGTCAAGTAAAAGTGACTTGCTAATAAAATTGAAATACTATTATTTCTTTTCATTTTGAACTATTATGCTTTCTGTTGCTGATAAATTCATGTACTAAAACAGTGAGTTTTTTTTTTCTCCTGTTATTGCATTCTTCCAGGTGAAACATTCACAGACTGAAATCTCCCTGTGATGGGGATCAGGTCTTGCTCAATGCATGTGTAGTATTGAGACCCACATGCGAGCCTCAGAAGTAGCACTATGTAGGCAATATTAATCGTGTTACAACTAATAAATGAAAACCTGTAGTTTTGCAAGATGAATGACCCAATTAGAATGGGTGATAGATTCACTGGGTCAGTTATGAACGTAATTCAAGGATGTGAATAGACATTTTGACAAACGTTTTCAGGATTCTGGTACATTTCATTTTATTTTTAAAAACCTGCGATGAAATAAATTGCAGAATAATCCCACTGGCAAGGAGGACAGTCAGACACAAGGCAGAATAACTGAAATGTTGAGAAATCTTTGCTCAGCATCTCCCTCTTCTGTAATCAGAAATATGTTTAACACAGAGATTTACACCAACATTAGGGCTTAGGTTTTCTTCCTATCAACTTGCATATCACATTGGAGAATTTGCTTCCTTTATAAATTTGTGTAGAAGCTACCTCAATCATTGTTTCATATTAACTCTTATGAACTATTTTATATTGATATAAATTGTTTTGATATACATAAAAGCATGCTATTATAGCTTTTATACCCATATCATGTATGTTTTTATTCATTTGAAAAGTGTGTTGAGCTCACAAAGTCAGTTAAAAACTGGGCATTTTAGTGAAAATGTTAAAAACTTCAGTTGTATCAAAATCTTTATACAACTTGTTAAATGGCATTTTATTTTACAAGATTATATCAACTTTCTATTTCTTTACTGCTAATATCTTCTCAACTTTATTTCTAAGATTTTCTCAAAATTTTTGAAAACATGTTTAGGTATATCATGTATATTTTTTCAAACATCCACAAATTTTTTGTCCTTTTTTGTTTCAGTGAACAAAAATGTTGTTCAAAGACCTTAAAATACATGTTCACAATTTAAAAGCTTTGTGTGTAATGTTGACTCTTTAAAAAACATAATGACTTTAAATTATTTATTCTTGATTGTTTTCCCCAATAGTGCAGTCTTCAAACTGTACAGGTTTTGAATTGCTAACCATTACATGATATTAAATAACCTCTAATTCCTGCCAACCACCCACACATTAATTAGAACAAACACAGCAATTTTAATGATCCCACTTGTCAATGGTAAAGCACATTTAGAAAATAAGGATCATATTTCAGTGATCAAATTGTGTTTTTCATAGAAACACTCAATTCCCAGGTAAATGTTTCAGTCTTTTCTAAAATATACCTCTGTAAATCTGAAATTAGACAAACTCCTCATTCAAAAAGAGAAATTGTTATTTATGGAGTCCATTTTTTAGAACTAATTTTCCCCTCCTTCTAAAACCAAATGCTTTCATCATAATTTTGCATATTACTAAATCTCTTAAATCCGTTGGGTCTTGCTTTATGGCCTAGCATGTGGCAGTTTTCATAAATGTCCTGTTTGCCTTAAAACTGTTTGTATTCTATAATTATTGAGTGCAGAATTCTACATATGTCCATTAGATTAAGCATTCTAATTGGGCTCTCCAAATTAACTATGTCTTCACTAATTTCACTTGCACTATTAGTAATTAAGAAAGTGTACTAAATGGCCTACAATAATGAGGGTTTATGAATTTCTCCTTGTAGCTCTCAATTGTTGCATTATAAATTATGAGGATAGAACTTTATTTTTCCACCATTATCTATTTCACCCACAACCTGACCACCAGTGTGCTCTCTATATTTGTCTGTTTTGTTTTGTTTTCTCTTTTTTTCTTTCTTTGTTTGTTTCTTAAATTCCACATCTGATTGCAATCATACAGTATTTGTCTTTCTCTCACTGACTTATTTCACTTCATGTTATACCCTCAAGGTCCATCTGTGTTGTTGCAAATGGCAAGATTCCATTCTTTTTTGGGCTATGTAATATTCTATTATGTATATATTGTATGTGTATATATACATATACTTCTATATATGTCTATCCATGAATACTTGGGTTGTTTCCGTATCTTGACTGTTGTAATTAATATAGGGGCCCATACATCTTTTCCAATTAGTGTTTTCATTTTCTTTGGATAAATACCCAACAATGAAATCACTCGATTATATGGAAATTCTATTTTCAATATTTTGAGGAATCTCGATTCTCTTTTTTCACAATGGCTGCATCAACTTGCATTTCTACCAAAAGTGCATGAGAGTTTCTTCTCCTCCACATCCTTGCCAACACTTGTTATTTCTTGTCTTTTTTATTTTAGCCATTCTGACAGGTGTAAAGTGATATCTCATTGTGGTGTTGATTTGCATTTCCCTGATGATTAGTGATGTTGAGCATCTTTTCATGTGTCTGCTGGCCATCTGTATGTCTTTTTGGAAAAATGTCTCTTCAGGTCCTCTGCCCATTTTTAATTGGATTATTTTTTGTACTGAGTTGTGTAAACTCTATATATTTTGGAAATATACCCGTTATTGGATATATCATTTACAAATATTTTCTCCTGTTTAGTAGATTGCTTTTCATTTTGATGATGGTTTATTTCGCTATGCAAAACGTCTTTTATTTTGGTGTAGTCCCAATAATTTAATTTTGCTTTTGTTTCCCTTGCCAGAGGAGACATCTCTAGAAAAATGTTTCTGCAGCCAATGTCAAAGAAATGACTGACTGTGTTTTCTGCTAGAGATTTGATGGTTTCAGGTCTCACATTTAAGTCTTTAATCCGTTCTGAGTTAACTTTTATGTGTGGTATAAGAAGGTGGTCCAGTTTCATTATTTTGCATGTAGCTATCCAGTTTTCCCTGCACCATTGGTGGAGAGACTGTCCTCCCCCTCCCCCCAGTGTATATTCTTCCTTCCTTTGTTGTAGATCAATTGACCATAAAAGCATGGGTTTATTTTTGGTCTCTCTATTTTGGCTCATTGATCTATGTGTCTATTTTTGTAACAAAGCCATACTGTTTAGATTACTACAGCTTTGTAATATACCTTGAAATCTGGGATTGTGATACCTCTATGTTTGTTCTTCTTTTTCAAGATTGCTTTGGCTATTTGAAGTCATGTGAGGTTCCATACAAATTTTAGGATTCTTTGTTCAAGTTCTGTGAAAAATACTGTTGGTATTTTATAGGGATTGTAAAAATCTGTAGATTATTTTGGGTAGTATGGACATTTTAACAATATTTGTTTTTTCTAATCCATAAGTATGGAATAGCCTTCCATTCCTTGCTATCTTCAACCTCTTTCATCAGTGTTTTATAGCTTTCAGAGTACACATTTTTCATCCCCTTAGTTAAATTTATTCTTAGGTATTTTATTATTTTTGGTTTAATTGTAAATGGGATTTTTTACTTAATTTCTTGTGGTCTTTTTTTTTTTTTTGCTACTTCATTATTAGTGTTTACAAATGCAACAGATTTCTACATATTAACTTTGTATCCAGCAGCTTTACTGAATTCATGCATTAGTTCTAGTAGTTTCTTGGTGGAATCTTTAAGGTTTTCTGTATATAGTATCATGTCATCTGCAAATAGTGAAACTTTTACTTATTTCATACCAATTTAGAGGCCTTTTCCTTTTCTTGTCTGATTGCTGTGGCTAGATCTTCCAATTAATATGGTGAGTATATGTGTGTATATATATATATATATATATATATATATATATATATATAACTTTAGAATTATTGTATCTTCCTGATGAAATGAAACTTGTATGGCTATTTCTGGAAGCTTTGTATCCACCATAATCCTTTTAGTACTAAAGTTTATTTTGTCTTATATTAAAATAGGTATAATTTAAACTTCTTTGTTTATTCATTTGTTTGATTGATTTTGCCTGATACACCTTTTTTCATCCCTTTCAATACTCTTTAGCATTATAATTTATATCTCTTATAAAGTAGATATAGCTGGATTTTCTTAAAAATGTAATCTGTTGGGGGCGCCTGGGTGGCGCAGTCGGTTAAGCGTCCGACTTCAGCCAGGTCACGATCTCGCGGTCCGTGAGTTCGAGCCCCGCGTCGGGCTCTGGGCTGATGGCTCGGAGCCTGGAGCCTGTTTCCAATTCTGTGTCTCCCTCTCTCTCTGCCCCTCCCCCGTTCATGCTCTGTCTCTCTCTGTCCCAAAAATAAATAAACATTGAAAAAAAAATTAAAAAAAAAAAATGTAATCTGTTGATCTATGTTTTTTAATTTATAAGCTTAATCCATTTAACATTTCTTATTATCAAACTTAAGTCTCTCATTTTATTTATGCTTTCTGTTCACACCATATTTTGTATATGTTTTTTTCCTTTTTTATTTTTTAGCTATTAATGTTTGGTTTTCTTTTGTGTCATTTTTTCTTTTTATTGGTTTAATCATTATCTACTCTATTTTTATTTTTTATGGATTGCCTTTGAAAATTTAACATGTCTACCTAAGGTAAGAGAGTCTGAAATTGACAAATATTGTATTTCTTTTCTTGGATTATAAAATAATATTAAAACTCCATAAATATGAATATTCCTCTTATTTTACATGTCATTGTTGTTGGAATTAGCTCTGATTCTTTTTTAATTCAAGCATTGGTCATTATTTTCATTGAACAAATTATTTTTATTTGCTCATATGTTCACCACTTTTTTCACTCATTCTTTTTAGGGTACCTTTCCTTTTTTCTGAAGACATGCTTTAGAAATTCTTTTAGTGAAGGAATTTGTGGTAGACTTTTCCTGAAAAAAAAAACAGGCTTTATTTTGCATTTATTTTTCAAATTGTTTACTGGGATAAGCTTTGAAGTTGACTGTTATTTTCTTTTATCTCTCCTTTGGCTTCTAGTACTATTGCTTAGAAGTTTGTTGTGAAATGAATTATCATTCTTAGATTGATACCCTGTGTCTGGCTGCTTTTAAGATTTTTCTCTGTGCCTTTGTTTTTCTGAAGTTTTTTAAAAGCGTATTAAGTGATATTTTCTTCTCAGTCATTCTGTTCATATATAGTTGGCCTCTTGCATCTATGGGTCTATATCTTTCAAATTCAGAACAACTCTCAACCATTAGTTTTAGAACAGTGCTTATCTTTATTTTTTTCTATTGTCTTCTAAAATTTTTGCTGGGATTTGTTGGACCATCTCATTCTAGCACCTTAACACTTAACTACCCTTGTAAACTTTCCATCTCCTTATTTCTGTCAACTAAAATCTGGCAAATTTATTTAGATTTATTTTCAATTTAATGACTTCTCTCATCACCTATATCTAATTACTGTTTATCAATCCAATGAGTTTTAAATTTCAATTATTCTATTTTTCATTTCTTAAAGTTTCAAAGTTCTATTATTTTTTAAGTTTTCCTGAACATCTGTGATAATTTTTCTTTATTTCATTCTATTTTTCCACCTTTTACTTAAGTAAACATTTTAAGCATTGTTTTTATTCTTCATCTGATACTTGATTGCTTTTGGATGTCTAAATCTGGTGCTTCTTGATTCTGCTCTTATACATGCTAGATTCTTCTTTATGTATTTGTTAAATTTTTTTAGTGACTTTATGTTTGGCTGAACTTAATCTGTGAGAAATCATCGTATCTAAATTGGTGATACTGGTCTACTGTACTGGGTTGTTCTGCTAGGTTCCAGGAGGCAATATAAACCAGAGACCACTTATTTTTAATTTTGTAGTTTGGGGCTTCACTGACCATATAGAAAGGTTTGATTTCAATTGCAGACCCAAGTTAGGTAAAGCCTGTAGTTGAATAATGGACGCACAATTATTATTACTAGGTTTTTATGATAGTAGAATGTAAAGTCAATGAGATCGGGGATTTTAGTCTGTTGGGGTTTTTTACTATAGTATTTTAAGTACGTGGGAAAATGTCTTGTACATTGTAGGCCCTCAATAAATATTTGTCAAATTGTCATCATCACCATCATTATTCTCATCAGTGGTTTTCTACCAGAGGTATTGTAGAAACATTCCAGTATGCCTGCTTTAATTGCAATATTTCTTTTAAACTTATCTTTCAGTAATGGTATATCCCTCCTTTTTCCTGTGTTAGTACAGGAATCTGAAGGTTAGCTTTTTAGGGACCCAAGGCTTCATCCTGGGTTCTAGTTGCTATTACCTACATTTGCCACCAGTGCAACCCTCATTCTACCCACCTACTCTCAACTTACTAGTCCTCATTTTCATTTTCAACTTCCCTGGAGGCTCAATCAAAAAAATATGTTGATTATTATGTAACCAGGATCTATGTGTATTATAGCAGCAGAGTTTTCTAGGATATTTGATATTTAATACTGTTTCCATTATACTTTTTTTTTAAATCATGTGTTCAAATAACTATTTTCAAGTCATGCGATTCAAAATATTTGTGATTTAAAAATTTTTCATGTAAGTTATAATGTATTTTGTTATGGTAAGATTTATTTATAAGTATATCCTTTATTTGAGTGGCTGTAAAGTGTGATGGTGAAAAACCTGAATTCTAGCTCTTTCACTTACAATCTGTCTTATTTGAGGCATGCCTCAGTTTCTTCCCTTGTAAAATGGAGGTGATGGAAGGATCTATTTCATTGGGTTTTGGTGAGTTTGGATGAGTGAAAGTAGAATTGTGCAAAAATCAACATGGAAAAAAAGGATCATGAGAGAAGCTTAGGGAAACAGAATAGATGTTAACATTAACAATCATCTATCAAATACTTTTGGTAAAGGGCAGGCAGATGGAAAAAAATCATGCATTCAGTCCACGTTCTCTTTTCATCTAACAAAACACCCATATAAAGCTAGAATTGTCACAATTTTGATGACATACATAACATTTCTAATAGTAAAAGCAGTTTATAGATTTCGCAAAATATCAATGGTATTGCATAATTCACCTTTATTTAACTATTGTCATTATTTGTGGGCAAGTTATAGTGCTTTTTGCTCTACAGGATCGAGTAAATTTAGCAAAGTAGGGAAATTAGCTATACTGACATAGATTGTTGCAGGTAGTGTAGAGTTCCCTACTGAATGTACCGACAGTGGAATAATTTATAATATTCCTTCTCCACCAGATTTAAAAACTTTTGATTATATAAATGACACTGTGTTCAATGGGTTGTCCAATTACAAAAATATTTCACATTTTCAGCTTAAGAAACATCTAACATGCCCTTTCTGGGAATTTCACACGTTTTATTTTCAGTGACAAATGTTCTAGTGAGTGGCTTACTGCTAGAATGTCTTCAACTATAGTCAAGTGAGAAGCATCTGAGTACCAAGTTCCAACTGAGATTATGAGGCAGTATCCATTGTTATTCAAAGAGCATGGGTTTTTCACATTCTAAGCAATAGAACTGCACATTAACCTGCCGCTAATATGGTTGCGTTTGGGGGCGATGTTTGAAATGTTATTTTTGGTTTTGCTTGCAGGAATACTTGATGTTAAGGGCTTCTTCCCACAGATACAACATTTTCCATTGCTGCTTAAGTATACACTTTGCATGCTACAAATAAACAAATCCCCATACACTAGCCCTTCACATCAATCTAGCACCTGCTTGCTAAAATATTGAAATTACACACTGGGAAAAGTCTGAATAAAAGAAACGTAAATAGTATAATCACAGTTATTTTCTTAAACAAAATAAAATTAATACGTAGTTTAAGGATACATCTATGTACTTGAATTTTTAGTCAAAAATTTAAAAAACTCTTTTTTAGCATATACAAGTTCATGCCTACAAATTAAACTCTATTCTTCATGTGTTTCCATTACCTTTTAGTCACATTACTTTATGTCTTGATATGTGGATAAGAGCAAACAATTCAACTGTGTTCAGTGACACACAATGTATTCATTTGAACTGACTTCCTAATCTTGTAAAATATGTATTCATTCCATATGAGTAATAAAAAATACAGTTTTATCTTAAATAATATCTAACTGTAGTTCTTATGGTATTTCCTAACGACACATCAGACTTCTTTCTCTCTTCTCCCGAGAAACAATGAAGTGCACAAAACCTAACTGAGCATAATCGATACTAAAACTAAGCTCTGAGGAAGGTCATGAATTGGGGTAAAAAGTGGCAACAGTTATATGCCATGTTTTGGGACATTACTTTGGGGAAGAATGTTAAATCCTGAATGAAAATGAAATAAAGCCTAAAATCCATTGTATAAAAGGAAATGTTTTACTAAACTGTTCCTCTTACAAGACACTGAGACTAAGACATGAGTAGCCTTATCTAATAGTAATTGTCTTTTTTTTTCTTTTTCAGAGAGAGAGAGAGAGGGAGAGGGAAAGCTGGGGAGAGGGGTGGAAGGAGGGAAAGAGAGAATCTTAGGCAGGCTCCACAACCAAGGTGGAGCCTGACTCAGGGCTGTATTCCACCACCCTGGGATCATGTCCTGAGCCTCAATCAAGAGTACAGCACTCAACCAATTGAGCCACACAGGTGCCCCTGTAATTGTCTTTTAAAATAATTAGTGCAATTGACATAAATTGAGCAGGTACTATATGCTGGGCAGTAATTTGGATCCTGTGGATACCAATATGAATTTTCTATGTCCTGCCCTTAAGGCAGTTTGCTCATGGAGACAGACACAAGTAATTTCAACCTAGTGGAATCCCTATATGGAGTACAGAGAGAAGAATGAAACAGTTTGTTGTATACAGCCTGCACACTTCTACCTCAGGTTTTTAACATCTCCTCTTCCATTTGCCTGGAACACTTTCCCCCAGGTTACTGAGAGGTTTATTGTATCCTTTCTTCCATATCTTTATGGCACCATATCATTGATGCCATATTTAAACTTGCAGCCTCCATCCCGACATTTCTTTTCCTCTTTCTTTAATTTTTCTGTAGTGTTTGTCTGTCTTACTCAATATAATATTCCTAGAACCGATAGTAATACCTAGCACAAGTGGGCACTCAACCCATGAATGAATATATTTTGCTTGGGAGTTTGGGTAGTCTTTATAAAGGCAGTGACACTTAAGTTAGGTTTTGAGGAAAAAGTAGTTCTTAAGTAGAAATAAGATGAAGTTTTCAGCTTCACCTCCTGGTCTCTAACTTGAAAACAAGTCAAAGAATAAAAGATCTCTTGTCCGGAAATAATCATAAATATAATGAGGGAAGTGTAAATTAATACAAGCAAGAAATAGAAAATGTTAAAAGCGTTCATAATCCGATGCTCATTGCATAGAATAAATACTAGTGGTGTAGGATATTTCAGCAAGAAGTAAACTAATAAAGGTCAAATAATTGGTAACGATTTCAGGAAACTTTGAAATAAATGTTAATATTATATATGCTTTTTATGAAAATCAGAGTGAAAAAATTATTTTTTAATGTGTATTTATTTATTTTAGAGAGAGAGAGGTGCAGAGAGAGAGGGAGAGAGAGAGAATCCCAAGCAGGCTCCATGCTGTCAATGCAGAGCTTGATGCAGGCAGCAAACCTGGGAACCATGAGATCATGACCTGAGCCAAAATCAAGAGTTGGATGTTCAACCCACTGAGCCACCCAGGTGCCCCTACATTTTAGTAGATTCTTCAGTCACATATTAAAGAATTTTTTCCTATTTTCTACCAAAATAGGCTACAAAGAGTCACAATTTAAGATCTTTAATATCTTTAGGATAGCAATTCCTGTATTAAATATTCTTCTGTGATATGCCAGGCTCTGTAATATTCTATTACATCTCTGTTTTTTTCTGATTAATTTTCAGATCATTAAAGTAGTATGTATACACATTGAAAATTTTAAAAACACTGTGGACAGAAAACATAACACAAAATAAAATGTAAAATAAATATGAAAATCAAAGTCAAAATGCCATCCTTGTGGTAAAAATTTCTTAAAACATAATAGAATTTTATCCTTGCAAGATAATTTAAATGTGATCCATTTTTATGCTGAACACATAATATGGGAATTTTGACAATGTTTCTATACTCTTTTTAAATAAATCAGTATTTTTATTTTAGAAGATTATTACGTTTTTGTTTTAGAGTTAAGTAGACTCAAAAATAATTTCTAGGCTTATTGTTTGGTTAAGTATATGATCATGGGTAAATCTCCAAATTATTTGTTTGCCTTTCCAATTTCCTTATTTTCTTTTTTATTTCTCTTTAACGTATATTTGTTTTTGAGAGAGAGAGTGAGACAGAATGCAAGGAGGGGAGGGGCAGAGAGAGAGGGAGACACCTACAGGTTCTGAGCTGTCAGCCCGGAGCCCCATGCCGGACTCGAACTCACGAACTATGAGATCATGACCTTAGCTGAAGTCGGCTGCTTAACCAACTAAGCCACCCAGGTGCCCTATTTCCAATTTCCTTATTAATAAAATTGAAATAACAACACCTGACCTGCTGATCTCCAAGAGGCAGGATAAAGTATAATTGGACTAATTTATGTCAAAGGACTTTATAAAAATACAAAATAATAATATAAAAATAAAAAATAATCATACGTGATTCTAACACAAGATATGATTATTTCAAAGCACATTTAATCCTGCTTCAGATAGCAGTGACATTGTATATTTTTTGATGTGGTCTTTTAAATTTTTTTATTTATTTATTTTTTTAATTGAGGTACAGTTCACATGCAATAGTGAAATGGAGTGGAATGGACCCTTTTTTTAAAGCATACAATTCAGTTGTTTTAGTATAGTCATGGTGTTTTGTAACCGTCCTCACTGTCTAATTCCGGAACATTATCATGACTCCAAAAAGAAACCCTGTATGCATTAGCAGTCTTTCCAATTTAACCCTCCCCACAAAGTGATAATATTTTGAGGTATAATATTTTAAACAACTTATGTTGAACTAAGATTTATGTTGCATGAGAAAAAAAATCACTAATAATCTATTGTAGGCCATTGAGCAAAACATCATAAATCAGAAATCAATAAATAGTGAATTTTATTAAGTTTTCTAATGATGGTGTCCTGAGAAATATAATTGAAAAATATATTATATTTCATGTTGGCCATTATATTTTATGTTGTCTTTCATTTGCATGTAAATGACAATTGACAGAGTAATGCATGATATAAAATAAGATTGTATTAGTATTGGCGAAGCCTGATTCTGTTCATGCTAACAGAGAACATGCATACTTATATGAACTAGGCTGTTTTGTTGTCAGGAAACATGATAAGTAATACAAATAGTCACACGCATTGGAGGGAACAAATAGCATTGCATTATAAAGAAAGACTTTGCTTTTATCAAGTAACAGCTATCGAGCTACATAAAATATTGCCTTTAAGAAATAGGTGATAACCTAATCCTGAGTAATGCATCATTTGAGATATTTTAATCATTGCCTTTTTAATTCTTTCATTCAGTGCAAAATTGTCCTTGGCAAATTGAATGGCTGTTTTTCCCATACTCCTTCACAATTGCTTTCTTATTTAACGCCATATTTTTGCCACCCTCAAGTTTCTATGATTATCAACCTTTAAAATATAGATTTTTCCTTAAGTCAGCAAAGATACTTTGTTTAAGCATGTTTCATATTTATAAGAAATGCCATCATTTTGGTTGATATGAGTTTAATGTATATTAAAATGGTGCTTTATAAGAATGTAATGCCTAAGTGTGGAAAATAAATAAAAGGTGCTATTAGACAAGAAAACTACTTAGTTGAAACCTGCACAGTAGTAAGAATGAAATTTTATTGCTTTAAAGTGACAGAGGTCTTAATTCTACATCATTTGAAAGTGGTTGTATGCTAGTAACAATGCCAACAATGAGAACATCATGCAAAAGTAAAAATGCAATAGTGAAATGAGCCATTGAAAGGAAGAGTCAGTGACCATATAATATTTCAGTTTCTATTATATCTAGTAGCAATCTGGTTAAAAAGAAATGACAGTTGCCCTGAAGGAAATAAAGTGGAGGTATTATTGTAGTAGTAGTTTGGAAAGAAAATTGCACTGTGTCTTGACTGGATTATTTCTCTATCCTTGTAAACTATCTCTACCTCTCTGTGGTGCTGCCTCTTGCCTTCTTTATACAAATTGAGTTTGTATCATCTAAACTCATAGGGCCCAGGGGCCCTTTGGTGACAGAGAGGAGGAGGAAAGGGGGAATTAGAAAAAGAAAATGTGACAGGCAGTTTTGAAAAGAAAAGCAATTTTCCTTGTGGGTCTGTTCCTAAATAGGAGTTCTTCAATGCAATATTTTGCTTCTGCAGAGCAGTCAGTCAGAATCAAGTGCATGCTTGTGCTGTTTTGTGGGGCTTGGCACTGACAGGTTTTATTTAGGAGGGGTGGGAATCCAGGGGGACTGGATGTGGGGAAGTTAGTAGTTTGGCTATATCAGCCCTGGAGGCAGAGTTAGCACTTGCGATGGGACAAAAGTATTTGTAGTCATCAGATAACTTTGCAGTCAGCTTCAATAGCATCACTCTGGGTTTTTTTCCTACTTTTTTTTTTTTTTAATTTTGGCAGCCAAGCTCTTAGTAGAACCATCTGTCTTTCTATTAGTATTTTTGAGGCCTGTTTTGAAGCCACTTTGCTTGGCAAAGTCACTTTCATCCTTGGAAACGATTTTTAAAAAAAGTTCTGTGGCTTTTTGCCGAAGAAGAGTACTATGTAAAAAAATCCACATGGCTGTTCATTTTTGTTCTAAAAGAATATGGCTACTTTGTCTTTGTCTTAAATCACATGAAATTAGAGGTGATACAACTCCAGTGTGGCTATTGGGAAGTGAGAGGCAGGCATCGCAATTTTAGCAGTGTTTTTATGTCTCTAGCTCTCAGTGAGATTTTCTTTAGTTTTCCTAGTAGATTAATTGGAAGATAAAATTGACTCCTTTACTCTTAATTTTAGTGTAGTTTTTTTTTTTCTAAAGACCATTGCATTGGATAGGATAAACTGACAAATCTACTTTCTCTTATATGAAAAGAAAAATCACAAACTGTTAGTGGTCATTGAAGATCCCATGCCTCTTCTTGCTAATGGCAGAAAGTCAGCTTTGTGATCCTGGTTACTCCAGTTTGGGTAATTATATCCTGCCTACCTAAACCCCTCTTGTAATCTCATTTGGATATTATATTCTTCATTTTCTCAAGAACTACTGTGTACTATCACTGTGTGCTTCTAAACAGCTGCTGTGTTCTCCCCTGAAGATGGCTGAATTTCATCTGTAGGTGAACTGATCCCTAAAGATGATGTGTGCTTGAACACAACAGTACTCATCTGACTGAACTCCTGAGGAACATTTGAAAGTTTTAGATTTTACATTTTTTTTGTACTTGTGATAACTTAAATCATACAGCTGCCTTTCATTTTAACATCTGTGTATGTAGTTTAAGCAAATGTACCATCATAACCTAACTTCCTGTTGTTTGAGCTCTCACACAAATTGCTCCTTGATACTGATGTGGAGTCCCTCTAGTTATTTGATTTCTGTATTTTTCCAGTCTAGTAAGCCCTTCCAGGTCTCTCTTCCTGGGGTAGAGCCCAGGGCCCATTGTCATTCAAAAGCAACTTTGGTTTCCTCTTAATGTCCTTGCTGAATTTCCCACAATCTCCTTGTCTTCCCCAAGCTGAGTGCTGGAATTCACCTTCTCTGCTCCTCAACCACTGTGACAGGAACTCTGAGAAAAATCACAGGAAAGGGAAGACTCACAGAATATATATATATTCTCATATACCCACATGTATATAGCATCCCCCCCATCATTAATACCCCCCTTTTTTCTGAATATTTCTTGGCTTTTTCTCCTCATTTCTAACCCTCCTATAACTAATCAAGCCCTCATAATCTATTGCCAGGTTGACTCAATTAGCTTCCTGTCTGGTCTCAATGCTTGGTCTTTTAAATCTCTTCTCCATATACCCATCAGAGTATTCTACCTAACCTACTCAAAATCCCTTGGTTGTTCCCCACAGCCTCATGGGGAATTTCATGCTTCTTACCCTGACACACAGACTCATTTAGACAGACCTTCTCACCACTGGTTTCCTCTTAACTTTTTCATTATCCCAGACTGCCCAGATGGTGTCCCCTTCACACGATGCTTTTCCTTATCCCTGTTTCTTTCCTCATGTCTGCTCCTTTGCTTAGAATTCTTTTCCCACCCTCCCATCTTTTTGCCTAGCTGATTCCTACCTGTCTGTTCAGCCCCTGTACCTGGTATACCTATCCCCATGAGGCTTGCCTTGTTTTCTCCTGGCTACATTAGGAGTCTCACATCTGCTTCCATAGTCTCCTACACAGGTTTCTGTTACTGAATTAATGGCAGTGGATTATAGTTACCTATATACCTATTTGCCTGACCAGACTCAGAGCTCCTAGAAGGTAGGTGTTATGTGTGAACTCATCTTTGTATCCCTCGTTAGGAAAAAGTGCACGTTCTGCTTAGTGAAATTGTTGATTGAGTGAATAAACTAATAAACAGAGGCATGTGACTGAAAGCTAAAGGAATAATCTTAAGTACCTACTTGATATATTAGTCTCAGGGAGTCACTAGAGGGTTTTGCAATAGAACATTTACATAAAATATAAAATATTTAACTATGGATAATTGATACGTACTAACTTGTTTTTTTTTTTTTACAAGTATCCTAATGTGACTGGCTTGTGTTGGATTCTTAAGATTTTAGAGGACAAGTTTACACTATGTGGTAGAGTGATAAATGATGTTGAAACATAATACACCATCTTAAAGGAAGTAGCCTCTTAAATTTATTGTGGGTTATTCTAACTAAGGAGTAACATGCCACCTATTAAAAGGACTAAAATTTTGTGACAAAAGAATTTTATTGAAACTTAATTATTAATGTCACACATTTTAAACCTTAATTAGAAGCTTAAAAGGAATTTCACGCATTAATTGAAAGAAAATTAATGAAGTTAATAGTGAATAGGATTTGGAAGTACTCAAAACTTCAAGTATGTAAGTGTGAATTACTAACCATATAAGAAACTAGTTTTAGAATTTATCCAGACATCATTATGCTGTTTTGATGTGATCTGTCTGTTACTCCCAAAGGGTGACTAAATTTCAGCAGAAGTGAACTGAAAATTAGTTAAGATACAGCAGTACTACAATTGATGCTCATTATTTTCACTAGTTGAGTTTTATAAAGTTGCCATGAACACTGAGTTAGCAAGTACCAAACAGTTGCTCCTGGGAAAAATACAGATTTAGGTTCCTAAATGCCTTTGGTCACACCGTTTTTATCACCTGATCAACATATAACTTTGTTTTATGTGTATTTCATTTTAAAGATACCTTATTAATATTTATTATTGATTTTATGTGCATTTGAAACGGTGAAATCGCCAACAAAATGTCTTACTAGTATGCGCACGTCTGTGAGTAACTGCAAAAGCACTGGTACCAGTAAATTTGGGGAGGGGGTAAGGAGTAAATTTCCGATTGGCAAATTTGCACATACAGATTCTACAAATAGTGATCAACTGTATTTTGAGATGCCTTTGTAGTTGCATATGTGGATTAGCCACACATTTTGATATTTATTTAGTCTTTATTCTGAGTTTTAGTACAATGCTCTATAATCTGTTGTATGATAATCTAAAGAAAACCCATCATTGGGACAATGAACTTCGTCTTATTCACCACTATTGTTCCTTTCTTTCCCTTGTAGTTTCAACTTCCCCTCCAACTTCTCTTATTGTGCAGGAAACGAGTACTAGGTTAAGAGTTAAGACATATAGTTCCAGCCTCTTACTTTGAGGTGGGAACTTGGACAATTTATATGGCCAAGGCAGTATTTTCTTCCCATTCAGCAGAATGATTGTGTTGTGCCAATCTCTAGGATCTTTGTCAACCCTAAAACTCTGTTATTCTGTATATGCAGATCTTGGAAAATTTAGGCTCTAAAACAAATCATAACACTAAATAAAAACGCATTTCCATAATCATACTAAGATAAAAGGCTTAGACTACATAGGTATTTAAAAGCACAGGAATATGTTACAATGTGTTCTTTCAAATACTCAAATTTTGGGGTGCCTGGTGCAGTCAGTTAACTGTCTGACTCTTGATCTCCGCTCAGGTCATGATCTCATGGTTCAGGAGTTCAAGCCGCATGGGGCTCTGTGTTGACAGTGCAGATGCTGCTTCAGATTTTCTCTCTCCGTCTCTCTCTGCTCCCTACTCCCCAGTTCATGCTATCTCAAAATAAATAAATAATTTCTTAAAAAATACTTTTAAATAGATGTAGTTTAAAAGATGGGGATATAGGGGTACCTGGGTGGCTCAATTGGTTAAGCATCTGACTCTTGGTTTCGGCTCAGGTCATGATCTCCTGGTTTGTGAGTTCAAGCCCTGCATTGGGCTCTGCTCTGATAGCACAGAGCCTGCTTGGGATCTCTCTCTCCCTCTTTCTCTGTCCCTCCCCAGCACTCACTCTCTCTCTCTCTCTCTCTCTCTCTCTCTCTCTCTCGTCTCTCTCTCTTTCTTTCTCTCTCAAAAAATAAACAAATACCTGATACAATTTCTTTTAAAAAGATGGGACTATATAATTTGTTCTTGTTTTTTTATTCATGAATTATCAATACATGTAGTAGTTTCAGCTGCTGTGCTAAGCTCTCTAGAGGTACAATAATAAGTAAGTTACAACTTCTTTCCTAAATAAGCTCCCAGGTCAAAAGGGAGGCTCAAGTTATACAAGTAACTATTATTCAATACAGTAAGTATTGTATTAGCTTTATGAGGTTAAAAGAAGTAACAGTTCTTTCTGCCTGAAAATTGGCACCACAAGAAAGAAGTGTTTCACAGGCAGACACATTATGTGGGTCTCAAAAGCTTTTGAAAAATAAGTAGAATTTTGCCAAGAAAAAAAGGAAAAGAGAGATCACTCAAAACAGAGGAGAAAACACTTTAGAGCACACTCAGGCATGGAAAAACACCGAGTATGCAAGGAACTCTTCGTGGTCCTTTGAGGCAAAAGTACAGATCTGAAGCAGGGCAACATCTCTGGAAAGATAGACCGAGGACAACTTGTGAAGAATCTTGAATACCATGCTGAAGGGTTTGGTTGTGACTCTCTAGGAAAAAGCAAATCATTAAAAGTTTCTCACAAAAGGGACATATAAAAACAGATAAAAGACTCAATTAGAAGGAATTCTATGAGCAATCTGACTTAATGTCTGGTTCTATCCTGTGGGCACCAAAACCTGTAAAAGTCAGGCAGTGTGCCTTTCAACTACTTACATACCTGAGGGTGCTTTGTGACTCAAGGCGAAACATGAAGACAAAAAGATTAGTTGACAGTGACTGAAAGCATTCTATACAACTGTACTTCTCCAATGTGGATGCATGTTGGAAACATCAGGGGAACTTTAAAAATGCTGCTGGCTGGGTCTCACCCCTATTGATTCAAATTCAATTGGCGTGGGAAGAAGTCTGGGCATTGAGAATTTTTCAAAGCTTGCCAGGTGATTCTAATATACATTCAAGTTTGAAAACTGCACTAAAACAAGAACCTATTGTTCCTGCAATTCTAGAAGTTATGTTTCCCCAATTTTAAGCTATCTGAAATTTGGATACTTCCTATAACCCTTCTGTGTGTTTCATTTGGAGTTCCTTTCTTCTTCCCTCTAAAATGCTCTTGTTAAATTTATGTGTACATCGTATAACCAGTGGTGTCTTCGAAAGGAGGAGGTGTACTGTGTAAAATATAATAACTTACAAACAATGAAATATAAAATATATACAGCAGCTGGGTCTGTTCGTTTCCTTGCTTGGTATTCTGGTCAGTGCCCTCTTCTTGCACTGAACTAGCCCCCATGCTCCTTTGTCTTCTGATTTCTACCTCTTATTTTGCCCACTTATTCCTACCAACTTGCTGCATATGCAGTCTCTTAATTTTGAGTCTTTAGTCAATTGTTTTCCATTGGTTTTTACATCAGGTATATCTTTCCTCCAGTATGCTCAAAAAAGCCTGGCTGTAGTGATATAAACCTTTCGCTCTAACCTTAAGACACTGTCTTTTTGTATTCCTGTTTGTTGTAATTCCCTTTTAGTTTCACTCTAGTGGCAGTGATAGGTTTAAAATCTTTTTGGCTAAAAGAAATGCCTTCCAATTTAGAGTCATTGCTGAAAACAGATCTCTCATTCTTATAGTGCTTATTTTTCTCTCCGTCTCTGTCTCTCTTTCCCCCTCCCTCCCACCCTTTTCTCAAACATCCCCCAACCCCACCCCACAGTGCATACACTCACCAAACAAATTCTCAGGAATAGCTCAGAAGTTTACCGTAAAAGATGAAATAATGGACAAACTGTAGGTGGACTTTTAAAGTGAGAAATGATGAGCACTATGGGAATCATAAGTGCCCCAAGAATGTTCAGTGCCAATGGGAGAAAGAGAAAACAAATCTGAGGGAGTGTTCAGGGTTGCTGTTAGGATTAGCAACTGAATGAATTTGCAGTCTTTTTTGGATATTTGTTTTCTTAGTCTTCTATCATTATCTCTCCTGTAATGTAATGGGCATAGGCTCTTGCTTTTCTTGTTTACTCTTGTTTTTCTACTGCCAAGTTCATTTTCTTGTACATGGTAAGTGTCAATTAAATATTTTCCAGGGGTGCCTGAGTGGCTCAGTCACTTAAGCATCCAACTTCGGCTCAGGTCATGATCTCATGGCTGGCTCCTGAGTTCGAGCCCTGAGTTGGGCTCTGTGCTGACAGTTCAGAGCCTGGAGCCTGCTTCAGATTCTGTGTCTCTCTCTGTCCCTCCTCTGCCCATGCTCTGTCTCTCTCTCTCTCTCTCTCTCTCTCTCTCTCTCTCTCTCTCTCTCTCATTTCCCAAAATATAAATAAACATCAAAAATTTTTAAATATTTTCCAAATAATTGAATTAATGTGTGGAAGGAGTAGTAAGAGAGAATAAAACATCAGATACTTGATTTTTAGCATGATCCTAAATTCTTGGTCATATATTTAATAAAAACACCATCTAATAATAATGTTCATCAGGGAGATTTTGCTTAATAATTATTTTGGGGAAATATTTTAGTTATGATAACCACTATATTAATCGGTAATGTGATATTGCTGCATAAATGACTACATTAGGTTGTATTCCTAGAAATCTCTGCTCCATTCCAAGAAGATAGTTATTCTGTTATGCTGGGTTATTTATTTAGTGATGTGAACCCCATATCCTGAGAATGACATCTGCAAATTAAAGTGTATTCCATAGATGGCAACCAAAACACAGACCATGTGGTTTGAAGAGTGGTTCAATTGCTTGTCAAAGGATAGATGAAGACAAAAGAGTGTATGTAACACAGAGCAGGATTCAAGGGACTGATTTTAGACCTAGTCTAACTCTTCCCTTCCACGGCCATGGACAAGTCGGTTCTCTTTTGGCCCCAGTTACCTTTCTATAAACAAAAGGGAAAGTCTTCATAACTCTCTAACCTTCTTTCCCAGCTCTTTTGTTCAAAAAATGTCAATCTTATGTGGACATGGGAATTACATTCAAGTAATAAAAGCTATTTATATGTAAAATGATACCAGTTTAGTTAGTTTTATTTTAGAAGGTAGAATTAGCCCTAAACAGGATTTATAGAAGGAGATTTTAGTTCAACCTCAGGGCAATTTTTTAACCATTATATTAATGCAATAAGAAAAAGCCTTATTGTATGAAGTAGTGATGCTTCATGTGGATATCATGTAGGGAAATTATTCATCAGGTTAGAAAATGAACTTGGTAACACCTTCCAACTAGAGTATATTCTAATTTTGCTGTCTAAGGCTTGACCTCAGGGCCAGTGTTTGAGCAAGCTTGTATGCCAGTATATTGAATCGAATAAATGGTTTTCTTTTGTCATAAAGTAAGGAGGGCGGGAACCATGGAGCACCAAAACTTCGTCTCTTTGATTCGCTCTATCACGTTCAGCAGGTTCAAGGTCAACTGCCGCCATTAATGATTCCCGTGTTCCCTCCTGATCAACGGACACTGGCTGCAGCTGCCCAGCAAGGATTCCTTCTTCCTCCAGGCTTCAGCTATAAGGCTGGATGTAGTAAGTACCATTGATTTTCCATTTGGGAGTGGGTGGAGGGCATGGCTTTAAATTAGGCAATTTAATGTTCCTGCCACACCAAGAAATGACATCACTCATATAGCATTTTTATTTTAAAGAGGAAACACACCAAAAGTGTAGAAAAGGATTTATGTTGCTTTTTAAAAGAACGTAGATTATTTCTATGCTCCTGAAGCCGATATTTGCTCTTAATAATTCAGTTTCATAACTTTCATTTCTTGTGTATTTTTCATAATATAAATATAATTTTCAGGTTCAATTTGTTTTTGCAAAGATAAGATAGGAAGATGCTTTTCAATTGCTTTCCATTGCCTTTTAAGATAAACTCATTTCCTAATGTGAATTAGTTGGCCTTTCCTTATCTGTCTCCTGCCTACGTTTACAGCCTAATTTCTCACTAGTCTTCTTTTAGTTCTTAGACCAAACCATACTCTTTCATGACTCTGGACTTACAATTGTGAGTGTTCGCTCTCTTCAGTATTCTGGACATCCTTCTTTTTCTTTTCTTTTTTTTTAATATGAAACTTATTGTCAAACTGGTTTCCATACAACACCCAGTGCTCATCCCAACAGCTGCTCTCCTCAATGCCCATCACTCACTTTCCCCTCCCTCCTACCCATCATCAACCCTCAGTTTATTCTCAGTTTTTAAGAGTCTCATAGTTTGCTTCCCTCCCTTTTTTTCCCCCTTCCCCTCTCCCATGGTCTTATGTTAAGTTTCTGAGAATATTCTGAACATCTTTCAACTCAGATCAGGGAGAACTTGCCTAACCTAGTTAGATCCCTTTCTCTTAGTTCCTTTGGATCCTGTATATTTTCCCTTTTATTTTAATGTTATGTAAGTTCTATGAGAGCAAGTGCTGGCTCTGTCTTATTCATTGTTATATCTAAACTTTTAGTACAACATTCAATTACTTGTTATGAATGAATGAATGAATCACCACTTGTTACAAACACTACAAGGGCATTTTTGCACTAAGTGAGAAGTTATTCCAAGATAATTGTTTATATTGCTTACTAATTTTAGATGCCGGTGATTTTATGACTTTTTTTCTTTTTTTATCAAAACTGAAATTGTATATTGTATCAAAACTGAATTGTATATTATACAATTGTAAATTGTAATTCTAATATTGTATATTAGAGTGTAAACACTCTAATATTTCACTTTCCAGAATTTAAATAGCCAAAATGCCAACTATAATCTGTTAAATAAAAATCATAACAAATTCCAAAGAGAGAATAGACCACTAAGCAACATATCTCCTGGAACATTATTACCATGGCCAGAAAGAATATAGAGAAGTCAAGCTCATTAAAATATTTTTATTGATAAAAGTAAAACATCATCGGAAACAATTAATGAAATATGATCATCTTTTAGATATTCATGTAGAATATTGTATTGTAAAGCCCGGTATATGTGGGTTTGTTTATATTTTAATAAATTGTCCCATTAACATCTTGCTATGCTTCAGTATTTATTGCATTTGAGAAACTCTATCCAACATTGCTAGAGATCAGATCTACGCTTCCTGTAAAAATGATGTCTTGGATTTTCACATTTTAACATTTATTCTTAGTCTTTAAACATTTCTCTATATAATATTGAAAAAGTGGGATGCATTTTTTTTTTAAATATACAAAGCCATTTGAGAAGAGTAGATTGCAGCTACAGAGTCTAGGTAAAAATGAACTAAGCTCAGGACTATAAAAATTCACACTTGTATGATATTTTGCCCTTTGCAGTTTTGAAACTACTCTTTCACGTCTTTCTCTTGACTTTGGTTTCATGTGTTTTAAGATGGTGTTCTCACTCTGGGTCCTGAGTTTATTCCTTTAATATTATTTTCCACATTATTCTATCTTCATAGATCGATTCATTCAGAAACACCAACGTTTTTTTATGATTAAGGACTATATTTATATTCTAAACATTTAAGTTGTAAGAATAATTTAAATTCTAAATATAGGATTTTAAACTCTGTTGCCACACTAAATTCTGAGTTTTTAATCGTAAAATTTTGTTTTGTTTTGTTTTGTTTTGTTTCCATTTTCCTAAGGAATTGCTATTCACCTTAAACGCACGTTGCCAATGTGTTTTTTGGTAATCTTGGTTATTAAAAAGAAAAACAAAAGACACTTTTGAAAATCATCAGTTGCCTGAGATTGCACCTGCAATATGTATGTATAGACGAGTTCTGTTTTCCAGAAAGGCATTTTTTAAGTAACTGTAGAAATAAGTCCCATCAGCAAATATTGTACTGAAGAGAAAACCATGTTGGGTATGAACAATAGAGTAACTTTGGGCCTGGAAAAGGTCAAGGACACCTCTACCTCACCCCCATTTGCCAGAATTGGCATGCTAAAATTTGTTCAGTGTTAATGTGATGTGGCATGGAGAAACTTCTCCCTTTCTAAAATCGTTCATGTATTATCCATTTGATATTTATGCCTTTGGTGCTTAAAATTACAAATAATACCATTTCTTTTGTAACCTTGGAAATTAAGTAGAATATAGCCTTTACAGCCACTGGCAAGCCTGAACCTGGTATCATGCCAAACCCTGAAACTCAGAAGCCAGTGGTGCAAGAAAGGACCACCCTTGTTGACACTCTGGCACTTTGACTCAGTTTGGGTGGAAGCACTAAGTAGTCCAGGCTATTTCCTCACTAATAACACTGCAGGAAAGAATAGAGATAGGAAAGGACATAAATCTTGCCATCTCTCTTCAGTGGGTCTCCTTATTTTCTCCCCAGAATTGTTAACACTACGTCAGTTGTTTTAATTTGAGCATGATTACCTAATTCTCAATGAAAAAGACTGACCAACTCATCTCGATTTGTGTTTCAAGCGAATATCAAAGACATATTTGGTGATATCAGAAATTCAAATGCTTTTCATCAGTCCATTCATAGAAAATATTGATGATAAATTTTTCCATTTAGACTACGTATCTTGATCAAATAAATAAAATAAAAATCTCTGGAACTATACGAGAAAGTTCAAATGTTCTCAGGAGGGAAAAGATAATATAAGACCATTAAGTTGGGGAACCTAAGCATCACAATTGAGTGGGCTTCTGCTGTTTTCAAAAAAAAAGAAGCTTTCTGTTGGACATAAAGATATTTTCTCTTTGAAAAATATAATAGTGGAAGTATGGCATAGAATGGAGACCTACTGCTGGATTCTCCCTTAACTGTTAAAATGAATGTCAGTAAATAATAGAAGAATAATTTAATAGCAGTACAACCAAAGACTTCAGAGCGAACTGGCTACATAGTAAAGAAGTTTTAAAGAACGTTGTAGTCCACTCATATCCGTGAATATGTAGATCAGTTTACAGATACTGATGTATTATTATCAGAATCTCAGGTTCTGTTTTGGCATTTGCTATTAATGAAATCAAGTATGAAACCACACTTCTTCATGGATCCATATCTAGTTATTACTTTTCTTACTTATTTTTTCAATGTTTATTTATTTATTTTGAGAGAGAAAATGAGTGGCTGGGGGAGGAGCAGAGAGAGAGAGAAAGAGAATTACAAGCAGGCTCTTCACTGTCTGCACAGAGCCCGACGAGGGGCTCAAACTCACAAACTGTGAGGTTATGACCTGAGCTGAACTCAAAAATCAAATGCTTAACTGAGCCACCCGGGCGGCCCCCTACTTATTTCTTAATATCTAAAAATACTTCCAAACTTCTAAGGTGGTAGAGATAATGGTGTCTTATTAAGTTTAATATTTTTAATATATATAATAACTTGAAAACAATTACATAAAAACACTGGTTTGATCAATCGCCTCAATTCACAGACCATTCCACACAGGGGAAAAATTAATGAAATAATCTGTATTTTTAACTTGTCAATTCTATGAAAACTGTCAACTAAGTTGCTATATGTAGACACACCCCAATTTTTATAATGCATAATTAAAAATCCCAATTTTAAATTATGTTTGTGGGCACCTGCTCAGTTTAATCAGTAAACTCTCATTAAAGTTCTTGGAATAAATTTTAAAACTAAGTTTCCAATATTGATTAATAAAATAAATGGTGTAGAAATGAATTGGTTCAAGTACACTTTGGATAGTTGAAGAGTCCAAGGACCAGTACACTTCCCTCTGCTGAAAAGTCTAAATGAAATCCTAACCTCTTAACCAAAGGCTTCAACCTGTGAACCACAAAAGTTGTTTCATCTAGACTTTTGTGAAATACAATGTACACACATTTGACACCTAGAGAATACTTCATGTTGCAAGAAGACCCCACTTTTGTGTTCACTCATATGGCAAAAAATCTAACAAATTTCACAATAATTTTGAATGTGTATATTGGTTTTAGCATTTTAAACTTGAGAGAAACTTTTGAGATAAGGTGCTTGAAAGTCCTAAGTTTGGTTAATACCAATTTCACTGATTCCAACTTCCAGTTCTCTTTCCAGGACACACAGCTTCCTCACACCCTACCCTCAAAGTTAAATGGCGTTCCCTCGGAACACATAGTTTGTAGGCAGGAATGAGAGGAATAGGTGTTTCTCTTTTCACTAATAACTACAGTCCTCTGCTCCTCTTCTTTTTGTTTGGGTGTAAAATTTCTAGTCATATAATTCTAACAGCTGCCTTAGAAATTTGTGACAGGAACACATTTTATGCGGAAATAAAAAAATCTGCAGGAAGGCAATCCAATAAAATAACCCATTTTCTATATACAGTATAAAACAAACAGTGGTAAAAGAGTTGGCTCAAGAGTTTAGCCCAAAGTGTCAAATTGAATGTGTCACACAGCTGCAGATAGTCTTTCCCCATAGATGGGCATATGCCTAGTGCTGAAGTTCCCAAACTGTGTGCTAAGGTACCAAGGTGCCTTTACTAATTCACAGGGGCATACAACATATTTTAAAATTTCAAGGAAAATACAGAGACATCTGTCAGACACTACATAAACTACCTTAGCTGTTTAGACCTTTACTACTTAACAAAATGGAAGAGTTGGTTATTTCTTTTGTCCTGCAGGTGCCATGAAAAAATTATTGAGCTGTGGATGGTGCCTGAATCCAATAAATTATAGGAACTTTTGGCCTAGTCTAGTACATGTTCATTTAAAAACTTAATATGACCTATCTTACTAGAAGGTTATTGGTGTCGACCTATCATATTACAATCATAGAATGGAATATTATAACAAAATTTATCTTGTACTTATGGGTTATGGACAATATTGTATACATAAAGCAGTTGATTCATTTGTCTATACCAGTTGATTCCTGTGTCTATGTGACTTCAAATAGTTAACTGTGTTTTTGTTTCATTTTGATTTAATTAACCCAGTGTGAAATACACAACTACAAGCTGAAAGGTACTTGGAATGAGAGAACGTGGACTTGAATTAAGTTTTGCCTTGTTCTGCTACTGTGATTGTCCTGTGCAAGTTACTGAGCTTTCTTTTCCTCATCTATAATATGGACTAATAACACCCATTTAACTTAATTGTTTCAAAGATTAAATGGGATTGTATATGAACTAGTACCTAGGTAGCATTGTGCCAGGAAAACACAGATCTGGTTTAAAAGAATATATTCTAAAACCACACCTGGCAATTAATTGCATTTCGTATCCTATCCAGGATCAAATTCATTCAACCACACCTGAATGGGGCTTCCTCTGACTAGGAAAATTGAATTGTTTAGAGAAAAGTATTACAGTGCTGATGGAAACCATTTGTCTCATGTAGATACAGCCTTAACTATTTACATCATAATCACCAAGTTTTAACTTTTTCTGTTGTCATTTTCCACTTGTATATTTATCAAAGCTCATGTTGGAAAAGATCGGGTCATTTTGGTTTTTTTTTTTTTTTTTTTTGAAAATGTGTTTAATCATTGTTTTGGCTGTATGAAACTAGAAATATGTTCACATACTTTCCACATTTTAACACATTGATTAATTTTTCAGAAATGTGCTAAATAAATAGCCATATAACGTTACTGATTGAAATATTTAATTGCCTTATGAGATTAGCTTAAATAAATAGAAGTCGATGAGCCAAGCTTAATAAACTTAAAATATGCTGTATTTATTCTTCATCAGTTTTCTGAACAGTATTTCCGCTTCTAATAAAAAAGGAAACTCTCAGTTAATTAGTTCCTCATACACCACAATAAAATTAATGTTTAGGAGTTAAATACCATAAACTTCCTCAGGCATATTTGCTGATGTGTTCCTGTTTTTCGTTAATGTCACATGTTTCATTGTTTAATGGGGATATCATGTGGGTTCCATTATATCTCTCTCGTGTAAAGGGTCCATGTGTCTGGCATTTTAGGAGACTGCATGCTAATTTCTGATTTAACTGTGTCAGCTGACATACAGGTCGTTGACAATCAGTGCTGAAACAATCACCGAATCACAAGCTAAAAACCATTGACATGGTACGCTTTTATCAAATTGACAAAATAGGAAACATGTGTTGTCAGGATCACATACTGTAGGTTCTTTGTACATTAGCAGAGAGAAGAGGATGTAATCATATATGCAGGCTTCTGTGTTTGTATGTTTTAAAATTATTGTGACCAGCTCTTCTCTACCCCCCTTCCCCTGAATCACCTTATAAACCAATGACTTTGGGTGAACCCAACTTCGTTGTAGAATTTAGTCTATATATGTGTGTGTATATATATATATATATATATATATATATATATATATATATATATAATTTATATTGAATTCATTATATTTGTAATATATATTATATTAGTATATAAAATTAGTAGTATTAGTAAATATATACCTAGATCTAGATATAGATATATATTTACTAATATTACTAATCTAGATCTAGATCTAGATCTAGATCTACATATATTTATTTAAATAATTGCTGTGGTACCTGCACAGCCAATCATTTAAATTGCCATCTGAAATAAGTTAGACTGGTGGCTTAAAATGTGAGATGATTAAAAAGTAAAGAGAATTGAGTGCAAAAATGTATATAACATTCCACAATTATGGTGGAAGCTACCCTCCAATTCTCATGGGAAGGGTGTTTTTAGGTCAATAAAATGTGGTGTTTTTTTTTTCCTAAAATGGAGTTTATAACATTTTTTACAAGATTCATCACTGAGAGAAGGGAGATGTATGTTGTGACAAAGTGTCATAACTTGGTATAAAAACAATAGCTTATTTGTGCCTTATTTATAAAACATAGACACATAATTAATTTTAAGCATCATAACTGTGTGAGCTGATAACTAAGCTATGTTAGTAACTACTGTTGAATCCCGTCCTCCCAACACATACACACACACACACACACACACTACTACCAAAATACACACATGAGCAAACACAAAAAGCAAAAGCCCCTTTTTCAAAAAATTCCTCAGATTTTACTAGACCAAAAATATATACTTAATCTTTTAATCCATCTTGTTTGCTTTTTAACACTTAAGAACATAAGCATGCCATTCAATTTAAATATAAACCCATTTGGGTCAGTTTTTCCTTTTTTGACATAATTCTTGATAATGTAGATTTGTCAAATGGAAAGAAAGAGTGCTTGGCTGATGACACTCTGTGCTCTCAGCCAAGAGGCCTCACAATGTGGTATTACCATATATGACATTGCCATAGTCCAGCCTAACCCTCAGAATTCTAAATTTATATCTTTCTGGCTACAGCAAACATGGAATCTCATCTTTGTAGCAGCCTCACATGAAGGTCATCAGACTGAAATGTAAGCCCAGAAAGGCAATATTTTATTTGAATAAATTTATTTGAATAAAATACTTATTTGAATAGAACTGTCAGTGATACCAAACACCTCTCTTCTCCGGTGTGCATATTCTTTCACTGTAGAAAATTCCATTAGAAGACAAACTGTAGTCATGAGGTTGATAGGAAAATATGGAAACAGAAAAAGTATTTAGTAAAACAGGTGAAGATAATATTTGCTTCCAACTCTACAATAGATACATATCTTCTATGAGGACTGAACAAGTCATGCTCTTATAATATCGTGTGGAATCATATACTGTTTTAGGTTTATCTACTTTAAAGGCCAAAATAATATTAGTTGAAACATGGTGAAAGAATATTTTTTTTCACTTACATAATAGTCCAAACATTGCTCCTGTGGTAGCTCCATAAGAGCAAATCCCAGGCTTGTGCTCTTATTCTACCACCTTCCACAAACTATAGTTTCTGTGTTAGATATCTTCCCCAGCCATCATATCCCCATTCCAGCCAGTGGAAAGGGCAGAAGAACTACAGCAACTTTTTAAATAATACTATTTCAAGGGGCGCCTGGGTGGCGCAGTCGGTTAAGCGTCCGACTTCAGCCAGGTCACCATCTCGGGGTCCGTGAGTTCGAGCCCCGCGTCGGGCTCTGGGCTGATGGCTCAGAGCCTGGAGCCTGTTTCCGATTCTGTGTCTCCCTCTCTCTCTGCCCCTCCCCCGTTCATGCTCTGTCTCTCTCTGTCCCAAAAATAAATAAACTTTGAAAAAAAAATAAATAATACTATTTCCCTAAAAATTTATCTTGGCTCTATATTCAAAGAATATTTTCTTACACCTACTTTATACAGTCATCTCATAACAACCCTTAGCATTTTTTCCTAATATATTAAAGATAGCACCTGCTGACTGCACAAATCTCAAATGATGTAGAAGCATAGAAAACAGAAACCGAAAGTTGTCTGTCTACACTCATATGCCCCTATAATCCCACTCCCCATATGTAATCACTGTTAACAATTTGGTACTTATTTACCAGAACTATAGATAGAAATATGTATGTGTTTATATATAAATAAGTATATACATTTATTTATATATAGATACATATATGTGATATGTAAAATGTGAACATATCTGTAGGTTATAATGTGTATGTAATGATACATAGATGTTATATATATATATATATATATGATTTGTACTAAATAATATATAATGTATATGAGGGTAATGTTCTATGGACTATATTCTACTTATAAATAAAAAAAATCACGACTATCTTTCCTCTTCTGTACTTTTATTTTTTTTTAATTTTTTAAGATATTTATTCATTTTTGAGAGTGAGAGAGACAGAGCGTGAGCAGGGGAGGGGCAGAGAGAGAAGGAGACAGAATCCAAATCAGGCTCCATGATCTGAACTGTCAGCACATAGCCCAACGTGGGGCTCAAACTCACGGACTGCAAGATCATGACCTGAGCTGAAGCCAGACTCTTAACTGACTGAACCACCCAGGTGCCCCATCCTCTTCCATACTTTTAGATCTAACTTCTCCTGCATAATATTTCATTAAGCTGGATTACCATATTCTATTTGCATTTCCCACTAATGAACATTTAATTTTGTCTACAATATTTACAGTTAAATAATTCTACAGTAAACATTTTTGTGTGCACATATTTGCCCCAAATGAACTCTTCTAGTCCCAGTATATGGCATTTTACTTTCATTCATTTGTTCCTTTCTGAATAGTTTTCACCTGAGAGATTGCCTCTAAATTCTAATGCTCTCTGAGTTGGTTAATGGAAGGTCTAAAACTTTGAAAATTGACTCATCTGAGTCAAGCTATAAATAAGCATCAATGAGACTTGTAATCTGAAACTATTAATTGTCTGGATTTAGTCAATTCTGTTAGAAAAAAAAAATTAAAGGGGCGCCTGGGTGGTTCAGCTGGTTAGGTGACTGACTTCGGCTCAGTTCATGATCTCACCGTGAGTTCGAGTCCCGCATCGGGCTCTGTGCTGACAGCTCAGAGCCTGGAGCCTACTTTACATTCTGTGTCTTCCCCTCTCTCTACCCCTCCCCTGCTCATGCTCTGTGTCTCTCTGTCTCTCAATAATAAATAAATATTTTAAAAAATTTTTTGAAAAAAAAATTAAACAAGATATCAAAAGACCTTGGTAATCAAAATCCCATTTCATATTATTCTGTGCCCTTAGGCTAGGCCCAAAGTCATTTCCTCTTTGTGCCCTAGATTTTTAATCTTTAAGTGAGATACAATAATGTCTGCCCTACCCACTTCATAAGGGGATTGTAAAAATTGTGCATTTCTGAGGAATTTAAATTATAATAGAAATATAACATATGATTATTATTTATTAAATGTAGAAGTCTGTTTTGAACATTTAGAATGTGACATAATGAAAAGAATTTCAGGAGTTTATTCTAGGTCACTATACCTCTAACCAAGACTTTTGCATTATTTGGTTTTCTTTTTTTTTAGGGGGAGGGGAAATGCCATAACGGTTCTTAATTTTCAGAGTTCTAAATGTATCATTCTAATAGGAAACTCTAGACCAGAAGTCATCCCAAACATACAGCTCACAGGCTTATTGTTACAGGGGCTAGGAAACTTCCTGTTTTCAACCTGCAGTTTCCAGATTCCAGCGACACTCCAGGAGGAGGAATATCTATCAAAAAACCATGATAGACAGAAAAGTGGAAAGGCTATAAAAGGTGTCAAAGAAATGAAATGCTTGCTAAACCTTAGTATTAAAAGTGGAAAATAAAAACTAGCATTTGCTTTTATCATAAGTGACTTATACCAATGCCCCTCTTCCAAATCACTGCTTTTAAGTACCTGAATCATTTGGGGTGTTTTTCTCTGTGCCATTTATTTCCTCATAAGACACAGAAGCAAAATATAGACATAGTAATCTAATGTACGTTTGGATATAGAAGCTGTTCCTTAATTAATGATTCTCTTTGAGCAGCTTAAAATGAATTATTGTGCAATAGCTTAAATGATGCCTTCGTAGCAATACTGGAATGCAGGAGGAAAAGGAGATTTCTTTGATTCATTGTCACCTTTTCAGGGATACTCAGATTTCTTAGATAATTAACCCAGGAATTTTCATTAGGACTAGAATTCATTTAATTTATGGGCTAAGAGGTAAAGAAAGAATGCTCTATCTCTTATAATCAGAAATGTCTTCCCATTTTGAGAGGCATTTCTTAAAAAATTTATAACCTTTTACTAAACTAGCCAACTGAGTAACTATTAGTTAAATAGGATAAAGTTTTCATTTGCTATGCTACATTAAAAAGACATAAAAATATTTTTTTTTTACTTTTAAAAACTTTTTACTAAAAACGCCTGTGACAGAGAAGTTGAGAACAATTATCTTAAAATATCTTTTGAAAATAGATGTTTAGTCAAACAAAGGATAATTATTAATCTTATTTTCTCAAAATTCACATGAAATATTTCTATTATTTTATGAGAGTCTCCTATAAAATATTAGCATTTCTCACAAACAAGTTTCAAGTATCAAAGTCTTATTCTAACAAATTGATAAAACCCCTTTACCTTAACTCATGTATACCATATCAGTTTTTCTGAACTTCTTGACTTGGATTCCACAAGACGATTTTGTGGAATTGTTATAAATTTAACCACCTAAAAGGGAGGGAGGGAGGAGACATAGCTGAGCATAGTACTATAAAAAATCAAAGTTCGACTCACTTGGATTTATGAAAGTCTAAAGTGATTTGAACAATCACAATGAAAGATTTTGTTTTGTCATTTGTTTATATATAACATCTTTTTTGGTAAACACTTTGACCATACTCAGGTACTTTAATGCCATCATAATAGTGGGTTCCTTTTAATGAACAGAAATTATGTTAAGATTTAAATTAATATGAAATTTAATAATTTCATATTATTTATTTCAAATACTCAACGAGATATGACTTGCTTTAAAATTAAAATTTATAAAAGAGACAGATTATGGAATATTATAAAAGAATAATTTGATAAATGAAAATATTTTACAGAACATTCTTTACCTCTTCTGGGTCCATATTTCCTTATATCCCCAAGCTCTAGACTTCTCTTTCCTCTTGATTTCCTATTCTACTTTTGTATCATTGGTTGCTGAGCTAACACATCATTATTGTTTGAATTAAACCCTGTCCAAATACTAATTTGTTCCTTATTTGTATAATTATTTGCTTACAATCTGTTACTTCTACTAAACTGTAAGCTTTTGATATGGGAAGAGTGGTCTCCTGTGTTGATATTTGATAATTTCTTAATTAAATGAATTGTTTCTTCATTTATTCAGTCAGTAAACATTTTAACAGCCTGTGCTATGTATTTAACAGAACCATGCACTTTAACAGTTCCTATGCTAAGAACTGGGGATTTAAAGATGAGTAAGACTGAATCTCTGCCTGTAGGTTGCTCATAGTGTAGTTGGGGAGAATGGGACATAAACAGATGTAATATGATAGACGTATGCCTAGAATTTTTTATGGAGGTCAGGGGAAAAGGAATGAATTCATACTTAAGAGAGGTGGAAGGTGTCAGGAAAGGCACTTGGAGTGGGGACTCATAAGTCAAATTCCAAAGGATGAAGTGGGGCAGGCAAAAAAGCATTTGAAGAAGTTGTCCAGGTGAAGGAACATAGAAATAACATTCTAAACAGAAGAAAACAGCCTGGACGAAGGCTGGAAAGCGAGAGATGGAATGGGGTGTACATGGACCTATAACAGTTCAGTGATAAAAGTAAATTATAAGGCAAGAAATGATGAGTAGTGTGAGGACCTAAGAAGAGACAACTCAGGGGAATATTTATACACTGTGTATGCTCCAGGAAATGAAAAACCATTGGAGGTTCCTCCCATCCTTACTTTTAGGCTTATCCATTTATTCATTCAGCAGATATTTATTATCTATTGTGCACCAGGCATTGCGGCTCATGGACCTCTTTCATCTTATCTAGTCTTATATATTTTTTAATTTTTTTTAACATTTATTCTTTTTTTTTTTGAGAGACAGAGAGAACAGAGCATGAGCTGGGGAGGGGCAGAGAGAGAGGGAGACAGAATCCAAAGCAGGCTCCAGGCTCTGAGCTGCTAGCACAGAGCCCCATGAGGGGCTCGAACTCATTCACTGCGGGATCATGACCTGAGCTGGAATCGGATGCTTAACCAAATGAGCCACCCAGGCACCCCTAGTCTTATATTTTTACTGAGGATCTAACCCAAGCTCAGCCCTTTCTCCAATTCTTTCTCAAATGATTTGAGTTTGAATAAATTCTTCTTTTCTCTGGTAATTTTTCTCTTTCTTATTCATTTGATTTTCATCTTATGGCTTTGATTTATTTCACTCTTGATATCTGTATGTCTTATTTGTGAAACTGAAAGTGTCATCAAGGCAAGAACTATACCTTTTATTTCTTTGTGCCCTCCACATAGTATTTGATACATATTGGTTGGATAAGCTCTAAATGAATGTATCTATTTGAAAACTGAAGTCTGTGTTTGCATAGTGTTCTAAAAATAGTCTATGATGTCTTCTAAAATAATACTTTTTTTCTAAAAATAGTCTATGTTTTCTAAAATAATACATTTGGGGTTTGTTTTTTTGTTGTCTGTTTTTTTTTGTTTTTGTTTTTTTGTTTTTTTGTTTTGTTTTTACTCAAGTACTAATGTTTATAGTACTTACTGTAAAGTTCTGGACTTTTTTTTTTGTAGAATAAGAATAATTATATCTACCCTACTGAGTTGTTGTGAAGATTAAGTGAGATTTTATACACACATGTAAATATGTATGTGGATGTGTGTGTGTATATATATATATATATACACATACATATTTATATAATATTTTAACAGTGCTAAAATTCAACAAATACTAGTTGCTGACATTCCAAATTAGTAGGAAAAAAATGAATTATTGAAACAGGATGTTGGAGCAATTGAATAACTACTTGGGTAAGAATGATTCATTCTTTAAATAATTTACTAAAATAAAAGCCCAAACTATTACTTTTTTTTTTTTTTTTTTGCTTCTGTCTCTTTTCTCCCATCAAATTGGTCATCAAATCTGTCTCTCAGATCTCCTTCCCTTATGCTTACTTTAGGCCACTATCATTTCCCGCTTGATTTATTGCAGTGGTATTTAACAAGTCTGTCTCCAGTCTCTCCCTCTTTCAATCGATTCTATCCCTTGCCACAAAATTGATCTAAAACACAAATCAGACTATGTCACTCTCCTGCTTAAAATCTTTCAGTGACTTAACATTGCCTTTGAAGTAAAGCACAAGATTCTATAAGATATGTGTTCTACCTCCTTTTTAGCTGCATAGCTTACCCTTCCCTTACCGCATCAGACACAGTGAGAGTATTTAAATATCCTCGAAAGTAGGGGTCAGTAAAAGATGGTGGTTATTGTTCACACTGCCTGATCAATGGCAGGGGGCTCCTTCCAAGCCAGAGGAACCCGCTGATTAATCTATGGTTCCCTAAGATGAAAGAAAGCAATTTTCTTCAAAAGTTCTATCCATAGTGTCCTTTTTAATGTCATTCTTTCCTTAGATTCCTACAGAGCTCTGTCCACCTGGAAGTTAGAGTAGTAAAAGCAGAATGTTTTAAGTACTATCTGAGAAAATGGTGAATTAGAGCAATTTTGGTTATACTAAATGGTGGAAGCTTACCGTGGGACTCTAGCAAGTAGAAGACATGGAAAGTAGGTGATAAAATGGTCCTGAAAGGCAATGCCTTAGTGAAACTAGCTATTTTTAAACATTTTTTTAAGTTTATTTATTTTTGAGAGAAACAGAGACAGCATGAGCAGGGGAGGGGCTGAGAGAAAAGGTGAGAGAGAATCTCAAGCAGGCTCTGTGCTGTCGGCATGGAACCAGATACAGGGCTCAATCCCACCACTATGAGATCATGACCTGAGCTGAAATCAAGAGTCAGATGCTTAAACAACTGAGCCACCCAGGAGTTCCTGAACCTAGCTATTTTTAATAGACATTTTAGCAAATAACCTTTCTTCACACTGTTTCCAAGTTAAGTTCTTTTCTTGAGGTTTTCAGAGTACCTTCTACACTACCTTCTGATTTGCTCATTGTATCATCCAATTGGCTTATATGTTTATCCCTCTCACTTGGTTAGAAACTTGTCTAGGGCAGGATTGTGTGTGTGTGGGGGGGGGGGTGGTATGGGTTTTAAATTTTGTATTTCCCAGCACCTAGGGAAGGCAATCTGGTATTTGTCAAGAAAACCAAACCAACCAACCAACCAACAAAACACCATGGAGGGCTAATAAAGGAATGCATCTCCTTGTTTCAGTGAAAATAATGCCATAAAACTTTCTGGAACATTTATACTAATCCATGGATGAAAGGATGTAGGTCCTTGACCCGGGGTAAGAATATATTTGCTTTGACAATCTTCCTGAGCCTAGATAACCTTGTTGGGAAATATTGTTTCTCTTACTTTATTATATATCAGAGAGGTAAATCCTTCTTAATGTCAGTAGGGATTATTATTATCTAAATATTCATTACTTTAACACTATTGCAATTAACATGCTTTCTAAGGGGTTATTGGGTTATTTAATATTAGCTATATCATTTATATCAATGGACACTATAAGCTAGGTTGTATTCTAAAAACAATTGACTAATATACCTCACATATTTTTCAACTTTTTGAAAAAAATTGTTTTGAGCTAGAATTTTCCATACTTGGCTTTGAAATAAGAAGCCAATTAATTTTGGAAAGGCTTAGGGAAAAACTGTTCAAATGGTTAAAACCTAGGAAAGAGTAAAAGATATTACTTTTAACTAGTTGAAAGTCAATTTGAATAACTTACACATGGTTGAACTTTAAAAGTCAGAATTTTCCATTATTTAATTTTTACTAAGTACTTCATGAGGTATTTACAAAATAAACCTGTTAAATAAGGGATGGCACAAATAGATGACAGTATTTACTTCAATAAAGGATCTTTTTTCCCCAGTAGGTCTTAATTACTCTTTTGCCATTAAGTACCACCCTTGACCTTATTTTTAAAGTCTGATAGATTCTGTGTTTGCTTTGGACACCAGCATATGCATGCAATATATTTTGAATTTAATTAAGAGTGAAATTGCTATATTGGCCAGTTTCACAGCTATTGTATTTGTATTTACTTAGTAACTTGGGACAAATTTGAGTCAAACTAGTTTTGGATATCTGGGTCTGAAAAATTGGTAATAAGGTAGACATGGGTCAAGTTATGTATGTGTGTATGCTAAAAGGAGATGGTTGTGATAATGTGGTACCTTAGACACAAACTTTTGAAAATTAGTTGATATCCTGTTTATGACTATATAATTATATCTTGGAAACTGTATATGATTAAAGACACATATTAGCTATCACAGTCTTTTTAACTCCAGCTGCCAGTCTTTTGTTTTCTCCAATTTACTTAAACATCAAATACATTGATGTGTGGCTGTGTATGGCAAACATTAGTTTGCTAAGGCTACCATAACAGAATAGCACAAACTGAGTGGCTTAAGCAACAGAAATTTATTTATGGAGGCCAGAAGTCCAAGATCAAGGTGTCAACAGGGTAAATTTCCTTCTGAGTTTTCTTTCCTTGACTTGTAGATAGATGGCCATCTTCTCCTCTGTCCTCACATGGTTGTCCCCCTGTGTTGTTTGCATCCTAGTCTCTTCTTCTTAGAGGATAGCAGTCCTGTTGAATTAGAGCCCACCTGTGTGACCTCATTTAGGATTTCAACATATACATTTGGAAGGAGGGAGCACAACTCAGCTTATAACACATATATACAATTATTTAGCTTGTATAAATGTTTTATATATATATATATATATATATATGCATTTATACTCACACATACAATATGGGATGTGTATAACATGATAGTTATTCATTCATATATGTACAATTGGCCCTTGAACAACACAGGTTAGAGCTGCACAGGTCTTCTTATATGCAGATTTTTTTTTGATAAATATAATACAGTACTGTAAAAATACTTTCACTTCCTTATGATTTTCTTAACATTTTCCTTTCTCTAGCTTACTTTATTGTAAGAATGCAGTATATAATAATATAACATATAAAATATGTGTTAATTGATTATTTATGTTATCAGTAAGGCTTTCAGTTAATAGTGGCCCTTAGGTCCCTGGGGAGTCCAAGGTTCTACCTGGATTTTCAACTGCATGGGATGTGGCACCTCTCACCCCTGTGTTCAAGTAGCAACTGTGTGTATATATATCCAAATAGATCCACATATATACAAAGGAAAATTGACTATATTCATTCATTAATATGCATTAATGAATTTAGAAAATGAAATGATAAAAGATAAAATACCAATATATGCATTTTTAAAATTTATAGAATAATCTAGATTTTGATAATGAACTTTATATGTATGTATCACACTCAATTTGTTATTAACAATTAGATAATAATAATTGAGAAGTGCCCAAAATACCTGTGCAGGTGCTTGCTATCAATCCAAATGTATGAGGAAGTCTTTGTCCTTAGGTTCGAGATCTGGGGTCATTTTTTTTAATGTTTGTTTTAGTTTTGAGAGAGAGAAAGAGAGACCGAGGGGAGGGGCAGAGAGAGAGGGAGACACAGAATCTGAAGCAGGCTCCAGGCTCCAAGCTGTCAGCAGAGCCCGACGTGGTCTTGAACTCACAAACTGTGAGATCATGAACTGAGCCAAAGTCATTCGCTTAACCAACTGAACCACTCAGGTGCCCCAGGTCCAGGGTCATTTTTAAAACCCCCCTGCTACCTAACTTCTTTAATGATACTTGCTAAAACTTTATTTCATAGTCATTGCCGTGTTGTATCCAAATAGCCTCCAGTGCGGGGTATTAAGTTTCCCAACTCCTTCCCTTCAGTCTCTTTTCCCTCTACTTTATTCTATCACCTATCAGGTAAATTGATTTCTCTCCATTCCTTCAGCATGTCATACATGTTTTAATGTGTTTCACCCACCCAAAATATCTATCCCCCCTCTACCTGCAAATCCTCAAGGCCAAGCTTACTCTTATTTTCATCTTTATTCTCTCACTTAATTAGAAAAGATGGATGTGTAGTAGATAGAGACCAAGGTTTGTTTTGTTTTGCCTCCCAAAGAACCTAGCAGAGTTCTGGTCACATGGTAGATGTTGTAAGTACTGATTAATTGATTAATTTGCAACAGGGTAACTAAATTATATAAAATGATCACTGTGAAGGGCATCACAGCCTCTACTTTTTGCTATAGTTAATTTTAAGATTATATTGATTAAATGAACAATAGAAACAAATTACATAGTTTAAGTATTTAAGTTGCCTATTCTAATAGTCATACTATAATATTTGTTATTTTTGCTAGTTTGCATAGTACAAATTCAGCTTTTAAACATCTAAACTTCCCCTTATAAATTCAGATAGTGTTTTCTAGATTAGATATTAAAAATAGTAAATGGTAAATAAAACCTTATCCATGTAACATCAGTCAGTTGTCCACTCTCTCCCCTGTATCATCAGGGTTTTTTTTTCCTATATTTACTGGATCGTTCTTACTGGCATGCAAGCATTCTATAAGTTTTACAAGTATACCTTTTAAGTAAGGTTTTCTGGATCACATGCCCTCCAATAACTACTGCAAAACACCTCACTAGAATTGTCTGTTCCGTCACTTCTCAAATAAGTACAAACTGTTTGGGACTCTTGTTGAAATTTAATTTCTAATTTAGAAGGTATATACTTGCTGCTTTAACAAATTCTCCCAAAACTTAATGGCTTAAAACAATAAAACATGTATTTGCACACAGCCCTGCTGGGAACCTGTGGCTCAGGATCTTTCACATAGTTGTGACCAGTGTGTTGGCCCGGACTATATAGTCATCTCTAGGCTTGACTTGAGGAAGAATCTGCTTCTAAGCTTTCTCCTTTGGCTGTTGCAGGCCTCATCTCTTTGCTTGCTGTTGGCTGAGAACATCATGCCTTTGCTATGTGAGCCTCTTTTTAGGGCAGCTCAACATAGCTGCTTAGTCCAAGACAGATAGACAGGGTAGGGTTAGGGAGAGGATAAACAAGACAAAACCAGAATCTTCTTGTAACCCAATGTCACAAGTAATATCGCATCACTTTGCCTTCTTCTCTTCAAGGGTAGGAGATTACAAGGATGTAAACACAAGGAAAGAAGCAGAGTCATTGGGGGGTTCCATCTTAGATGCTGCCTGTCCAAGTAGATTTGGTGTGGGGTTTGAAATTCTACATTTTTAACGAATTCCTAGGTGATAACTGTTATTATTCTCCAAGAACTTCATTTTGAAAAGAAAGGGTCTACACTTCCTGACTCCAGTTCTACTTTTAATCATCCTCTGTTGGTCACACTCACTCCAATTAGGCTTTCTCACCCTCCACTACACTGAAATTGCCCATGTTGGAGTCACCAATGACTTCCACATTACTAAATCCGGCATTTGAAATAAAATCACTCTTTCTGAAAATCTTTCCTTACTTGGCTTCTGGAACATTAAATTTATATTTCTCCTTAGTTTTTCTGCTAGTTGCCTATCTCCCTGACTATAAATATTACTATATTCCACAACCAACCCTTGGACCTATTTTTTTTTATCTACAGTTAACTCCTAAACAGTCTAATGAAAGCTTATAGCTTTACATTCCAGATATATGCTGACCACTCTCAAATTTACATTTCTGATATGAATTTTTCCCCTAAAATACTGACGTGTTTACCAAGTGCCTCATTGAACATCTCTACTCAGATATCTAATAGTAATTTCAAACTTAAAGTGTCCAAAATAGAATTATTCATACCCCGCGGCCTCCCCCTTCCCCACCAGGCCCAACCTGGCAATCTTGCTTCTCATTTATGTTTGCAAACCAAACAAACAGTACTACTCTCCAATCTGGCTGTTCAGTGAAAACCACAAGAGTCATCCTTGAGTCCTCTCTTACTCTCATATGTAAACAATCATGAAATTGTGTCTGTGTTGCCTCTTTTTATCCCTTGACTTTCTCCATCATTCTCCATCCCAACATCACCACCCTTGTACATACCATTATTATGTGTTACAGAGAGTTCTGATCTTTTTACTATTGATTATAGCTTCTAACCTCTAGGCCAAATGATTTTATTCAACCCATCTTTTTCTACATTCATGGTTTCCTTTAGCCTACAGAATGAAGTTTAGATTCTTTTTTTTTTTCAATGTATGAAATTTATTGTCAAATTGGTTTCCATACAACACCCAGTGCTCATCCCAAAAGGTGCCCTCCTCAATACCCATCACCCACCCTCCCCTCCCTCCCACCCCCCATCAACCCTCAGTTTGCTCTCAGTTTTTAGAGTCTTTAATATTGTTTATAATGCTGTACATAATCTGGCCCCTGATTCCCTCTCCGGTCCCATTTATCTCTTTTTGTTTACCTGTGTTCTAAAGCAGTGCAGGAACTGGGCTATGATATGACACTCCCATTTGACTGTAAGTCTTCATTAAAATGGTTTTTCTTTCTGCAAGGCTCTTCTTTTTCTTCTTTGTTCGGCTAGCCTTCTCTTCATTCAGATTTCAGCTTAAACCTAACTTCTTCCTGGAGGCCATCTTTGATCTCTTAGACTAGGTTTAAGGCACCTATGGTGTAGTGCATAGTGTTATATACTTCCCTATCTTAACAGTCAGTGTATTTTCTACTAATCATTGAATTATCTTTTTTCTTTTTCTCCCATTAAGCTATAAGTTCTGGGGATACCAAGTCAGCAGATGTAGATTCAGGTATTTTGAAGCCTGAAAAATATAACTTTGGGGTCCTCTTTAAGAATATATGTAATTATGGGGGCACCTGGGTGGCTCAGTCAGTTAAGCATCCAACATCAGCTCAGGCCATGATCTCACAGTTTGTGAGTTTCACCCCTGCATCTGGCTCTGTGCTGACAGCTCAGAGTCTGGGGCCTGCTTCAGATTCTGTGTGTGTGTCTCTCTATGCACCTCCCCTGTTTGTGCTCTGTCTCTCAAAAGTAAATAAACATTAAAAATATATATATTTAATTATTTATTTATAATTATTATTTTAATTATATACACATAATTTAAAATACACTCAAGTGAAAATGAGAGTTTTCATTTATAAAAGAAATCACAACAAAGTAAAAACGCTGACAAATATGAAAGCATATGATACTGTAAACATGCTTCCAGAGGCCCTTCGCAGAATCCCAAAGCTTAAGCTTCATTAAATTCCCAGTAAACACACCTCTACAAGTCAGTCTTCTTTAAAACTCTATTTCTAGTGTTGAGAGCAGTGCTTGATATGTAGCAGATACTCAACAAATATTTTGGAATGGATGTATTAACTTTATTTTCACAAATTAGATTACTAAAAATAGATTTTTTCTATGTTAAAAAATTGTTCTTATAATTATTATTTTTTTATTTTTTGCTATGGTCCTATTTCAAATACCAATAATGTACATGCCTGTTAGCATGTCAGTGGGCTCTAAGCAGAAAGTCTATTGTACTTCTTTACCAAATGGAAAAAAAAATTGCATCAAAAATGTATACTCCAATCTTTTAGATTGTATGTATATATATTTGTGTGTGTCTCTATATCTTTATAGAGCACATGTATTAAAACTTTAATGTTGAATTACTAAGATTTTGGTTTTTCAGATATCACCACAAATAAAAACCCTTCAGGGAGAGACCATCTATATTCTGTTTTCTTTATAATATATGTTATAAACATTTATCTCTGAGATAAAGATACCAATATTTTATATAAAACAATGCATAAAATGTTTTCTTTATTCTCAAATCATCCACAAGACACTACTTAAAAGGTTATTTGAATTAAGACAATAACATTGAGTTCAAAAGGTAAGCTATTTGGCTTGCATCTTTAGAGTTGAGTTTGTTAAAATGGAATTAAATTTAGTTAAGTTCCTCTTATGGTAACATTTTAAATTTGCTGAGGGTTGGTAGGCTCATGTCAAGACTGTTAGGGGTGTGTGTGTGTGTGTGTGTGTGTGTGTGTGTGTGTCTGTGCGTGTGTGTGTGTGTGTGTGTGTGTGTGTGTTATAAAGTGCAGCCTTCTGATCAATGCACACTTTTTCCTCCCATTTTCCTAAATACATCATGAAAAAAGGATGAGGTTTCCGCCTTAATTGCTTGTGCCTTTTATTCACATTCCTCTCTCAGCCAGAATTGTGAAAAGAGTGTTAGTAAAAGGCTGCACAATAGAGCTTTTCATTAGGCCCCAGCAAGGCACACAAAGGAAGGCTTTTGGAAAGAGTGAATGCAGGAGTTTAATTTGCAGGTGGAGAGTAGATAAAAGGTGCTGACACCTCTATTCTTCTCTTACTTAGGTGACCCTTACCCTGTTCAGCTGATCCCAACTACCATGGCAGCTGCCGCTGCAGCAGCACCAGGCTTAGGCCCGCTCCAACTGCAGGTAAGTCGGGAAACAATGCAGAAGAGACAAAGGTTAAGTAAACAGGCAAAACAGCTATTATCGTGTTAAAGCAAAATAAGGCTGAGTGGTGATATTTGTCTCACTCTTTTTTTGTTTTTGACTTCCCTTGCACTGATTCTCAACCAAAAGTTGAGTGGTTGACTCTTTTAATTTGTGGCCCTGTTTTCTGTACTAAAGAGAGCTTATTATACATTTTTATCCCCTGGTATGATTTAACAAAACGGTCTCAGGTTTTGCTTTGATTACTGTGTAACATAGTTTCATCACAGACTGGTCCTCATCAAGATAAAAAGAACAAAACTGTCAAAGACATTCACACAGATACTTATGAATCAAGGCAACTTAACAGAAATTACATTTTAAAAAATGTTCAAGACACCCAATATTTTTGACTCTGTAGGTCTTTTTATTCTCCTGCTAATGCCAACTCAGTTGGGCAAGCAAAGAGAAATAAACCGAATAAGCGAGCGCCTAAATGAGCACAACTTTATCCAGGCATTCCAGTTAAGACCTTTTTAGCCCTGAAGAATACATATTCCCATATATTCAAGAATGTCAGTGATAACTTTACCAGATGTCCAAGTGATTTTAGAAATTTTGTCTCCGGAGTTGAAAAGAATATCAATAATATTATATTAAAGATATCTTTCATTAACTATTTAAATCTTTGAATCAGCATCCCTCAAAATCTTCCCTAGCTTCTGTTGTTATGGACTTCATAGTTATGCAATTAATGAGGATAACAAACCATCTAATAATAGAATCAATCACCCCTGTGAGAATTGTGTATTTTCCTTTGCCTGAGAGACACAGTATATCTGTAAACCCAGATATATACCAGTTGTGCTTAATAAACTTAACTTGTATGCACAAAAATGCATTGTCATGATAGATGATCTTAACCTATAAGGAAGAATAGAGTTTTATATTGTAGCATTAAGAGACAAATATATCTGGCCAGCACTGGGGATTGTCAGAAGACCTGACGGGTTTCTGAAAAATCAGTTGAATCTCACAGGAAGAACACAGGAGGAGCTAAGACATACTGTGTTCTACAGAGGTTAATAACAGTCATTCCTAATCTACCTTTTCCACAAAAAGCTACAGTGTGAGTAAGTGTTTCTTTGAGCTGGAAGTATCTTGGGAAGTGTTAGAGCCAAGGAGACAATAAAAGTAGCATAACACTTGTTATCCTTTGAAATGGCATCCAGAAATAATGACAATATGGGAAAATGGTTGTAATCAGTAAAACTTAAAAAGAGTAGTGAAATTAAAGGAAGAGGGAAGCATATCTGGAAATATATTTGAATGTAGAAATAGGAGTTTTGGAGATTTCTGATGTCCATTTTAAAGTAAGTTAGAAAGAAATTGTGGTTTATATACACAATGGAATATTACGTGGCAATGAGAAAAAATGAAATATGGCCTTTTGTAGCAACGTGGATGGAACTGGAGAGTGTGATGCTAAGTGAAATAAGCCATACAGAGAAAGACAGATACCATATGGTCTCACTCTTATGTGGATCCTGAGAAGCTTGACAGGAACCCATGGGGGAGGGGAAGGAAAAAAAAAAAAGAGGTTAGAATGGGAGAGAGCCAAAGCATAAGAGACTGTTAAAAACTGAGAACAAACTGAGGGTTGATGGGGGGTGGGAGGGAGGAGAGGGTGGGTGATGGGTATTGAGGAGGGCACCTTTTGGGATGAGCACTGGGTGTTGTATGGAAACCAATTTGTCAATAAATTTCAGAAAAAAAAATAAATAAAAAGAAATAAAAAAAAATAAATAAATAAAAGTAAGTTAGACATTCTTGTCTCCTTTCACCCTTGGGTTAATGGTGAGAGGAAGCCGGGGCAAGTATGTTTCACTGTAGGATTCTAGTAGAAAGTAGCTTTGTTAGGCAACAATCCAAACTTCTCTTCCTACAGAGATGGTATTAAAGTATTTGAAATTCTTTTATTTCCATCCTTATAATACATCAGATTCCCCTAAAATATCAAGATCTAAAAAAAATCATTTTCAGAACGAGGAAAAGACACCAAATGTATTTGCTCTTGCTTTCACTATAATTTAATCTATAAGTAGAATAAAGATCTTTTTTATATAAGTGACATTGTACCCATTAACATATATGAGTTTTAGTTAGGATCTCAGTAAACCAATACTGTGGTATAACAGGAAAATTAATAATCCAAAACTCTTTTGTGGTAAGCCACTAGCTACTAGTAAAACACATACAGGAGGACCTGGGTAGCTCCGTTGGTTAAGCATCCGACTTTTGGTCAGGTCAGGATCTTGCTGTTCATGAGTTCGAGCCCCTCATCAGGCTCTGCACTGACAGTGTGGAGCCAGCTTGAGATTCTCTCATCTTCCTTTCTCTTCCCCTCCCCCACTTGTGCTTTCTCTCCCTCTTCTCTCTTCCTCTCTCAAAAATAAATGAGTAAAATTAAAAAAAATAAACACATACACATAAACACACATGCAAATTTTTTACTCATGATTTAAAAATGCTACTCAAATGCAAACACATTTCAAACTCATGATATTTGCTAACTCAGTAACCTGCTAACCAAATTATAACAAAAATGCTGATGAATTGGCACTTCTACAAATACTCTCTATGCATCACACTGCTGAAAGAAGTAGCCCGATTCATAAGGGCAGTTATCTATTTCAGACTGCATGTCAATTTCATCCCTCTTTACACAGATATATGTTAATTCAAGCCTCTCATTTTGAACATCTAGATCTAAGAAGGGCCCTATAAATGTATTCCTACTCATGATTGACTTTGCCTACCATTTGTGTTTTCTTTTGAAACAATCTTTGCCTGTCATTGTTCATACTTGGATGACATAGAGTAGAACCACAAATCCAGGATCTTCCTTAAAGAAAGAATGAAGAAGAGTACAGTTATTTTAAAAGATGAGCAAGAGGACGTGTTTTAAATGCAGCCACTTTTTATTACTTAAATATTATTTCATGTTCCTGGATAAAATAATGAAGTTCTAGCCATGTAATAAAATACACCTTATATTTTAAAATCACCTTACTATATACTTTAGGAGCAGTTGAAATAGTCTAAGCATTGTGATGTATTTATTTTTTATAGAGCAAAAAGTGGCTTAATCTGGATTATGTAATTAACATGTTGTGCCAAGGGACTATTTTATTTATTTATTTTACAGTAAGATATCATTCTGTTTCTTCTGCCTTTAAAGTCTTTCCCGAACCTCAGATCCATATAGACAACTATTTTTGACTGTCAAGAGGAAATATATAGGTGTTTACAGACAGTATAAGCTGAATACCAAATGTAACTTACCAGTTCTCTTTCTTGGCTCGAGACCTGCTCATTCTCTGGTCCTAGCAAATGGCTCCACTCCATCTTTGCTCAATCTGGAAACATGAGAGTTATCCTTGTCTCCTCTTCCTCTACATCTGTTCATTCATTGTCTATGCATTCCACCTAATAAATACAGCAAGGATCCATCCATTTTTTTTCCATCTTACCTATTATTACCCTTCTGGTCAGGCTCCCCTCATTTGTTGCCTAATTTACCACAATAGCTCCTGCACTGGTCTTCTGTCTTCATCTTACCCCCTCCGATGCTCTCTCTACTCGATCAGAATAATCTTTCTGATTTTAGAAAATCTGATCATGTCCTTCTCTTACTTGTTTTCAAGTTCTCTGGATCTTTACATGTGGTATTTCCTCTTCCTGGAACCCCATTACCCCACACCTTTACCAAGCCAACTCCTATTTCACTCAGATTGCAAGATAGAACATCACTTTCTAAAGAAATATTTCCTTGTCCCCAGGTCTAGATTAATGTAGCTCTTATGTGCTTCAAGAGCACACTGTATTTCCCCTCTCATAACACTTGTAGAAAAAGTTTAAATTCTACTTTCTGGCTTCTACCAGATGGCAAAATCTATGAAGACAGTGACTCATCATCATTTACATTAACCAAGTGTTTGAAATATTTTATGAACTCAGTATCTATTATATGAAAGGGTGAAAAATGAATCTTAACATCATAATAAGTTAGGTATCTATCTTGCTCAAAGAACTACTCTGCTTTATGATATTGGAATTAAGCTGAATAGTAATGATTAGTTTTCAATATAAATTAATTTTCATCCTTTAAAAAAGACAATAGCCAAATTACAAACACCAAAGGTGTCATTGGCTCATGGAAGAAAAAAAACTAGTAGTTTGAATTCAGTAAGATATATATTGAAATTTTATAATAAAAAAAACTTATTCCCTTTTCATGAAATAACCTTAGGAGAACACTACATGCCTAGCACCATGGTTAGCACTACAGTATTTTCTTTACTTGTATTTAAAAAAATATTTTTATGACAGTTTTGCTCCATACCACCTTATTCAATCTGCTCCAACTACACTAAGGGCTTTGCTGTCCCTTGACATGCCAAGGCATGCTCCTAGCTTCCACCTTAGAGTTTTATATTAGCTGTCCCTCTACCTGAAATGCTCTTCCCTCTGCCTGGAAGGCTCATTCTCTCACCTCATTCAAGAATCTGCTCTGTCATCTCTCTAAGACACCTACCCTAACTAACCTGTTTCAATCACAAAATAACCCTGCCAGATATACAACATCTTCTATTTCCCTTATTCTTTTTTTTCCTATAGCACTTGTTATCTTCAAACATCCTATATAAATTACGTACTATGTTCCTTATTTATTGTCTGTTCCAAATACTCCGTAAGCTTCACCAGAGCAGGGACTGTTATTTTTGTTATTGTTGTTCAATAATGTATCTCAAGTGCTCAGATTAATACCTAGCAAATAGCTGGTACTCAATATATATTTACGAAATGAAAGAAGCTATCATGAGTTAAGGGTAATAATCATTTTAATAATATAACAAGGCAGTATGTCATTAATTTCTGGAACAAATGTTATTAATTTAAAGACCTGGGAACTTTATATTTTTCAGCCCCTATTAGGAGATTCTCAGTATATGAGAAATCCCTAACTCTATCTCTCCTGCTCTTTCTTCCCTTTATCTCATCATAGCCATGGTCTGCTACAAAGAGAATGTGTTTTAGCATTTCCTGAAATTTATGTTATTCCTTTAAAGTAATTAGAATTTATACACACAAAAACAGACCAAACAACTTAACATTAGATTATTCTTGTATGGTTTGTCAATGTATGTACAGACATACATAAGAATATGAACTGCTGGAGGTACTTTGACTCAATATGGCGCACCTTGCCACACAAAACTAAAGTAAGTGATTTCCAGATAATAGAAGAGTGTATTATCAAAATAGTAACTATCTAATTAACAATATCATATTCTGGGTTTACCCTTTTATGTTTCTCCCTCCCTTTCTTTCTCTCTCTCTCTCTCTCTTTTTTCTTTCCTCTTCCTCTTCAAACTACCTGTATTTTTCTTTCAAGAGCCAATGATGCTTTTGGTATTTATCTTCCTGATATTGTCTCTTTTCGGGGGGGGGTTCATGTATGTAGAAAACTAATATAGCTTCATTTCAGTTTCAAAAAGTGAGGATAATTATTTAAGCCAAATAAAGTTACACTTTGAATCTTTTGGATGTTTGGACTGGTTAAAATCAGCTAAGCGAATCATCTATTTCTAATTAATGAAACCAAATAATGGCAACAGTGCATCTGACATTCATTCCTCATATTCATTGTCATTAATTTGCATTTTACTTAATGGACATCATGAATTTTTTAACAGTAATAGTTATAATGTAGTGTACTATTTCTATTTTTTAGCTAGGCTTCTATGATTTGAAATTAGAAGGCAATATTTATCCATTTATTTCTCACTTTATAAATACCGTATTTGTGTTGGCCAAAAGATGGTTGCCACCTGTTCTACCTATAGGAAGCCAAAAATGTTGACTCCAACCAATGATTAATAGTGATAAGCAAAGGAAAAAACATTGAGATTATCCTTGGATTGTCATATTTTACTCAAAATAAGCAAGTAGCATTCATTCAAGATTTTTTACTGAATTAGTGAAACTTTTTAATGAATTCAGTAGGATCATTTTTTAAATTCATAATGGTATTTTTGGAAGAAAGCCTCAAAATTACAAGTTGCCATAATTGAAATCTCATGGGCTATCATTCCAGTAACTGGTATCATCACTAACATGCATTCTCTGGGGTTGAGAAAATGAGAGGTGTCACGTGATCACGTTAGAGAATGAAACATACAAAATATCAACGGAAATCAGTCTTTTTTCATAGCTATCAAAGGTGCATGCAAGTCCTAGTGGAAATGGCTTAAGCTTCTGTGTGACAGACAGTAACATCAAGGCAGACATGGATAAAAAACTGAAGTTCATCTTTTTATCAACCTCCTGCCAGTCTCCGAAGGAGCTCAATAATTATGACAGGACACAGATAAATGCTTCCTATTTCCCACAGCACTGTAAGTGACTGAGCATGGCTTTATGTATCTGACCAAGAGAAACACCCAGAAAATCAATAAGGGAGAAATAACCATATGGAGAGGTCTGGATATGAGGAATTTTACCTTCTTATTGAAAGAATTGCTTACAAGGATGGTTTTTTCTCTTTACCTACCTACACACTGTACTATTCAGCGTAACTTTTAGGTCCTTGTCATGTTCATACAGGGTGAAAAATGCTCTACTGCTCCTCATTTCAGTTGCAACCCTGGTGTGCTGTTTGCTGTTGGACTTCTGTCTGCATGAGTGAGATTTCTTGCAGGTTAGAAGAGTGAATTCCCTCTTTGCGTCTCCCTTCGACCCTGAGCCTGCAGGGCAGACAGACAGAAGCACACATATGATTAATACAGCACAGCTGCAAGTGTGAGTCATTTGCATATGTATTAATAGAGGCAAAAAACCCAACAATTAAATTATATAGAGACATCCTGCATACTAAAGAACATATGCAAATAGGCCTGAAAAAGTGCAGCCAACATTTTCTCTGACTTTTCCAAGCCCATATGGGCTAGAGTCAGAACCCAGCAGTGTTCAAGAATCTCCTTTAAGGAAGAACCTGGTAGGAACTACTTTCATACTTATTACCACCCCTAGGGTTCCCGGGAGCTGTTTTGACATTTGGACAATGGAGACAGTACAAGCAGTGTCTTTTTCATGCTATTTCTGTATTTTCTTGTTTCCAGCAGCTTCATGGTGTGTCATTACATGCTAACAGAAACATCAGTACATGTGTGCTTTTCCATAGTACCCGTTTTTATCATAATAGCCAATCAAATAAATGATAAAATTTGCATTGTATTTGAAGTCCTATCATCACCCTACACTAAAGTAATACAACTATCGTCAGTGCCAGATTTTCTGGTCACAAGTCAGTCAATGCCCATTACTTGATGGCATTCTGTGTTCTCTTAATCAAAACATACGTAGGTTACTCTGACATGTTTTGTGGCTAATTACCATACGTAAAAGGATTGTGAGGCTCAAGGCCAACAGTAAATTATCCATTCCTAGGACTGGATAATTTAATACAATATCAATGTATTAAAATTTTAAAAAGTGTACAGGTTTTTCATTTTATTGAAAAAACAGAAACTACTCAATTTTCTAGTCGTGGCTATATCTATGTAAGAAAGAGCAACTAACATTTTTCAGATTCACAGATTGTATTTATACAAGAAATTTATTCTTCAACCTAATTGTCAATTGACCTTATATTATGAGTATTCTTTAATTATTCAAGGAAACTTTTATGAAGACAAATTCAACGTTAGGAGTAGTATTTCACATAATTGCCTTGATAGGACCGATAAGAATCTTGAACCTAAAGAACCCTGATGAAGACAGATGCCTCTTAGGAGGAGCAAATGCTGAGGTTTGTTGGTACCAGAAAACTGTTGAATAATATCCATTCTTTGCCATGGTGAAGTCTCAAATGGCGCAACTGGAACATGTAAATTGCATTACCTACAACTGGTAAACATAGGACAGAAGTCTGTAGTTAATATATGCAGAAAAATTTAGTCTCTTAGCAGAGGATAATTAGGAAACAGAAAGACTAAAGGAAAAATTTTTATTATATTAAGGCATTGTCTTTGGATTAATATTTTAAAAGGCACTGTTGCCTAATGAGAGGCATTGTGACATAATGGTTGAAAATGTGGTACCTGCAGCCATCCATGCCTTAAAGAACTATTATTCTGTTATTCACCAGCTCTGTGACTTCGGACAAGTTACCTAACTTCTCCATGCCTTAATTTTTTGTCTGTATAATGTAGGCATAAATGATATCTTTTTGTGAGGGTTAAATGAGGTAATACATATAAAGTGTGCAAAGCAACAAAAGTGTTAATTACAGTTTATCAAATATTATGTGCTAGGTAATAGTAAATGCTTGGTATTATTAGTTGTTTAATAACTGTTATTCACTGAAATTAAAACTATTTCTTTTTTTTTTAATGTGTATTTATTTTGAGGGGAGGTGGACACAGAGAGAAGGGGAGAGAGAATCCCAAGCAGGCTCCACACTGTCAGGGCTCAATCCTGTGACTCTGGGATCATGAGCTGAGCCTAAATCAAGAGTCTGATGTTTAACCCACTGAGCCACCTAGGCACCCCTAAAACTATCGCTAAAAGGAAATCTCACAAATTAGGATTTGGCAGACTTATCTTATGTGCATTCACTTTGCAGGTCAGCAGGTAAAGCAAGTTAGTAAAATTGAGGCATATCATCCTATTTATGAGGAAATACTTACATTCCCCTGTGTGGTACAATTTTAAGACCCATCACAAGAATCTATGGGAAGCAATGAGTTTGCTTATCCCACCAAAATATAAGAAGTTACTTGGAGCATAATGTTCTGTATTTTGCTGTTACTCACTCTTTGTCTCAATATTTATATCTATAAAATAAGAATAATGCCTGCGGCACCTGGGTGGCTCAGTCGGTTAAGCGTCTGACTTCGGCTCAGGTCATGATCTTGTGGTTCTTGAGTTCAAGCCCTGCGTCAGGTTCTGTGCTGACAGCTCAGAACCTGGAGCTTGCTTCAGATTCTGTATCTCCCTCTCTCTCTGCCCCTTCCTAACTCATGCTCTCTCTCTCTCTCTTTCTCTAAAAAATAAACATTAAAAAAGTTAGAAAAGAAAAAGAATGCCTCCTGTTGAGTCCTGTTTTTCCATGGGTGTAATGCAAATGGACTGTCTCAATGAGCTGCCCACGCTATTCTAAATAAATACCTTATACTATTTAAAATAAGTTATTTACATAGATGCCTTTAATGTAATATGCAGTTTTAGATAAATAATATAAAAAAGATTTTCTGGTATCACCCTTCAAAAGTCATATCTCTTTTTTGAGGTATATTGATAGAATATTTACTCTTATTCTTATTCTAGAGTAAGAATACTCTTACTCTTATTCTACTCCTCTGTTGTCTATATATAGATACTAAACTATTTCTCTTATAAATCTGAGAAAATTTATAAACTTTGTATGACTTTCTTTAAAGAAAAAATTCCTTTGGTTTCAAACTTGAATGTGGAAGCAAATTATTTTTATAAACCCCATAGTATCCTAAAAATTTTATTTACTCAGAAAATATTTATTCTTTGTAAGCTCTTCAGCTAAGCATGTTAAGGAATGCAAAGATGAGTCAATTAAGAATCCTTAATGGATTATCGAGAAGCCTGAAATTTAAAAGAATGAATGCCGTGTGAAAGTGGAGTAAAACTTGAAGAAAGTCATAAAACCTCCTTTCCTATCAAGTATATTCGAAATGGAAAGGACCTCAGAGACCATTCATTGAAAACCATTATTTGAAACTATTCACAGGAATCCAGGCAGCTCCAAGAACCCTAAACGATAACATTCACTTTTGTATGTTTTATAGATCTAGTTATACAGGCTAAGATTGTTTGAATGAAAGAATCTGCTGCTAAAACAAAATTTTAAAACCATTCTTTTAGTCCACGTCCATAATTTTACTGATGATGCCATTTGGACTCTAAGTGGTGACCTGGCTAAATCCAATTATTAGCAGAAGTGTACCACCTGGGATCCTAGCAACTGAAAGCTAAATCTAGCTTGTTCCCATTTTACCATGGTATCCTTAAAAATAAACTCATATATTCGTATATATTATTTTAAGTAGGTTTTTTTTTGTATAAAAGGGGGAGAAAAATGGCTGTTTTTGCTTTTAGACTATTAAATTAAGGATGAATAAAACAATGGGTAGGATTTGCATACTAGTAACAATGACAACCTTCTGAATTGCTTTCATTTTGCTGAGTTCAGTGATTGTGCTCTGTGAATTAATTCTTTTGTGAAAAGCTATTGAAAGATCAAGAAATTTAGAAAACAAAACAACAGAGAAGCATGCTGTTTCATATCTATTTGTTCATAGAAGGTTCAAAGTGGGATTGTTTATATCACAAGTCTTGTTGATATTTTATTTGCTTCTCAGAAGAAAGATAGTATTCAAAGATGATTATATAATCATGCAGATAAGATTTTGTAGTCATGAAAGAACTGTTCTGAGAGAGAGACCAAGGAGAAAAATCACATTACAATATTGAGCTGTGTGTGGTTGGCAAATGTCTTCAGGAGACTTGAAAATAGAGCCCTGTTTGCTTCCTTCAGATGAAAAACTGAAGCCAGTCCCATATATTTCAAATTTGCTGTTTCCTGTGGAAGTTTCTCAATATTGTCCTGCCAAACTGAGGGCATGCAAAGAAAGGTGAGGAGGGTGGGAAATGAACCCTTAATAATTTCATATTTCTTAATCCTGACCTTTACTTTAATGTCATACTCCTTTTCTTACCTAGCTACTGTTTGGATAAAGGAGGTAGACAGGAAGAAATGGAGGAATAGATTCAAAGTATGCTCGTGGATGATTTGCCACGATGAGCATTGGGCCAGCATAATTAATGCCTCCAACATGAACATTACAACAGCAGTCTCTTCCTTTTCCCATTATTAAAACTTCTTCAACATAGAATGGAAAAAAAAGTAATAGCGATAGTGAAAATTGCAATCACTTCCTTTTAGGAATGAGGCAGAACTATATAGCAAATGTTGTCCATCTATGGTAGTTGCTTTAAGATAAGTTTCCATTGGAATTTTATACTGTGCCCTACAACTCCAGCCACTTCAAGTACGTGCTCAAAATATTTTTCATATGACTAGTTTCCCTCTATCCCTCTAAATTAGCTCTTTAGTTGTAAAGGAATCTTAAGTTATTATAAACCATGCACCTAAAACATTTGATTAACATAGAAGTTATGCCAAGACACTTAACCAAACAATAAAAAAAAAAAGCTAGGCCCTATGTGTCTTCATTTTTATTCCTTCTTCATTTGATTCATCTTTTATCTGGTTTATTTCCAGAGCAATTTTAAACTTAGATGTTTTAGTGTCACCTTAGACACAGGCTAGCATCAAATACATTATGAAACCATAAAGTATCCTGTCATAGATTCAATCTTTGCTTTGTAACTATTTAGTAGTATGCGGCATAGTAACTAGTTAGATGACTTGAATGGCTTTAGCTGTTTTTCCTCCTTTTTGTTAAACGTATTCCCCAAACTTGATTTAAATATTTTTAACTATTTAAATAAATCTAACAAATAAATAATATGCAAATGTTATATACTATATAATGAATTATGGGCTTTTGTTTTATGAGACACCTTGTTTGTGTGTCTGTGGTCAAGGTACTCAATACCTTAGTCTTAGTTTCTTCACATGTGAAATTTGCTAATATTCTTCCTGCATGGCAAAGCTAGTGTAAGGTTTAAATGAGATACTGAATACAAAATGTTTAGTATAGCATAAGCTGTCAGCCATCATTAGCTGCTGTCATCCTCATTATTATCTCCTAGGTTCAAGTACTTACCCTTGTCAGAAAAGAGCCTAACAAATTATTTTGTAATTTAAGCCAGAAAGTAATTGTCTAGGATATAGCAATTATGTCTTACAGTACAAGGAGTATGGTTATTGTAGAAATCCATCTTGTTCAAGTACTTGATGCAAGCAGAATGTCTTTACGAAAATAAAATACGTTTTTAAAATAATCTTTCTTGTACATGTAAGACTACAAGAAACCTATGTTTCAGTTCTTCCTAAAAATAAATAGAATCTATCTCTCTAATGTTTTCATTCCACGTGAGTTACTAGAGCTTTTATGGCATTGGCAATCATTTGGGAAAGGAACGAGCTTTTCCTTTTGAAGGGATGTGCTACTGGAAAGTTGTAGTGTTTGTTACAATGAAGAGAGTTTTACAACATGGAGAGTTAGGGCATAAGAATAGTTAGGGCATAGAAAAGGCAGCCAAAGTAGCTTATCTAACCATCATTATCCCTCTAACGACCCAAATTGTTCAACAAATAAGGGTTCTAGTCTCGCCTGCCTTTGAAGTGATGTAGGAGTCTGGTCTTGAATCATTTAATCTGTTATGACTCAAGTTTTCTTATTTGTAAAATGCATATTACTGTCCTACCTCTAGCTGTCCTACCTATATATAATGGAGGAAGGAAAAAAATGAAGCAAAAAAGGGACTAGTGAAAGTAACCAGTAGCCCCAGAAATCCCCAGAAGGAGCCTTTGCACCTTACAAGTGGACTTCTCTGATTTATGGACACGTTTATTCATATGCTGTCAAGGAAAACATGAGACAAGGGTAATGATGCAATTATTGATCTGAGACGTTCAAAAGAAATGCTTTACACACTTGAAAATAATCAAGCTAGCTCTGAAGATCCGATTAGGCAAGAAAGTTTTATTTATTCCTATTAGGTAGCTCCATGGAATGAGAAGATAGATGAGCAGGTCAGACCAGGACTAGATTGCCCAATAGACAACCTAACAGCATACTTAAACACAAGAAAGGAAGAGCTATCTAGATACAAATAAATAAAAATTTCACATAAAATAACTTCATGGCAGTAATCAGAATACTGTCATTTTTTAATTACAGTCACGGTGTTTGGACACTACCAACTTTTTTTGTCCTTAGGGCTGCTAAAGGTTTTAAAATAGGAACATCAGGGCGCCTGGGTGGCTCAGTCAGTTGGGTGGCTGACTTCGGCTCAGGTCATGATCTCGCAGTCCGTGAGTTCGAGCCCCGCATCAGGCTCTGTGCTGACAGCTTGGAACCCAGAGCCTGTTTCCGATTCTGTGTCTCCCTCTCTCTGACCCTCCTCCGTTCATGCTCTGTCTCTCTCTGTCTCAAAAATAAATAAACGTTAAAAAAATTTTTTTTAAATCTGTTTTTTTTTGGGGGGGGGGGGGGCGTCATGCCTGGGTGGCTCAGTCGGTTAAGCGTCAGACTTCGTTCGGCTAAGGTCATGATCTCGCGGTCCGTGAGTTCGAGCCCTGCATCAGGCTCTGTGCTGACCGCTCAGAGCCTGGAGCCTGTTTCAGATTCTGTGTCTCCCTCTCTCTCTGACCCTCCCCCAGTCATGCTCTGTCTCTCTCTCTCTCTCTCTCAAAAATAAATAAACGTTAAAAAAAAATTTTTTTAATTAAAAAAAAAATAGGAACATAATTCTAAAAATCAACCTTTCTGGGGGGCCTGGGTGGTTCAGTCAAGTGAGTGTCCTACTCTTGATTTAAGCTCAGGTCATGATCTTCTGGTACATGGGATTGAACCCCACATCAGGCTCTCCACTGACAGTGCGGAGCCTGCTTGGGATGGTCTCTCTTTTTCTCTCTCTCTCTCAGAATAAATAAATAAATATTTTTTAAAAGTTAAAAATTGACCTTTCTGTTCCTGTTTGTCGGAAATCTTTCTCTTTGTTTTTACTTTTGTGTCTCCTTTTTTTTTCCCTCTTCACTTAACTTTTCCTATGTTCTTAGCTGCCCTCCTGTGTTAATCCTTCTTTACCTCTTTCTTCCCCTCTTCTCTTTTCTTCAGGTCTTTTCTCTTCTCTTGTTTGTCAAGATCTGAGGCTGTAACCACTTTTTTATTCTCCCACAACAGTGAAAAAGTGGGGAAATTATCTTTTTTGGATGTATTTGCTTGTTGACTAAATAATTACAGGAGTAATCCAGATATGAGCAGAGGAGTCAGAAATTGGAATTAGGAATATTCAAATGGCAAGGTTGGAAACTATCAGAGGAAAGTATATCTGGGCCTTTTTTCTTTTGCTCTAAATAGAATTCATAACATTCTAAATGATCTCAGAAGATCCTAGCCTATTCATTTTCTCTATTAATAAAACCAAATATGTCAATGATACAGGCTTCCATTCAGACCAGAACACCAACAGTTGAAACAGTCCTGTTTTTACCCACCCTCCCATTAGAATTGGTATGTTTTCAAACTATGCTTCATAGATTGGGAAAGAAGCGTGAGTTCTCTTGGAAAGGAAACATGTAGATGTGAAAGCTCTGCTCATTATTTTTATACTAAGAAAGTACAGCACAATTGGTTTCTTAGCATCAGTGGAAATGGAAAGAACTGCTTTTCACCTTGTTTATTTAATAGTCTACTCTCAGTACTTTATACTCCTATTAGCTCAAATGGTGGGTGGTAACCCCTGGCTAGCTGCTCTCCTGCACACTCAAACAATTTGTAATTCATTTTTATACCCATATGGAGATATTGGAGATACAGAAAGATCAGGACTTAATTTTATAATGTTTTCAAAAATCTTTGTAATCTACAGTGCTAGCAAATTGTCACTTTTCCTGTCTCTTTCTTGGGAAGGAAGGCCCAAGTGTTTCAGAATTATAAGTCAAAGTTGTTGAATAAGAATCTTTCCATTTTTACATGGTATCTTCAATTGTTTTTTAATTTCTAAAATGAACATCTAGTAAAATTGACTATTTTGGATGCACAATTCTATGAATTTTCACCATCACTCCCACCACCACTACCATCACCACCATGTCAGGAAACAAGACAGCTTCATCACCCCTCAAATTCCCTCATGTTTTTAGCCACCTGGGAAAGAAGTTCTGTCATCGACTGCCCAAGGAGTTGAAACCTAACTGTGACAAGACAGTCAAAGCTAAGAGGAGCAAGCTATCTTCTAGTTCAGCAGGCATCCTTGTAAGCCCACTATTTTAATATGGCTTTCAGCTCTGTCTGCTCTCCTTAATTCCAGCATTTCTTTGTTCATGCTTTGTTCATTTGGATATTTATTTATTTATTTATTTATTTATTTATTTATTTATTTTGAGATAAATAGAGAACATGAGCAAACAGGGGAAGGGCAGAGAGAGAGAGAATCCCGAGCAGCAGTCTCCACGCTGTCAGGGCAGAGTCCCATGCAGGGCTCAAACTCTTGAACCATGAGATCATGACCTGAGCCAAAGTCAAGAGTTGGATGCTTAACCAACTGAGCCACCCAGGCATCCTTATTTGGCTTTTTTTTTTTACAGTACCTTCTCCACTGATTTTGTTGGACTTAAGTATTTAATTTCTGCATTTAAATTTATTTTTTAAAATTTTGATTGTGATCCAAGCTTTGCTAATTTTTATTAAGCTTCCATAGATTTACTTTTTGTTATGGTAAAATATACATAAACATAAACTTTACTATTTTAACCATTTTTTAGCACAGAGTTCAGTGGCATGAAGTACATTCTTGATGTTGTAAAGCCATCACCACTTCCCATCTCCACTACTTTTTCATCATCTCAAATGGAAAGTTCATACCCATTAAACAATAACTCCTGATGTTTTCACCAGCACCGACCCCCAGCCAGTCTCTGGGAACCACCATTCTACTTTCTGTCTCTATGAACTCTCTATTTGAAGTACCTCATGTAAGTGGAATCATACAATGTTTGGTCTTTTGTGTCTGGCTTATTCATTTAGTATAATGTTTCAAGGTTCACCCATGTTGCAGCATGTCAGAATTTCCTTCCTTCCTTTTTAAAGCTGAATAATATTCTGTTGTTAGTATATGCTACCTGTTGTTTACCCATTCATCCATTGACAGATATCTGGGTTGTTTTCACCTTTTGCTATCATAGATAATGTTTCTATGCACATGGATGTACAAAGATCTGTTTTAGTCCCTGCTTTCAAGTATTTGGGGTATATACCCGGAAGTGGGATTTCTGCATCATCTAATAACCTTAGGTTTAATTTTTTGAGGAACTGCCATGTTTTCCACGCCATTTTACATTTCTACCACCAATGAACAAGAGTTCCAATTTCTCCACATCCTTGCCAACATTTGTCATTTTCTATGGTTTTTGCTGTTTCATTTTGTTTAACTTTGATAATAGCCACACAAATGGGTGTTAGGTGATACCTCACTGTGGCTTTGGTTTGCATTTCCCCAATGATTAGTAAAATTAAACATCTTTTTATGTGCTTATTGGTCATCCCTATATCTTTAGAGAAATGAGAATATCCTTTTTACAAGAGTTTCTGGGAACTGACTCTTGGAGAATGTTTGCTTTTTCATTGTTACCACCTTAGGTGAGCCTTTAATATTTGTTGATTGAGAGAGGGATACATAAATGAATGAATAAAAGAACAGGACCTATTACCCTTTATCATCCAGAGCATCTGAGTCTTAGAACTGGATTTGCTATGTGGGGCAGATTTCTTACTTTGCTAGGCTACATTTTCATAATCTATAAACAGGGATAGTAATATCTGACCCTTAGAATTGTTATGCAGATTAAATACTATGCAAAATGCATTTAAATTAGTGACATACCAACAGGAAATTAATTTGCTAATAAAGATACCTTAGTGCTTATAATTATCTGCTATGTTTAAGTTTCGTAATACTTAAATGCTGATTCTTTGTTTCGTTGTTAATGCTAGGAACACCCTCTTAAAATAATCTGTAAATTTTTTAAGTATAAACTTCACAGGAATTAGTTCAATATCTTTCAAGAAATATTTATTGATTAAATTGAAGAATGATGAATGAATGCATATGTGTACACACATATGCTCACACATATATGTGTGTGTGCCCGTGCGCACACACATGCACACACACACACAACTTTAAGTTGTATTTGGCTCATATAGATTAAAAGTTTCACTATGTGGCTTTTCTCATTATTAGTAGCGAATCCAAAATACTGTATTGCCTCCAACTCTATTGGATTGATATTTAAAGAACTGTGACGTCTGGCAAATTTTTGTTTTGTTTTGATGGCTAAAATAATAAACTGTAGGTAATTCTATCTGATTTTTGCTTCTGTTTTTTTCTGATTAATTCCATTGAATTAATAACACCATACCTTTTACTTTCTGTTAATAAAATAATAGTGATAATATTTACTAATTAAACTAATGAGACTGTGGTGTGGCATTTATAGAAGATTTTGTGAACCTTTTGTTAAAGTTTGTGGAAGTGTGAAATACTATAGAAGTACAAGATCAATGGTAAGTCAATTTGATGTTGATATACCCTAATGGGTAAATTTTCCCAATCATATGAGAGAGAACACTACTGAAAAATGTGTCCCCTATAGTAAAGTATTTTTACTTTAAATCAGATTTACTTTATCTTCATTTTTTTTTCTTTTATCACCTTTTTATTTTCAAACTGGCTGAGATCTGAGGTCAGTGTTCATATACTAATTTCAACCAAACATAGACGTGTAGGATCAGAAGAGGAATAAGAGATGGTCCAAATAAAAAAGAGAAATGTTAGATTTTTTTAAAAAAGCTAATTTGTCACTTCACTCATTGAGTATGAACTGAATAGACTTCTAACCCTTAAAATACTTTTTTTTCCCTCTTTTTATTGCCTGGAATCTTAAGAGCTTTATCATTTGCAGTCATAAAATGAAAATATACACCAAACCCTCAAAGGGCAAGTATGAAATTAAATTATATTTGGGCAGCTGTAACCTTTTAAAACGATCAGATTCCAGTTAATGTATTTCTTCCTGTTCCAAGTGCTGCCATAGTGTTTGATGGTGGGAAGCAGTCCAAAGGGCATTGGGAGATAATAAATTCACTGTAAATTTCACCCCAAGGCATGTCTCGATACACCAAGGCCTCCATTTAGCAAGGCTGACCTAAAACTCTTGTCACATCCAAAGGTCATTTAGGTTGGGGTTGGTGTGTCCCATCTATCTTTCCTTGATGTAAAGAGTGACAGTTGAAACAGGATTGAGCTCATAAACAGTCATCTGAATATGAAAAAGAAGCTAGCTTTGGAGTAGGAGGGGAAAGTGAAGAAAGAACTACCTTTTACAGGAGAACTGGCAAATGCTGTGCTTTTTGCAAAGTCAATGAAGGGTTGACATGATCTTGTAGCTTCTGTTTCAGAGCAATCATTAACTTGAAAGAAAGGGGCATTACTGGACTGGGTTGATTTAGAACATACTCTTCTTTCTTTTGTTTGTATTTGTTTCCAAAAGGGTAATTTTTAGTAAGTATTTTTTAAAAGAATCTAATATTTCCAACCTCCTTTTACTTTAGAATACCATTACTCCTTTCCCCCTTTAAATATGTTCTCTTGAGTTAATGTACAAAATGAACCAACACATGGGAACACATTAGAAAAAAATGTTTTAAAGAAATAAAGCGTAATGTGGTACTGGAAAACAGTGTTTGGTTTTTTCTTCTTTCTGTTGCCCTCTTAATTATTATACTTTTGTGGTAAAATATGCATAAAAATAAAATTTATCATTTTAACCATTTTTAAGGGTACAGTTTAATAACATTAAATCCCTTCAGAATGTTATGTAACCATCACCACTATTTACCTTCAGAACTTTTAATCATCCCAAATGGAAACTCTGTACCCATTAAATAATAACTCTCCATTATCCCTTCCCTCAGCCCCTGGTAACTACTTTTTTTATGTTTTATTTATTTTTGAGAGTGAGAGCACAAATGGGGAAGGTACAGAGAGAGAGGGGGACGTAGGATCCAAAGCAGGATCTTAGCTGATAGCAGCAAGCCAGATGCGGGGCTCAAACTCATGAACCGTGAAATCATGAGCCAAAGTCAGATGCTCAACGCACTGAGCCACCCGGGTGCCCCCGCTGGTAACTTTTATTATACTTTCTGTCTCTGTGGACTTACCTATTTATATAAGTGAAATCATGTAATGTTTATCCTTTTGTGTCTGGTTTATTGATTTCAAGGTGTACCCATGTTGTAAGCATGTATCACTCATGCTTACCTCACTTCTTCAAAAGCAGTATTCATTTACAAATATGAAGAGTAATGGATATATAAATTCCCAATCATAATAACCACAAGTCACATATAGTGTCACATATGGGGGCATATTAGACAAGTACTAGATAGATAGAAGGAAAGATTAAAGTCTAACAAGTCTTTGGGGAGGAAAACATTTAAAATCCTATCATTAAGGCAGAGATCTCTGTTCACTGATGTGTTCTAAGTGTCTAGAACAGTGGTTGGTAAATAATAGGTGCCCAATAAATAAATACTGAATGAAGCAATCAATTTAAGGCAGGAAAGCAGAAGTTAACAATTGTTGACTATTTCTCTGGACTATTCTGATGATATATGAGAAGTATGTTGTGTGCGATTGAAAAGGAAGCTTGCCATGATTAGAAGAACTAATGAGAGTCAAGACACATTGTAAAGGCAAGGTACTATTAGAGTGTGTTTCTATTATTGTAATTGATTTAAGAGTAATGTGTGGTGTAGGTAGTGCAAATGACTCATTTTTAATGCATTTTTCTTATTCTTTTTTAAATTATCCAAAAGAACCAAGGTTAGTGACTATGAATTGAATAAAAATATAAAGTTTTAAATATGATTAAATTCTCCACAGAAATTATACAGGAAGTGGCAAATATTGAAATAAGGATGAGACTAAGAATGTTGAAAAGTATATAGCCAGACTTATTCTATAATTGATTTTGAATCAGTTTTAAATCATGTAAAAAAGTGATTATGTTAATCTTATTCCATTAAAATGGGGGGTAGATGTATCAAACCCTTCCAATCAATTCTCATATTATAGCTAGACTAGTCTTGTAGAAATGCAAATCTAATTATGTCATTCCTCTTCTTAAACTATTACGGCTTCCCATCTAGCTTTTTGAGCATCTCTCCCACCACACTAGAGTCTCACTGGCCCCCTTCCAGTACTCTGCTTTTGTCATGATCTACCCTACCAGTAGCTTGTTTTGCTAGTACTTTTTCCTACTCCATGTACACAGTTGCATCCTCTCATTCTTCTGACCCCTAAGTAATCGTATTTGTAGAGGAGCCTTTCCCAATCTGTCTGACCGTATCATCGCTCTCTCTTACATGCCCTTAAAACACCATGATTGAGAAGCAGACCAAACTGAACCTTTTTTTTTTTCCAACTGGCAGTGGCCAAGAAGAAGGAGGATGAAAATGCTAGGAAAAATGTCCTCTTGGGTGCTTCTCATGTCTTTTCCTGCACTACAGCTGCCGTAAGATAGTTCTTATCATAAGAGCCCAGGCTCTGTCAGAAGTACTGTTAGAATTGCCCTCCCTGGCCTTGTCCAACTCTTTGCCCAAAAGACCCAAACCCTACTACTGTATTTAAATGACCAGAAAAGATGTTCATAAGGAATTGGTTAAGAGTTATGGACTTTAAAGTCTTGGATTCTACCCTCAGCTTTACCTCTGACATATGTGCCTTAGGACAATGACTTTTACTTTTCTCTGTGCCTCAGTGGCCTCCTCTGCAAAATAAGAATAGTGTCTATTTCCTAAGCTTCCGAGAGAGACAGCATGGGCCTGGCACCCAGTAAGAGTCCTATACATTTTAGCTATTATGGTTATTTTTGCTGCTATTACCATTCTGTGTCCAGATTTCTCTCAAAATTTAGATAAATTTATGTAGTCAAATAACCAACACTAATATAATATCTAATTTTCTCTTAGTCATAAAAGTTTACGAGAGAAAATGAAGGAAAAAATAAGGGACAAATCCATAGGAAGAAGTGTTTTTAATTCTAACCCATCATATGTGCTGTCTGTTGGTACCAGCTATTGAACAAAATAACTAGCGAAAAAAATTTTAAATGGCTGTGCTTTCTTCAGGGAGAGTAGAGTTCTGTCACTAGTGATGCAAGAAGTCTTTTTTCTTGAAGCCTTTTAACCCCTGGGCTTGTAAACTATCATTGGCTCAGAGGTTAGGGAAAATCCCTGTTTCCATTGGCAAGCAGTTAGGGAAATCCCACTGCAGTAGAGAGAATTCATCACATAACGTTTAAGTTTGGAAAGCCTTATTTTTTTTAATATTTTTATTTTATATTTTTATTTTTTTTATTTTTGAGAGAGACACAGAGAGTGCAAATGGGGGAGGGGCAGAGAGAGAAGGAGACAGAGATGCACTGTCAACGTGGAACCCAGTGCGGGGCTTGAACTCAAAAACCGTGAGATCATGCATGACGTGAGCTGAAGTTTGACACTTAACCAACTGAGCCACCCAGACACCTGGAAAGCATTTTTAATAGTAGCATTGTTATCCCCATATGGTAAATTTGTATGACATGTAGTAAAAAGGAAAACTTTAGGGGATACCCAGACTTCTGAAACTACTAGTTGTTTTATCTTTGTCAAGTTTTTGAACCACCCCCACTGCACACACAGACGTGTTATGGTGATCCCTGAAATAGCATGCAGACTTCTAGCAAAGTGAGTGGCACTTCGTAGTCACTGAGAAAATCATGGCTCTTGCACTGCCTCTCCCCATATGTGCCAAGTATTTTCAAGCTTCCAGCAAGTATGCAATCTGGAAGTAGGTTTTTTTACAATATACAAAATAATATATAGTCTGATTTAATATGACTTAACACACAATTTCTCTTTTTTACTGAATAAAAATGCTCACTATTTTTAATGTTTTGATTATTATAACATGCCACCCCCAATGTATTGGGATAAAATGAGCAATTATTTCACAATTATGAACTTAGTCAAAGGTAAGCATTTGCTTTAAAGGTCTTTCTGATAATACCCAGCTTTCTTATAGTAAATAAAAATATGTGATAACAACAGAGTTTTTCCCCTTGATAAATAAGCATTTCTCCTCTTATTGTTACTTTCAAAGGATTTTCAGCAGTGCCTTTTCTCCCCCTATAAATTAAACTAATTAAAGCTATGAGGGTAGTCACTGATATATAAAAGATTTGCAGACCTTTCCAGCCAGTGTCCCCTTTACCTTGGCAAATGGAGATGTATTTACTGGTTAGTGACCTCAGGAATAGATGCAGAGCGTTCCTCCTCCCACAGTCATGAGCAGAAAGTCTGGAGCGGCATAAAAAGGGTCAATCGAATAGGTCATACATCATATGGGGAGGCAGATGTTGGAACATATTGTAATGGATTACTGTGCAGTACATGAAGATGGCTTGTGGAGTAGAAAAATCGAGGAGGGAGTGAGAGAGATAGATAAACTATCCGTTGGTGTTTTCTTGCATGACTCTTGCAAATATATCTGGATCTTTAAGGAATGGCTTCAATTGTAAAAGTCAAAATGTTTTTTCTAACTGTTCAAGATTTATTGGTGTCTAACAAAATGAAGAAAGCTTTTTAAAATCCAGTACATTTGAAGCATCTCTTATTTATACGCTTCAGTATCTGCAGTGTGACAGAAACAGCTTGAGAGCATCATACCTGTGAAAAAGGTCTTACAATTTAAGTAAGTTCAAATGTGTTCTTTAATTTTTATCAAGATGCCATCTTCACACCCTATCAACACTCCACTCCTCATTGATAGCTCCGTATTCTGTCCAAGTATCACACTGAGTGGGACTGAATTTAATATAAAGTAATAAAGATTGTCTATGTATTATTAACATTTGGTGATAGCAGCTTTACATATATAACGTTATAGCATCTGTACATGTATTCATGATAGCTTTTTAATGGTATAACTGCACTCTAGCCAGACATAATATTTTACTTTTGTATGCCAGCTTTTCTAAGGCATATCATCCAGGAGTGATACTTTTAAGGAGGTGTGGGTCATAATTGCAGGAGTCTCTGCCTTGGAGCCCCTACCAGCCAGCCCCTTGTTTCCTCAGACATGCTTTCCACACAGCTCACCTGTTTTCTCTGAAGGCAGAAAATTCCTTCTCTGAAGTGGATAACATTTATTTTTCCCTTGTGTCTTGCCCCCCTGCCATCTTGAACTCACCTCTAGATGTCAGCTGGCCATCCAGACTTAGAGGCTTTGTCCACCTAACTCATTTCCTTGTGTAACCTGATATTGAAGCTCTTATGTTCCAATACCTTCAACTTCTTCATTTTTTTTAAATTCTGCACCCTTGATATACTAGCTATTAGTTATCCTCCATTTGGAAAAATCTATAGTAAGTCTAGGTTTACTACCTCTTTCTGTTTGATGCATCTTTCTTGCCCTCAAGTTTCCTTAGGAATTGTGTCCAAATACAGCAGATCATGGATCTCTCACATTGTGTATACTTACTTCAATTAGCTTTTCCAAGTGACCCTGGTTCCTGGTATACCCAGATTGTCACTCCCTTCTCTCCCTTGGGAAAAACTCCCCAGTTGGAACTCTAGACTGGAGATGAAGTGAAAACCCTTGCCATGTCCACACGGGCACCCCCCCCACCAGTCACTTTCCTCCCTGGACTGTGGTAGTGAGGGTGAACCAACAGGAGAAATGTTTCATACCCCTACCCCCCCACCCAGCTTCTAGGGTTTAACCACCAAGGAAGTTAGGAGAGAACTTTAACCATTTACTCTCTACCCCAGGAATTTAATCCTCACAGACTTGACCAAGAAAAGATTCTCAGTCTTGAGAGCTAGCCCTAAGTGTCTAGCCTTCATTTTTTTTCCAGAAGTCGCCTTAGTGGTTTCTAAAAGTCATCAACTTTCAGAGCTCGCTTTACCATGCTAATGTTCCTTGATGGGGACAAAGAGTGAATAGCCCTTCACAATCATCACTGTACTTCTCTCATAGGATTTTTTTGAAAATTAAAGAATAAAAAAATTATCATTGTATAAGTATATAAAAATTTACGTGAGAGGAAAGTATGTTTAAATGTATTACTCTTGTATTGTCATTATATTACTTACCATTATGAACCTTTTCCTAATAGCTATACACTGCTATTAAACTGGACCCTCACACAGTTTCTCTGGTAGGTTTTATTCTTTACAATCAAATTTGAATATTAAGAACTCTTACAACTAATAAAAAACTCATTTTTTTTAAAAAGGGCAGAAGATTGAGTAGACATTTTTACCACAGAAGACATAGAAATGGCTAAGAAGCACACGAGAAGGTACTCAACATCCTTAGTCACTGAGGAAACGCTGGTATAGTGGATACCAGTTCTCTCCTACTAGAATAGTTATAATCAAAAAGATAGGCAATACCAAGTATTGATGATACAGAGAAACTGGGACCTTCATAACACTGCTAGTGGAAATGTAAAACGGTTTAGTTACTTTGGAAAAGTTTGGCAGTTTCTTAAAAAAGTAACTTGAACTTACCCTATGACTCAGCAAGTCCAATCCTAGGAATTGGGTAAAGAGAAATGAAAACACACAAAGACTTTGTACAGGAATGTTCAATAGCAGGATTATTCATAATAGCCTAAAATTGGAAACAACCCAAATGTCCATCAGCTGGATAAATGCACACACAAATATGATCTATCCATACAAAGGAATACCATTCAGCAATACAATGGAGCAGACTGCTAATACATGCTGCAACATGGAGGAACCTCAAAAACATTACACTGAGTGAAAGAAACCAGATCTCTTTTTGTTTAGTCTCTTCTAGCACTGCTCCAGTAGTGGTGACTATAAAATCGAATAACCTCACATCCTGCCTAGGAGAAGTAGAATGAACATGTTCTTTTATTTTAAAAAGGGAAGGGGAGAGCCTCTGTTTTAAGAAGTGTCCTGTGCGGTATACAGAAAATTTTTAAATGTTTATAGATATATTTTTCAGTTGATTTAAAGGCTGACGCTGTAACTTTGCGTGCTGTGTTTACTCTGCCTAGAATATCTTTTTGCCTTTATCTTGGACTTCCTTAAAGGTTCATGTCTAGCAGGGCTTGTAGCCATGTCACCTTCTGGACCCTACTTTAGAAGCCATTTGCAAGTCAGTCACAGACGAGCAATTTAGGCCATCCAGGACCAAAGCCAAGCATCTTCTCTTGAATGGCGCTGGGGATAGGAAAAGGAGTGCAGGCTGTGGGGCCAAACATGGCGCACTAAGGAGATCAAGAATCTAAGTTAAAACTTGCCCTCTGTATCATTTGTGTGGAGGTTGGGGAGAGAATATGCATAACATAAAATTTACCAGTTTAGACATCTTTAAAATGTACAGTCTGTGGCATTAAGCACATTTACTTGTGGTGCACCCATCACCACCATCCATCTCCTGAACTTTCATCTTCCCAAAATGAAATTCTGTACCCATTAAACAATTAAGTCCATTTCCCTGCCTCACTCCAGTCTCTAGCAACCACCATCCTTTCTGTCTCTATGAAATTGAATACTCTAGACACCTCACCTTGTATTAATGGAATCATAAATATTTGGTCTTTTATGACTGGCTTATTTCATTTAGCACAACATAATGTCCTCATGGACCATCCATGTTATAGTATGTGTCAGAATTTTCTTTGTTTTTTTTTTAATGTTTATTTTTGAGAGAGAGATGGAGCACATGAGAGGTAGGTAGGAGGACAGAGAGAGAGAGGGAGACAGAGGATCTGAAGCAGGCTATGCTCTGAGAGCAGTGAGCCTGACACAGGGCTTGAGCTCACAAACCATGAGATCATGACCTGAGTACAAGTAGGATGCTCAACCGACTGAGCCACCCGGGTGCCCCAGAATTCCCTTTGTTTTTAAGGCTGAATAATATTCCACTGTATGTTTATAACACACTTTGTTTATCCCTCCCTCCACTGATGGGCACTTGGTTTCTTCAACCTTTTGTCTATTGTGACCACCGCTGCTCTGAACACAGGTGTACAAATATCTATTATACTCTCTGATTTCAATTATTTTGGGTATATACCCAGAAGTGGGTTTGCTGGATCATATGCTAATCCTATATAGTTTTTAAAGGAACTACCATACTGTTTTCCATAGTGACTATGCCATTTTACATTCCCACCAGCAACCAGTAAGGTCCTGATTCTTACACATTCTTGCCAACATTTGTTATTTTCTAGTATTTTTATAACAGCCATCCTTGTGGTTTTCATTTGCATTCTGGTATTTTGAAGGTATGTTTGTCAGGATGGGAGAATGAAACATTTTATTAAATACTTCATTAGATTAATTTGTAAATTGTAAGTTTTTATAAATTTGCCATGTGAGTTTCTCTTTGCACTTTTGCCCTGGGATCCAGCAAATTTAAGACCTATCCTATTTTTCTTGCAATATTCTTGGATAACATCAGAAAGAAGATGGGGCACCTGGGTGGCGCAGTCGGTTAAGCGTCTGACTTCAGCCAGGTCACGATCTCACGGTCCAAGAGTTTGAGCCCCGCGTCAGGCTCTGGGCTGATGGCTCGGAGCCTGGAGCCTGTTTCTGATTCTGTGTCTCCCTCTCTCTCTGCCCCTCCCCCGTTCATGCTCTGTCTCTCTCTGTCCCAAAAATAAATAAAAACGTTGAAAAAAAAATTAAAAAAAAAAAAGAAAGAAGAGCTGACAATGCTAGGGAAAGAAGTCCCATGTTTAAACTCAAGTTGCTTTGATAATTTTCTGTGAAGAAACATTATGAAAAATAATGTGCAATGCAAATTTATTCACATTGAAACATGCTGATATGTTTTGAAAGATTTTCTCCAGTACATTAGTTTCTCTTTAAACTCCACATTTAAGTTACATTAAGAAGCTGAAATTAAGCTATAAAGATAACACTTATGGAGCCTTGAAATTGCTTTCTGAATTTTTTCCTCACAAATGTTACTCCTTGTTTCTTCCCTTAAAAAACAAACAAATGCTTTTCTTACACATCAGATCCAACGCACATCTTTTAAGTTTGATTTAAACTTTAGAAGTACACATTTACCTATTTTTTAAATCATAGTAAATGACAACACATACATTTGAAAATCTCTAATCCAAGTAGTTAACACATTGTATGTATGTTAATTTTTGTTGCCAGATTTCAGTCCCTGCACTTAAGATCAAAATGTTCTGCCATTTCTGTACATATATTTGAACTTCAAGGGACTATTAATCAGGGGGTTTTTAGTTCTGTGATGTTCTTTTTAAAAACTTAGGTTTATACATGTTTTTGTATGTGAGAGTTTAGAAGTGACTACTACTTATTTCTGAGTGAGGGCTTTCTTGACCCTCAAGGATGATTAAAGGTCTTCAACTTTCATCCCAATGCCTATTTATGTTCTCAGGGTAAACTAAAACAACCTTATTGGTCTCATTTGATTAAATATTAAAAATATGTTAAATTCATTTGTATAGTATACCTCTTTTTTCTCTCTTTTATTTTTTGGTGTTTGTATTATATTTCATTTGGAGAAAATGATTCTATTTATAGAAATAATTTTAAACAATTAATTTAGCAAAAATTATATGAAATCGTTGTGCCGTCTGTTAGCACTCCTCATTCAGATAATGGCAATGTAAATGTTTACAAATTTACTGAAAGAATCAGTATGTTTTACTACATAGCATTTAGAAAAGACAACATTTTCAGTCATAATTTTATTTTTTTTTTTCATTAAATCTTTTTGTACCCAGCTCTCCTACCTAATATGATGAAGTTTGTGATATGGGGAGGAGAGATGTAGGGAGTCAGATAAAGGGAAGGTAAAGGTGGAGAGAGAATGGTGAATGTGACTTATTTTGCACTATTTTCCCAAAGAGTGTCCCCATGTCCTAATCCATGCCTGTAGTAAAGGAAGGTAAGGTAATTGGATGAAACCATTCACCATCATTTGCTACTGGCTCCTGAGTAATTGCCAGTATGTGGTGTCCTCCCTGTCTCCTGTACCTTTATTTAGATCGTTTGGGCACACAAAAGGGAGATATGAAAATAGATCCCATTTCAAATGAAATTTAAACTTTGAGGGGTGCCTGGATGGCTCAGTCTGTTCAGCGACTGACTCTTGCTTTTGGCTCAGGTCATGGTCCCGGGGACATGGAATTGAGCCCCATGTTGGGCTCTGTGCTGAGCATGGAGCCTGCTTAAGATTCTCTCTGTCTCCCTCTGCCCCTCTCCCTGGCTGGCATGTGTGCTTTTTCTCTCTCAAATAAAAAATGAAGAAAAAAATAGAAAGAAAATTAACCAAGAGAAAAGAATCTAACGAAGATCAAAGGATCTCTTGAACTAACCAAGAGGAAAGGATCCCAAAGAACATTTTCTATGTAACAACCATAGACCCTGCTAAATACCTGTTTGTTCTCTGAATAATAAGTATTTAGGATTCAGTGAGTAAATAGTGTATATCCCTTTATCAGAAAGAAGGCATTTCCTATTTGTCTTTTCCAAAACAGTTAAGAGTATCTATATGCTTAAATGCTTGGTTCTATTTTTTTTAAGGTATTAACTTTTTTCTTATAATCTTTATCAATTTTTTGGTTCATAATTCCACATTGACTTATTCATTTACTGTTATAATTATGACTACAACAAGTATGTTATACTATATTTTGTTCCTATGCTGATAAGGTTTTGAAATGCACTGTTTCTTTGACCCTGTAAGTAAATGAAATAAATGGATGAATGGGAAGCTTTATCAACATCACTGTTACGTCTTTTCTCTAATTCCTCAAGTAGTAAAAACATTGTCTTTCCTTCCAGGTTTTTAAAAGGTCTTTCACAAAAAGTTACTGCCATTATTAAATATATACTAAATATGTACCAGAGGTTTATGTTTGTTGAAAATTAATCGTCTTATTTTATGCCGTTCATTTATGCCTTTATTCATTTCTAATTTTCCTTGCCTTTAGGACTTCCTGAGAAAGCATTAAATAATAGAGACAAAATCCTTGCCTTCAAGGAGTTTACTAGTCAGTAAATGGTTTGAGGGACCAACCAGTGATAGATATTTTTGTCAGTGCATAATACTTTCAATCCAAATACTCCAGATGGTAGTTAGTAGCAACAATAGGTGAAGTTGTAATTTTAACAATTTGGGGGAAATAATCTATTAAGAAAAAGTGGCAAAATTTTATGATCTCAAGGAAGCAATCAAATAGTCTACCTTAGAATTTAAATAATCTGTTTTGTGGAATTTCTCCACCCCTTTCACTGAGTACCAACCTCTAGTTTAGGATAGCTGTGTAGAAATGGCTACCTTTGTAAGAAAATACAATTGTATCTACTGGTGGTTTAAAGGCCAAGTTGTCCAAGCACAACTGTACTGTTTTCCCTGAAATTAGCAACAATTCATTCGCACAGGTTAAAATATCTGTTTGTCATCATCCCGTCAGATTTTTGTTTTGACCCCACACTGTAGTTCAACAGGAAGAATGCCTACTAATGAACTATCAGCCCACTGCCTAGTAGTGCTTTGGTACATGTAGTACATTACAGGAAAAAATAATACTGGTTGAGTTTAACTAAGATAAATATAATTCAAGGTCATGTTGTTATAGATACAGTACGTCATACCCTTAATATTTAAAAAAAAATATTTAATGAGCTATACCTTAGGGAAAGCCCATGATGGAATGGCTCTACCATTTTCAATATCAGGATATGAATTATAGGGAAATCTGTATGACTTAGTTCTTTTTTGTTTTTTTCAAAACTAAAGACGAAAATTCATGTGTCTTGGCTGTCTTACAAGATAGTATAATGATTGTATACACAAATGAGAATATGTGATAGGTGAATACTTACGTATTCTATGAAGTAAAGACTATATAAATTATACTATACATTCTGTTCTTCTCTTTCATTTTTCTTTTCTTTTCCCCAGTTAATTTGTAGTCATTTATGTGTCCACTATGCTATGAACTTGGTTTTATTTTTTTCATCTTCACTTCCACAACTGTTACTTCAACTCAAGTTATCATTAAAATTATTACTGGGGCACCAAGGTGGCTCGGTCTGTTAAGCATCTGACTCTTGGTTTCAGCTCAGGTCATCATCTCAGGGTTTGCAAGTTCAGGCCCCGTGTCAGGCTCCGCACGGAGCCTGCTTCTGATTCTCCCTCTCCCTTTGTCTCTGCCCCTCCCCTGCTTGCTCATGTGCATGCACGCTCTATCTCTCTCAAAATAAACTTAAAAAAAATTATTGCTCCTAAATTTTAATAACCACATAACTTCTACCTTGTCTTATCTTTATTCTAGTTTAAAACATCACATATATTGCTTTCAAAAATCCAGTGGCTTTCTCTTGCCTACATACTAAATTTAAACTTTGTCTTTATTTCAAGATCTTCTATAAGGTGAACTAGCCTACAAACCCAGCACTGGTTTACTCTTCACAGGGTGTGCACTCAATTAGTCACTATCTTTTCTGCCATTCACTGTTCCACACCATCTTCTGTATTCCCTTGGCTCAACTACCTCATTCCTGCTCCTGTGCCTTTAAACTGTTCTCCCTTCCTAGAATGCCACCTCTTTTTTTATTCCTAGCTTAGCTATATCTCTTCTATGAAAACACATGAGATCATACTGACTCATTTCCTTTGCCTTCACAACTTTAAAAGTGGCATACAGTTATAGTACACTAACATGCTCATTGTTTTATGTTTACCAATCTTGATTTAGGGAAGAAACTATGCATAAGCATGCTTTGTATCCTCCACTGTACTTGGCACAGTCCAGAGTATATAGTAGGAAGTCAGCACATATATATTACCTTGTTAGTTTCTTTCTTGGTATAATTAATTGCTTAATAATTAGAACTGTTACTTACTGGTTAAGGATTCTTTGCCATGTGTTTTTCTGAGTATTTGATACTCACTATGTGATTTATCTCTCACATCAACCCGATAAGCTCAGTTTTATTTATCCTGAATTTGCAGATGAAGGAACTGTGGCTGGGTTTAGTCACCCAAGGTCACTAATTCAGAACTGCTATTAGTGAGGTTTATCCTACTTTTAACTGTTGCAGTAGAAGTACACTAGAAGTAGAAAACCATGCGTCCTTGAAAGAGCTAAAGAAACAAAGAATGTGTGTTTACGGAGCAAGTTGAAATAAAAGCGAGTTACTTGTGTGTGTTTGTGTGTGTGTGTGTGTGTGTGTGTGTGTATACACTTATGGACACATGAGCACCAAAAAGACACTAAGTAATCAATGGATAGATTCCACTGATTATGTGATTTTTTCTTTTATATGATTTTTATTTTATATGAATTTTTTCTTAAAAAATCATTGAATTAGGTATAGGGATGAAGGAAGGGAAAGGGAATAGGAACACAATATTTTAAGTAATATAAAGAGTGGAAAACCTAATGATCTGTGGAGTTGGAGAATTTTAGAGCTTAAAACAAGAGTTTCAAGATAACAGTAAAGTTATTCTGCAAGGCAAAACAGTTATTCTGTTAGTCTGGTCAACTTCATGAAATGAGTGTTCTCTTTAAGCTTTAGCTTTTTATGTTTAGGATCTCTCAATTTCTTTCTGATGTTTAGAACAACTTAACTGCTTTTCATAAAAGTATATTTATCATAATACATCTTGTATATAACTCTGGTTTTATCTGCAGTCTTTTAAAGAAAAATGTTAGCCAAGTTTTTGTTTAAAAAATTTATATAGTTAATATACAGATAGCGGTGCCTGAATGGCTCAGTCGGCTAAGCGTCTGACTCTTGGTTTCAGTCCAGGTCATGATCTCACAGTTTGTAAGTTCAAGCCCTACTTCGGGCTCTGCACCGACAGTGTGGAGCCTGCTTGGAATTCATTCTCTCTCTCTCTCTCTGTCTCTCTCTCTCTCTCTCTCTCTGTCTCTCTCTCTCTCCCCTTCCTTCTCCCTCTCTGCCCTTCCCCTGTTCATGCTCTCTTTCTCTATCAAAATAAATAAACTTAAAAAAACCATATAGATACACAATTATTGAGGTATCTACAATAAGGGAGTGGGCTCTATAGTTCACAGGATGCTTACTACTTCAGATGGCCTTCTGGTTGCCACTAGATTCTGTAACCCTTCCCTGTCAACAAGATCAACCAGTGGTTCTGTATTATTCTTGATTTTGCTTCAAGAACATGTAAGAAGTGAAATAAAATAGTATAGTGTCTTAATTCCCTTGTTTTAAAATTAGCCAGCACATACATTTTAATGCATGGACAGGTGAACTTAAATTTTTTAAAAGATAGAATTAAAATAAGTCACAGCAGCATTTTTTTTTCTTTTTTGCCAGTTGCCCACCCTTACATAGTAGCCAACTATGAGGAACACTGTCAGCTTCTTTAAAACTACTGAAATTTCCTTTTAACTTGTGAATTAGGTCCAAATTAGGACCCAGAAGTATTAAAATTCCTGGTTTATTTTATCTGTGCAGACTTGAAGTGTGTTCGATCCCCTAAGACTTGAGGCCTTTTTCATGCTTCTATAAGATGTAAGAAGCACGTATATTTCACACAAAATAAAGAGTATTGGAAATAGATAATTCCTACTTCCAAACCTTGGTGAAGTAGGAGAAAGCCAAATAGGAGGAAGGGGATACGGGAGATTGAAAGAAATGAACAGCTACCTAATGTTCACCATACTCTGATTGACTAGTAGCTGCTGACATTTTATTTTCATTATAAATCACTTTAAATCTCTATATTATATGCAAGTACCAGTAAGGTAGATGATACCATACCGTTATTATAAAAATATTTAAATGGGTCCACCTATTTTAAAAATTTAGGGTTTTTACTTTTTCCACTCAAAAGCATTTCCTAGGACACTTTAATTAAGATAAACCTTAATTTCATATTTAAAAAGATAAAATAAATACATTTATTTGAATGATGAAAGAATGTCTATGATATTCTTTATTCCAAATGTATGTCACCTCCAACCTTTACATTCAATAAAGTGTTTCAGAGTATATTTATGCTTGTATTTTCAATGGTAGCTCTTATACTTCTTTGCGAGTTGTGAGTTTGTCTATAGAGATTAATATTTGAACATTGAGTCACCTTTTATGAGTGACTGGTTCATCTATTTAATTATCTAAATAACTCAAATAGTCAATATTTTTTCAAATTATGAAATAATTCTTTAATAATCAAATTAAAATCTTGATTAATTGTTTTGTTCACATTTGTTTATCGACAGATGTTAAAATGTCCCAGGTCGGGGCACCTGGGTGGCTCAGTCGGTTAAGCGTCTGACTTTGGCTCAGGTCATGATCTCGCGAGTCATGAGTTCGAGCCCCGCATCAGGCTCTGTGCTGACAGCTCAGAGCCTGGAGCCTGTTTCAGATTCTGTGTCTCCCTCTCTCTCTGCCCCTCCCCTGCTCATGCTCTGTCTCTGTCTGTCTCAAAAATAAATGAAAACATTAAAAAAAAAAAATTAAAAAAAAAAAAAATGTCCCAGGTCAATCTCTAGTAGTTATGAAACAATCTTATATTTAGTGTGTACAAACCAGTAATATGTATTGTTAGCCTCTCGGCATAATACCCACTGGAATAATTTTTAAAGACAAGGATATAATATATAACACAGTATTAAATTTATAATATACAGCAATCCAGATAATTTTTTAAATATTTTTTTAATTCAGTATATGTAATTTGATACATGTATTTTACTGGACAAAATTTAAATTTGCATAGTGGTATCTTGGGATATTGGTTGTTTTCTTAATAACTTCATGAACAGGGGCTCCTGGGTGGCGCAGTCGGTTAAGCGTCCGACTTCAGCCAGGTCACGATCTCGCGGTCCGTGAGTTCGAGCCCCGCGTCGGGCTCTGGGCTGATGGCTCAGAGCCTGGATCCTGTTTCCAATTCTGTGTCTCCCTCTCTCTCTGCCCCTCCCCCGTTCATGCTCTGTCTCTCTCTGTCCCAAAAATAAATAAACGTTGAAAAAAAAAATAAAAAAAGAAAATAACTTCATGAACAGTTTAGGGTGAGGAGAGAAAAAAACTACTTTTTTGAATTATAGGATATAATGCAAAGGTTTTTAACACAAGTGTGGAAAGTGGATAAATTCTGATATTTTAAAAAAATGATAAACTCCCAGTCATTGTATTTGACGTCATATCCTTTTACTCTTTATGCAGTCTAAGACTTACTAATTAAGTCTTTTCTTTCTCACTGACTGAAATAAAGAATAATATAATTATTCCAATGTGCGTGTACACAAACACGCACACACACACATACACACACACACACACACACTTGGGAAGAAGGGACAATCATTATTGATAGTATAAATTTATTCCTCTGGTGTTTCTGTATCTGGAATGTATCTTGCATTAGTTGGCATAATAAAAACATAATTTCATCAATAGTTTTAATGCTCTGTTTCATTTAGACCATAGTATCTGGAAACTGTGAACAATGTATGTGTGTTTTCATGTAAATATATGCCTGTCCTCAGGTTTCAAAGTTTTGTTTCTAGAGAGGACCCCCCCTCCCCAGCTTATCAAGGTCTCTGGCTTATGCTGAGCAGTTTTATCCCTTGAATTTTCTCTTGTGGAGAAAAATCAAGATAAACTATGTCACAGTACTTTCCCTTGAGAGCTTCTTTCTTTAGTCTTTTTATTACAGAAGTTCTAACTTGCATACACACACACACGCTGTACACACATGCACATCTTTTCTATCCAGATCTTAAAATTTTCACACACTGCTAAGTGGAGGTGAAAAGAGAATTAATCCAGACATTTGATGTGACTATTTGATCTAAAACAGTCTCCTTGTTTTAAGATACTATATCATATGGCAATTATTATCAAAGTGAAATTTTCTTATTATTAATTTGATTTGTTGAAGAATATTTTACTGGTTATTTAATCAGAAAGACTATGCAGTGGCTTAGTGGAAGAGGGCATGTTTCAGACAGTATTCCTTAAAACTCTAATCCTCAAGATAATTTCAGGTTTGTCTGTGTTTATATATCATGACATAAAGTGGATTTCTGGCAAGCATCCAGTTAATTTTATCAATGTAGGTAGACTAACCAGATAGTGTTCTTGAAATACTCTCCTTCCATTCCCTCTCAATGGCTTTTTTTGTATTTCTATACAACTAATGATTAGAAAAAGAATTGTTACAGGTCCCCATTTCAACAAGTAAAACAAAACAAAACAAAACAGAACCAATATGAATCGTAAGAAAATTAGTTTGTATATGAAGCTGCATCCTTTTGTAACACACTGTGTACATTTTAAAATAGAGCAAAAAGAGGTCTTGACCAAATGTTATGATATACTTGTCTTCCCTACCATTGAGAAAAAGTAAATATGAATGACTGTTATTTGTTTGGAGTCCCTGGACATCCTAAAGCTGAAATCCTTCCTATGTAGTATCTGTCATTTCTCCCCAGAGAAGTAAGTCATGAACGTTGAGATGACAATTTCTTTCTTTAAATGTTCCAGGGCGGTAAACAAGAATCCTCACAGGAAAACTACCACATCTGAATACAGGTACTTTCTGAGAGGTGCATTTATTTTATCACTGATAGTCACTTTTTTTTTTCTCTCTCTCTCTCTCTTTTTCTTTCTCTCCCCTGTTTCTTCTGTAGCAGTTATATGCTGCCCAGCTAGCTGCAATGCAGGTATCTCCAGGAGGAAAGCTCCCAGGCATTCCCCAAAGCAACCTCGGTGCTGCTGTATCTCCTACCAGCATTCACACAGACAAGAGCACAAACAGCCCACCACCCAAAAGCAAGGTACCCCTTTGCAGAAGCTACCTGTCTTGCAATTGACAGCTTTACTTTTCATTCAATGGCATTTATTGAATATTATGTGCCAGCAGTCGGGTTAACCACTGGGTCTTCAAGGAGCTAAGAGTCTGGTAGGATCAATAAGGATCAATAACATACATACATTGAGCCATGCATTTATTCAACAAACATGCATTGGTAGCCAGAGTTGGAAATGTGAGTGATGCACAGATTTATTAGATATGCTGTACTCCAGTGGCTTACAGTCATATTAAATAGATACCCATACTCTATGAAACAAAGCCTTATAAATGAATCAAAGCCTTATAAAGAGTAACAGATAAAATGCATTGGAAGTTATTAGGACAAACACCCTGCTTTCAGTGAGATATCCTGGGAGGGGTTTCCCCCCCAAAACAGGGCAACCGAAATAGACCTTAAAATAGGAGTACAGATAGGGCATACAGAAAATGTTTTATTTAAATATCAATAACTGCTATAATGTGGTGCAGTATGGATATAATTCTAGATATATCATCCATCCAATAAGATTTTCATGAAAGATATAAAGATAATAATAGTGTTAGAAGTAGGACTATTTAGAAATAGTTTTCTTTTGGGAACTAAGGAAACATTTCTTGAGAGAACATGGAAAAAGGATTGACAGGAAGAGGATTCAAATAAGTTGTTCTTTGTCTTAGGAGAGAGAAGCAGAAAACTTTGAAGCTGAAATGTTTTATGTTTGTAAGATCTTAAGGTCTTAGATGAGGATATGTGAATACATTATACTTTCTGTGAAGGAAGACAGAAGAGTGACCATAAAGTATTTTTTTCCTGAGATTACTTAGGGAAGTAACAACACATATTTTCTATTAGAAAATGTTAAGTAGAAAACTGACCCAGTTAATTTACCCCCAAAATAACAACTTTTGCTGAATTAGCTAGAATATTGTTTGTGTTCTCCATTTCCCAAATGCCATATTGGAAATAACTAAAGAGCAAAAGAATAAACAGAAAAAAATTAAAAAGTATTGAAAGAGAAAAAAACTCTAAGAATTTATTTTTTTTTATTTATTTTTTTTTCAACGTTTATTTATTTTTGGGACAGAGAGAGGCAGAGCATGAACGGGGGAGGGGCAGGGAGAGAGGGAGACACAGAATCGGAAACAGGCTCCAGGCTCTGAGCCATCAGCCCAGAGCCTGACGCGGGGCTCGAACTCACGGACCGCAAGATCGTGACCTGGCTGAAGTCGGACGCTTAACCGACTGCGCCACCCAGGCGCCCCACTAAGAATTTATTTTTAATCCTATTCTAGCATCCTGACAGATACCTTTCACAGTTAGTGTATTAATTCAGAAGGTGAGTTGAGAAGGAGAAGGGATCAGTTGGGAAAGTCTACTCCAGCCTCCATCTTCCCCAAATTCTTAAGGACCTTTTCCGTATTATTAAGAGGTAAATACACTTGAAAGCACAACTAAACCTGGACAAGGAACCTAGACCATGATTCACCCATAATATGTGCAAACATATAGTTCAAATTATTGTACACACTGCTGTGATACTGGGAAATGTACAAGTGCACCCTTTAAGAACTATTTCAGCCGTGTAATGAACTTGGCATGTTCTGTATCTAATGTGCACCCAAGATCTGGACTGCTTTTCTTTATAATCAGAGAAGAGCATATTTTTTAAAATTTGATAATTATAACATTCGTTAACTAAAATTTAATTTTAAAGCAGTGATATTTTGAGGTCTTCATGGACCAGCAATTTTAATATATTGCATGTATGGGCTAATTTTGAGTAAAGTAAATAGCTGTAGCAGCATAGTCACCGTCACACGCAAATAATTCCGTGAGATATTATTCTCTGTTTTTTTTCCCTTGATTTATTAATGTGATTTCATACCATGTTTCATAATGATGCTTACATTATGACATTTCATATTATGATTTTAGACTAGATAGTTCACTTGTAAATAACTAGTGGGCTCTCTTTATTACCTCTAGAATAACTTTTTGTCATTATTATCTTCTCCCCAATTTACTTACTCAAATAATCAGGAAGCTTTTGATATCAATCAGCCTCATCCATTTATGCATCTGTTCATTCATTCATTCATTCATCCATCCGTTCAAATGTTTACTGAGCAGTTGTCACAGTGATACTTTTTTTAGGTAACCATGGCAAATGCAAAAGTGATTGAACGTTTGTTTTGCCAAGACTAGAACACTACTTTATGAGTTCTATGGTTCTAGACACTCATAGAATCCTATACAACCCTATATACCAGTTGCAAAGCAGACTTATTATCCATCTCAGTGATAATCCTCTGCCACTTTCTATAGTTTCATAAACCTCCATTTTTTAGTACAAGTGAAAAAGTGGATTGTGTTTCTATACCTATGATTATACATAATTTTAAAATATGTTTTGTGGCTTATCTTTAAAACTCAGTGTAACTTTTTAAAAACTAGCCTGCTTGAATTTTTTATCAGGTAAAGTTTAAGAAAGTAGGAGATATTGTGTTTCTTCCCATTTGCAATTGTGTAAAAGACATTAAAAGTTTAACCAACCAGTAAAGTGCCTCTTTTTAGGTAATAACATGATTTAATAAAAATATGTCCCCTAGCACGCTGTCTACAACCACTCTTATTGTCAGAAAAGATGTCTTAAATGTGCTTGTGTTTTAGCTCAGCAGTAAAGTTTAGTGCATTAAAAATAGTCCGACCAATAAATATTACTGTTGTCATTTTAATGAAGAACATGGCCAAAAAGATACAACCAATAGTAAATAAAGAGGACCCATTTCAATACATGAATTTAGTTTCTTGCAGCATGAAACTGACATTTATACATGGCATTATAAACATTTTCACTTCACAAAGCTATTTTATTTATTAGAATAGCCATCATTTATTGTTCTGTTTATATTTTTAAACAGTCAGTTCTTAGTGTCCTTTGGGCATTTTCTGTGTGTTTTATTGGTCTATTTTACTATACAATGGAATTATTTTATGAATGGGCTTTATGTGTCTGTATACCTATCTGACATAAACCAAAATGATGGTTTATGTTGAAGATATATTTATTGTTTGGAACAATGGAATTGTCAGCCACATCCAAGTGATGATGTAAGGAAAATGATCTTATTGGCAGCTGTCAAAAATCAACCATGTTCTCTGGGTTTTATTGCCTGCCCTTCTTCCTAGGTGTGCCTTTGCCTTTGACTCACAACTCTAGAGAAGGACACAAACAAAACTTATTTGCAATTTGCAAAAAATGGAAGGGGGGAATCAAAAGGAGGGGGCTCCAAAAGACTGTAAAATTGTACAGCATGAGTCCTCTGATGCATGCTGTTTTCAATCTGCTGTGTGCCAGTTGGAGGCTTGGGGAGTGTGTGTGCGCACGAGAAAGGATAATGCTGAGAAATGATAGAGTGGCTGTGACCTCCAAGCTCAGCCTGGAAATCCAAGACATTGATTTCACTTAGCATTCCTGCTGAGAAATCTGGCGGAGTTCAGTTGTAATAAAAGAACAAGATTCTGTTCTAATGGTAATGGCGTATGACAGACATATCACTTTGTCTGTCCTCAGCACCAGAGAGAGGAGAATTGGAGAAAGGTCACCTGACCTGCCTGTGGTGTTGTACGAGTGCTGTACTGAGCTTTGAGCTGCTGCCTAGGAACATAATTATTTATAATATTAAATGATAAAGAAACCTTTAGAGGGTTCACAATGAACCTCTAAAAAAAACTGCAAACAGGAATCGCGTTCTGTAAATATGAAAACACAAAAAGAAATCTGGTCTCTTCAAAATCTGCATTGGAGAATATGGGTAGTGTTGCTTGTTGAGTTATATGTCCTTGAACTTACTGCTTATGAACTGTTTTCATTAATACCTGACATATTGTCATTGGTTAATTTTTCTTTCTTTTTTTTTTAATGCCTTGATATTATTAGGCAAAAGCCAAGAAAAGTATTTTGCCAATGGTTAGAAAATTAAGGTCATCAGCAGTTTTTTTTTTAATTTCTCATGTGTTACATAAAATCCTTTTTAATACATGTACACTTGTCTCTTTAAAAATTGGTCCCCACCGCTCTGGATTCTACTCCAGGACCATTCTTTTCATTAACCAACAAAAAGAAATATATTTAGCTCTTCAGAGATATTCTTGTGTCCTTGCTGTGTCTTCACAGCTAGCTTATTGCTAAATATTGGTAAATAACTGAATGAAAGTATGAAATCATGAACTTTTGTGTACAAGAGATCCCATTTCAAGGGAATTTTACAAATACTTCCACTTTTCATATTAAGGAAAATTATTTAGTTAAGTTATTGTTTAGCCATATTGGTCCTTAAATCTCATAGACAGAATTGCTGCTCTGTTTAAATTCCTTAACAAATGTTTAAATTGATTTGTGTATAGTTTAGCATTTTGTCACAGGATGCATTAATGTATTAGTGACTTTCATTTTTACACCAACATATTTCCTTACTTAAATGACTTTCTGAATCATTTGTTGCAGTTTTTTAAAAACCTAGATAGCCTTTCCTGTGTGATAGTAACTGATCTCTTGATGACATTTGTTTTGTAAGAAAAAAATGATTTCCCTTAAAAATAATAGACTCAATGTCATCCTTAAAATAGTTATATTAGGAGGAAGAACATTTTTACTCAATTTCACACACCACTCACACAATTGTTGGTAATAGACTTACAATTCCATGCTACCAAGAAATTCTCGTATGTCATAGATGTGCTATCTGAATTTTACATGTTAAGTGATTTGCCATTGTAAAAGTAGCCACCTCTTGGGAAAATTACAAGAGCAACTTGCAAATACTATGAAATGTCTCTTGGCATTTGATGAAAACTTGTATATTGCCTGCAACAACCAAGAATAGTTAGTTTGAAAAGCTGGTGACAAGACAGAACTCCTGGGTGCTTTTCTTTTACCTTTGCTATGACCCTAGTCATACTCCTTGGTCACAGTTGTGCCTCTATCGATGACAGGAGCACGTAAATTGTCTGAATCAATTCTTTTTTGTTCTTTTCAAATACTTCTAGCAGCGATGTTCCCATTTGCTCAGCAGTAGCACCTGGGAGTTATGACAGGGGAAAGAAATATTTTCCAACAAGACAGAAACAGTCCTAGCCAGCTGATCAGACACAATCAGATTCTTTCAGCTGCAATATCCTTATAAATATTGCTTCAAATTCAGAAGCAATAAGCGAAACTATATTGTTATCTGATCTTCTTTCTCAAGTGCAGTAATGAAGATCTTTTCTGATTTGGTGGCCAGGTGTTTGTGTTAGTGATGCCTGAATTGCCAATGACTCTTATTAGGGCATCTATTTTTTTTTTTTTTTGCTGTAATGGTACCAATCACATAGTTCCATGCTATCAAATAAGCATTACATCAGTACACACTCATCTACAGGGTAGAATTTTGTAGCTAAATACCATGAGTCACAAACCATGGTACACATACAAGATTAGTATTATGTTGGGAACATGAGAAATCCGAGGATAATCATGATTCATCTTAATTGAAAATTAGTTTGAACAGGAGATATGGGAAATAAAGCTTTTTGCTAACTTTGAGATCGTGTTCTGTAATGCTATCTGGGGGAAAAGGCTGAATACCAAAGTCCTCACACAGTGTAACCACAATCAAGTTGAAACACCACTAACACTAACTGTAAAAACATTATTTTTAATATTATGGGAAACACATTCTTTAAAGAGAAAGCAAATGAAATCAAAGAGATTTTTAAGTTTTAAATGGACCAAGGCCTTCACAGGAGTACTTCCATGATGAAAGTTTTGAAAAATACTGTTCAATATAACTGTTGACTTCATTTCATATTTTTTACATTTTACCTGGCCACAAAAACTTTTGTGCAGTAGTAGTTGCTAGAGATGTAAATTCCAATATGTAAAAGTTCCTAGAATGCTAGTATTTGATGTATTCTTAGACCTTTTCAGGTCAAGATCACAAATAGTCTTTATTGACTACCCTGAGCTGGAATTCATCTCTGAATGTGGTATCTCTGAATAATCCAGAGTGCTTCACTAGTGTTAATAAGAGAGGAACTGCCATTCATCTATAAATGTAAGAACAGATAAAATCACAGATCCATTGTGAAACTGTTGAACGTGGTACTTTTTACATATCTCATTTTCCCCAAAACTTCAGAACAGAAGGGGGTGTTAGCCTCAGCTAATTATAACCACATTTAAATTGCCCATTTTCTATTATTGTGCTTTAAACACTGTTTGGCATATCAATTAAATGCTAGAATTTCCCTAATACCTTGCTCTGTACACCTGCTTTGTGTTTTGTTGAATAGCTGTTGAACACCTCTCTCTCTCTGGTATTTCAATATCTGTGAAATAGCAATTTTGTGAGCCTTTAAGATGTGATATGGATGTGTCATACTCAAGAGGTGAATTCATTTGAGAAGAATCACCCCATAGAGTTAAACTGTAAATGTACCCATTATCATTATCATCACTTCCTGGGTGGGACATATGTACAGTGAATATAACAGAGTCGCCCTGTCATTTTAAATAAAGTAGTTTTCTTTTTTGCATTCCGTGTTGCTAAACTGAAATATGTTAAATGAAGTGTTATCAACAGAACCCCTGTGATGAGCCTCCCCCTTTCCTTTTCATCTGTATTCAGTTGACAGGAATCTCAAACAGCTAGGTACTTAAACAGAGCCTTTTCTGAGCACAGTGGTATTAAATATCCAAGTCGGTCATTTGGCGATATAGTCTTATGATTCAGGAAAAGAGGGGTTGGTCACAATTTTAACATAAAAAAACAGTACAAGTTATAAAACAAAGAGACAGACAAGTCATAATCATGGCATTTTTAAAGAGGCAAAATATACAGAGGGATTTAGGTAATGTTCTTTGAATTCAACTGGCCTGGCCTCTGTTCCCCAGTATACTGAGTTTGTTTTGACAGGAACCTGTCTGGAACACAGCAGCCAGCTCTGATGAGCCATGTCAAAGCTTTTTAATAATGCAAACCATGGGGAAAGCAAGAGGATGTTGAACATGTGCAGACACAGGAAGATCCACAGAATCACATTTTCTAAATGGAAGTTGCCCTCTAAAATAGATCCAACCCAAAGAAGACACACCATCCAAAAAGCTGTGATTAAAGCATTTTAATTTTAAAACCAGGCAGTTAAAACCTAAATAGTGTAGGGAGGAAAAACAGCAATGTGAAAGGACGTCTTTGTACAGGAGGATCTAGAACAACCTCCACGAACATCATGGCTAAAAAGGGGAAATCATTACTATGTTAGAGACTAAGTAAGTGAAAGCCCACTTCTATGGTTCTCTTCCTTTTTAAGAAAGCATTTACAATTTTGACTTCCTAAAGTGTACTCCAAATCAGTTCAAATCCTTTATTTTCTAACCTAAGTGAATGATCAGTGCTTCATTTGAGCTGATTATTGACCTCTTTCCAACCCTCTAGACCATACGTGTACTGGAGCTATTTGGATAGAGAATTGAGAAGAGAACCCATGCAGGACCTCTCTAGACCTCAGATTTGATTCCCTATCTATTTAATCAAATATATTCTGTTTATACATCTTTCTTATTCATAAATAGGAAGAATTTTAATGGTCTTTCTCGCAGAGATGTACCAAAGTATAGGTATGTTTTTAAAAGGACAACAAATATCAAAGTCCTCTTTAGATTGATGGAAAATAGTATAAGTAAATATTCATTAGTTATATTTTTTCAATAGATTTTTGTCTAGAGACAACAAAGCATTCTATGATATTTTTAAACATTATAAAAATGGAGAGGGATAAGAAAACACAGTAATTAAATGTAGATGTAAGAGTCAAAAAATTAAAGAGATGTACCACTCTAAGCTGAAGACAAGTTCAAAGCCCAACGTATTCAAGTGTTATTTATTTCACAAAGGTATCATGCATTTTATTTATAGAAGCATAGAAGCTTAAGTAAGGAAGAAACCCAGAAAAGTTTCAGTCCAACACATAATAACCTACTTAAGGGGTCCCTTTGCCGCCACTCCATGAGGTAGCATTATTTTATTCAGAGTAACTCTTAACGTCGCAATATTCTTATTTAAATAGAGTTGTAATCAGATTTCCAGGATTTCAGCGTGTGGTTCCACTGAATGACAACTGTATTTGTTAGTACTCCTTCAGTTGCAAGTAATAGAAAACCCAACCCAAACTGGACCAAGCAAAAAGGAAATGTATTCACTCACATAGAAAAAAAAAAAAATTCTGACTACAGGTCTGGTTTAATCAGAAGCCCAAACAATATTGCATGGAAGTATTTCCTATCTCTTAGTTCTGCTCTTTTTCTCATTCTTCAAAGGACTGTTCCTTTTTGGTGTTTTATATATGCTTACATCTATCATTCACTGATTCAACGAGTATTAATTCATGCCTATTGTGTGTCAAGTTCAATGCCAGGCAGTAGAACTACAGCTCCGATGGCTGTAAACAAAAGTGTGTCCTCTTAAAATCTTACAGTGTAAGAGGAAAAGACCAACTATGAACAATTAAACAAATAGATAATTTCATATTTTGGTAAGTGCTATGAAGAAAATAAAACATGGTAAAAAATCAAGTTCCTAGGGATAAGCAAGGAAATCTTCTTGAGATAGAGATGTAAAGGAAACCCTGTCTGGCACATGCAATGAAAGTACCTGCAAAGGTCTAGGGGAAAGTTATTCCAAACAGGAGGAACAAGCAATTGCAAAGACCCTAATATGTGAATCTGGAAATTCAAGGTTTAGAAAATAGGCTGAAGTAGCCAGAATGCGGAAAACATAAGGGAGAATGCTAAGAAATGAAGTTGATAATGAGAAAGACCAGATCATGTATGACTTTTTCTTGTTCAGGAATTTAAGCTATATTTTAAGTTCATTCAGTTTAAAGAAATAATATGTTTTCCATTCACCATAAACTGTAATTCCCTACTCATTGTCTTCCTTTCTTAGGGTACTATGTTTTTGAGGGAAGGAAATTTTTTCCTTTTATCCTTTGGATCAATTGAAAAACAGTTTAAGCATCTCTACAATACTTCCCTAGAAAACTGTGGAATTTGAACCTTAATGAGATATATTGTACCTTGTCATTGGAGGAACAAGACATTTTAATTTGACAAGTCTATTAATGGCCTATGATGTGTCAGAGTCCTAGGACCTGAGGATACTGGCACATAGTTTAGACAGATCTCTGCCCTCATGATATATATACATCACATGTATATACAGTGATGTATATGATAAGGGATATACGGATGGAAAAGGACAATTTTGTATAGCTATTAAGGGCAGCAAGTAAGTGCAAGGAGTGTGAATGTAACCTGAAGTATTTCCTGAGTTTTCTTCAGATTGACTTACTTTATCAGGGTTGTTCCACTAGTAATATAAGAAAACACATACCCTTAACAGTACCTGGCACCACCTATATAAAGCAAATTACAAGGTTGAGTTTTTGGAGTGATATTTTCATACTAACACTAACACATGAGTATTGATTCAAATGTAGTCACCTTAAAAATTATAATTACTATTTATTAGCAATCATAAGAGTTTTAGAACTCTTACTTAATATCTTTTGATCATGTTAATAAACCACAAAGGAAAACAGACCCTAATTTCTAATTAATCTTTTTGCTTTTGATATTTTTAAAAATGTTTGATTTTTACCCAAAACTTTATAACCCAGTCTGACTTCAACAGATCTGCCAAGTCTCCCAGCAAGCAGACTTTTAGCTAGCTTAAAAAAGTCAGTAAAAAATGTGCTACAATCTCTTTTTTGTGCTAAAATCTTAAAACAACTATAAAAGGGTATTTTTAAATTATGAATAGCATCATTTTCATCATTAAATTGAACCTGTATTCTTCTGAATTGAATATTTTTGAGAGGATAACTTTCTTTGAAAATCTCTTTCTCTCTCACTTTTTCTGTTTCCTTTCCTTCATCTCCTGCTCCCTTCCCCTCTTCCATCCTTCCATGTCTCTAGTTAAAAATTTTATTAAAAAACACTTGTCAGGGGGCGCCTGAGTGGTTCAGTGAGTTGAGCGTCAGACTTCGGCTCAGGTCATGATCTCACGTTTTGTGAGTTTGAGCCCTGCATTGGGCTCTGTGCTAACAGCTTGGAGCCTGGAGCCTACTTCAGATTCTGTGTCTCATTCTCTCTTGGCCCTCCCCCCACTTGTGCTCTGTCTCTCTCTGTCTCTCAAAAATAAACGTTAAAAAATAAAAATTAAGAAAACACTTGTCAGGTAAATATGCAATGCCACCAACTTAAAAAAAAAAGAAACTTCTATAAAGTTTCTGTAAACCTTCTATAAATAATGTTATTATTTTATTAGTAAAATTTTAGCAATAATTATTTTATGATGTCTTTAGGCATGTACATTCATAATGCACTTAAAATCCTATTTATTTTAGTGGTAGTAAGTTTATATACTAAGTTCTACTAAGATCTATATTGTATTATATTCTATAAAGTGATATTCTTTTTTAGTTACACCTGTTTTCCCATTTTCCTATGCACATATGATATGGAAGTGGCCTTAATTGTGCCTAACAAGAAACAGAGACTATTTTAATCCAAAGGCTACTCAAAAAATTACAAGATAAGGAAATTCTCCACCATCATTTATATAGTTTCTCTCTACTGGCAATAACCAACTAGAAAACAATCATTTTTAATGAGGGCTTTTTAAACAAAGACCAGAAATTGTATGAATTGATTAGTATTAAATGTGAAAAAAAAAAGCCTTCAACAGATACACAGTGAGTGGTGTAATTCACATTGGCTATGAATTATTATTTAGTGGCTGCTTAATATGACCAGGTAAATTTTGTAAGCACGCATATTCTTATCTTATGTATCTTCCAAGTTTGAGGACATAGGAGACACAGAATAGCATTCAAAATATACAACACCTCTTTCTGTTGATTTGTTTTTGGATCTAGGAGATAATTTTATGACTCTTCTTTTACTTGAAAATATATTTGAAATTTTTTCTATATTGAATAAACATTTTTCCCAATGAAATTATAATCTTAGGAACATTAAATTGTAAAACACATTCTTAATGGCTCAAAGTATTGAGTATTGTTAAGAACTTGTTTAACAAAGTGCTGCTTAGAAAGGAGCATACCTAAAAATGCAAGTGTCTAAATATCATGAACAGCTAGCAGCTTCCCTTAACCTGAATCCAAAGGTGTCCTAAAGTTTTCTTGGGAAAAATGTGCCCTGTCCCAGTCTAGGACCTCCTTGTAGATAATCTAATCGGATGCTTCTTAGAATTACACTCCCCTCCTCACAAAGCTGTATGACTTACAGTTGCAATATTCCACAGCTTTTAGCCCTTGACTTCCAACTATGGAGTAGCTAATTCCATTGAGTGACTTTTTCAGAACCCAACAATTAAAGAAAAAAAAATCCCTTTGTGACTTTCATTTTTCAAAAGGAGAAAGATGAGATCTCTAAATTTAGAAAAAAAATAAAGACCAGAATTTTCATTTTGTAAGTTTTACATTACCAGAATAATATGAAGGGGAAAAATGTATACTCAAATACATAAAAATTCATTTTCTCCCAAACTGTTTGCCAATACCAGAAAATACTAAGAAAATACTAAGAACCCTACATTTTTATAAAACCACAAAATATTTTTTAATTAAAACTCTGTTGTAGTTCTTTTCAAGACTAATTTTCAAGACTGAGATTTTTGTATGAGACTCATTTAAATTGGGCCTTTCAATAACCAAGGAATCTTATTTTTCTAGTTCATTATATAATTTGAGTTGTTATGGTTTGTTGTACAATTCTGATGACTTTTGGCAGTGTAGATATTTCATAAATAGGAGAAAAAGAAATTGAAACCAAAAATAGAAAGGATGAAATACTGCAAAAATTTTCTCTTGTGGTATTTCCAGTAGCACTCAAAATAACATAAGAAAACTATTCTGTTGTGAAGTATGTATAAAAGCATTATGACAGCAATAGGAATGTCCTTAAATAAGTACAGATTTGTGTTTTCTATACTTCCCTGTGTAACTCTTTTGAGGATCAAAGTTTCATTTTAAGTCGGCAGGAGCTCAATATTCAGGTCAATCCTATATAAATACAGGGCAAGACAAGAATTTTAGGTCAGCTGATGGAATTTTTAGTGCCAATTTTCATGCAAATAGTGCTGTCATTTATCTAAAAAATGATAATTCTGATCCAATTTTAAGAAAACCACTGGGTAATTTTAGTTTGGTTTTACTTGTTTTTTTTTTCCTATTAGCTTTCATAGAGTTGCAAGGAGGTAGAATTCTGATTATATCTGAGACTGCAGTTTATGGACTTGCAACAACATAATTGAAGGAAAGATCAGTTTCGTAAGATTGATCATATTAGATACACTTCCTTTATCCATTGAATTCTAAGTGGCTGGTACATAATATGCATTCAATAAATGTTTACTAGATTACATGTTTATATTCTACAACTCAATCTTAATAACATGAATTTAAACTGTACTTATCACTATTTGTGATGTAATTTTCACTATATGTTTATTTTTGCAGTTAAATTATTAATGCCACATGATCTAAGGCAATGTGTCTGTGTAAGTGATTTTTTTAAGTCAGTAATATGTTTTTAGTTATTGTCAGGTGAACTTTTGGGCCTTTAGTGTAACCATATTATTTTCTAGAATTCTGAGCATATAAAATAAAATATTGGAATTTAATGAGACAAAAAGAAATAGAAACATTTTGAAATATTCTTTCAAAATGTACTTGAATCCTATTTTTAAAAAAACAAGATCGACTTAAAACACAGTTAATAAAATATGATTTCATTTACAGGAGTTATCTTCTACTAGAAAAAAGAGGAATGTCTTCCTTTGGGGAAAAAAAACAAAAAAACAAACAAACAAAAAGCATTTTCCAAGCAATAGAAATAAACTTTACAGTTGCCAACAAAGCTAGATGTTTCTTCCCTGGTTTATATAATCTTTTTAAAAAACTACATAATGGCCATGTTATTCATAAATGAGGTTTCTAGAGTCACCATCAGGTATCACTTTTAGAAAGAACATTTTCTGAGTTTTACTCAGTAAACTTTTTGAGCACCTATAATATGGTTGGACACTATGGTAGAACCAAAAAAGAACAATAATTAACACCCTGTACAGTGTAATGGGGAAGATGGACAAACTGACAATTAAAATACTATGGGCTAAACACTGGTCAAAGAACAATATGGAGGCAAGGGAAAAAGTTCCTAATACAACCTGGGGAGAAACAGGGGAATGAGAAGGACTTCCAGAAGATGTGCCATTTAGAAGGTTTTTGAAGGAAGTGAAAACAGCCTGTGCAAACGCATGTGGGAATGAAAGAACAGACTGTTGGGTTTCATCTGAATTATAAAGAAAGAAATAAGGTGGTCTGTAATGCATGTCTAGAACATTGGGAGTAGAGTTAAGAAGAATAAGGATGAAAGAAAAGTGTCTACAGGATGAAGGCTAACCTTCTTGTCATTCTGTGACCTAGCCCCACCCACCACACTAGCCTGATTGGTTACTTGTGCCTTTCTCTTGATCCCAAGTTTTGTGTTCCATATGGAGTTACTCTCTCCTATATCATCTTGTTTTACCTCTTTTTGCTTATGTTTGCTCCATTCTAGCTCTCTGGGGTGCTTTTTTTCCTCTTCATTATGTTTTTTCCTTTTGCCTTGCACCAACTTATGAGATCTATCTTAGTTATCACCTCTCTGTAGAATTGGCTGTTCCATCCTATATGACTCCACTGCACAGATACATACTCCTTGTGTTGTATCCCAGCACCCTTACAACACTTGATTGCCATTGTCTTCCCTTGTATGAGTCTGAGCCTTTCAGCATAGGGATTATTTCTTACTTATTTTTAGTACTGAGCATAATATTTGACATGTAACTATTACTCTAGTTCTGTTAAAGAAAAATCAAACAAATAAGCAAAACATCTGTGGAAGCAAACCAAGATATTATGTTCAGACATGTGACTGAGTTTGGGGCCCCTTAGGTGGAAGTATCAAAGGTCAGTGGCTTGCATCACTGGAGGATAATCTCAATGCAGCATGAGAAGCATAACTACTATTGTCTGCAGTTGAAGCAGGCATAATTTACCACACCTTTACTATGGTCTGGATGAAGCACTCACCATATACTTCTTTTCTGCCCTGATTCTCATTGTCAAATTTGCTTTGTCAAGTATCTTGAAATTGGAAAAAGTTACCTTAAAAAACTCAACAGTATTCTGGCCAGCTATAAATTAATTAATTGGAATTCTGGTTTCTATGTTAGCAGCATGAGTTGGTTTAGTATGAATACATCTTCAGGTGAATGGTCTCCCTTACAGATGCTGAAGAATGAAGTGGATCCTGAAGTAAAAGGCAGAGGCTTATACGAATACTGGCTAGTTTTGTTATATTGTTTAATGGAAAGTTCAAATCAAATTTTAGGCAAGAAAATTATTTTGTCTTTCTCTCTTATATTTGTAAGTTCATTATTCTTTGCTTCTCTTTTTGCCAATCTAGCTTAAATATGGCAAAGAAATATTCCGTCTATACATGATCATGTATTAGTTTATATTTTACATGTATAAACATATGTATGTGTGTATATATGTATTTCATCCCTTATTACAAGAATCAAGAATGCAGATTCATTTTATTTGGCAATCTAATGACCCAAAGCAACATTTAAAATAAGGCCAAATATAAAATAAATGCACTCAGTCCTTCTCCTTAGTTCAGTCTAGAAGATATGACCAAAACTCTTATGTAATGATATCATTACAGTTGCTATATAAAATCTTTTATGCCATCCAGACTGTGAAATGTATTATTCTTTTAATGTTATGGGTTGGGAAAAATTAAACATGCGGCATTACAGCTGAGTTTCACTACACATTAATTATTTTAATTGCCTATTTCTTAAATGAATATCTGATAAATCAATCTTGCAATTCTTCATGCTTCATGACATGCTTAACTCAATACAGACACTTAAGGATCATTATGCTGTGAGAGCTTTAATACAAATTTGAGATCATTATAATTAAAATCAGACTCTTACCTGATGCTCAATTCTAAGCCTTTTCGTCTTTATTGAATTTTCTTTGCCCTATACCTTGAATTTCATATTTTAACATGAATACGCAGAATATATAATCAAGCTAAGCATCTTCAATACGTCGGAAAAAAATATTTCGTCTCCTGAGCATAACATAAAAAACTGGCCTTAACTGACATTCTATATAAGTAGTTATCACCCCTTCAAATTCTTTAAAGACATCAGTTCCCTCCTGGTCACTGCTGTGGAGACAAGAATGCCTTAATGACTCTATTGAGGTTATCATTAAAATAAAAGGAGATTTTCAGACATCAGCTATCAATCACTATAAAATGGCCTGTGGGTAACCTTTGACACAACTCATTTGAAATAAACCTGGGATGGATTCATAGCCTTTGGTCAAGCCAGTAGGTGGCCTAAAGGTCTTTTCTACCCTCTTTCATTTCTTGCAATATTAGTTTCTCTGTAAATGACTGGACAGCTTTTGGATGTAGGTAAACGGCAGTGTGTTTTATATTGAAACAAAATAGGTTTATTCAAATAATAGTGTTGAGGATACTTATGCATTTACTTCAAAAATGTTCTCTTTAATTTTATACTTTAAATATATGAATACATGTAGAATTTACTTGTAGCTAGCTTCTTTGGTAAAATATTTCATGATTTGGTATTATAAACATTTTTCAAGGGTTCAGACTAATATTACCCAAATTGAGTTCTACATGATCCCTATAATAATAGGATATAACAATTTTCTTTGAAATGAAGAAGAAATTACAAGATTTCAGTTGTTAGTCTGATTTTTTCTGAGAAATTATTGCTTAACAATCCTTTTCCCTGTTGACATTTAGATGGAACGTTGCTAGGCTTACATTGCAGAGACTTGGATTCAAGTCCCAAGCTTACTAAAGTTAGGACCATAGGCAAATTTTTAAATATCTCTAATGTCAGCTTCCTTATCTGTGAAGTGGGATTGATGATACCTCACATTCTTGCTGTGATAATAAAATAAGACAGGGACATCTGGGTGGCTCATCCTGTTGAGTGTCCTACTCTTGATTTCAGCTCAGGTCATGATCCCAGAATCCTGGGATCGAGCCCCGCATTGAGCTTCGTGCTGAGTGTTGAGCCTGCTTAAGATCCTCTCTCTGTCTCTGTCTCTGTCTCTCTGTGTGTGTCTGTCTCTCTCTCTCTCTGTCTCTCTCTCTCCCTCTGCCCCTCTCCCCCACTCGTGCTCTCTCTCTCTCAAATGAATTTTGAAAGTAAATAAATTACATCTTTAAAAAAATAAATGAAGCAAAATGTGTGAGGGTGCTTTGTAACTAGTAAAGCTATTTAGATGTCAGGGAGTAAGTGAATAGTATTAGAAAATCAGCATTAAGATGAACAGATATAAAAATATTCAAATTATTTTTTAAATATTAATATTTAGTTTACTAAACTTATTTGATGTAATTTTATGTTTTGTAATATTTAACTGACTCCCTCCAAATATTAATGTAACAAATAGTGTACAGGGCTGTAAGCATTTATTACTTCTTGAGAAACTAGCTCTCTTCATGACAAAGCCAGCATTTCTTTTGGAGTAGATTTCTTTTTCCCAGGTAAAAGTTTCATAATTTCTGTATTCAATTAGACATATACTATGCCTTTTCTTTATTCATTCTCTGGTAAGTTAATTATGAGAGAAGGAGAAAGGAAAAATACTTTAAGTTGATCATATTTATAAAATCATTATTTTTGATTAATATTTAGGGGAAGGGAAAATAATCTTTATTTCTAGTAAAAATCACCTAATCCCAAATAGCAAGTTTTATAGGACTAATATTCCAAGAGCTCATGCCCTTGATACCTTTTTGTATTTTTAGAAAAGCTGATGTGAGGATCCATGGAATAAGGGTATTATAACCTTATAAAAACTTCTGAAAATTGCATTTAAATTAAACATCTAAGATTTAAAATCCAAATCCCCGTTCTAGACTACTAGAATATAAATTCCTTCTCTCCATGACTAGCACTGTTGGGAATAATGCTTAAATGATACTCTGGAACAAATTAAAAAATAAACCTACCACATGAGAGAGGGGAAAAAAAAAAAAAGACCAGAGCAAATAGGACAACTCTTCTAATTCTATATATTAAAGAAAATTGCCAGTACTGCCCTTAATCTGAAGGGTGAGAATCAGTCTGGTTTAAAGCAAGTGGGAGTTGGGGTGCCTGGGTGGCTCAGTCGGTTAAGCGTCTGACTTCAGTTCAGGTCATGATCTTGTGGCTTGTGAGTTTGAGCCCCACGTTGGGCTCTGTGCTGACAGCTCAGAGACTGGAGCCTGCTTCGGATTCTGTGTCTCCCTCTCTCTCTGTCCCTCCCCTGCTCATGCTCTGTCTCTGTCTGAAAAATAAATAAAAAACATTTTAAAAAATTTTAAAAAATAATAAATAGAGCAAGTGGGAGCAAAAGAAGTGAGTTTTACATTTAAATGTTATTTTTGCCTATCTTTGGACTTTTTACCCTTTGTCTTCAATGACTGCCTCTCTTTCCTGTCCTCAGTGAATGGAGTAGAAGGAATTGTGATTTAGATGCAGTGACCTAGTAAAGTTTCAAGAGAAATTAATAGGAAGCCTGACACTAAAGAGTGCCTGACAATGGCTGTGTTAGCTAACATCTCTAACTAGAAAGCAGCGCGTCCCAAAGATGTCAAACCTTCAACTCTAGGGGAAGGCAAGAAAAAAAGGGAACAAAACTCTAAAGACTAGGAAGAACTATGAAATTCAAGTAGTGCGAAGAGTTCATTTGGAGGAATACATTATGGTAGTGCCTAGGTTTCTATTCTTCCCTAGCCACAGTGACATTTACATTGTATAGTAGACGTAAAGAAGTTTTAAAACACTTTATGAAAAAACAATAATGGAAAACAATTTATCAAGGGTTTGTCATTGATTAATCTTGACTATCCGTGTAATTAAGATTTAGTAGTTAATGTTTAGTATTTTTTCTATTCAAGGCCATATGTGGGTGATAAAAACAGTATACTAATGCCTGCCCTCAAAGTTGTGTGGTAAAGAATGAGTACTCAGATCATCAGAAACATTCCTTTAAAGAGTAAAACCCTCTTAATCTATTTGAATTCTGATTTTTTTGCAATCAACAATTCAAGAAAACAACTAATGCAATAAAACAGAATACAGTGGTTTGTTAGTAATAATAGGGTGCTGTCTTAGTCTTCCCTTTCGCATTTTGTCTCACTCGCCTTCAAATCCATTACACACACACATGCACACACACACACACACACACACACACACACATATCCATCCTGCCCCAAGGTTCTATGCCCTATACAATTTGGCCCTTACTCAAGTCTCCCAGATGCACACAATATACAGGTTAACTGTCACAACTGCCATTAATCACTAAATACTAATAGTGGGCCCATCAGTCTACTGGGGACTTGTGCCCATTAGAAACTGTACATGCATATAGGTGGGCAATGGAAATGAGATTTTAGATTTAATTAAATGAGAGTTAGTATTGAGTGATTTATGTATGATTATGCCTGCTATTTCTTCTCTCCCTTTCTCCCAGGTTGGCCATCTAAAGATGGTTTATCTGCTTATAACCAGACCAAACTCTTCCTAGGATCTGTGAAACTTAAATCCCTAAAAGAACCATAGATATATTTTTTTTAATTTTAAAAAAATTTTAAATGTTTTTATTTTTGAGAGAAAAGCAGAGACAGAGAGAGTGCAAGCAGGAGAGGGGCAGAGAGAGAGGGAGATACAGAATCTGAAGCACGCTCCAGGCTCTGAGCTGTCAGCACAGAACCTGACACAGGGCTCAAACTTGTGAACCGGGAAACCAAAGTCAGACGCTTAACCGACTAAGCCACCCAGACACCCCAAGAACCATAGATATTCTTGAAAATAAGTTTTTTTTAGCCCTTTAAAAGTCTTCCAAAGTATTTAATTCTATTTGTTTTATTTATTTATTTTCATGAGTGTTTTTCCCCTGTGAACAATAGGCTTCCAAATGGGACAGTGGGACAGAGAGTTAATAATCATTTGTATTGGTATTGTTTATACTGTTCTGCTGTCTTTTTGATAATTCCTTTTGTAGATTCAGGCAGAGAGGTTGGTGTGCTCATTTTGTACGTTCACGTAGAGGTGCCATCCCCAAAAACATGGCTTCTATTTTCTTAGAGTTCATTTTGTAAAGCTGTATTGCTCCAAGGGCTCATGCTTGTGTGTGTGTGTGTGTGTGTGTGTGTGTGTGTGTGAATCCATTCCATCATTTGATAATTTTGTAGTTCTTGATTAATGCTTTTTCACATATCTTCAAGTGACACTAACAGGAAAGTAACAATGACAAATGCTTTTTAATTATGAATTTAAGGACTGATCAGGTGGTGCCAAGAAAACATTATGTTCTTTCTACACATGGAGTGACCAACTCTTTAATTTCTCTAAAGCATTTTATAAAAGCTTTTGGAGGTTTGCATTTAGAGGTTAATAAGAAGAACTGGTATGATTATTAACATCAAGTCTTAACTGCTTTATGCTTTCTTAGCCTCTTGGTAGAAGAACTATTAATCATTTTAGAAGATAATAGCAATCTTCCAGATATAATGAGCACCAGAGGACAAAATAACCATTATTATTGGGAATTTGAAGTTGTCTAGGGACTAGAGGTTAAACAAAGTTGAATCTGAAACACCGTACATTTTATACTGGCTCCTGTTATGAATGCTCTCATCAAATATTATTGTTGACACTTGTATTCCTTCTGTTCTTCCTCTTTTCAAATACACAATGCATTTGAAAAATTTACTCTGCGGAATTTCTGTGAGTGAGTTTTCGTTTGGTATTTTGAGCTAAAAGTCTTCTCATAGAATATTCTTCTAAGTAAGTGTATGGAAACTATATTTATACAGTATAATTTTAGCACACTTTGAAAATAAAAAGTTGAAGTTAGATAGATAATGTAAAATTAATGTATCAGGGCACCTGGGTGGCTCAGTTGGTTAAGCATCCGACCTCAGCTCAGGTCATGACCTCATGGTTCGTGAGCTCAAGCCCCATGTCGGACTCTGTGTTGACAGCTCAGAGCCTGGAGCCTGCTTCAGATTCTGTGTCTCCCTCTCTCTCTCTGTCCCTCTCCAGCTTGTGCTCTCTCTCTCAAAAAATAAACATTAAAAAAAGTTGAAAATACAATTAAAAAATTAAAGTTTCAAAAGCCAAGTTAGAAATGTTAAAAAGAAGGGAGAGGAGATACTAAGGGAGATAGAAAGAAAAAGTAAAAAGAATTACATGTAGGTGTGCAAAGCAAATGAGTAAAACTGAGGGAGATTCATGAAATATATTCATATATTATGGTTGAAGAAGGAGAAACAAGTGTTTTTCCAGGAGTCAAAATTAAATCATGGTAAAAAAAAGGGTTTGGAATAATGAAAGAACATCACATGTTTCGGTTAGACTTCCTTCATTGAGGATGTATTAGCTATCACTGCCTAACAAAATACTACAAAATTTAGTGACTTTAAACAATAAAACACTTTCCCCAGACAATTGCTGTAGGTAGGGAATCTTGGGAGCAGCTTACCTGGATGGATCTGGCTAAGAGTCTCTCATGTGGTTGCAATCAAGTTGTCAGTAGGGGTTGCTGTACCACGAAAGTTTAACTGGTATTGGTACATCCACTTCCAAAGTGGCTCAGTGCACGTGCCTAACAAGTTACATCCTGTTGGCAAGAGGCCTGAGTTCCTTGCCAAGTGGACCTCTCTATGGGCTATTTGAGTGTCCTCATGACAAGGCAGGTGGCTCCCCTCCCTCTCCAGGCATGACATTCTCCCCCAGGAAATATTTGGCAGTGTCTGGAGATAGCTTTCATTGCTGAAACCTGGGCAGGAGTGCTACAAGCATCTACTGGGGCTAGGGATAAGCTAAACATCCTACAGGACACAGGACAGTCACTCACAACAAAATTGTTAAGCCAAAATGTCAATAGTGCTGAGACTGAGAAACCATACCTGAAAGCAAGCGATCCAAGAAAGAGAAAGGTAGAAGCTGCAATGTCTTTTATGACTTACTACCAGGAGTCAAACTGTCATTTCTGCAAAACTCTATTGGTTATATAGGTCAGTCCTATTTTTTGTGGAGGGGGGAGGGACGAGAATACACAGGGACATAAATCCCAGGAGGCAGGAATTATTGGGGGGGCGATCTTGGAGGCTGGCTACCACAGAAGAACTTTGTGTATAGACAAATGGCATTATTTGTCTTAGGTATTTCAAAGCACTTTTTAAATTAAAAAATGGATAGGAAATGGTATTGAGATTCCACAAGCCACACTCTTTATTCTTTGCTCTATTTGTGTTCAAATATATATATATATATATATATATGTGTGTGTGTGTGTGTGTGTGTGTTTGTACATTTTAGAGGTATTAAGTCACTGAAATAAAAAAAACAAGGGAAATGTTCTACCAAAATGTTAATGGAGAAGGAACAGAGAGCATGATGAACAACAAATGAAATGATGAAAACTATGTGAATACCCATAAGTTAATTAAAGGCCAAGAATTTAAATGTAAAAACAATATAAAATTACCACAATGAAGCATATGTCCCCCAGCTACACCAGAGGCACCCACGTTTAAAAGAAGCAGGTATATATTAGGCAAAAGTGTAAAATGGCAAAATGAGGAAGCTAAATGAAAAGTTAGAATACATTACCCTCAGCTAAATCACTTAAGACTTGGATTTAAAGGACAGTCAAGTCTAAGAGTAGCTTTAACATAGAAAAAAACACACCTATCAAAGAATTCCTGGAGCTCTATCTGCCTGGTTAACAAGGCATCTTGCAATTTGTATGATCAAAAGCAAGCATCTGTTTATGAAAGGGGCCTCAGGACCCTGTGTTCTAAGATGACAAGCTTGATTTTTAGGTACTGAGAACCTACTAGTGAAGTGTGGAGTTGGAGTAGCCACATGAGTAGGATCCCTAATTCTTTAGTGGCTAAGAAAATAATGTAAGATGTTCAGTTAGTTTTATCTTGTGTTACTTTGCTTGACTGTTGCACATCAATGCAAACCTTTTTTCTGATCTATGTTTGTGAAGGAAAGGTCAGGGACACTACAGTCTTTTCGGAGATCCTCATGGTATTTCTGTTCTGTTCTGTTTTGTTTTGTTTTTCTCTCTAGTAAACCTCTACTGAACTGCACAAAGAGATGCCTTATTTGGGTGGAAAAGGTGAAGGAGGGCTCCTGCAGTGACCATTAGGACTAGACAATGGATGCAAAGCTGAGCTAGGCGAGAGAGATGAAACCCCAGAGAGCCCTTTATGCGATTCAACCTGTAGTGTAACTTCCCTACTTAACTTAATACGATTATTTAATCAGAGAGGATAATAGCAACCGGGTGATTAATTTTGCAACATGTTTCATGAATGCCTTTACTCTTTCCCATATGTTATTATTGCTACTTACTTCACATGAATATTTGTTATAAATATGGGGAAAATCACAGTTTTCAAATAGCACAGAGGAAGGAGCCTGAAATTCTGTATTTTTTTACTCAGTCATTATATGGCTATTAAGGAATCAAATCATATTTACAAATGAAAGAATATACTAAATACATAGACAAACTGTCCTTAAATAATTCAGTTTAAATAAAATACAATACATACATCCACATACATCTTCACTGCTTAAATATAAAGTAAATACATTTTTTCCTTCTTTATTACTTGCCACACAAAAACACAGCCTCAAAGCCACAAGCCTAGATGTCAAGTGATTTGCATTTTTCTAATGCCCAACATATAACAGCAAGTAATAAATAGTTGAAATTTCATTCAGTAAAGAATGAATGAATGGATGGATGGATGATTGAATAAATTTAGATGTTCTTCCCATTGCTATTAGAATGCTATAAATTTGTTAACTACCAAATAAATATTTGCTTTTTGATAATTACTTTAGGTAAATATTTAAAGAAAAAATTTTGTTATAAAAATTGCCAATGAAAAATTTTGATAAAGGTATAAATAAAGGTGAAATTTTTATTCTGGAGGGTATAATCATCTGTTCATCCTTAGTGGTGCACCTTATGGTCCAAGGACTTCCTTCATGTGGATATATTCTACGTCGTGAAGGACAAGGATACAAATAGAAAAAAAGGAGTAGATTTCTTTAGGTGATGAGGGTTTTGGGGTGATGGTGGGGTTCAGAGCCAACGGCCAAGAAAGAATTCTTGTGGTGCAAAAGGTGATTTTTATTAAAGCACGGGGACAGGGCTCGTGGGCAGAAAGGGCTGCACTGGGGTTGTGAAGGGTGACTGATTATATACCTTCAGGTTGGGAAGGGGTTAGGAACAGTGTAAGTCTCTAAGGAATTTTGAAAGCAAGGTTTCCAGGACCTTGAAGGCTAGCTGCTGTTAGGAAAACACCATTTATTTCTGTTTAGTAATGCCTCAGTCATGAAACCCTTCAGATATATATCAGGGGCCATATGCTTGGAATATAATTGCCAACATATACTTGGGAGTTAAAGTTGGTTTGCGGGGCGCCTGGGTGACTTGGTTGGTTAAGTGTCCGACTTCAACTCAGATCATGATCTCATGGTTCATGAGTTCGAGCCCCACATAGGGCTCTGTGTTGACAGCTCAGAGCCTGCTGCAGATTCCATGTCTCCCTCTCTCTCTGCCCCTCCCTTCCTCATGCTCTGTCTCCCTTTCTCTCAAAAATAAATAAGCCTTAAAATTAAAAAAAAAAAAGATAAAGGAGTTTTGCAAAGGAATGTTTATGTGTTTCAGAAGACTCACAGGATCCTGGCCGGGGGGGGGGGGGGGGGGGGGGGGGGGGAGGGGAAGGGTTGGGGGTCAGGATAATGTTAAGCCAAGATCCCCTTTTGTCCCTAGCAAAGTGTCATCATCAAGGCAGCTGAGCTCCTAGAGGAAGATCACTCTGCCTGTGTTAAAGACTTGTCAATGGGCTGTAGGCAGTAAGGGAATTTAGTTTTTCGTTTGCCTTTATTTCCCACATCACTGTGACAAGCACTTAAACTCCCTTACATCTTGATGAGGGTGATATTAGGCCTCCAAGAAACAGTCTATAGGTTTCCGGAGATTAGGCTATGGATAAGATTGCCTTTTTCTTGCAGTTTACTAAGTTATCCATAAAGTGAAGGAGACTCCTGTCCTGCATGACTATGGTCTCTATCAGTCAACCATTTGTTTTCTTTCCTTTTCCCTTGGGCAGCCAGGAGTGTCCAAGGAATATCACACATACCCCGCTTTGATTTTTATGAGCGATTTGGTCTTTGCACATTAAAAATTCAGAGTATTATACAATTATGTTAGAGTAGCATGTTTTTTCCTAAAATAAACATATTATTTGAAAATCATCTGAGTAAATTGTATTTTAACTTTATATAGTTATTTCACTGTTTTTGTTAAGTGTGTGGAATGATTCTGCATTCATGATAAAACTTCTATTTCTCCAGTGCACCTGAGACTGTTGATATTTATGTCAAATAATTTTCTTTACCCAAATTTATTATTTATCTGTGTGGGGTATTTATTTTCACTGCCAAGATACAAATTCATCAGAACCTCCACACTATTTCTACTACTGGGACTATAAGTTGATATTAAGTGAAATGTTTGCTTTAGACAAGTTGTAGTAGCTATAAGTAAGCAGAACATGCCTGAACAGTATGTTTGTTTAGATTATAATTGTTTTGCATTCTATCCCAGACAACTAAGATTAGACAACACTTTATTAGGAGAAGTTATAATCATAAATAGGTTCCAAAAGCTTGTATTTATATGTGTGAAATGTTATTCCATTACACATTATTGAATTACTGTATTTTCTGATATACTGTACATGGACCCTTGGTATTTTCTCAAAAAAATAATCTAATTTGATAACTCTTTAGAATTACCAAAAGACAGTTTTGATGTGTACTATGGAGATCAGACAAGCACAAAAAAATCACCAAAATAAGTCAAATGTTGTCTTAACGTTGAAGTTAGTACATAAATAGCAAATGTGTGTATGACTTCATTTTGTTACATGTGTATTGACGTTGGTGTGGTTCACTATGTGAAGAATTATATGGTTAAGTCTGAATACCAGAATTTGTATTCCATCAATGTCTTCTTAAATTTAAGATTAAATTTGTTACATAAATAGAAAGAATATTGTATGTTGAGTCCAAAAACGTGGGTTTCTTTAGATCTCTTTGAGTTTTAGTTTCCTCTCTGAGATTAGTAATTAATTACTTCATAGTATTGAAGATTACATAAATGATTTGAAACATTTATAATGAATTCTATACATGTAAGTAATAGCCTGTTAGTTAAAACTTGCTTACCTTAGTTTACGCATTTACCTCAGCTTAAATGTTCACCTTATATTTATATTTGGTTAGCATATCAACTCTGTAACTACTCAACAGATACATAAGATTCTTCTTAACTATCATTTTGTGTTTAAATTAGCTAATTATGAAATATGCTATTTCAAAAAATTTCAGTTGGCAACATCATTGAATGATTGGACAAGTAATTAAAAAGAAATTGCTCTCCTTATTGCTTTATGGTGTACTTCATACAAGTGGTATTTTTCCACTGCTTTATTGACCTTGAAAATTGCTTATATTCTTTTATATAAGAAAATATTTATTTACAATTTTAAAATGCATGATTTATTTGTACGAGTAGGGTTTGATCATGCTAAGCTTGCAAATTTCTCCTATAAGATATTGCAAATAAAAAACAAAGTAGAAAACCATTTAGAAAAAAAACCTTACCTTTGGCATTTATTGCGCACATTCATAATTATGAGAATGCAGGTCATAAATAAATGGTCCACTTTCATTTTATAGTTAGGGTTTTAAAATTTTCATCTTGTCAAATGAAAAATAATTAATAGAAAATGGGAAAGTACTGTAATTTTTGTATTCGTCATGAATAACAGGTATTTGGTATAGTAGCTCAGTAGTAAATTATTAGAAGAACCAAATTGTGAAATAATATCATATAATGGGTCAAAATTATTTATATAGTTACCAGTATAAGAATCAAGCATGTGGGTTCTTATTAATATACCATTAGCCTGGTCACACAATGAAAGAGAATGAAAGGGCAATTTTGAATGACATTTCTATCAACTTGGGAACTGTCAACCTCTATTATGTCCTTGGGGCTTTGCACTTTTTGGCTTTCAGACATCTGTGCTGCCCTGAATGGAGGAGAATATTAAGAGTTCCAGTGGGTCTCTTGCTCTAATACATGCTTTGGGTAGTCATTTTTCAGAATGTGCACATAATAGTTCTTAGTGCTTACAGCTAAGCATATGACATTTCATATGCTTCCTATCATCAGCACCTACATCTGCATCATCTTCGTCAAGACCCTCATTCCTCCTACACACATACTCATGCTCTATTTCCTCTTGCTCATAAATCTCTTCTGTTGCAACTCTGGGAATATATTCCTTCCTCTTTTTTTTTTCTGCACTGTCAAGTGAAACAACCACCTTAATTTCTCCAAGCATCCCCTCAAAAACTTTTGCAAGAGTTGTAAATACTGCCCAGGGAAGTTTTCAGGCTGTCATAACAAAAGCTGGTAGCTTCACACAGAAAGTAGTAAGTAGGTACATTTGATAGAGGAAAAAGTGGTTAGAATATTTACGGCTGGCTGCATGGGTAACAGTCACTAAAGCACCTATCTGACAGGATATTCAGGCTGAATTAATGAGAAGAGAATCTGGATTCTAATCTTGATTGGTCTACTGAATGTCAGTAGCATTTAGTTTATTATGCATATGAATGTTTTCATTTATTATTAGTAGTAGTATATGTTATGCTTTGATAAAATTTTAAAGATTGGGATTACTATATATTTTGTTAATGTTACATCGTTACATTGAGGAAGCTTTTAAAAGGGTTTTGAAGCATAATAATTTTTTTCAAAAATTACCTCCCTTTGTATTGTATATGGTGGTGGCTTGCACATGTTAGTGTGCATCACAATCATCTGGGATTGCTTGCTTTTTTTTTTAAGTTTTGATTTTGATTTTGATTTTTGAGAGAGAGAGAGAGAGATCAGCATGAGTGGGGGAAGGGCAGAGAGAGGGGCACAGAGGATCCAAAGTGGGCGCTGCGCAGATAGCAGAGAACCCAAATTGGGCTTCAACTCATGAACTGTGAGATTGTGACATGAGCCAAAGGCAGACGCTTCACTGACTGAGGCACCCAGGGGCCCCTGGGAATGCTTGTTAAAATACACATTGCTAGAACCCACCTCCAAAGTTTCCAAAAGAGAGAATTTGCTTTTCTAATAATGTCCCAGGTGGTGTTGATGGTACTGATCCAAGTATCATATTTGCAAACTATTCATCCATACTGTCGGTATAGAGAAAAAGGACACAATACTTCTGGGTTTCTGTCAACCTATATAAGGTTGACAACGTCCTGTATAAGGATTATGGCTCACCAGGTCAACTGAATGTTCCAGATTGAAATATCTAGGCATAATTTTACCCCTGCTGTTTTAAAAATGCTAAAGTAAATTTTTCTTAATTATATAGTGAACCAGTCATGGAATTAGTTTACCTTACTTCCTTCCAAGATTCTATGAATCCGTATAAATTCAGTATAATGGTCGTCAACTTATTACACATCTAATGTGATCACAGATTGCCATTTGAATTCTAATAGATTTTCAGATAACTCTTCTTTTTTGCTGAAAGAGAAAACAGAATTTAAAAAAAAATGTTAGAGTAATTTTTCCTAGTTTTTCATGAGTTTCCTAAGTGCAGCTAACCATGGAATTTAATAACAATAAGCCACTTAAAAATATAAACTTTAGATAGATATCATATACCATTTTACCATTTTTATAAAGTAATTTGTTTCAATGGTTTTGGTGTATATATATATATATATATACACATATATATGTATACATATATACATATGATTTTGTACACAGTAATATTTATTTTCATGCCATAAAATGGCACCATTTGATTCTAAGAAAAATAGATATTTTTTTTCTTAACTCATGAAGGTAGAACAGTAGCTAAGTAGAAGCTAAATTTTTATTCTACAAGAAAAATGTAACATTGTAGATATGGTTATCAATAAAATATAAACATATAACATGATGTTTTAATTTTAGAGCACAAAAAAGGAGTAAATTTTTCAGTCTGTGATCAGAAAAGTGATGTAATATCATCTTATTCTTGTGAATTATGTGGTAGAAATTTTAATGATAATTGTATACATAAATTTTATGTATGACATACACAAGGACTAATATAGAAAGGTATAAAATAGAATGTAAACTATGTAAACTTGACCTATTCAAGTAGTGAACAACTAGAAATCACCATATATGCTGAATTAACCACATAAAGGTCCCCATACCACAATGTATTGATTGTGGTATACGTTGCAAAGAAAATCTGGACAACAAATCTAATTTAAAAACCTAAAGTGGTTAGAACAGTGTTGCATATGAATAAATAGTACATATTGGTATAATGTTAATTATGTTTAATTTCACTTTTAGATCAAATCCAAACTGTTTCTGTGAAAACTAAGAGAAAAGATTATTTTCTAAGAAAGTTAGAAAGTTTCTTTCTTTTTTGTATTCAATTTGGAGGGTAGTTCTGATCAGACTACATACCATTTAACTCCTCCATCATGGATGTTCCAGGATCTCTGCCTAAGCACCAAGCTATAAGGGTGCTTGGGACTCAACCCCTGTTCTTCGGAGGTTGAGAAAAGCTTACCTACATCATAATTGTACATGAATGATGCATGGTCTCTCAATAAAAATGAATAGTACAAGGAATAGCTTTTTAAGAGTATTTCTTACAGGTGACATCAGTTATATACTTTCTGGATAGTTGAGTACCTGTGTACTTTCTCAAGAAAGTATAAATTTGTACTTTATACGAAAGGTTTTTCATAATATGTAGTTGGAAGTGACATTGTTGACAGCTAACCAAACACTGTGATGTCCAGGTTGAATGTTAAGATCACTAATTGGTAGAGTAATTGGATGGGAAATGACAGGCTGTATACCTGTGTTTTTCTAGGCATTTTTTGATCAGCCTTTCCTTATCACAGCTCATGTTCTAATGATCATTGCAGGATGAAGTGGCACAGCCACTGAACCTATCAGCTAAACCCAAGACCTCTGATGGCAAATCACCCACATCACCCACCTCTCCCCATATGCCAGCTCTGAGAATAAACAGTGGGGCAGGCCCCCTCAAAGCCTCTGTCCCAGCAGCATTAGCTAGTCCTTCAGCCAGAGTTAGCACAATAGGTAAGTTCCGTTTCTTTTGTTCTTGCTGATTTTCTGTTTATGGCAATTGAATGAAATCATCTTTTAATGGCGAATCACGCATACCCTGTGCATGGTTTTAGTTCCATAGGAGAGTTTCCATTTGATGAACCTCATAGGTCTGTTTTAAACATGCAAATGAAATTTATAACTGAAGTCCAAGTTACAATGTCCCCCTGAAAAGCTAATGGAACTGGTTATGTTTGTTGATGTAACAGATGTTCTTAAGCTTTAAAAAAAAAAAAAAAAAAAAAAAAAAGAGGCCTAAGTGACTTAATCACAGAAAGCAATGTTTCCAGAATGTTGTTGTTAGGTGACTTGCCTTTTCCATCACTGAAATATGTTTCCATTTTTTTTGTGATGTGTACAAACTGTACATAATGATGAAATACATTCCACTTAGATCAGCAGTCACCCATCAGGATATGACGTTTGTTCATTTCCATACTGCTTGAGTATTATTTGAACATACCAAAGTATTATAAAAAGTAGAGAGCTTCATTTCTCCATAATTGGCATTTTGGTAGAGTAATAAGTAAATACTAAAAACTGCTTCTATAAGCTGACTTTAAAAATTCCAATAATTTTTACTATAGTAACACATAAATTAGACTGTATATACTTACTTCAATCCACATTTATTGATGTTTATCATTTGCATACAGTTATAAGGAGAGTAGTACAGACAAGCCTTCGAGGAGCTCAGGGTTTTTAAATTTTATTTTAATTATTTATTTTAATATTATTTTTGAGAGAGAGAAACACAGAGCATGAGTGGGGGAGGAGCAGAGAGCAAGAGGGAGACACAGAATCCGAAGCAGGCTCCAGGCTCTGAGCTGTCAGCACAGAGCCCAACACGGAGCTTGAACTCACAGACCATGAGATCATGACCTGAGCCGAAGTCAGACGTTCAACTGATTGAGCCACCCAGGTGCCCCAGAGGAGCTTAGGGTTTAATTAAGGGAAAAGTCATCCATGTCATAACCATAGAGGGTGCTATTTGAGAACATAGATACAACTTTGTAATCAACGAGGAGTATTGGATTCTATCTGGGAAGGATCAAGGAAGGCTAAGTTGGGAATAGCCTAATTCAAGTGGAGTCTTGAGGAAGAGAGATATCCGTAGACATTTTAGCTTTTAAGAGAAAACCCAGAGTAAAATAGCATATTTTTGAGAAATGCACTGATTTGGCGAGAGTATGGAATGAGTGTGTAGTGGAAAGTGATCAGGGCTAAAACCGAAAAGAGCAGATGGAATCTGACTGAATGCTATCCTAAGAAATTTGACTTTTTCTCCAGACAGCAATCTGATCAGAACTTTAAGAAAGAAGAGTATTGGCTTCAGGAAGAGACTGGAATCAGGGAACCCATCGCTTTAGTGCGGGACAAGAGTTAGTTCCATGAAATAAAAATAAGCAATGATAAAACAAAGGAGAGAATAGATTGAGGAGATATTAGTAAAGAAGAATTGATATAACTTACCTTCAATAGAAAGTACCTGGTGAGGTTCAGGTTGAAGACAGAGGAGTCTAGGATTTTTAATTAATAAAGTAAGAATGATAATACCTCCCTTAACCATGAAAGAGAAGACTAGAGTGGAAGCTGATGAAGGGGAAGACATAAATATAAAAATTTCCTAAGTGTTAAAAGACAAGGAGCCATTTAGGTATACATATTCAGGAGGAAACTATAAATATTTCTGATATGTGAAGGGGTGCTAGCATTTTAGATGTAGAATTATATATGGTATAAGGGGATTAAGACTACACTTATGACAACGAGCACAGCGTAATGTATAGAGTTACTAAATCATTATATTGAAACCAAGCACAGAATTATTAAATTACTGTATTGAAACTAATGTATTATAGCTACACTGGGATTAAAATAACAAAATAAAATGAAAGCACTAATTTGAAAAGATATATGCATCCCTAAAAAAGAAGTTGTTCACCAACAAAGAGTGTATATAGTAAAAAGAGAAAGGGGCTAAAGAATCCTAGGTATCACCTACTGTATTAGTTATCTATTACTGAATACCAAATTAACCCAAAACTCAGCAGCTTAACATAACCAACATGCATTATCTCACAGGTTCTAGGGGTCAGAATTTGGAAGCAACTTAGCTCAGTGGTTCTGGGTTAAGGCCTCATGGTTGCAGTCAAGATGTTAGGCAGGGCGGCAATCATCTATATGGGCTTTACTAGGGATAGATGCTCCTTTGTCAAGATGTCTGACTCACATGGTTGTTAGCTGGTAGGTCCGTTCTCTACCTTGTTGAGTCTTTTCAAAGGGCTGCTCATCGCATGGAAACCAACTTTCCCCAGTGTGGGTGATGGAGAGCAAAGAGAAAGCCATAGTGCCTTTTATAAACCTAGTCTTGGAAGTCACACACCGTCCAGTCTATTTTATTCTTTTCACTATAGGAGAATCACAGATGCAGCCCAACTCAAGGGAAACGGTATTAAGGTCCAGCTCTGAAGGAAGCAATATCAAAGTATTGTTGGACACATTTTAAAACCATCATTCTTCTTTAGGGGGAAAACTGATAAAGAGCAAGTGAATGTCTTAGAATAAGAATAAAGATAGGAAAATGCTAGCCTAGGAAAAATGAAAGTTTCAGAAAGGAGGGGTATTTAATGGTCACCCATTTGGCAGAAAAGTTAAAAAAAAACACATGAAAAAGAAAAGCCCTATGATTTAGCTAGAGCTCATGGAGAGGTAAACTCTAATGGAGAAGCTTTTGGAGAATGCCTTAGGAGAATTTCAATTACAATGATTTGAAAGACAATGAGGAAAGAAAATGCAGTTGATATATAGACCAGTCTTTTTGTAAGCTTGGCATTGAGAAGTGAATATTTTAAGAAGAATGAGTAGAGACAGGTTTTAAAATGGGACAGTCGTTCATATATATATATGACAATATATATATAAAGTCAAGGGGAAGAAGAGTCAGAGAGAGATAAAGATATGAAAAAGAACACGGATGATGATGCAAGAGATCATGAGAAAGGATTAACCTTGGAAAGGAGCAAAGCCCTTCCTTTATCTGAGACTGAACGAAACGAAGGAAAAAAGGGAAAGTTACAGAGAAGTTGTGGGATGGACAGAAAGAAGGCTGAAGGAATATATTTCAAATGCTTCAATTTCCACAAAGTAGAATTCCCGATTATTTGCCAAGAGGAAGCCAGTCTGGGACAGTGGGGCAGCAGTGACAAGAGAAACTATGAAAACTTTAATTTTGAGAGTTTAAAAAAGGTTTGGGGTTCACATGTGCTTTTTATCATTATGAACCATTCTGTTATGGTTTAACTCAGTTACTCTGCTCAACATCTTAAATGGACTCCAAGATAAGGTTTGCTTTCATGTCCTAAGTATGTAAGAGAAAAAATATTTTATTTGGCAGGAATGATTCACTTCCATAATAGACACGATGCTTGTAAATATCACAACGCTGGTCTATGATCTACTTTTGTAATGTTGCTAGAAGTAGAATATTTAACTAACAAAATAACTAATAGGTTTGCATTTTTATCATGTAAGGAATTTTTTTTTTACTTCAGCATTCCAGGGATTAAGTGTGACCAAAAAAAGGCAAGAATGTATTCAATGACATTTATCATTTGACTTTCTCCACTACTAAAACTTCTCTTACTTTTTTTCCCTTAAAAATCCTTTCACCACGTACACATCTCTCATATTTTCCAAGGATTTGAGGCCACTACGATTTACTTTTCTCTTTTCAGCAAATGCAGATGTTGAAAGCTGAACTGTAATGAGTAATAATGTCATTGGATAAAAGCTGTGAGCATTAACAGTGTTGTAAAGGTCACCCCTGAAAGAAGAATTAATGTATGATGCCATTAATAAACCAAGGAAAACTGTGAACTAAAAGTAACTTAAGTTACCGTTAATGACATGGGCTCTTGGCTATATATCTATTAGCTTCAAATAGAGAAAGTGAGTTTTTGACCAATTTTATAACCAATCTTATAGTGTACTCTGTAAGAACACCTTTGGTATGGTACACGGAGGATAGGTTGCTCCAAAAGAAAGGGGATCCTTAAAAGGTATGAATAGGTCAGAGGAATGATGGATAAGTTTAGAATCTTGTGACCAAATATTATCTTTCTTCTATTGGCCTTTTTCACCTATGTTGTACATATGTATAATACTTCTAACATTTTTCAAAGCATTTTAATCTATTTCTCACTTATGCTGATTTTAGAATTATAGACCCTTAAATAGATAGAGCAGATATCCATATCATCTAGTCAAAACTTGTTATTTTACAGATAAAGAACCAGCGCTTATGGAGGCTAAGTGCTTACCCAGGAATTCTAAGCGAGTTCCTGTCACAGTGTAGACAGTTCTGTGACCCTGTGTTTATTTCTTCCATTTTAATTTCAAGGAAACAACTGTACATGAAGACCAAGTAACGTGCCCAAACTCACAGCCAGTGGAGGTCGGGGCCATAGGATCATGGTCTCTGGCTGGCATGCTCTCTTTTCAGCCTATGGATAGCCTTTCCGCATTAGATGCTCTTCTCAGTCCTTTCTCTATCCTCTCATCCAATAAATGGAAATCAAATATCTTCTCTATGTGATATGATTGGCAGGATGATGAGCAGATGGAAGTCTGAGAGGCTTTAGATGCCTACAGTCTTGTTCTTTAAGTCTTTGGAAGATATTAGGATGTTTTAGTCTTACCCTTTATTCCTCAGAGGCATTAACACTTGAAAAGTAAAACTTCACTGAGCAAAAGTAGTAGACTCACATTGAGTCAATAAGACAAAGAGAAATGTTTTCAAGTTCGAAGGAGGACATTACCTTGAAATTTCAGTAGTTTACAATTTTAATGAGAAAAACTGCTATGAGGGTAGGTTATTAAACAAAAATATTATAATAGTTTAATTGAAAGCCATTGGATTTTTAGGAAGTTGAGGGTATTATTCAACATCTGGCAATTAACATTTGCATAACACTTTACAATTTACAAATTGCTTTCACATTTATAATCTAATTAATTCTTGTGAGTTTTCACAGATGAAGAAATGGCTACATATCAGGGTGCCAAAAGTTTGATGATGATAAGTGACCTCAACAATTGAGAAAAAAATTAGTATTTGTTAAAAATAACTTGAAACACATGTGCCTTGCTTTTACTTACAGCTGAAAAGCCCTATGTAAAATAAATATGTAGTAAATAAGATTTTGTATTGCCTTCATAGCATCTGTTAAATCCATGGATTTAATAAATATGTGTCATGTGGTACAGGCTTCCATTGATGTGATGACATAAATAATCACCCTGGAATTGCAAAGGTAGATACTTTCAACTTAGAAATATGCATTTATTCCTTCAATAGACCCTGCCACGGGCCAAAGGAATAAAAGACTGAAAATTTAAAAATGCCCTCAAGTAGTTCATAGACTGGTGTGAAAGACAAACTTAGACAAATGGAAGGCAATGTGACTGTAAAAGCATATATACGGTTTTGAAAGAGCATATAGATGAGAAGTTCTAATGTTGACAAGGAGCATGCCTGGGGTATATCAGGAAAGTCATTACAGAAGGGGCGACATCTGAATAAAGTCCCAAACACACCAAAAAGACAGTATTTCAGCAAAAGAGAAACGCTTGGGAGACAGAGGCCAGTGCTTGGAAGAGGAAATAGTCCTGTGCTGCTTAAACACAGAACTCAAGAGAGACCAGCAGGAAGTGACGCAGGAAAGATAAGCAGAATTGATATCATGAGGAGTCTTTTAGGCCATTGTAAAGTGTTTGGAATTTATCCCAGAATGACATTTTGGGGGGAACATTACAGGGTGTCTTGTTCCAGTGTATTTGGGAAAAGCTGCATACTTTTGTTATCTCTGGAAGATTCACAGCGCACATTAACATTATCACGATCTTGGGAATTTGTGCAATGAAGAAACCTTTTTTCACTTTAATTTAGTATTTCCCACACTTATTTGAACATGGAATTATTTTTTCACAGAATATTACATCTCATCATCTTATGAAATGCTCCTTTAAGCACCAAGGTACCAAGAGATGGGTTTTTAATCAGGTAAAGTGACATGATCCAGATTCCTTTGGGAGGATATTTTGGAATGCTTTATCTGGAAGCAGATAAAGAAGATAGATTCAAGGAGTGTAAGCCCAAAGAGAGGGAAACCAGTTAAGAGTTTAAGGCGTTAGCCCAGGTGAGAGATGAGGTGCCTTTAGTGAAAGCCGTGACCATCATGATGGAGAAGACACACATTTGAGAGCTGAGGAGGAGGCATGACTGTCACAGCTTGGTTGCCTGTTATATATATGGGGTAAAGGAGATCCCTCAGGTGACTGAATGGGCCACTGGAAAGGGATAAAGAATGTAGAAAAAAACAGGCTGAGGCAGTGGGAAGACAATGAATTCTATGCTGCTTTTCAGATCCTCATGAGACAGACAAGTAGAGAAGCTTGGTATGTATATTTAAACATATGTATATGTGTATTTAAGCTTGGTATGTGTATTTAAAAATCAGGAAGGATTTGAGGTAGGTAGCAGATATTTTATAGTACTTGGGATCACCCTTGACTTTTAGAGTGCATTCAGACCAATTGTGGTATTTGGTTTCGAAGGCTGCCACAACAAGTTGCCATAACCGGCTCGCTTAAACTGGAAATCTATTCTTTCACTATGTGGAAGCTAAAAATCCAAAGTGGTGTCAGCAGGGTTAGTTCCTGCTGGAGGCTCTCAGGGAGAGCCTTGTGTTCCTAGTTCCTTGTAGCTTCTGGTAGTCCTTGGTGTTCTTGGCTTATAGGTGCATAATTCCAGACTCTGCCTCCATATTCACATGGCCTTCTCCCCGTTGTCTCAGTATCAGATCTCTCTCCTTTAAGACCCACCTGACATCCAGGGTGATCTCATTTCGAGGTCCTCAATATAAGTACGTCTGCAAAGACTCTATTTCCAAATGAGGTCATGTTTACAAACACCAGGGTTAGGACACAGACATACCTTTTTGGAGAAACACAATTCAACCTGTTACAAGTGGTTTTCTGTTTTTCCTTCTACCTTTCAACAGCTTCTTTCCTTGTGAAGCAGCCCATACTCTTTCTGTTTTGATTTTATCCTAAGATTGTTCATGGGTTTCCTAAGTGAAGCTGACCATGGAATTTAATAACAATAAACCACTTTAAAAATATAAACTTTAAATAGATGTCATATTATACCATTTACCATTTTTGTAATGGAACAAATATAAGGTTGATGGAAGAATTACATGAAATAACACAGGTTATTTCCAGGCCTCCCCATTTTTTTTCTGCCTCTGAAAATATATAAAAGGGGCCTTTTTAATTTTGAGAATTTTGTTGGTAGTGATTAAGAAGAAACACCAAGGCATAAAAAACCAAACTGGTGAATTTAATAAGGTTACAGGATCTCACAAACGTTTTACATTAATGATCCCTAACCTACATTTCCCAAATCTTATTTGAGTATTAACTGGAAGTCATGTTGACCTTTACTTTCCCACTTCCCTCCTAAGATTGAGGCTCACCAAACCTCTCCTAAGTACATACCCTCCTTCTGATCTTATCTTACGATGAAGTTGGTGCCTAAATATATAATTAAGGCAAAATAAAATGTATCAAGTGATCATTTGGGGCATTTTGGACTCTGATGGCATGACCCCTTTTCCTTGAAACTCTGGACCAACAAGAAATGATATCCCTTCACAGATTTTATCATTATTGTCAATGTCATACAGTAAGACTGCTGAGGGTGAGCATATAGAGAAAATGCAAGAGAAAAGAAAGACACAGGAATTAACATTTTTTACTGCCTCCTCAGGTACCAAATGTTATCTACTCCTTCACAAAATGTGTAATTTCATTTAATTCTCCCATCATCTTACATTCATCTTACAGTTAATGGAAATGGAAATCCAATGACATCAAGTGTTCTATTTGGCAAATGTCACACTTTCCAAACCCAGATCCTTCTGAATCCAATGCCCAAATCCTGCCCATTTCACTATGCCATTTTGTAAATAAACTGACAGTGAGTAACTCTCATGGACCATTATGCAAGACTGTATTAACTCATTTACTCTTCACAAATTTATATTATCTAGTCTCTAGGTGTTATCTCCATTTAACCAATAACATAATTGAGACTTAAAAGGGTAAAACAGCATGTACAATTTATGTAGCTTGTAAGTGGCAAAGTTAGGATTTCCATTCAGGCTTATCCAACTCCAAAATGCAAACTTTTTCTGAAAATTGTAACCTTGGACCAAATCAAAGGAGAGATGAAGAACAGATCCCAGGCAAGGATATGAAGATGGAGAAGTCAGAGAGGAAAGGGGATCCTGTGCTCTGATAAGAAACAAGGAAGAAAGGACTTTCTAGAATGAGGGGATTGTCAGTGCTGTCATTCTGCAAAGCATGGCTAATGTCCCTTGGATTTGGCTGTTTAAAAAAGCAAGGAAGCTGAAACAAGATTGTAGCAGAAATGGAAGAGTGAGGAAGGAATGGGGAGTGTGGTAAGAATCTTAGAAGGTAAAGAGAGAGAGAGTTGGAAAGAGAAGGCAGCACAAAGTTGAGAGAGACTTTATTTGCTTTGTCTCAGGTGGAGAAAATGAAGTACTTACAAGTTGAAGTGGTTAGAGACGGTGGAGAAGTTCAGATACAGGTGACAGAAATGTGAAAGAGAATGACCAATGGTGAAGTATAGAAATCTAGAACACGAGCTTCGGGGGTTTGCCTTGAATGAAGGTAGAGGCAACATTTTCACTGAAGCAGGAGGAGGCAGTGGGCAGAAAGGGAGACAGATTTGAAGCGAGCATGGGTAGGAGTCGTGGTATGGGTGGGGCAGGAAGGTGAGAGCTCACCCTTATACTGGTGTTTCCAAAATCAGAGGGCCATTTGCCAAGAGAGAGGGAATCGGCAAGATTGATAATTTGGTGACTGTGACGAGAACAAAATGTAAAGAAGCAGCAAGCGACCCTGCTATGATTCAACTCTGTGATGTATAAAATGCCTTTAAGATTTAACACAGCAGATACAAATGTTAGATTTCATATAGCATTTTAGCTAATACTCCAAAGTCTCTAAAAGCAGGAATGTTTCTTTTAAAGTGGATGCCCATTTCCACCTGCATAGGAGTACACACCTCAAACTGGAAATAGACATTACGGAACATATGTCTGTCAGTTATTCACCTCCATATAATTTGCATCCCTTTTGCATCTATATTAATCATTTTTTCTGCACAATGTTATCTTGGCAGCACCCAAAAAACATAAAGAATTCATACTTTTATTCAACGCCATGTGCCAAACAATTTCAAAATGTACTTGTGCTCTGGAGAAGCTAAATAGACTGCATGATGCCAGGTTGTACATAAACAGGGGTTAGAGGATAGGAAAATCAGGCTGATCGTCTTCAGATCTTTCACCAAATGAACATATACTGAGACCACCACTGTCATCTAAGAGCCGTATTTCTTTCTAGAGTAGTAGTGTTCATGAACAGAATAAGTTCAAGAATAATATATTAAGAAAGTTGTTCAAGAGAACCAAGACAGGATGTTGAGGATAATATAAGGTTAAAAACAACCGTAATTTAAAGTAAACACTAACCCTAAAGGCTTGACCTGGGTCTAAATTGTTGTTTACAATTTATAATGTGTTTATTTATAATTTATATTGAGCAATGAGGTTTTGTATTTTGACCATTTATAATGAGCAATGAGGTTTTGTTCTTTGAATAAGTTCCAATGAATTTAGCTCTGAAAAGCAAAACATATAGTAGCTTTCAAGGCTCCCCTTTCTGTCGCCTACACTGGAACTAACTTATCTTTCTGCCTCAAGGAGATCAGAGGATGAGGTCTAGTCTGTGCATAGCAAGGGAGTGGGGGGAAAGCATGGATCATTTAGAAACCTTCCTGCACTGAAGCACTGCACTAATCTGACATCAGCTTCTTCAATAGAATGTTTAAGCAGCAAGAAAGTATTCTATGTTTTTTGGCAATCAGCAGATCAGATAGAAGAGTCTAGCAATACGATGAGGATGTGTAATCTGACATGATTAGACAAGGCTCTTTAGTACCAGAACATTCATAATTGAGACAAAGAAAGAGTATTAATAACACTTTCCTAACACGGCAGTTAGCCATTTTATATTTCCTTTCTTTAATCTTAGTGTTTTTCAACAAATCATGGGATTTAATAGCGTGTTTTGGCAGATTAGAGGATTTATGGCCCAGATGTTTTTTGTTCTAAAAATGGATTAGGGTGTAAAGTTTGCTGGAATCCATGGAACATGTTGAGGCAAGCCGGTCATTTTATGTGTGATTAGTGCCTGCCTTCTGTCTCACAGTCCCTCCATCTGTCACAATTCACCAATGGATCTGGTTAGATTTAGCCTCATGTCACAAACAAGTCCCTTTTCTGGGCAATTTCATATTATAGATTCAGTTTATGCCATTTTATGCCCTAGTTAAAAGATAGGGAGAGTGAAAGATGATATATTAGCTTCCCTTTCAATATTTACAAAACAGTGTTTTCCCATCGGTATTCTACCCTAAAGTCGTGCAGATTATCATAATAATGTGCATCAAATAAATAAGTGACCAGTGTTAACATTAAGATAAAAATTAGTTTTGCTCCTCAAACCTCTTCTTTAAAAGAAATTATTTTGGCAATTTTTCTTTTCTTTGTTTTTGTTTTTTTTTTCTTTTAACTAATTTTGGATTATGGAGCTATAGACAAGTTGGTCATTTGACCATCTTATGAAAAGTGTGAATTAAATGTGAGTGTAGTTTTCAGTAGCCACAATTTCTGATCGTACAATTCACAGGTATTTGGTTACATTCCATGCTTGAAATTTAGCCCCTTACAAGTTTGTATCCATAGCAAATCACTGCCACCTGTGGTTTATTTCACCATCAATGTGGTGGGGGGGGGGGGTGAGGGGATGATCTCCTTTCACTTAGTTAATAATGATTTATTCCTTCTGTACATAACACAGCTAATGGTGCTATGTACAAACTCTAAACTGACCTTTCTAACACTGTGAGAATGTCGGTAATTAGAGTGATAATCATCAATACCCATATCCTGCGTATGATCCTTACATGAAAACAAGTATCAAAGATAGGTTTTATTTGGGCACTACAAAACATTCAGATAACTGAAAGTTTACTTAAAAATTATATTGTGAACTTTCCAAGCATGTGGAAAAAACTATATTTCACTTAAATACTGTGTATGCATTACAGGTACTTGGCAGCATGTTCACGTATGACTGTGTGAATCAGTCATTATCAATTACTCATTCGTTCATTCGTCGTAGACAAATGACACTGAAAAATTATTATGTGCCAGACACTACCCATTACGCAAAAAGGACGTGGTTTTTATGGTTAAAGGTTAAGCTCTCCATGCCTTTATACAAAACATAGCCTTTGTTCTGTCACACCTTCAGGTTATTTAAATGACCATGATGCTGTCACCAAGGCAATCCAAGAAGCTCGGCAGATGAAGGAGCAGCTTCGGCGGGAGCAACAGGTGCTTGATGGGAAGGTGGCTGTTGTGAATAGTCTAGGTCTCAATAACTGCCGGACAGAAAAGGTTAGTTCATAAAAGATCTGACTTTCCAAAACTACTTCCGTTGCCTGAAAGCTTTTCTCCTTTGTTTTCTCACCTCACCATCCTCAGAATGATGCTTCTCCCTCCTTTTCCCCCCACTCTGTCAATACAGAAAAATCTCCATGCCCATCCTAATCAAAACCATCTGCAAATGAGAAGAGTTATAATTCTCTTCTATCCATGTCCAAACTTTATTGACAATTAATATCCCCCTGTCTGCCATCTGTTTGCATTAAAATGGAATGGCATTTGAAATATTTGAGTCTGAGTGAAAGTTTTGCTCTACAGAGATGCTTAACTTGTATTTGGGGATGAGCTGGATTTGAAAATCCTGAATCTTCTTTAATCAGCATAAGCTTGGATGATACCCAAGCTCACAGTCTAAGTAACTAGGATCCTGAGCTTGTCATAATATGTTTCCACTGCAAAGCACGGTCAAGTTTTAGATGACCGCACAGTTAGAAATTCTGACTTTATTATAAAACAAAATGTGCTTTTTAAAACTTGGACATTGTCGTTATGCCTAAGCCCAGTGAAACTTCTGAACTCATCTGAGATACATTAATTTCAAATTCTTGTGTCTAAGCTGCATGGTATTTTATTCAGAAAAATATTATGTTATTATAGAATGCTCAGAGAGATGTACTTATGTTGGTAATATGTGATTTATTTTGAATTGAAATTTTAAAATATTACCGAGTCTCCTTTTCACAATTCTATAGCTAAAGAGACACGGTAAATAAGAGGAAAAAAAAATGATCAGCTACTTAGCAACTTGAAAGTTAACCGTCATGGGAAGCTTGTGAGTCAAACAGTATTGTCCAGAATGAGCAGATTGTTAATTTGATAGCTTTCTGGTTTCCCAGGTTTTATATGGAATTTGATGTGCAATCTCTAAGCTCACAATCTGCATAGCGAAAGTGAAATATATGTGTGATCCTGTCACAACTGTACTTTTCCTCTGGTCCAAACATGGGTCAAAAGGATGGGGAAATGATTTTAATTCTGCTCCATTCCTGGAGGGGAGAGCAAAGCATGGTTAGGTACACATCCCTTGCAGTCACACAACATAACAAGAGCGACATTGGTGCAGCAAGAAGGACACAAAATTTTTCTAGCTAAGCACCAGAAGGGAAGGGGGAAAAGCAACGTGACAGCTCTAAGAAGGAATGATAGCAAGCATGAAGGAATTTATATTCAAATATTTAAACATTCTTGAAAGGATGCTTGAACAGAAATTCCTTTTCTCTGCTCCCCATGTAGAAATGAGTTTAACACTCAGCCAGATGCTAATGCGAAGTGACTCAAGCTATTCCTCGCAAGCATAGCTAAATTGCCGTTATTTGTTAAGCGCATTGAATTCAGCTGTGGATACAGCAGTTGGTTGCATTCAGCAAGCATCTGTACCCTTTTTTTTTTTTAATCCTCCAAAGCAGAGACAACTCTACCTATCTCCCCCCTCTCCTCCCCTGTGCTGGCTGGGAATTGTCAAGTGACAACCGACCAAATCCTTTTGGACAGGAAGCCTTCATCCTGAGTTCTATATACTTGCAAAACAGGCCTTGTGGTTGGATCAGGGAGCCCATTAAAAGCACTTTGATGGTATGGAAATTCATCTTCATGAAGCTCCTAGGCCCCTAAGCAGCATGCTGTTTAGCTGTGGTTACAGATCAGTCATTCAGATCGGAGGGCAATAATTGTGCTGACGGCTTGTAAGGCAATGGAAGTACATAAAATAATCCTGGGCCCTCCACCATGGCACTGCGAGTTAATCTTCTCTAATACAGATCAGCTGTTGTTCTAACACATGACTTTATGCCGGCTCCAGTGACTCTGCTCAGCCTTTTGATTAAGTAACAGGAGTGGAGCCATCTGCATTCACTTTACTCCATAGTTGTCCATTGTTAGGGAACTTTATTTCCACTTCTCGTTCCACTTGTTCCAAGCATACTTTATCTCTCTGATTAGCACCTTCTCTATTTGCGCTGCAGGAGTGAGAGTTGCCTCTTGTTGAAAGCTACTGCCTTCAGTGTTCCTTTCTCTTTCGTAGAATTAGAACTTTTTAGAAATCTGTTTTTGAAGTAATACCTGCCAAAATCTGTTGGCCAATTAAGATATCTCCAGTCCCAAGAATGTTGTCCTTCCCAGATCTCTTCACCGTGCCCTTTCAGTGCGACTGAGTTATGTCATCAGCAACAGTCTTGTATTTTTATGTTTTTTTTAAGTGAAAATCTTAAAATAGGAAAGTGAAACAGTTCCATTATTATAATAGCATGGCAAACTTTTGTAAGGTGTAAGTAAATATTTTCAGCAGACGACTCTGAATGACTCCTTGGTACCTGACAGTGAAAGTGTGATTTTTGAAGCTCTCCCGAGAAGCAGGTATTAACTGTGCTTGCCCTTTCCTATTGAACTAGCTTGCTTGTCATTTCTACAATATTAATGATTGATCTATGTGCAACTCCTGGGAATGCGATAATGTCAAATTTATGTTCTTTAATTAATACCTGCTGTGTGTGGGGGGTGGTATTATGTACTTGAACAAAAAAGTATGTTCTCTGCCTTTATGACGTATATGGTTTAAATCAAATTATTATTTTGACTGTCAGTCATGGCACCTTTATGTTTGTGAGCCTACTTATAGGAAGTGAATAAAGGCCCCACCCATTTTCTTTGGTATATCAGATCGATTCTGTACCTGAGTTGACAAAGGTGGCTGCTTATTCTTCCACATAAAGTGACATCACTTTGCCATCCCGTTGTTAATTTCCTAATACCTACCTTTTTAATAGATTTTTATATTTGCCTGGCTTTATCCATGGCCAAAGCATAGGTAGATGAGTAGTTGGTTTGGAATTTTGCTTCCGTTTGAAAGACATAAACAGAATAGATGGTAAATTTCTGCACTGTATCATACCATTTGAATCCCAAAAGGACATTTCTCTCACTAAAGCAATATTCCCAATTTCCAAAACCCGGAAAGTATGGGAGATGTAAGGAGAGGGGGAGATAAAAGAAAAAAAGAGAGAAAGGATCTGGGAGAAAGGAAAGGGGAAAAGAGAAGAAATCCAGCCTGGTGCTCTCATCTGTCCAAAAGGTGATTAGCACAACCTGAGACCCAGATAGTTGGAATCCGCAGTGCAGATCTGTTTTCTTGAGTACGCAAACCTTATACACAGAAACTTTTCTCCACATTTCAAATGACCAACATGGTTGTCCCAAGTAGAGAGTCGTAATTCTGAAAAGCTGTAATTGGTAGTAAAAACAATTAGAGGTGTGAAGATAGGGACAAATGTTTTCTAGTAATATGCACCAAAACACATAATGAAAGTCATTTTTACTAAAACACATTTTAATTGAAGACTTCTAAAAGATTTTTCATTTTTTACTTTTCTTGGAAGTGTGTCAACATACCCAAAAACTGTGTATGTCAGGTTTCTTGGAAACTCTGGGACACAGTGTTATTTATAATTGTCATTTCAGGTTAATTATAGCCTGATTGCATATTCGGATAATGTTATCTTTTATCACATAGCTCTTCACAGATTAGTGTTATGGATGAATAAAAAATCTTCTCAGGTAGAAAGAATCAGAAAGACTCTCATACATTTGGCTTGTCAAAACCACCTGCTTTGCTTCATTAACACCCGCCTGGCACAGTCTTGACCATATGATCAACTGCATACTCAGGTTCTGACCTTGTGTTTGAAGGTAGCCATAGTTAAGAGGGAATCATAAAGTCCTCAGTTTTTGTCCTGATACCACTAGGCAGTACTAGTATAATAGAAACCCAATGCACTTGAAATAGTGCAGAAATTTCCAGAAATTTCCTTGCTTATTTCCCTCACCCCCAATGTAGTTAACCTAGGAGAATGATGCCTATGCTGTGGTATTTGGTAGACATGTGTTTCATTACATGCATCAAGAAGTCTAAACACAATAGCTTCAACAAATAATGATTCATTTTTAACACATAATGAAGTTCTGGAGTGGGCAGTTCATGGTGTTAGTTTATCAGCTCAGCAATGTCAGGGTTGAAATCTCTGTGATTTGCTTAGTTTTTCCCTTAGTGTCATAAACTGGTGCTCTACCTACAACCATGCCAGCTCAGGAAGGAGAAGGAGTTTTCTCTTTGCTCTTTTCAGGCCTCTTTCGCATAGAGATGTTTTTCCTCCCTCCTTCATTCACATTGGAGTGTTTCTTACGTTATTCACATAGAGATGTTTCACTGCACCCCTGAAGCTGACTTCCACAAACATCTCATTTGGGTAGAAATGGTCCTACGCACTCCTTTAAGACAATTACTGGTCAAAGGAAGAGAACTTGCCTTAAGTTTACCAGAAATGAAATTTTGGAACAGAATTAGAGACCTTATCCTCCTAGAGAGCAAGGGATATCTTAAGATGAAAGATTATGTTGACAGAGAAGAAAGGACCAGAATGGCTATTGAGTAAGAAAAGGCCATTGAAAGCCACAGCTGCATTATAAAAATATCAAAGCTCTCAAACATTTTCTTTATAAAACCTGTTTGTTTTCATTATATTATATTTGTGGTCATCTAACTACTTTTGCTCTTGTGCCATTACATGTCCCCAGGGCCTCATACCTTGTCTGTGGTCCGTAAAGAATTAAGTCGCACATAAGCATGTGCACACACATACATGAAAACGTTGCTTAGGTGACAGGTTAAACCAATGAATATGTGTTCTCACACATGCTTTCTACATGTTAAGGCCAACTGTGGTCCTACTTTCATATATAAAATTGATGCCACTCACAAAAATAAACCTACAGATGTGTGCATCTGTTTTTTAAGGTAGAGAATTTATCCACCAAGCAAACATTAATTGCCTACAGTGTACTTGAAATCTAAATGCCTACCCATGCTATGAATTCATCTATTACTCCAAATAATAATACCTGGCAAAATGCCTTACTTTTCCTTCTGAGGTTCTGTGAACATTCATTGCAAATTTCCATAGAATAAGGTGAAAATTTAGCAAATAAAAGGTATATTTTAAACAATACTTTATTCAATAACAATGGCAGTTTCTCTTTCACTTGTCAGTCATACTCATGAGAAGCCTTTCCAAATATCATATGGACTAATTTGTAAACAGAGGTTAATTTTTATAACCCTGGCACTTGGAAACTTCCATTACAACCTCCTCTTTTTCTGCTATTGTCAACTTCTTTCTTTCCCTTTAACGGAGTGCCAAACATGAAATGACAGTGGCCAATGTTGACTTAATGTGGATGTTTAATAATGAAAAAAAGTGTGTCAGTCCCAGCATTAGTTACAAATGGCAGTAAGTGTATCGGATGGCAGGCCTGTAATAATTTTACATCCATCATTCTTTCCTGATGCTTCGCTGGCCATCTGATGGATGGGGCCAGCAGTGTTAACTCTTCAGAAACTGACACAGTGTATCTAGTTCAGCATTATCTAACACATGCTCCTTCCCTTAGATAAGGACAAGGCATGTGAGGAATTGTGAATTACAGGTTACGCTTTGAAAAAGTGACTGTGAAGGAACTCATGCGTCTGTGTTCAGTGGAAGATACTGCAATTAATTAATGATTTATGGATGGCTTTTGTAGATGTTGCCTTTAGTCAAAATGAATTAGAGAAGTCAAATTAGAACCAGCTATTTCAGTGGTTAGAGGAAAAAAATCACGAAGGAGAAAGGCATGTTAGGTAAATCCTGCATGAGGAAGTGAGATAGATCATCACCGCACCCTGGCAAAGCAGGAGCTTTTTACCTGGGGGTCGGGGGTGAGGGGGGCGCCAAGTTGTGTGTGAGCACGCATGTGTGATTTTTAAAAAGCTCCCCAACTTTTAAGTCTGCTGGTTGGAATTTGTCTAGGAAAAACTACAGTAACACAAGTTATTAATAGTATTTCTTTATAAAAGTATAATTTTTTAATCTCTACATTTGCATATTAATTATTCCATGACTTTAAAAGATACATAAAATCTGATGTTGAATGCTTGCTTTTTTTTATAATTAGAGGCGCTACTCTGAAAATTTATATAAAATGGATAGGGAACTGCTTTCTAGGCAACTGATTATTAGGAAATCTAGACCAGCTTTTTATGTGCAAGTTGGCATTTGATCCTTAGGTTTTCTTTTCTTTTGTTTTTCATTCATAAAACCTTCTTAATTCTGAGTGTCTTAGCTAGGGAACACTTCTTATGGGACAGGAGGGGAGAGGAAAACCCCTTAGTGAATATTATCAGCACAGAGCAGCCAGTTTTCAAAGACCATGACAAAAAGGCGAATAGGTATTATGTCATCACCCATCCATCACTCTATATGTCAGCCTTTCAATAATTCCAATCGACATTCTCGACAGGCTGGTGCAAGTTAAAGGGGCTGTTTGTTTCTAGAAATTGAGTATGGGCTGTCTATAGCCTTTTGTTCCAGATGGTTTTCTTCTGTGTCTTTTCATTTCTTTCTTTTTTCTTTCTTTTCTTTTTGGGGGTATTTAATTGAAATACATGCCGAGTTTGCAGACTGCAAAGATCAGAGCTGTTTTCGTCCAGCAGTGGTAACTATGCATTAAACATTTTGATTTGTTTGAGCTTGAAGTTTAGTCCTTTTTTGCCATTTGCTTCATGGAGTTTGTGTATATTTACAGCCTCTGCATTTAATGGCCACATGCCTTATTTTCACAGATGGCCAGTGGAAGACTTTTTCTTTCTCTTAGTATAGCCCGCTTTCAGTTTTGCTACATTTGTCACAGTGCCACAACTTGCAGCTAGCAAGTGCCCACGCTTGGTGGGGAGCAATTATGGTGTGAGTTTTTAAGGAGCTTTTTAAAGGTTTTTTTTTCCAGTAAACTTTTTATGGTTTAATTTTCAAGCCTAGAAAAGCTGTGCATGTTTTCAAACAGAGAGTCTTGTGTTCTTTACATCATTCTGGTAGAGGGGTTAGTGCAGGATGGTCCAATAAAATGAGACACACAGGGCATGCCAAATTGGGCTTTCGGATAGACACCCACAGGCCTCTCTGATGATTGAAATTGTCTGTGCATTTAAAGACATGATAGGCTTACAATAGTATTCCTGAAAAAAGCAAGTTTGAAAACACCATGTAGAGAACGATCTAGATATTTTTAAAGTATATTTCTATGTTGCATGTTAAAAAGGCTAGAAGAATAATACGCAGTAGTCATGCCAAGGTGATGGGGTTGTAAATTGACATACATGTGCCCACATTTCCATTTTTCCTAATTCCCATAAGGAAAGTAAGAATCACTTTTGTTGTTGGACCAGACATTTTCTTTTTATATAAAAAAAAAATCTGTTAAGAATGGTCTTTCCTTCTTTTCTCCCTTGGTCCTTTCCTCATCCCCAAGATGGAATAGTCATCTTAGAGACATTTAAACATTAAAGCACTGAAATGATACAGACGTTTGTTTTTTTCAGTTACCTTCTTATATTTACTAGATGTGTTATATTCTCTATTGTCGTGTATTGCAAACTACCAAATCAGATTAAAAATTATGAGGAAAATGTTCTGAATTTAGCATGTATTTCAAGGATCTCCTTGATCTTTTCAATCATAGCTCTTCTCTTTTTTTTTCCCCACAAATGAGAAAGACTTGTTTATGAGTCATAGGAATAATAATGGCTACTGATGTTTATGTTGTGCTTTACCCTTTCCCAAGTGATTTCACATCAGCTTTCAGTCTCATACTGTAATATGAGCAGAACAGTATTCCATCTTTATTTTAAAAATAAAAATGAGGAGCGCCTGGGTGGCTCAGTCGGTTAAGCGTCGGACTTCAGCTCAGATCATGATCTCATGGCTTGTGAGTTGGGCCCTGCGTCAGGCTCTGTGCTGACAACTCAGAGCCTGGAGCCTGCTTTGGATTCTGTGTCTCCCTCTCTCTCTCTCTGACCCTCCCCCGCTCATGCTCTGTCTCTCTCAGTCTCTCAAAAATAAATCTGAACATTAAAAAAATTTTAATTAAGAATAAAAATGAGATTGGAGATTACAGGAATTCCAGTGGAAGGTCAGTTTTTAAACCAAGGTCTTATGGCTTGAAGTTCAGTCTGTCTTCTAATGGACTGGGCTGAAGAAGTTCAAGAAAGTACCCCTGCCTGATGATTAGCTCCTGGGCCAGTGTTGGTCATGTGTATTATGTAGTATGATTTGAGGCTTTATTAAAAAATCTAATTTAAGGGACGCCTGGGTGGCTCAGTCGGTTAAGAGTCCGGCTTCGGCTCAGGTCATGATCTCGTGGTTTTTGAGTTCGAGCCCTGCGTGAGGCTCTGTGCTGACAGCTCGGAGCCTGGAGCCTGCTTCAGATTCTGTGTCTCCTCCTCTCTCTGCCTCTCCCCCGCTCATGCTCTGTCTCTCTGTGTCTCTCAATAATAGATCAACTTGAAAAAAAAATCTCCTTTAAGCAACCACCATCTCCACAATTCATACATTGTTCTTCCAACTACTTTGTTTTTCCTGTGTCAGCTCCCTTCCTGGGTCTCTCTTCCTCCACCGCACACAAGAGGAGGAGCAAAGAAAACAAAAAGAACATGCTCCATCTTATTTATTTTGCTTCTCATAAGCAGTGCTGATAAAACATGTGAGGTTGTAGCTGTTTATTAAATTGAAATTTTAAATATCCATTCTAATCTGTATTTTTTCTCTCCCTTCCCTTGAAACAACCACAGATAATTGAAAAGTGAACAATAACTCCGATGTGCCCGTTTCTATTTGTCAGACCCAGCCTTTCTGGACCAAGCCATGACTCTTTCCGATAGTCCAATTGTATTTATTTAACTGAGGTAACTACTGGCTACTGAGGCTACATTCATAAGAATGCTAGCAGTTTTATAGCTTTTATTCCATGAAGTGGAAAAATGAAAGAGAAAAATTCTGTCTGTACGTTTCTGTATCTCAATAACTGAGTTATCCATTGTTTATAGAATAATTAATATAAGACAATATTCAGGTTTTGTGTTTACATCTATGCTGCCCTCCCACCTACCAGACATCCTGTGTCAGTTATAAATTCTATTATTTTTCTTTGTTGGCCTCCTGTTTTTCTCATGTTAACCCTTTTGATTTAACTCGATGTGCACAGTGTCTATATCTGCCCTGCTTTGAAATATAACAAAGTCTTTTTTTTTTTAGATTTTGGTTGGATGCTGACCACATACACAAACATTTGAAAACTTGAGTCTTAGTTTTTTTCTTCTTCTGCCTTCTCTCCTCCACATGTACACACCATAAACACAACTGTGACAAATAAGCCAGGGCCAATATTTTGCCATGGCAGTGTTCCTGTGTACCTTCTTTGTGACTGATTTGTTTTCTGCAGATTGCTTTGAGTGGCCTTTTTGTGCGTTACACCCCCAGGCCTCAGCACCTTCTGCCTCTCTCTGGCAGCACCTTCTTCCTCTCTCCTTAAAACTTACTCAGTTTTAAGGACTAAATTAGCAATGTTGAATTTGGGTACATAAGTGTGTCTTTCACAAAGTACCTGAATCAGTAAGTCTGATTGCTATTTGACAGTCTCTTCACAAAATATACCTCAATAACTCAAGGTTTTTTCATAATTTGCAATATCTTCCTTGACTATAATAGAATGATTGTAGGTTTCTCCATTATAAGTGGAGTGCCCTTAAGTTTTGAAACTTAAAAACTTTTAAGAAACTGTCATTTATGGATAGAGAAAATATTTATAGTTTTATACATTGGTCGCATTGTTTTAGTTTTATTTTAGGGAGTGTCCAGAAAAGTAGGATGTAGAATTGAAGGTTTGAAAGAAAATGAAAAGGCCTTGAATCCAACCTGTCATCTGATGTTGCGTTTCCTCTTCCATATTTTTAATATGGTAGGCAGGTGGTCATATGGCCCATACTTGAAAATCTCCAGAAAGGGGATTTTTTTTTACATCTTGAGCAGCTCATTTAATGGACAGAGACTTGTGACTATTAGACAACTCTTTGTGGTTCATTATCTTTCACCTGATAACTTAAAACCATTGGTCAGTGTTGTATCTCTTGACTACGTATGACCAAATTCTATCCCTTTCTCACAATACCAGGCCTTGATTTTTTTTAAAATAAGTTAATTCTTAAGATATTTAAAGACTGATGTTTTTGATCTGCTCTTCCCACCTCATTCAACTTTCTTTTTCATTGGCCCCATGCAACTTCTCCAGCATGACAATAAGGGCATTGATAGGAACATAATCCAAAGCCCAAAATATTATGGCCATCGAGCATCATGGTCTACATTCTAATTCCTATAGAAAAATAAACTGAAGTCGTTATAACGTTGTTTTTGTTACTGAATCCATACTCGTTTTTTATTGTCACTACATCCTCTACTAATTGCTCTTAGCTAATTTTTATAACCATCAGCTCTGTCTTTTCTGGAATATCCATTAACTGCTCAGGTCATTGTTCCTCAGATTTCTCTCTTCTTTCATGAAAAACAGAATTATTTGTCATTAGCTTTCTAATATTTCTCATACTTTAAAACCAATTATTTAAAAATCATAAATCTGCATTCATCAATTCCATCTACAAGTCTTGGAAAATTATTCATGTATATTAAGACTTGAGTACATACTAACTGTGTTTCCTTCAAAACCATTCCATCTACAACTTCACAATACTTTTTAAAGAAAATTTGATCTGCCAGTACATTTCAATTCGATCAGATTGCCTGATGAAACTAAGTTTCTAAGAAATGTAGCTAAAATATTTATTTGGGTAAATATTTATTAAAATGAATACTTAGCTTCAGGAAACATTTCATGAAGATGGCTACCAAATTTCATAAAAGGAAATTAGACTGTGGAACAAAATTATGTGTTCTGATGTGTGATTTTCTCCACTAGGGGAATCTCTGAATTTAGAAAAAGAAAGCATCAAGATTAGATAAGGCTGATTTTGTAGATGACTAGATTGGAGGACATTTATGGACCTTTCCAACCCCTTTGCTCACATATCTCTATGATTGATTCTCTGATGGAGAAAATGATTGGAAAATATTCCTAAGGAATACCAGATTTCAGAGTATCAACGTGTCTGGGAATATCCTAGTGGATACATTTACATTTGGCCAGAGTAAAATTAGTGAGTGATTTCTTCAATTTGCATTTTTGTTAGTCTTGGAGAGAAGTGTGTGTGTGTGTGTGTGTGTGTGTGTGTGTGTGTTAGAGAGAGAGAGTGAGAGGGAGAAAGAGAGAGTATGTATTTGTATATAATTTATATACAATTTGCAAGAAAGCCTTTTCTGCCATTTGTGCTGTTAGATTATGTGGGTGGATGGTTATTTTTTACAAAAACAGTGTTCTCAGTAAGCAAGGGTGAAACTGAAAGGTTGAGGGGATAGACATATGCATTATTTCTTTATATTTTACTTAAGCTTATGAGAAAAATCTCCAACTGATAAATCATTATGACATTATAAATAATCTTTCATCTTCTTTGGTGGTCTGTGAGGCTCACATAATTGGAGGGTTAAAAACCTTTTTTGTTTCGTTCTTCCTCCTGTGTCATTAGTATAGAAGTAGACCGTAAAAAAAAAAAGTGCAGCCAGAAGGGGTTTAACTGTTACTGAGTCAACATTTGACAGTCACACTCTATTCTGTCATTTCATGCATGTGCTTTTTATGAGTTTTATAGCTTTGTGAGCTTTATTTCAGGGATGTCCATTATGATAGCTGATCCACAGCCCATCTCTTTCTGTCTATGTGTGTCTGCTGGGGAGCAAAGCTCATCACCTTATATGAATCCCAATTTCAAGGAGTAATAGAAGAACCATTTACTCATGCATTGTTTAATTTTGGATTAGGTAACTAAGGAAATATTCACCACCTCTTAAAATGGAGTTTTCGCGGGGTTTTTTGTTTTGTCTTGACTGCTCTGTGAAATACCAAAACAGGATGTTCATTTGAGCCTTCATAAATGGCAAATTTTTAATTATTTTCTGTATAAGTTGAAGTAATGGAATAGGAGAAAATTTCAATTTAAGTATGTACTAGACTTATAAGCCATCATGCCTGACCATCAATTGGAAAATAAAAAAGATTAAATACATCATTGTAGATGATGGACAAGAGGAATGAAAAAAAATCTCAATAATTTTTAGAGTTGTTACCAAAATTCTTCTTTTAAATGAGTACTTGTCCACTGCTCTAGCCATAGAAAATAAAAGACCCTGGGGTGCCTGGGTGGCTCAGTCGGTTAGGCAGCCAACTTCGGCTCAGGTCATGATCTCACGGTCCATGAGTTCGAGCCCCGCATTGGGCTGTGTGCTGACAGCTCAGAGCCTGGAGCCCGTTTCGGATTCTGTGTCTCCCTCTCTTTCTGCCCCTCCCCTGTTCATGCTCTGTCTCTCTCAGTCTCAAAAATAAACGTTAAAAAAAAATTAAAAAAAAAAATAAAAGAAAAGATCATAACCATGACAAGTTATTTAATACTGATATTGAACTATTCCTGTAAATCATACATGCTAGAAAGAATCTTTATTTTTTCAATTTCCGTCGTTGACTTTTTTCCCTAATATTAAAAGCATATATATCTTCATTTTTTAAGCTGATGAGAATCTATTGTTATATTTAAACCCCATTTTAGGGTTTCTGGGACTCAGAGAGGATAATTGATTTGTCTAAAATAACATAGCTAATGTATAGAGCATAGTATGGTTAAGATGTGATGTTTCTGGTCCCCAAACCCATTATTTTCTATATGGGTCATTTTCTGTATTTTCAAATATTTCCCATTAATCCCTAGGGTCTTTTGGGATGCTTGGGTGGCTCAGTCGCTTAAGTGTCCAGCTCTTGATTTTGGCTCACATCATGATCTCATGGTCTATGAGACCAAGCCCCTGTTGGGCTCTGTGCTGAGAGTGCAGAACCTGCTTGGGATTCTCTCTCTTCCTCTCTATCTGCTCCTCCCCCACTCTCACACATGTGTGCAGTGTGCATACTCTCTCTCCCTCCCTTTCTCTCTCCCAAAGTAAATAAATAAACATTAAAAAAAATCCCTATGGTCTTTTGCCATTCAGAATATACAGATCTTTGCTGGCTACTTCTAATCAAGTCATTGCTCACATCTCTTTAGATATTACTTGGCTTTCCTTGTTGATTCCCACCACTGCCTGGTGTCATGCACAAACAATACAATGTGTTGTTTTCTATGCAAGTCAATTGAAAAAGCCACAGAGCCCAAGACCAGCTGCCAAATTGCCCAAGTGAATATTAGCATATTAATAATAGTTCTTTGAAGGCTGGATTTTAGTATGATTTATTTGATCCCAACAAACTATGTGATCTAAAAGTTTATTTTCTTCTACAGATGAGATATAATTCATTCGGGTCCTCTTTCAACTCAACATAGGATCAGAAGATTTTTCAAGTAAAAACAGACTTTACCTAATGTTTCCCCTTGATATCAGTAAACCTGCATAATTGTCTAAGATTTGATTAGCCAGGTGGGAATCATCTTTCCAAAAGAAATCTAGTTGTTATCCAATTGCTAGCTTTATTCAAGAGAGAAAGCATATAGGTCATCTTGTTTGGTCCTTTTTTATATGCCCTCAAGCCTTTTTATTTGGACTAATTTGTAGTAATTAATATGTTTGCACCCTCTGAGATTACTCAGAGCATTTCAGAATTTTGGCAAGTATTTCTTTAAATGTGTTTATTTTTCTTTCGTTTTTGTTTTGTTTCTGATAGAAAAAAGGTAGGGGAGAGAAGACCAGTGAATCGTGTCAGTTTCAGACCAGCATTTAGATAGTATTGAAGGGCAATAAAGTAAAAGTGTTGTACTGGATATGTGTTCAAGAACACTGATCTTATAGTGGGGCGGTGCGGGGGCTGGGGTGGGGGACATGAGATGTTCTTCTTACATACAAATTCTTGAATAATCTGGTTTTTATTGAAACCAATTGGGACTAAGAGTCTAAGTTTGGAAACAATTATCACTTTTGCCAATCAGCATTTTTTTCTGCTTCCCCAAACTCAGTTTCTTGAGTTTTTCCGTTTTTGGCATCTTCCCATTTATCCCTTTTCTACCTGATATCAAACTGTGCTTGATTTGTTTCAGCTGCCTCTTTTTAGAAAAGATTAATTATAAGGACTTTGGGAATCAAAATATTACCTGTTTGAGTAATATTGGCACATTTGAAAAGAGGCTTTTAAGAACAGAAAGATTTGACCCAAGGAACAGAATTGCAAATCATTGAATTTTAGACGTGACAATGCAGAGGGGACAACCAGGGAATGGTGGCATTGGAAGGAACAGGACTAGAGGAATCTTCTCAGTGTACCAACATTTGTGCTTTATAACATTTGGCTGATTCTCTCTCCTCCTGTATACCTGAATAGATTGAATTTAAAATGTTGAGAACTATTCTATTGTTTGTTTTGTTTTTTAAAAGTTATTTATTTATTTATTTATTATTTATTTATTTGAGACAGAAACAGACGGGGGGGGGAGGGGGAGAGTGAGAGAGAGAGAGAGAGAGAGAGAGAGAGAGACCCAAGCAGGCTCCACACTGTCAGCACAGAGGCCAACGTGAGAACATGACCTGAACCAAAATCAAGAGTCAGAGACTGAACCAACTGAGCCACCCAGGCACCCCTTTTGAGAACTATTTTTAAATTCAAGTCGTTCTTCTGATGTTTCAGTATATGACCTAGACTCCTAGCCACATAATGATTTATATGTATCTCTATACATAAGAGCGGAATATAAACTTTTATTTACTATAGGATCAATTTTCATATGGAATTATATGGTAATTATTTGCCATATAACCACTGTGTTTTTATATAGTGCTACATATTTACCATATAACCACTTAGGTTTTGTAATATCCCCCTTACCTCAGTTCCTTAAAGTCTTCTGAATTCATTGTCAGTGAGGGTTTTTAAAATGTGCCAGTGTTACCATTTTGATGTACATCCTATTTTAAGGTGTTTTAATTAAAGGCACACCACACATTCTCCAGTTTCTCTAGTCATGTCTCATTTTCCTGTTCACATGTCTGGGAATTGGCTATGCAAAGGGTCACAAAAACAAGACAGTTTGCCCTGTTAACTTCCACTCTCTGCCACTGACATGCTCTTGAGAAATATTGTAAATTCCATTTTGGGTAACTAATTAACTAATTTTATTATACTGCATGTTCTAGTGGTAGATGGTTAGAGGTTACTTACTGTAAAAACTGATGGTAACTTTCCTACCCATCATTTGCTAATTTTAGCCTCTTGGTAAGATGGCACAAGGTTCACAGCCCAACATAGAACATTTGAAGTCACTTAACATTTCATCCTTTTTCTACTCCGATTGCCTTCACTTTGCTTTTTCTTCTTAAAAGACTTTGCTTCAGAATGGAAAACTCTGTCTAAAATATGTAGCATTATTACCTTATACACCATTAAATCAAAACCTGAGAGGTGATCCATGCCTAGTACATTCCCCAAAGATAGCACAGTAAAGTCTTCATTGACTGCAGACTATCAGATCATGCTGATGGAATGTGGGTGGTTTTTTTTTAATGTAACTGTCTTCTATTTTAATGGCTACATTTACTATGAAGGGTCTGTTTAGCTGGTGTCCTTGGCGCCCCTGTTCTCAGCTGAATATATACAGCAGACTCTCTCAGCAAAAGAAATCCAGAACATAGAAATTAGCTGAAAATGCCAATTTCACACATATTGGATCAGGTTCTACATTTTTAAATATATAATTTATCTCAACTTAGTACTATATAATCCTGTAGAACTAGAGTTGATACCAGCTATTTTGTTTCCAATTGCCTTGCTGTGTTTTGTACTAATTGACAATTAAAAATATTATTTCTACTAAGTCATGTACAGCCTTTGATGAATAGGAGCTCCAAGGCCACTAACTTGAAAGAATTTTTCTCTAGTATGTATAAATGTAATACTGTGAGAGATGTTGTAGAGATAAAGCATGTACTACATTAAGAATTTGAATACCCTAATGGTTGTTGGTGGGAACATTAGTTGGACCCTTTACCTATAATACAATTGTCTTAAATAGTTGATTATTTATTGTGTCAATAGCTGTTATGCAGTATACGGGTTCATTTGAACAGTTCATGACTGTGTTCCTCGGAAAGAGGTAAATAATTATAAATAAACCTGACCAAATTTTATGAAATCCAATAGATGCTTTCCTTAAAACTGTTTTGGAACCAAATCATCCTCAGAGCAATGACGGAAAGTGCTAGAAAAGTTGTAAACCTTTCATTGTATGCTTTTTCTTTTCATAAAATCACCCAATTCCTTAATTGGAAGTAGTTTAGTATTTCATGTGGTTTAGATTAAGCATTATATTTTCCTTGACAATAATTTTGTTTGTAATGCCATGTTCTCCATGAATTCAAATCATGCACTGCATGCTTTTAAATGACTTGATATCTTTGCAGATCTAATTTTGGTGTATTTGTATCTCAAATAATTCGCCAACTCAATATTTTGGCTTAGCAATCCAAATCAAATTGTGGTCCAAGTAGCAGGCACTCACATTGAATGTACAGAGACTTGACAAGCAATTAGCAATGAATATTTAAACGTCTTCATTACCCTTGCATGAGGAATGCAGATGGCATTTAGGGAGATGGCAACCAGAGGGCACTACTGTGAATTATGTTTCTATCAGTTGGTCACCTGACTATTGGAAGACTCTCTCTGGGCCCCATGCCACTCCTATACTTCTACTGTCTGGCTAAAAATAGAGCGTTCCAAATGGTGCAAAACAGGTTGCTTTTCATGAAATTACTCTGCACATTTTACCATTCAGGAAGATTGTCTCCAGGGATCCCAGCATATACCCTTTAGGCATACCAAACCCAAATGCCAAGACTATCTAGGGGATTCTAAGAATCAGAGTTCCTTCAAAAACCCTGCTCATCATTTGCTTCAGTTATCTCAGCAGAATGTGCTGAATGTGCAAAGGTGAATAAATCAATATCCCGTCCCTCCCAGGAGTTAATGTATTATATATGGCCCAAGAAAAAACTGTCTTTGAATAATTATAATTTCCAGACTGAGCTCTCATTATGAATTTCTTTTTTTTTTTTAAGGAAAAAACAACACTGGAGAGTCTGACTCAGCAACTGGCAGTTAAACAGAATGAAGAAGGAAAATTTAGCCATGCCATGATGGATTTCAATATGAGTGGAGATTCTGATGGTTTGTGAAAATTATTCATATATATACCAATAGTGTGCAGAAGTGTCTATTTAGCATCAATTAAAACTACTAAAAAGTATGTAAGACAGCCGCCTAATACCTGATCGTTACAATAAGAGCTCATGTGTACTGAACAGTTCCCATGTGCCAAACAATCTGCTGAGTGTTCTGTACAAATCATCTCATTAATTTCTAGCACAACCTGTGAAGTAAATACTATTACAAATAAAGAGATTGGCCCCTGGGAATTTTGAATCATTTTTTCCCCCAACATAACAAGGCTGTAAGTACCAGAGGCAGATCCTGGATTCAAGATGGCACAATTCTATTTTTTTTTTATTTTTATTTTTTTTAACATTTTATTTATTTTTGAGACAGGGAGATACAGAGCATGAACAGGGGAGGGTCAGAGAGAGGGAGACACAGAATCCGAAACAGGCTCCAGGCTCTGAGCTGGCAGCACAGAGCCCGACGCGGGGCTCGAACTCACGGACCGTGAGATCATGACCTGAGCCGAAGTCGGCCGCTTAACCGACCGAGCCACCCAGGCACCCCCAAGATGGCACAATTCTAAAGCAAATACTCACAGTCACTGTCTAATCTATCTCTCACTTCCCTATTTCTTTTCAGCAAACTTTTCAGAAATTTGTATCTATCTGCTCATTTTCAAGTTGTCATTTGTAAGATTCTGACCAGAATACAAGGCTCAGTGGACATCTTCAAGATTTTCTTTCTTTTTTTTTTTTCTCATTTTGAAACACTTCCCTCTTATACTGTCTATTGTACAGTCCGGTGTCATCCCTACCCTTTGTAACCCAACTAGAACGTCAGCTATACAGCCCCATGCTTTCCTCACATGCCTTCTTGTTGTCTGCATCATTTCCGAACATTCTAAAATCCAAAATGACAACTAATGAAATTGATACCCTAATTTTAATCGCACAGCAAAGAAAGAAAAAGAAGAAAGTGTCATTCCTCTCATCTTGAGCCCCAGCTAGGAACCTCCCTCCAGTGTCAAGTACCAAACATGCATTTTAAGAGCACTGTCCTCAAATGTGTTACTATTGAAGAGGAAGTTCCCTGCATGTAGAAAAGTCTGCACCAGAGCAAACCATTAGGAAGCATACTTTAGGACAGAGGGGATTGCCTTGAATTCCCCAACATACTTAGTTGTCTCCTCTGTACCTTGGCCCCCAATTCTGCTTTTAAGTCCAGTTCTGCACCAGCTACAAAAGTAGCCAAACTTGACCATGTAGCCAGATAATTTTATCAAAATGAATCTTATTCAATTGGATATCCAACAAAAGTCAGTGTTGTCCTAGCCTGTTGGATCCAATCATTTCCTTCTATTTTCCACATCACTTGGTTAAGATAAACCTAGCCTAAGTACATATAAAGAGCTTGTTTAGCTTTGATGAAGTTACACTATGTTCATTTTATTGCTTATGTTGCTGTAAGGTGTAAGAACAAGAAAAAGCAGATGTGCAAATGATCATTTGCTAGTTACAAACCCATTTTAGGAAGATGTTGCCATATATTAGCACTCATTTATGTCAATAAAAAAGACAATGACTGGTAATAAGACATTTCATAAATTTTAAGTTGTATTAGCATGATAAAATATAAGCATAGTAATCAGCATTAAAACATCAACAATTTTGCTGCTGTTATTTGTTAAATTGAGTCATGCTTGTGTATGCAAAATATTTTCCAATCTTCATCAGACCAAAGAGCATACTATGAATGAGAAATAATGAGAAACTCCACCAACAGGTATGCTATGTTTTTGTTTGCTGCTGTAGAGGTCTTCAAGTCTGGGTAATTCTGGTTGATTCCTTTCCTTCTAATTGAAAAAAAGAAAGGAAGAGGAGTATGAAGAAAGAAGAAAAAAGCAGTGCTTTGATTAATGATACAAGCTCTAGAAATCCCCACATTATTTAAACATTTTATATGCTACCAAAATACATCTCTTCCATATTTTCTAAAGATAACCCTGTAATACTTAGTATCACAGTTCTGTGTTTTCTTATGCTTCTCCTGATTTTCTTTGCCTAAACTCAAGTATCTCTGGAAGCTGTTTAGTCTGGTAAAACTATTCTTTAAAGTCATGCAAAGCCTGGAGGAATGAATGCAGCTCCCAAAGTTTCTACCCAGACTCTCAGTCGTGTTTTATTGTCATAAGTCTTGAAGGGAACTTTCAGGGGGTCTCCGGATAACTTTGGATGTTAGGGAGAAAATTCAGGGGAATGAATTTTTTTTTCACCTTAAATATGTGGCTGTAGACTTCTTAAGAAACCACAGCTGTGTGCCTGTTCGTTGTTTTTTCCCTACCATTTTCAAATATCTTCTGGGGAGCAGGCTATCATGGATGCATCAGCATCTTTCATGCATTTATCAGCACAAAATTGCAAAGAAATGCCAAACACATTACAGAAGATTATCTATATTGTATTTTCACCCCAAAGTTTTATTTAGCAGCATTTTATTTCTATAACCTCAGAGGAAAGGGCATGACTACTCTGTGTTCTGACCGTCTTTAGGTAGCAGAGACACAACCTCACTTGTAGTCCATTGTTCCAAATGTGCTAGTGTTTCACAATTTTCTGAGGTTCTTCACCCATTTAATATTTACACAGTGCCAGCATGCCTACCAGTATACTCCAACTGTTCTCTTTCCATTTTGCCTCAAAGATCACATATTCAGGTTTCTCGTGTCCTTTTGAAAGTAAATGGTGAAACAGTCCAGAGTCCATTGAAGAAAAAAAAAAGGAAAAATATATTAGAAATGGAATGAAAATGCAGATACAACAATTGCCACTACAAGGCTTAATCAGAAACTTCATAAACAAGCATCTGTGTCAAGAACTGAAAATACTATTAGCAGATATACTTGTTATATTCATATTTAATATACTAGAATAGATATTTCACAGACAAATATTCAATAGTAATGCAAAGAAGAGAATTGCCAAAAGTTTTAACACTAACATGAAGCAATGTTCCCTATTTTTAGGAAGTGCTGGAGTCTCAGAGTCAAGAATTTATAGAGAATCCAGAGGGCGTGGTAGCAATGAACCCCACATAAAGCGTCCAATGAATGCCTTCATGGTGTGGGCTAAAGATGAGCGAAGGAAAATCCTTCAAGCCTTTCCTGACATGCACAACTCCAACATCAGCAAGATATTGGGTAAGAAATGTATTGATGGTTACATGATGTATGGAATAAATGTACAATTCTGTTTCATGCAGTTGTTGAAAGGTACTGGCTTTGGAGGCCAGGCAGCTCATGTTATCTACTTCTCTAAAAAGAAGCACCATTACTGAGCCTTTTCTTCTGACGACAGAGCACTTCATGTTTGTTGAGAAATGGGCCCAGTTTTTATAGCTAATTTAGTTGTGTACCTCTATATTAACTGTGGTAATATTTTTTCTTCTTTAAAATCTAGAAATTTTTGTACTAAGTTCTTAGTTCTTTTTGTATGAACTACGTAATAATGGTATTGACCATATTCATTCTTTTCCTTTGAACTACAGAATTCTTCATGTGCTGGGGATGGAAGCATAGGTGATGGTTGTTCTGGTACTATCATTGAAAATCAGTTTAGAATGTCAGAGGACACGAGAACATGTGGTGTGTGCAGTTTTTAATTTACACTTTTAGTAGCCTTGAGCCCATTTTCAGCATCATGTAAAAAGGGACTTTCCCTACCATTGCAGCTTTCAACTTAAGAGATAATAAAGTACATATTTGCCTTACATGCATAGACACTAAAGCACACAGAAAATATGGGCGAGAGGTAAGAGTATTATAAAGAGACTTACTATATACCAGTTCAAGTCCCAGAAAAAGGAACGAAGATTCCATTTTGTGTGTGCTGTTCACTTGACACCATCATCACTGTTATTGTCATCATCCTCATCTTTGTCACGCTCGTCATCCAGATAGCCAGCTACCAGATGAGCTAAGCAAATTTTGACTATTTACTCTCTGACTGCTAGGAGCTAAACAACAAAAACAGAATAGGAATACCTAGCTCAATCAGTAAATTTGGGCTTCAACAAATAAGTGACATTCCTCTGAGTTACTAAAGCTTTACTAAAATCCATAATGCACTTGGAATTACATGTACTTAACGCAGATAAGTGCTCCTTTTGATCCTTTACATTAAGGAACTGGTCATCTAAAAGTGGTTACTAAACATATACATGTGTTTTTATGCTCCCATATTCTCAAGTTCTCATGTTACTGGGTGGTAATAGATGCCATCCAGTTCACAGCATGCATTTGTAGTGAGACCAAAACAAACAAACAAAAAACCATCAACCACTTGAACTTATGTCTCAGTTTTCATCTAAAATGATCTTGAAATCTTTAGATTAATGTCATCTCAAAAGATAAGAGTATGTAAAGCTTTAGGTATATAGAAAATGGGAATATTTATGGAGATATATATATATATGTATATATGTATATATATATATTCAAAAAATTAAACTGATCAAAAGGAAATGCATATTTTTATGCTGCTACCATCTCTGACCTGTTTTTTTCTTTTTATGACCATATTTTACCTTCCATATGAAATTTTCCATTTTTAAAAAATGTATCTGTTCCATTGGGGAAAACTCTAGAAATGAATAAAATATTCCATATTTTAACATATCAGTTATCACAAAATTAGCCCAAAATGTCAAAATGAAAAAATGAACTAAATACTGAGATTATTTAAACTGTCTTTATATCATTCAATTCATGTGTATGAATACTGGAAAATGTTAATCACTGATTCAAACTTTATCCTAAGTATAAGAGAAATATCAGCTTTGATGATGTGAAATACTTTAGAAGATGTAGGAAAAGACTTTATGGGAAAGAGGTGGCTAGCTACAAGAGTTTCTTTCTGGTTTGAAGGAAAGACTATTAGGATGACCATATAGTTAAATCACAATAGGTTACATGAAAAAAGAGTGCTGTCTAATTTTGGACTTTTCAATAGAATTGTATTAATTAAAGATATCCAGGAAAAAAAAAACACTGAGGTGTTTGGGACCTCAATATTTGGTCTTAGCTTCAAATAAATAAGTGATCTTCAAATATCCACAAGATCATTCTAAGTGGCCCATTTCATATAAAAGTACAAAGAAAGCTTGATGTTTTCCTCTCTACTGATTGTTTTGGATAACAGCCTCCGACAGCATGCCGCTAATTCATTCTGCTTAAAACAGGCGCTTGAGCTGGGTTGACATTTTACGTAGTCTCTGGGGATCCTAGTTGACATTTTAAAGGGCTTCTAAGCATTTTATAATACCCTAAAATCTGGTTTTAATAAGCCATTCTGCTGAAATTGTTAACATAAGGAATCACCTTTTACTGTTTGGCGCTAGATCAGGAGATGGGGGACATCTTTTTCTGATTAGATATACAGTAGTTGGAGTAAAATGTGCAAATTCATTACAGACCCCATGGAGATGACGATGCTACTCAGCTCAAACTCTTCATTTTTATCGCATCGCCAGATTTAGAAAGGAAAAGAGCACTTTCAAGACTTTTATTTTTCTTATTATGAACATCATATTTTTTTTACTGAATCTTCCTCTTTGTCATCAGGAGGAATACCCAAAAGTCCTTCTCCGTTTTTTTTTTTTTCATTGTAAAAGGCTAGGCTTTTGCGAAAAAGCGGAGAACTTACTCCCTGTACGTGGTCCAGGGTAAGCAACCAGCCACATCTTAAATCAAGTAGATGTTTCCGTCTCTTTTGGAGATACCTAAAATGCTTTCCTACCATTCACATCCAGCGTGTCTCAATGTTTACATCGTAGCTACGTACAGTGGATGTTGTACCTTCAAAGCCATTAAAACCAACACCAAACTTGTCATTTAGTTATTCAAAAGTTAGTATTCAAAACTGAAAACTGCAGTAGCCACCAACCAAAACACCATTTGTTCCGCACGGTCATAAAACAGCATAGTTGGCCATTTTACCAACTACAGGCACCACTTTCACTATCTTGATTCTTAATTTTAAGAAGACTTAGAACTACGCTCCGGCCATCTTTTAAAATGTAATTTAGGATTCAGTGATACTTCCGGAGAAATTATATTATCAAGTGTCTAAATATGTTGTGATTCCAGTTCATGCCAGATTTAGAAGCCAGCTTGTCTAAGAATTTACACATCTTTTATTATATATGTATCTTTTTTATCTTTATATAAATATGTATCTTTTATTTATCCTATATATGTGTGAATATATATGTGTGTGTGTATATATATATATATATATATATCCCTTTTTCCTCTGCATTTCAGACAGATCAACTGTCTTTAAGTTCCTCTAATCCTCCTTCCCACTGCAAGGCCTGACCATTCTATTCTTCCTCCATAGAAAGCTCTCCCTCTCTGATTGCTATAGGAATCATTTCCACAAAACCTTCCTGACCTACAAAAGATTGACCCAACTCCTTACGTTTTCATAGCTTCCTGTACTTTCTCCACTTATAATTAAAATAATAATTTTTTAATGAGCTGTTTAATGTATTTCTTCTCCACTGGAATATGAGCCTCAGGAAGATAAGGAACAAAATGATTCACCACTGCGTATCCAGTAATTAATACAGCATGGTGCACATAGTAGGAAATCTAAAAAGAGTTCTCACATTCCAGGCTGGGTTACAGTAAGGCATAAACATTCCCTTTCCTTATAAAACCATATCCTTTTTGAGCTTATGGAACATTTAGACATTGAGAAGTACCATTAGCAATTTTTATTCTAATTGAGGATGCTAGTTACTTGGTTCTGCCTGGTGATAAAGATAGGGGATTTTAGTCTCAACCATCCTTGGTCAATTTCAGTAAATTATTTCGGGTAAGCTCACTTTTACACTCCCTGATCTGAGGTTCAAAATTCTGTTATACATACTTGTAAGAAACTTCCCAAAAAGAATTGACCCCGTTCAATGGTATTATAGCTTTACCTGTATTTATATTTGTCCTGAGAATAACATGATGGTTTCAAATACCTCTAGAGAATAGTGTTGGGCAATAAAGAGTTTGAGATTGTACCTACAAATTTAGGATGTGGCCATTGAAACACAAGTTTGAGAAAGGAATGGAAAAATAAACTCTGATTTGAACTGTAACCTGGATTTCTGTAGTAAATAGAATAAAATCATATTGGCTGTCTAGATTGGAAAAAAATCTGTTTATAAATTTGTGTAACACCTATGTGGATATACCCACCCAGGCAACATCTGTTCTGATAGGAAAAAATTCTAAGGGAAGAGATATTGTCCCTTTTACTCTATTCCTTTAATAAATAAAACAGCCCATACTGAGGACTTTTCTGCATTTGTAGAGAAGAACGGTTCATCAGTGAGCTAGTTGCATTTGAGAAATGGAATTTTGGTTGAGTAATGAACCCATTCGAAAGCCTGAAGATCTTGCTTAGATGACTTTGGAAGGCAGGTAAAGGCTTCCATGCCTGTAAGTATTTGGTATAGAACCCACAATTCCAGTTATTTTGATCCTTGTGCATTTGAGTAGAGTTGAGCTGATTACTTCCTGATAAACACACTTCATCTACACACAGATTCTCCTCATGTGTTTAATACAAAAAAAAAATTATTACTTCTACTTCTTTTACTACTATGCATAGCCATACTAATAGAATCAAATATTTAAATCACGTTTATATTGAGAATTAACATAACTGTTTTTAACTGTTGTTTTCTTTTGTTGTTTTGGGGGTTTTTTGTTGTTTTTTTTTTGTTTTTTTTGTTTTTTTTTGCAATCCTAGTTGAGTCCAAACCAAAATCAAAAGTGAAAAGACAGAGAACACCAATTTGGCTTGACATTATTAATGCAAACTATATCACGAGAAGTGACATCTTTATATATTATTGAAAGTGATTTATTAAGAGAAAAATCTTACCCCTTACATACTTATTGTAATTCTGACCTCTGCTAAGTCATAGATAGCAGGTGGTTATAGGTATGTAAAAACATACATTGTAGCATACTTTCAATTATATCAAACCTGAGTTTGAGTCACAGATTTGTAATTTAATAATTGTGTGACCTTGGGTGAGTTACTTTGTGTATTTGAACTTCAGTTTTCTCATTTATGGAAATAGGTGTAAATGCTATCTTACAGGATTATGATGAAAGTTAAAAATGTGACAACTTATGTAAAGTTTTTAGCGCAGTGTCTATCTAGCACCTGGTAGTTAGCTGGTGCATGTTCATTAATACAATTTTTTGTAATTTAAGTTTTAATGAAATGAATTTTTAAATGCAATCATTCATTAAAGCATACTTAAACATTTTGAGAAGAATTATGTATGTTAGGAACCCTTGTAGTAAGTAATGCACCCCCACTTAAAAATACTAACTAGTGGGGCGCCTGGGTGGCGCAGTCGGTTAAGCGTCCGACTTCAGCCAGGTCACGATCTCACGGTCCGTGAGTTCGAGCCCCGCGTCAGGCTCTGGGCTGATGGCTCAGAGCCTGGAGCCTGTTTCCGATTCTGTGTCTCTCTCTCTCTCTGCCCCTCCCCTGTTCATGCTCTGTCTCTCTCTGTCCCAAAAATAAATAAACGTTGAAAAAAAAATTAAAAAAAAAATACTAACTAGATAATTAGCCACAGATTGAAAATATGTAATAAGTTTTTGCATAATTTTTCAGTTCACAGTTGAATTAGATCATGGTCTAATGTGGAAATAAAAGATGTATTCTTAACATTAGCTGTGAGCTTTTAAGTAAATATATATGCTTTTGGCTAAATTGTTCATTCCAGCCAGGAAAAAAAAATATATTGGCCAGTGTTTGTACCTTTGGGTACACAGTTTGCTCTACACAGCCACCAACACCCCTGTTCTTGTGAGATCTCACCTCTCGAGTCATAGTTCACTAATCAAACACATTTTTATGTATTTCTGGGCTTTAGCCAACATTTTTATTTTAGATTTATTTTCTTGTCCTTAGCAGCTGTGCAAATTGGAATCCTAACCTTCTTTTCCTCATAGGATCTCGCTGGAAAGCTATGACAAACCTAGAGAAACAGCCATATTATGAGGAGCAAGCCCGTCTCAGCAAACAGCACCTGGAGAAGTACCCTGACTACAAATACAAGCCCAGGCCAAAGCGCACCTGCCTCGTAGATGGCAAAAAGCTGCGCATCGGTGAATACAAGGCAATCATGCGGAATAGGCGGCAGGAAATGCGGCAATACTTCAATGTTGGGTATGGACATTTCCATCATTTTTTCATGGGGAACACTTCTTGTTATGCGTAATGGGATGTGAACCATATTCGTTGAGCTGTAAAGCAGCATTTTGAAAAAGAACTTGACCTCAATGTATTTTCAGAAATTAGCCTGGCCCCCACATGATACTGAAAAGAATACATCCATATGAAGCCACCCCGAGTTCCTAGAACAATGTCTGTAGTGTGAGCTTTACTCCCGCTGGCTTGAAGATAAAATATCTGATAGTAAATAATTTTGAAGCTTGTCATTAACAACTTAGAAGTATTATCGGTTCTTTTCTTTGTTGGTTTTCATTACTTCCAAGGCTTCCCATTGACAAATTCTGCAACATCTTTGTTAAGGAAATACAACATAAAAATGATTCCAAAAGAAACACTCACTTTTGAATATGGGGGGATTTCTGGGCTATCAAGACACGTATGTGGCCTTTGTAGATCACACAAAGTGGGGATTCTATTTAGGGCACCACAGGGTTGTGAATGGGAAAGCTGTCTTCCGAACTAAGAGTGTAGTTCTCAAGAGGTTTTACCCTGCCTCCTATGGCAAGGCTGTCTACAGTATCATATTAGGCTAACTGCAACATCATTGCTTCTGCAGAATTTTCTCAGAAAGCACAGAGATAAAGTTGCTTGTATCTGGAACATAAGTTAGTAAGATCCCAACAGCTGCTTATAATAATAAATACCGTTCTGAAATGGCTGGAAGATACCTTAGAAAAAGACTTATAAAGTCTGCTCTATCCTGTTCCCTTGAAAGAGTCTGCCTGCTCTGTCCATTGGCCCATGATTTATATCCCGACGCGCGACTCTTCTCAAAGCCAAGCATGAAACCCAACACTTGCTGAGGAAATAGTAAACATATGAATGAATGAAAGAAAGCAGAAATGAACATTATCTATTAATCTCTTCCCACTAAGACCAGCTACATAATTTGAGGAGCTCCCAGCAAAATGAAAATGTGTGGGGTTCCTATTAAAAAGTTAAGAATTTCAAGACTGTGGCAACAACTTTAAAGCAAGCATAGGATCTCTCATAGCCCAGGGCCCTTTCCAGCTGCAGAGCTGTGCACCCACGAGGCTGACCCTGCTTCCTGTCCCCCCAGCTACTGCAGGGACCAAGTGGACAATGTGATACTGTTCAGTTCCGGTGAGTTCCAAGCAGTCAAGTTTTATTTTGAGAGCTCTCATATTTTAGGGTTTTTTTTCCCCATTAAAATTGAATTATCTTTATTTCTAAAAAGCTGAGTGTTATAGTGAAGGAAAACTGAACTTGGGGTCAAGGACTGAGGTTCCTCTGCTTAATCTTTCTACACCTCAGGTTTTTTCCATAAGGGAACATAGGAATAAAAATTATTTTGAGGATCAGGTGGGTAACCCATGTGAATGCCTATAAAGCATGACACACAAGTAAGTTATTGCAATCACAGTAGGATACCATTTTTTAGATGTTGGGCAATAGATGAAAATCAGTAGTTTAGAACTGGACAAGCTGAGCAGATTCATTATACAGTAAAGCCTGCATCTGACTATCCCTTCACCCACAGTGTATTTTTGGGAATTCCTCTCTGACAGGCAACAAGCACAGATCCCCATCGCCACTGCTGGTGTGGTATACCCTGGAGCCATCGCCATGGCTGGAATGCCCTCCCCTCACCTGCCCTCGGAGCACTCAAGCGTGTCTAGCAGCCCCGAGCCTGGGATGCCCGTTATCCAGAGCACTTATGGTGTGAAAGGAGAGGAGCCACATATCAAAGAAGAGATACAGGCTGAGGACATCAACGGAGAAATTTATGATGAGTTCGATGAGGAAGAAGATGATCCAGATGTAGATTATGGGAGTGACAGTGAAAACCATATTGCAGGACAAGCCAACTGATAAGGGTCAAAAAATGGTTGTGACCTTAGGACTTAAAGAAGCCCTAGCTGGTTCATCCTTACCAGTGGCCAAGCACATTAACTTTCTCATACACTGACTGTTACTTTAACTGTTAGTCTTAAATAGTTGGGACATCAGCTGACTAATAGACCTCAGCCTCAAAAGGCTTGGAAAGGAAAAAAAAAATACAAGCAAACAACAATATCAACAACAAGAGATTGAAATAAGCTATGGGTAAAATAATGCCAGTAATTCAGCTGCTACATCCAAGCACTGAAGTCTTACCCGTCAACTTTTTTTTTTTTTAATAAACTTTATGGCTGTTTGTTCTACAATGTTCTAGAAATTCTCACTCAGGTACACAGTGCCAACAAGTGGCTTGTGAATGTGTTTTGTTGTTTTGTGCTACAATTTTTAAAAAGAAATAAGTTTTGTTTTGTTTTTTGGGGCTTCTGGGTTTTTTCCTTTTCCTTTCCTTTCCTTTTTTTTTTCCTTTTTTTTTTCTTTTTTTTTTTTTTGTAATGCACCTGACAGAAAAAAAGAAAGATGAATTTCTCTTTACTTCTCTCCACCTTCTCCATCTCTATACTTTAAAGATGGAAGTCTGTGCATGGGGGGGAAGAGGGAAAAAGAGCCTGTTTTTAACTTCCTTGCTATCCACCACAAAATAAGCAATTATTTTCTTCAGAGGACTTTCTTTGTCTATTGCACACCACACTACATCTTTGAGCAAGTGCCAAATTTGTACTGAAGTGTTGACCCAGTTCCTTTTTTTTCCTTTCCTTTTTCCTGTTCCTTCTTAAGTTAGGACAGTGTTATATCTTAGACAATCCCTTGGAAAACCTGAAATACCAGCAGCTGGTGAGATTTGACTTTTTTTTTTTTTAATGGAAACTGTAGGTGCTGTTCTCAGGTGAAAAGAGAGAGAGAGAGAGAGAGAGACATAAGAAATTTAGAGAAAAAATATTTTCTGATCTTGGATTTTTGTGTGTATGTATGTGTGTGATTATGGTACTAATAGGAATAACATTGAACCATTGTGAGTTAAACCCACATCTGGGGATGAAATCCCACATCCTCCTAAGTGACTGGTCTGGAAGCAACCTTGACCTTGACTTTGCACTTCAAATGACAACCAAGATAGGGCTCAGAAATTATATTTTTAAATTTCTAATATGATTATTGGATGGATTGGGCAGCCCTGTGTAATAGAGGTGTGCACGTATAACATGGAAGCTACTAGCAAACTGTTCCCAGATGTCCCTTCTTCCTGATCAGTTGGTTCCACTAATGTTTGCTACTTAATGATTTCTGTTTGTTTTTCCTATTGATAACTTCGAGCAAAACAATCATTGTTTTCCTTGAATATATTTGGCCATTTTCCAGGAACACAGAATTAGCTTATTTCTTCAACATTCCATCCTTTCCTGATCAGGAAATGGAACTGATGATTTTATAAGGTATTTTTCATCTCTCCATGAAATGAGGCAGAGGCCATTTGCATTTCACAATTGTGGGCCATGTGCATCCCATACCATAAAGAGCAGGATTTGATTAAAAGTCATTGCAGCCCAACAAAATGGAGCCGGGCTGAACCTAGTGAGCGTCGCTACGACTCTTCACTCGCTGTAAGAGGAATCCACTGAAGGCCAATTTTTGGTTCCAGCAGAGTATGTGCATAGAGCGACAACTGATGGTGACAGAACCGCTTGTTTAGATTTTGCCAACCAAATGCCACGACAGTTATAGGGCTTGTACAAATAAACGCAAAATCGTTTAAAGTCAATTGCCATTATTTGTGCTGAGGCATCAGACAGTAAATACTCCAACCAGGAGCTTGGATGTGCTATGGTTTTCACTCCAGTCATCATTTTGCTATCTCACCCCTCAAACCTGACCCAAAAGTTTGATTTTTACATATAAATAAGAAAAAGAATCCTTTTTATTTTTCTCTCTCTCAAAAGACTTGCTCTGGGGTTTTGCTTGGAGGAGCTGATCATATCTTGCATGTCAGAGATTTTGTTTTGTTTTTCTGTTTGTTTTTGATGACTGTATTTTCATTTGAACTGCCTCTTTTTGCTAGTGTTGTAATGATGATGATGATAAAATAATAATAATAATAATAGTAATAATAATAATAATGGTCAGCTGTTCCCAGATTAGTAAGTTATGTATAATTTATTTCTCCCTCTCTATTTTATTCTCCTCTGATTTGGAAGTACAGCCAATAAGCTGTTAGATATTTAAAACAAATTCCCATCTTCCAACTCATTTATATATATATATTTATACACACACACACACACACACACACATTCACCCACACAATTTTACTTCTCCTTCAGTACATTTTCTCCTTTTTAAAAATTTGGCCCCAACAACGTCAAGTTCTGGTGTTTCATACAAAGGAGTGAATAGGAGGGTCGTGTTCAATCTTAATTAACTTATGCTCTCATCACTCATTTTAGTTATGTAATTGCCACAGTCATCTAGAGCCATTTTTTTTTTTGTTTTTGTTTGTTGTTTTTAAGCACTCTGGATAAGGAAAAAAATAGACACTCGTTTTATATCGTTATTATGTACAATGTGAAAACAGATTTTTAAAAATTTGTTCTTCGTCTTTGTTAACAAATTCTTATGTGGGTTCACCTCTCACGTTTGCTGGATACTTATTTTACACCACGTTATAAAGATGCTTTGTTTTCATTTCATTTCTTTGGGCTACAAGAATACTTTGTTTTAGCTCCAGGTAGATGCCACTGAGGGCAATCACAGCTGAAACCAATTCTAACACACTTACCAGTGAGTTGACAAAACACTTCTGTGTGGTCTTTTTTTGTTCGTTTTTTATTCTGTTTTATTTGAAGGGGAAAATGAAATTGTTAATGGTGACCTTTAACTGCTGAAATTCAGAAGTTAATTTTATTTAGTTAGGTTTATGTCAGAGAGACTACACCATGGTGGACTAAAACAGGAAGTCCAGAGCCTTGTGTTCTGTTCTCTTGTTCTGACATAGGATTCGCTGGCTGTCGCAATTTCTTTGCCTTGGTTTTCCCCAAAAGAAAACGAAACAAAATTATGTTGATGTTTAAAGTGCTTTGATGTCCTTTGATAAAAGGTGCTATGAATAGCAACTTACTGTGTTAACACATTGCCTTTTTGGCATTTGATTGGTTTATCATTTTTATAAAGGATCCTAAAACCTTGTATTCTTTTTCTGTGCCCCATGATGATCAAAAAAGCTAAAGTTGAGGAAATGAGAGGAAGATCAAACTGAAATGAAGCTAACATTTCCCTACTCTATCCTTTCCTACCTCCCCGTTCATATATCCCTTCTCATTCTCCCTCTCTCTTGCTCCCTTTCTCTCTCCCTCTCTCTCACACACACAAACGCATACACACATGCATACACACACACACGCACACATGCACACTCTCACCCCAGTACTGAGGAATAATCTTGCCTGAATTCTGATTTATGGCTATTGTGATCAATTCATCTAAAAATAGTCATGTTTTAAAATGAATCCAAGAGAATATCACTGGAGAAAATAGGTTCAAGTTGCTTATTTACAAGATACTACTAATTTGGCTGGTTACTTGGATAAAATACAAATACTTTGGCTTGGCAATTGGATAAAATACAAAACTGTTCTTCAGTACATTTGTACCTAAATTACTTAAGTCAATTTTTTACATTTATTTGGCATATGCATTTAAAAGTTAACCATATATAAAATCCCTCCCAAAGATCATAACTATTATTGAAACCAAACCCTCTTATAAGGAACAAATATAAAAGAGTTGTCTTTGATGAAATTATTTCATAGATTTGATTTTGGAGTAGACTTTTACCTTAATTCATTTAAAGAAAGTTATCTTTAACTATTTTGTGGTCCCAATTTCAGATATTTTCTTAATCCAGAAGTTGTTACTGTTTTCAGAAGAAATCTCTTATATCACATTTAAAACATCAAAAGTAATTACATTTTCATTCATTCTAATGGGTAAATTATTGAATTGTAATAAACAACTGTATATTTGCAAACAGGTTTATAAAATATTTGTCTATCAAGTTAATAGTAAAATAAAAATTATGGGGTCTGCAAGGAAAATTATGAAGCCCACTTAAAGTGGTTCAGATATCTCTTTGTCGTATAGGGCATAAGTTTTTGTTTAGACAGGCTTTTACAGTATTTAATTTTAAAGTTTCCTATAACTATCAGTTTCCCAAGTTGAAGATGATGTTGTGTTAAGTTTTCTACTGATTGATTCCTGTTCTCCCCAGTGTGTCTGTCACTGGTTCACTAAAACAGTATTTATACAGCTCCACTGGCTCTAAAGCTCTTAGTCCGTCTAACATTTTGGATTTTATGAGTAAAAATGGGGAAAAAAAGTAGAAAAGAGACAATCAAATGCCTGGAGCTTAAAACAAAGTATGTGCAACCTACCATCTCACTTGAAATTTAATAAAATAAATAATTATGTAAATATAACATAGAGTTATAGATTTATATTTTGTTCATAACACATAGTGTAATATAAGTTGTATATTTTCATGTTTTTGGTTTTATGTTACCATTCATGCCACAATAAAAACAGGAGTTTATGTACTCTTAAAAAAAAAGATGTGGGTTGCCACCAACCTGTTTTTTTGTTTGTTTTTTGTTTTTTGTTTTTGCATTCTCTTTTTTTCAGTATTACTGCCATGCAAGGCACCAATAAAAACAGCAAATGTGTTCTTTACCTATTATACTGTGTTTCTTTTCACAATTCTTGTTATGAGGGTATAATCTTTAATTATGAAAAGAGTAAAAGTATGGAAAGCCATTTAGTTTTCAATATAAATTACCCCCACTTCCTGAAGTTGACTTTGAACTGAGAGCTCAGGGTTTAGTCCTTCATGGTGGGCATTGCAAGAAGGACCCCTGGACCTTTTTATAAGGCATCACTTCCTAGCTTCACAGTAAGGTCAAAAGCTATAGCTCTCATGGGTAATGGAGTCTAATACTCTTTAAAATCCTACAGCCTGAAGGATTTTTAATGTTCTTCTCCTAAGCTTGACACTATCATTGGGGCAGGGTTTCTACACTTTAGAATTCTGTTTTATCCTGTGTGTATAGAAAGCATACACATTTTAGGTTATGAAATTGCTAAGAACTAGAAATAATTTTCACCTTGCTGGTATCTAATTTAGGATGATGGGTGTTTCTAAATTGTTCAACACTCTTAAGTTAGCTTCTGGATTCTACCTTCAATTTTTAAAGCAAATGTTAAAAAAGAGAAGCCACCATTTTTGCTGGTCTTTCTCACCATATGATGTTTTTCTATCTTGATAGTTCTGTGTGTAATAGGTTCCTGCAGGGGCTTTTGTTTGTTTCCTTGGTTGCTTGCTTGGTTTTTAAATAAGTATCAAGATGCTAGGTCAGATAGCATGTGGTCCAAATAAATATAAAGTATATAAAGAGGATATAGTCTACTAACACTTTGCCCATTGTGTCCCTTAACAGAAGTATTTTACAAAGTCTGGTCCATGGACCACCTGCTTCAGAATTAACTGTTAAAAATGTAGATTCCTGGGCCCAACTCCAGATGTAGTCAATCAGAATCTCTAGGGATAGAGATAAAGCTGTTGCTATTTAACAGCTCCAAATAATCATGCTGCACACGCTGGTATTTCAAAACAACCAGGAGGTGGGGCTGTTTTCCTCTCCTATTGACTTTCTTTGCATGTCCAATTTTGCAGATCCTGTGCCCTACCATACTTTAACCTTAAGCCTCTGTGAAAACCTTGAAGCTTAGGGTCAGAAAGAGGCAAGAGTTTGGAAAAAGCTCTCGATCTGTCACTTGGTAGATTGTTTTTGATCCACCAGTACCCCAGTACCATGCTTGTGTGTGTGTTATCCTTGTTTCTCTGCTCTGGCATTGTTCATGGGCAAAGCAGGAGGCTTCAGAGACTCCAAGCGAGTGCAACACTGAAAACGTAACTGAAACACACAAAGCTACGCCCACTTAGTATTTGCAAAATGAACTGAGGTTATTTGAAAGGAAAATATCCATTGTAGAAGTGAAGAGATAAACATCCCATGCAGTGTTTATTATAATAGACCGCCTATGGCTACACTGGTCACAGTCTCATACTGTTACTTCAAAAAACAGCATTATCAGGATATGCTAACTGTATGTGGGCAGGGAAAATCTTGTCTGGTTATGAAACCTGATCACTCAAGGTGTTAAGTCCCAACCACCACCCTCTCTTTCCTACCAAATAAAGTTCATTTAGTTTTGTTCTGTGATACTTCAGTTTAGAAGCATTCTATTCTTGGCCTTTATGTACTTTAGTTTCTTATGGAATATTTAGGACTAGCATGCAATAACGGATTGTTTCCTTACTGTCAATGCCTTCAACAACCAAAAAATACTGGCAATAGTGAAAAGAAACTCATTCTCTTTTTTTCATTTATCTCAATTTTGCCAATTTCAGTCGTTGGTGTTTGAGGACGTTCACATGTGTTTTTAAGACATCAGGACACTGTCATTCTTACCAAATTTTAAAGTTCAGAAGTCAGCCCTACTTATAACTTAACACCATCACTGAAACCTCAGTTATAGCAATGGAGGTGAAGGGAAGCATGAATTAGTCCAGTGTCTGAACTAAAGAATATTTATGAAAAAATAGATTTATTTTTCTTGAACTACTAAAGCAACCTAAGAGCTAGCTGAGAAGACCTGTTTTATAAGTAAGCATTGTAATTAGAATGTAAAGTGTATGCAATAGTATTGCTAAAAGTTCTTAAAAATAGTTATGTTTTCTTAAACAGGCTAAACATCTGTCCTACAATCTTGTTTGTTCTACCAATTTGCTTAGCAAACTATTTTTACCACCAAGAATGAACCAGTTCAGCTCTGATCACAATAATCACTATTTTCCAATTAGTCAGGTCCAGATTCATGAGATTTTACTCCCCCATTACTGCCATTGTCTAAATATGCAGGCGAATATGGAATGGAATGGTATTTTGTTGCTATTCACAATAGAACCAAGAGGATGGAAGTTGTTTTATCATTGATGTCTCTACTGATTCAATTTAAGAAGAAAAAAAAAAAAATTACCAGAACAACTGTAGGAAGTCAGTAGGCCTAAGTAAACACCGCCATTTTGTATATTGCCTGTTCAATTTAGTATTAAATTTTAGAGTCTGGAAAGCAATCCTAATTACACACAAACTGTACAATATATTTGAAATAAAGTCTTTTGTTTATAAAAATCACTTGTGATTACTTTTTTAATAAACGAATGTGGTCTTGGTAGAATGTTGGAGAAGCCACCACAGAACATATTTAGGTTATTAATTACTTTGAGGACTGATTTTGTTCAACTTGCTCCAACATTGGCCCTCAGTGAGCATTCATTTTGCCTTATATACCAAACCTACAATTGACTACACAAGTTTACAAATTGTTGTTGCATGAACTTAAGTTTGATTCAGGACTATAATCATTACTAGTAAGCCTCAAATAATTACACAAATTGTCCTTTTTATTTGAAGTGATCCTTCAAAGAACATTGTCTTCTACTGGGTGAACATGCACGAATGGAATTAACAATCTGCTTTCTGATGGGCAGAGCTTATTTGACATCTGGAAAATGAAATTGCCAGGGGTATAACATTTGGGCACAAACGCTAACTATAGTTATTGAAAAGAAAATGTTAGAGTTATTAAAGACTTATCAATTTTTCCCTAACCTACTAATACCACAGGTCCATAAAGCTTTGGTATTATAGCCTATTATGTCACCCAGATATTGGACTCTTTCTCATAAAATCCTCTGGCAGAGTTTTATCTTTGTCTCTTGCTGTTATAGTAAAACTTTAAAAAGTAACTTGATTTTTCAGATACTTCCAGATTCCCAAAGTTTATGTTGGAAACCTTTAGAAAGTTTTGTAAATTTTACACTTTTTTATGTAAATTTTAAACACACAAACCTTGAGTTTGTATCATGAAAAAATATCATGATAAAAATAAAGCTTTTTATGAGTAAAAAATACAAATCAGGAAAAATAAATGATAAGAATCATATGAGGTTGTGGTAATGATTCAATATTTGGCAAATATTAAGTGAATGATGTTAACCTTGTTCTGGGAATAAAAAAGCCTAACTCCTGTCAAAGTTGATGAGCCTCTGGCTCTCCAGTGCATCATGTTGGCTTTATTTAAATATATAGACTCTTACCCATTTTCAAAATCTGGTATGCTTGTAATAATACACAAATACAATTATAGCAGTACAGTTAACACATACCGCATAAAGAAACAAGGCTAAGGAGTAAGAATAAAAATAGATTACACACACACATTCACACAACTCTAATCGACACACAACAACAAAATAGGCTTTATCTTCAAAGCAATCAGGGCAAAGAAGAAACTACATGGATTAGAGAATTCTTATTGCTTAATTGAAGGAAGCATGCAAGTTGATCATGAGAAGTAAACCTTCATTGCCCTAAATTCTTGGATGGATTTCACACTTAAGGGATAAGAAACAATGCAAAGAACCACTTTGTTTTGTAAGCGGATTCACAAAAGCTGTAGATTTGTTTCATATATACTTTATCAGCCCTTGAGAAGAGTTTTATGAAGACAACTTGCAGGGGGTCAGAGAGAGAGAGGGTATACATATGAATAGATAACTGGATATATTGATTAGAGGAGGATTTACAAGGATAAAGCTGGCAGAATTGTGATTGTGATGAATATTTATCGTGTCCCACAGACTAGCTTTTTCAACCATCAGATGTTTCTAATTGGCTTTTAATTATGCTATGTTCACTATTATGATAGGTACACAAAGATATAAAACATTTCTTCCCTCAACATTTGTAATTTCCAAGGAATAAGACTAGTATACATTAAGCAATAAAACAATATAAGAATATGATGAATGAACCAAAGACTGTAAGTGATAGAAGATTTCAAATGAGAACAAGAATCATTTGAATACTCACAAGATGTCAGCTACTAAATAAAGGTAGGAGGTGGTGAATGGCCACCCTCCAACTCAACAACTAGAAAAAGCTAGAAAATTACAAAAAGTATATTTTAAAGGCATTAGGAAACCATGGAAGAAATGAGGCTAGATGAACCACGATTCCAAAAAAGCAAGAATCTGTCCAAGGTGAAGGTGATGGTTGCTAGCCATTTCTATTTAATGAAGACATTAGCAAATCCTGAAATAACTTTTATAGCAAGACTTGGCAGCTCCTGGGTGAAAGGGACACCAGCAAAGCAGTTGTGTGGATCTGAAGCAACAAATTAGAAACTCAAGGGACCTCAAATACAAGACAGGTTTCACTAATGGCATGTTTTCTGAGTTCTATGGCTGTGTGTGGGATGCAAGAGATTTATAGTAAAAGTTTCTCCAAGAAAGACTGAAGTCTACAGCCAGTTAGTGCTTGGGAAACAAAGTCCCGCCAGAGATGCGGGACCTTCCTCAAGTGTACAGCTAGTCTCCCTGTCAAAACATTTGACAGATTTTATCTTCAAAAGGTAAAATTCTAGACAGCTGGACTGCGTACCTTAGAAGGGCAGAACTGAATTCCCTGTAGTCTCTCATGGCCGAGGAGACTAACACCCATTATGCTCACAAGCAAAGTTCGGGAAAACCACACTCTAGGACAAAATTAAGGTAGTCTGAGTATTATTAAAACTGCCAAGCAGCCTTGACACAGCTAAATTTCTGATAAGAGTAAGATAATCAGCCCTTCACCCTATCTGTCTAACACAACAATGGGAAACTCCATTCTGGCAAAAGATGAAATCAAAGAGTTCCTTTGTAGTTTTTTTATTTAGAAATTTTAGGAATAAAAAAATTCTAAATATAGGAAAAGATAAAAAAAAAGACTGATAATGAAAGAAAAAACAAACAGTAGATATATGCCCACAAGTGAGGTTGATATTAAAGCCAGCAAAGACTTTAACATAACTCTAGCTGATATAGTTAAAATGTGTGAAAAAATAGACAAAATAAAGAGGTGAAATCTATGAATAATAATCAACTAGACACAGAAGAGGCCAAGATTAGTAAGATTAGTAAAAAGAAATAGTTTAATAAAAAAATACAGAGATCTATAAAAAGTATTTAAAGAGAAAATTGCTGAGACTTTTCAAAGCTAATAAAAGATACCACACAGATTAAAGAAGTTCAGGTAATCCAAGTGGAATAAAGGAAAGGAAAACCACATACATAAACACTATAGCAAAACCATTGAAAACCAATGACAGATAAATTCTTAATAGCAGTCAGAGGAAAAAGCACATTATCATCAGAAAAAGTGACAATAAAACTGACAGCTGACTTCTCAATTGAAACAATGAAATCTAAAAAACAATGAAATCATATTTTTAAAGTGCTATAGGAAAAAATTTGCAAACTAGAATTCTAAATACCATAGGAACTATCCTAGAACATTGAAGTTTCAACAGAGACATTTTCAAATGAACAAAGGCTTGGAGTACTCAGCAGCAGCAGATCTGACTACAATATTAGAGATTGCCTCAGGCTGAAAGAAAGTGATTCTACATGGAAAAATGGAACTGCAGATGTAAAAGAAGAATCCTGGAAATGGTAGATATATGTGTTAATATAAATGACTTGGATCTGTACACAATGCCTTGTCAAGTTTTAAATAAATGTAGAAGTAAATTCATGACAACAATGATAAAACAAGGGAAGAGGCTAAATAGATTAAAAAATCTAATTATCCAGCAGCATCAAGAAGTCAGTGAAGGAGGGGCACCTGGGTGGCTCAGTTGGTTAAGCGTCCGACTGGCTCAAGTCATGATCTCATAGTTTGTGAGTTGGAGCTCTACGTCTGGCTCTGTGCTGACATCTCAGAGCCTGGAGCCTGCTTCAGATTCTGTCTCCCTCTCTCTCTGTCCCTCCCCCACTTGCTCTCTCTCTCTCTCTCTCAAAAATAAATACACATTAAAAAAAAAAAAGTCAGTGATGCATTTGGTGATCTCTAGAGTAGCCAGAGAATGGTGAAAGAATTTATAACCAACTTTCTGAGAGAAAAAAAAAATGGAATAAAAAAAAAATTAAAGGGAGACTAGACTGTAGACTGTCAGACTGAATACAATAAGATGCATGCTACCACAAGAGATATCACTTAAGATGGTTGCAGGTAAAAGGGTGGGGGAGGATAGATTGTGTAAATACTATGAAGAGAAAACTATGATTGTTTTATTAACATCAGACAAAGGAGGTTTGCAGATAAGAAGCATTACAAAAGATAAATATATTTCAAGTGAGTCAATCCAATTGGAAGATATGAGAATTTTTGAAATCTATATACTAAAAATCATAACTTCAAATGATATAAAACAAGCCCCAAATGACAGAACTAACTAAACAGAGAAATACACAAATCTATCAGCATAACGTTAATGCAGTTCACTCAATAGCTATTAAAACAAGCTGGAAGAAATTAGGAAAATTATAGAAGTTCTGAATACTACAATGAACAAACATGACCAAATGGTCATGTATAGAACATTTCCAACGTTTCCCCCAGTGATGAAAGAATTGACATTCTTTTCAGGTGCTTTGGAACATTTACCAAAATCAACAATGTAGTGTATCAAAAAAAAAAAAAAATCATGCAGAGGCTATTTCTTAACCCAATAGAATTGAACCTACTAATAAACAACATTTAGTTAGAAAAATTCCAGTTTCATGGAAATATAATATCATAGATCAATAAGGGTATTAATGCCTCCCGTGTTTTTATTTATTTTCCTATAGTTCATATGGCTCTTTCTACTTTACCACATAGTCTTCATGGGTTTTCCTCTCAACTGGAATATCCCTTTGAGCTTCTTCCTTCTTCCTCTATACCTCTTCTCCAAACTGTAGTGGGTATGAAAGAAAAAACAAGACTCTGGGAACCTCCAGCTGTTACTTGACATAGATCATGGTAACAGGAAGTCTGAGTTCAGACTAGAGTGATCAGCTAGAGCTATTGTGCAAAGAATACCCCAATTCATACTGTCATCCCATATGAGGGCGTACTCACTTTCATTTGTGGCTAATAATGCTGTGAAGTTTTCTTCCTCATCTCTTCCCAACAAATAGCCACCAAGTGTGTGTTGGGGAGGGAGAATTCATCCTCTTACCCTCAGGGTCTTCCAGCTGGACAAGAATTCCATTTCCATGAGGCAGATTAGCAGGAGGGAAAAAACCACAAAGTTTTCTTATGTGTGCATGGAGACCCAATAATGAAATTGAGACCCCAAGAAATGACCAAGGAAAGCAGTTTTTATACATTTGAGACAAAGACACAATAGATTTGTGAGGAATTTCCAGGATAAGGAAAACAGGTGTTTGTGAGCGTTAATTACTAAGGAATTCTAAGTGGAATTTGAGCTGGGGTAGTAGAGTAGTAAAAAAGTAATAAGGTTTATTTCTATAGTTTTCTTAACTTTCAACTCCCGATCTCCAATGATAAGGATATCTCTTTACTCCTTAGTACAGGAAGGGTATTTTTCATATGGGATATTTGTATCCTGCTTTCAGAAGACAGAGGAGGGTCCGAGCGTCTTTGCACTGGTTGTTTCTCAATTAGCTTCTTCAATTCAATGCCATTGTGGTACATTTGGGGGTGGCCTGCCCATGTGAAAATGGGTGTTTAAGAAGACTACGTATCCAGGCTATGTCCAATTGCAGGCACTCCTTGTGTAACTGATCTGGTTGACCCAGTACAAGGTGGAAGTTCTTCCAATGTTGACCAGTTTGTTGTACATTAATGATTGGTAACATTTCAGAAGAAATTCTGTTCCTCAGTACTTTGGAAGAAAAGACTTTATGTGACAAAAATCTCAGCAACAATATCTGTGAGTCATCTGCATTCTTATTAAACAATAAGCTTAGAAAACATAAGCCATAATTCTGTCCTACAATTATATCTTTAGTTGGCTATATCTTTAATAGGATATTCATATCCTATTTCCACTGGGAGCTTGGAATTTCCTATTTTCTCCAACACAGATGATTCCTGCTGAGTTCCCTGAGGGCTCTGGGGTCGCTCCTGCAGTGGAGGCAACCCTGCCCAGGCCTTTCTCCAGCCGCATTGCCTCGCACAGGGCACAGGGCTCTGTGGCCCCCAGGGGCTCCTTCCTACAGCTGCATTTTATACTGTAGTGGCATTATAATGCATCCACAGACCAACATGATCTTTATGTCAATCACAAAAAACCCTTGTGCTTTCTCTACAAAAATAGTGCGAATTAAGGGAAACAAACACTAGAAACAGAAATTAAGTCCTGACACTTACTTGACGTCAGGTTTTAGGGATACATACAGAGAAGAGAGGCAAATGATCTGTCTTCAAGGAGCAGACAAGCATCCTGCTACTGGAATAGAGGAGGACCAGCCACCATGACTTGCTCCATGACAGTGTGCACAAGTGTTCTTAGCATTTCTGCAGACTTCAGATACCATTTTGGTGACTTTGAATCCTAATTTCCGTGAGACTCTTATCTGACTCCCATCTCAGCTCTCACAGATAATTCCTTCTTTCTGCTTCAAGTTTACAGTGTGGAATTTTACCTGGTACCTGTGTTCCTGGAAATCAGCAAAAGTTAACAAATCCTCCCCATCCTTTGTGTTCTGGAAAAAGACTTACATCGAGGAACAACCCTTCCCTTATGATTTAACTAAGACTCATGGATACTCTTCTTTCCCACCCCTTTATCTGTGATTAGGCCATAGTCCATCTAGACTTACCATCCTTTATGCCATAAAAGATTCGTTGAACTGCTTGTGCTCTCAGACCTATGGGAGCAAAAGGCTTGTTAGTCAAACTTTGGTTCAGTTTCTCTCCTTCCCTCAGGCCCCTGAACTTGACCCACCCTCAGTGAGCTCGCACACAGCCCCTTTTGAGAACAGCCTGGCCTCAAGGTTAATCTCTGACCTACTCTCCCATCAGGCTATCCTATGTTCCTATATTCCTACATTCCCACTCATGGGTCTTTCTAGGCTTGTTTATTCCTCCCTATAAAAACAAAACAAAACAAACAAAAAAAACAAATAAAAAACCCACAACCCTTTGTGCCTAATAACTCTAACCTGGGTTATTGTCACTGTTCTCCCTATTGAAAAAGCTCCCTTCCCCCTGGAATCGTCCCATCCTGCCCCCACCCCATCTTGCCACAATCTTTTCTAACAGTCTCTCCTTACTAACTTAGGATTTGGTGTTTTTTTTACAATTTTATTTAAATTCTCCTTAGTGAATGTACAGTGAAATATTGGTTTCAGGAGTAGAATTCAGTGATTCATCAATTATATACAACACCCATAACAAGTGCCCTCCTTAGTACCCATCACCTATCTAGCCCATACCCCACTCACCTCCATCAACCCTCCATCAACCCTCAGTTTGTTCTTTCTCTTTAAGAGTCTCTTATGGTTTGTCCCCCTCTCTCTTTCTTCCTCCATCCCTTTCCCATATGTCCATCTGTTTTGTTTCTTAAATTCCACATATGAGTGAAATCATGTGGTATTTGTCTTCCTCTGACTGACTTATTTCACCTAAAATAATATACTCTAGCCCTACCCACATCATTGCAAATGACAAGATTTCATTCTTTTCAATGGCTAAGTAACATTCCATTGTATGTACATGTATATATATAATATATATATACTATGTATATGAATTTGGCTTTTATTTAACAACATAATCTCAGAAATGGAATGTAATTCATTTTTCTTCATTTCCATACTATAAGGTAATTGATGACTATGGTAGCATTTCCTGAAAGCTGAAGACAAATAATGTAAATGGGGAGCAGGGGTGCATTTACACCTGGCTTCGGGTCCACAAACAGACCAAGTTCTCTGCAGGGAAAATCCACAGAGGGAGAGGAAGTGGTGAAACAGGACAGGAATTTATTTCAGTGAGGCCAACATCAGGAAGACAGCAGACTAAGATGGTCTCCAAACTACTGAAAACACTTCAAGGTATATCTAAGGAAAGTGTGGGACAAAGATCAGTGGGTACACGCAGCTGGGCAGTAAAGGTCTGGTGGATCATTTGGGGTCCATCACATGGAGTCTTGCTGGCTCTAGGTCAGTCCCTATTGCTTAAGGGAGTAGTTTCTGTTCCATCATGGGATGCTTGGTTCTGCAGGGTCTTTTGAGTTAAGAGATAAGCTAGAAATGGGGCACCTGGGTGGTTCACTTGGTTGGGCATCCAACTTAGGCTCAGGTCATGATCTCGCCGTTTGTGAGTTCAAGACCTGTATCCGGCTCTGTGCTGGTGGCTCAGAGCCTGAAGCCTGCTTGTGTCTCACTCTCTCTCTACCCCTCCCCCCACTCTCTCTCTCTCTCTCTCAAAAATAAACATTAAAAAAATTAAAAGAAAAAGAGATAAGCTAGAAAGAAGAACTTAATCAATTCGAAAGTACAGACTGAGGTCAAAATGGAGGTAGTTGAAGTCCTCTTTCGAGGGGATTCAACTTGTAGCCACACAATTAACATACCATGTAGGCTTCACTGACCTTGACAGTTTGAGCCTCCAGCCTGTATGCTCTGCCTTCCTGATTCTTCTTTTACTTCCCAATTCCTTTGCATTTCTTGTGTTGAACAGAATTATTTTTGTATTTGTTACCTTTCATTTCATGGCTCTTGGCTTCCCATCCCCAATACTTAGCATGTTTTTTAAGGATTAAAAAAAAGAAAGCCAGTTCTTTCCCTAAAGCGAACTATATCTGCTGGATATTATGATCACCCAGAGAAGGGACAGTTTAGGCATAAGGGAATGTGCCTGGACTAGATGATTCTGGAACTATTCTACAACTAACTAGCTTTCTGACCTTGTTCGAGTGACTTAACTTCACTGGGATCTTTTTTCTTTTTCCCTGCTGTGAAAGAACTGTGATGAATTAGATGCCTTCAAATATCTCTTCCATTTCTATGATTCTATAGTTCCTTGAATCTAAATACAATAAGGGTCCCCAAAAAAGAAGAAATGTATTTAGTGGCAATGATCTTGAAAATAAGCAGAGAAAGGAGAGAAATCTTTACAGCGGGTCTCAGACAAGGAGGCATGGGAATGAGTACGAAAGAACACAGGTTTTAGAGAGACAATGGCTTAGATAAAAATCCAAAGTGGCTTCTAGTCACTAGGCAACTTTAGGCAAGTTAATTGATCTCTTTAAGCTCCATTCTTTAATAGAAAATGGTAATCCAATTTTGGGGGTTAAGGATTCAAGGTCAGAGTAATTTATATCATTTTAGTATAATTTTGCCATGGTTTCCTGCTTAAATGTCTTCCATAAAATCTTTTCTAATTTTCCTTCTCTGTAGCACAATTTACCATTCTTATTTATACCTTAAAAATATAAAGCTGTATATACTTTTGAAATATTATTTAAAATACAATATTGTAATTGTATTTATTACCTTGCAAATGTGTTTTGATAATTAGACTTTGAACTTCCTTAAGGAAAGGGAATGTATCATTTTTAGTTCTATATCCTCAGTACCTAAGATAGTGCATGGCACTTGACAATAAATTTTGCAGAATAAATAAGATAATAAAATCTTACGGATGGATGGATGGATGATAGACATGGGGACTTCGCAAATAGGTCTTGGGCATAATTTCATACCAATGAATATTCTATTCTTATCTGCAAGAGCAATTACTTGAAAAATTAACTTAAAATCAACTAAATGTAATTGTTACTAAATTGAGATTTTAAAGAATAACATGCATTGACATTTGGTAACGTGTCCCTAAGACTGGTCAAACTACTTCGCAGCCTCCAGGCATTGGTCCTATTAATGTTTCGGAGGTCATTTTTATTATATTCGTTAACCTAATCTGAGGAAATAATTCATTATATATTCTTTAATCTCCCCCTTAATTTGGGGAGTATGATATAATTCTTAACTTTTTGAAAAACAAATTGAACAGAATCTTAACCATTTTAGCAAAAACATGAAAAAAAAAAACAAACCTGCTCTTAGAAACTATGTCATCATAGCATCTCATAATATATACATTTTTTACTTACGTAAGAAGTGTTTTCCTTAAACAAAGGAGTGTTGTAAACGAGTCCACACTCATTCTACTTGCTGCACAGCAGACCAATAAGTTGAAAGCCAAGATTTGGGGCAAGGAAGTGACTTTATTTGGAAAACCAGCAACTGGAGGACATGGCAGTTACTGTCCCAAAGAACCATCTTCCCCAGCATGAGATTTGAGCTTATTTTATGTTAGGAAGGGGGGAACACCGGAGGGGGTTGGAATGAAAAGGTAACTGGCATCTGAGGAATGTTGAGTGATTTCTTTTGTCCTTGGTCATTTGATTTTGGTGCGGGAATCTGGTCATGTCATTCTTGCAGACTTTAAACATAGAGTAGTCATTTCTGTGCATATTCCCTTATTTCCTTGAGTGATGTAGGTTTGGGATAAAAAAGCAGTTTTCTGCAAATCTCAGCTGTAAATTCCTTTGCAAATTCCTTTGATGATTAACATGTCTGTGTGTAGTGCTAAACAGAAGTTTCTAAACTCCAGGTCATAGCAGCAAGGGAGATAGAAGCGATATGGAATCAGACATGTTAAGTTTCTCCCAGGCACATTGTATTGGAACTGCCACTTCTGGGCATGTCTGTTGAACACATTCTGTCTTTGAGGTTTCAGAAGATGCTTCCTGCCTTTCTCCTCTCTCTCTTTTATCAGTTAGCAAGACCACTTATGAATGGGTTGACTTTGAGAGGGAGTTTGCAAATCTTTAAACCTTAACGTTCAACCTCAGTTAGTTTCCAAATTCCATCTAAAAGGAGCACTGAGAAAATGAAGTGGAAGAGATTTTAATTCTTCAAGTTTCTTTTGTCTCTCTGCTGATAGAGAGTGAAATTATATGTAGGAGGTGGGTAGTGCCACCATAACCTACTTCATTCTGCCTGAATAAGCAAGGTCGGTATATCATCCCTTCAGGGAGAGGAAATTGCATAGACATCTCCTGGGATGACAATAAAGACATCCTTGACAGCATGTTGAAAACAGTGGTAAAACTTTCTTTTTTTTCCCCCCTATGGGGGGAAAAATCAGTATTTAAATGACAGATGAAAGTAAATGATGGACAAAATGCATTATTCTTAAAGTGTCTCCCAGTGTTTCTGAAAGAACTATGGAAATTTGAAGACTGAATTAATAGTTTAATAACAATATATCAATTTATCAATAGGACAGTGAGGCTGTTTGAAACCATGTTTTTAAAATTTCTTGTGTTAGCTTTGTCTCCAAGCATCTAGTCTCATAAAAACAACTGAGAAAAAGGGGACGGGGGAAGAACTTTGTTTTATTTTAATATAGGAAAATTTTCATTGAGTTTTCAGTTTAACTTCCCTTCAACTTCAGGAAAAACAAATGATGGAAACTTCAAAATGTAAATAGCTATCCTCTTAAAGAGTTTAGCCAAATAGAAACTGCCTTCATTTGAGCCAATAATTTTTTGGCAGCTTAGGAATTCATTTTTATAATTTGCAGCAGTTCTGCAAATTGCCAAACTGCCAAATTGCCAAAAAAAAAAAAAAAAAAGTACAACTGGGCTAGCCTTAATTTCAGCTAACATGGTTCCACCTGATAAGTTACCATTCCACTTCTACTTATGTCAGAATGGACTTAACCCCAAGGAAAAATTCAGAATACCAAGGGCTATCTTATTCTAATTAAGCACATAGATAATTTTCAGTTTTTGCTTTATAAATAATGTTGTGAACATTTATGTATATAAATCTTTGTTGGTACAGTTTTTTTTCCCCCTTATAGATAATAACAGGTCAGAATGTTTGAAATTTTTCTGGCCAAATTTCTTTTCAGACAATGTACAAATTTACATCTCTTTTGCTTCTAGTACATTTTAGATCATGCCTTCTTTAAGGCAATTGGATCTCTCCTCCAAAACTCCATTCATTTTGCCTCGGAAAACATTTCTTTGTTTTGAAAATAAGAAGCTTAGAGTCTCCGTGGAAGGAATAAATGAACTCCATTTATGATAAAGAACTCTTTCCCATACTTAATTTATAAATCATAAGTCAAGTAAAACCCCTTCTTCTCCCTGGAAAATCCTTAAAAATAGAAATAGCATGCCAAATGGACAGAGTAGACTATCCATGTCCTAGGATTGACTAGCTTTACATACCAGCTATATATATGACTTGGGAGTATGTATGCCAGTCTTTACACATGTAAAATGGCCATTGGACTAAATTATCTTATAGTTATCTCCCAGTCTCAAAAAATTTTTATAGGTCACCCTCTTGAAGTCCTTTGTGATCGCTTACTTCAATAACGATTAAATTCTCCCTCTTCTCATCTTTGATGGTTACTTATTGCCCAATGGCCTTGATCACAGGGGTTCTGGGAAAATAATTCCTAAAGTACTGTGTTATATGATTTTTAAATTATGCAAAAATGTTATCACTTTATCAATGAAATAACTAGATCACAGGGCTTGATATTAATACATGTTTTCATTTTGAAAATAACAAACATAAGCCAAAATGTTTCCTTAAAAAATATGGTAAAGAAGTATGTAGTAACTCATCGATCAGGTAAAAGCTACTAAGCTGTTTGAATATAGAATACAACTTTAGGTAACCTTGTGCATGATTAAAAATTGTTAGAACTATTAATTTTTACTCCATATTATAGTGAGAAATTTAGCATATTTTCTTTTATTTTTCACATTTATTTATTTTTGAGAGACAGAGCGAGACAGAGTGCGAGCAGGGGAGGGGCAGAGAGAGAGGTGAGACACAGAATCTGAAGCAGGCTCCAGGCTCTCAGCTGTCAGCACAGAGCCTGACTCAGGGCTCAAACTCACAGACCTTGACATCATGACCAGAGCCGAAGTTGGACACTTAACCAACCGAGCCACCCAGGTGCCCCCAGAATATTTTCTATTACTTTAATTAAAACTTCATACAGGTTAGAATGACTATTATCAAAATTACAAAAGATAACAGGTGTTGGCAAGCATGTGGAGAAAAGAGAACTCTTGTGTCCTCTATTGTTATAGCCACTTGGAAAACATTATGGAGGTTCTTCAAGAAATTAAAAGTAGAGCTATCATATAATCTAGCAATCTTGCTTCTGGGTACATATCCAAGGAAATAAAATCAGTATCCCAACAAGATATCTGTATATTCCTGTGCACATGAATCATGATAAATACTTTAGTTCATCCTTCTAATAAGCCTAGTGATCTGGTCTTCCCTGTTGCCAGCATCTCCATTTTCTACAAAATTGATAGTTTTGTGTTCATTTCCCCTCATGGAAAAGATAATTGGAAGGGCCATAAGAAGTTATTTGCTTCTTTGAAATGTTTTCCAACAGTATAGACCTTGTGAATCAGATCTTCCATGCAGAAAATGTGAGGATGAAGAACCTGCAATAGATTTCAAACCTTTGGGTTGACACCATGGATACTTCTGATTCTGATGACAGGTGCCTATTTGGGTTCCACAGATACGTAGAAGTTGCCAGCTTTTCTTGCCATCCTAGCCATTCAAATCTCAGTTCTGTATATCTGCCTATATTCCTTGTGATAATGCCTAGCTCTTTCATAAACAAGCTTCCTCCTTGCCTTTCAAAGCATTTTGGGCAAACTTCTTTCTCAGATGTTTGATCTCATCTCTGTGAAATTCCTTCACTTTTTTCTTAAGGGCTTCTGCCACAGCAGGAACCTTCTTTTTCTTTCCTTCTGCACCCTCCATGGTTCCAGCCAAGAAAACGAAAAAAAAGCTGTATAATTTAATTTGCTAACAAAAGAGACTTTAAGAACTGTCACCACAAAAGGAGAAGGAGGCAAAGGAGAAGAAGGAGAAGGAGAAAGAGGAGAAGGACAAGAGGAGGAGAAAGAAGAAAAAAAATGGTAATTATGTGAGATGATGGAAATGTTAACTGGCTTTATTGGGGGAATCATTTCAAAATGTATATGTATATCAAAATATCAAGTCATCCATCTTAAATATATACAAATTTTATTTGTTACTTATGTCTTAATAAAGCTGAAAAAAATTGGAAACTGGTCTTGCTAAATTTCTCCCCCTTGCTGGCTTTAAAGAAGTAAGTGATAATGTCATGTCATGAGCTACACTCAGAGCAGCCTTTAACCAACAGCTGGCAAGAAACCAGGCCTTCACGGCCCTGAAACAAACTAAATTCTACCAACAACCACACAAGTTTGGAAATGAATCCTACTCAAGCCTCAGACCATAGGCCTTGACGATACCTTGAGTACAACTTTGTGAGATCCTGAAGCAGAGCGCCTAGCTAACCACAGCTCAAACTCCTACCAATAGAAACTGTGAGATAAAAAAATGTGTGCGGTATTAAGTACTACATTTGTGGAAATATTGTCATGTAGCAGTAGATAATTACTGCAATAAGACATTGAGTCTTAGAGAGTTGTCCATTAATGGGCTTCATGGAGTAAAAGAAACACCTCACCAACCCACCAATGTTTGTTCTTTACATTCGTTGTTCATGGAAGAGGGACCTTAACTTTCCTCAGTTTGTCAGAATTCTCCAGAAACCAAATATAAATTTGCTACTGTTATTATGTATAATGAGAGTGATTACATTTTTCATTACCTCTGGACATAATGATGTTTTATAGCTATAAGAGAAGTTATCGAATCAAGCCATTCTCCAAACACAAAGCACAGCAAAAAGAAGAGTGAGAAACCAGATAAATCATGGCAGCTCTCTTCATTAGGCAGTAATTAAGCATTAGACTAGAAAATGTTTTCAAGAAAATGACCAGAGTCATCCCAGGAGATGTTTTTGCCAAAATAGTTTGAGTGGTACCAATTTTTATAATTAGGAAATCAGCGCCCCACTATACCTACTATTTTGTTTCTTTTTCTAACATATTTTAGCCTGATACGTGAACGCAAGTTAAATCATTCTGAAAATCTTTAAGTCTATGGCTCTAGGTATTTGAAAATATTCAAAAGAAGATTTCACAACTTTTAAAGGGCATTATGGTCATTTTTGCTAAATAAAAATGAGCCCTCAAGAAAACACTATTTTTGGGTGACAAAGTGATAATGAAAGAAATGTGCTTAAAATGGACAACAAATATGCCTTTCAAACTGAAATGATTAAATAAAGATATGCCCGTGGAAGTGATTGAAACTGGAGAAGTGCTGAAATTCAGGGCTGTGCTCAGAACATCTAAACTGGAATAGCTTTAGCAATGTCTGCCAGGAAAATCAAACTTCATTTAAAAATTTTTCTTAGAATTTCTTCATGTCAGTGACATTCTGTGTGTGAGGGCTCCTTTAGCATACAATCTAACAGAAGCTGTGTACAGCTGATTGGGGAAAGAATACCATGGTTTACTCTGGTATTTTAAAATGTGCTATCCTCTCCTTGTGTTCTGAATATTTCTGTTCATGGAAATGTGATTTTTTTAACAAGAGCATTTCTTTATGACATTTTAGATCTCAGACATTCAACTTGCCCTACTAAGCCCAAGCAAAGGGCTTTTAAAAGAATAAGTGAAAGGAAAATGGGGCTCCAAAGTAATGCGACTGGAAGTGGTTTCTAACCTTGACATTTTTCTTTGACAATGAAAGGAAAGAATCAATGGGTCACAATTACTTCCTGAACATAAAGGCAAAAGGAATGAAGGGAAAAATGTGTCTGTGTATGAGACTTCACATCCATCTTGTAGATTTCTTAATGGTATAGATTTTTATTATTACGTTTATGGTTTTAAGTCTGCAGTTACTTTTTATACTTACATTTTTTCCTATGAGAGTAAGTGATGAATTTCACAGAATTTGATCAGTTCCTGGAGAAGCCTGGAAAAGCAGGCTTCTCTTCTTTACAGTGTGATAGTGAATGTTCATTTCTTTACAAAATCTCAAGAGGCTTCTATGGTGATCTCATTGACCTGTTTTCATACACTCCAAAAGATGAGCAATGGGAAAAAATGGCAAGAATATTTCTAATATTGGTTGAAATATCATTGAGAAACCAAAAACTTAGAGATCAGACCTATATACATTTGTAAGAGAATAATATTGAACCCTGTCTTACATTGTACAAGTCAGTGTTTGGCCAAAAAGTTTGTTTGAATTAATTTTACTGTTATGAATTCACCTCTCTACTCATGTCCACAATTTATTAGCTCTCTTAACATGAATAATATCCTGATGGATGAAATGTTTAAATTTTAGCAGTGCTGTAACATTATGCATAAAATGTGGGAGACTATACGCATAATTTTTGTGGAGAAGTTTTTAACCAGGAGGTTATACCAGAAACCATAAGAGAAAAGAGAACATTTTATTATTTTAAAATGTAACATTTTTACAGGAAAAGATACCACAAATGCAGTAGGAAGAAAATGATAAGATTTGGAAAAGATATTTGCAATTCAGAGGTTAATAACTATCACAATCCTCTTATAAATTGATAAGGCAACAAAATCCTCAACTAGAAAGTGGGCTAAGAACATGAAGTAGCAATTCAGAGAAGCAAATACAAGTGGCCAGAAGCATTTGAAAAGATGTTTGAATTTAATTCAAACAGAAAAACAAATGCAAATTAACTTTTTAGATCAGTTAATAATCCTCATAGTGTCCAAAGTTAAAAAGACCTAAAACACCTGTCTATGTTCAGTCAAAAAAGAAATGTGGAGTTACAGACTTTTCGAAAAGCAAACTACCAACATTTAATGCAATACACACACACATTTACTGAAAGAGAATGCCCACTGCTCTCCGAAATCTATTCTTCTCTTCTTTCTTGGCATGTGGTTAAATTACATTTTCCTGCCTTGCGTGATGGAATTCTGGCCAATCACTGAGCAGGATCAGAAACTTCCTGTATTAGCTGACTTGTGCTGCTCTAACAAAATATCACAGACTGGGTGGCTAAGGCAACAGACTTTTTCAGCTTTATTGTGGAATAAGTGACAAATGATCATTGTCAATATTTAAGATCTACAATGTGACATTTTGATGTACAACATCCCTGATGATGTCATCTAAACCTAATTATCTCCCAAAGATTCCACTTCCAAATACAGTAGCACTGGTAATTAGGAATTTAATATATGAATTGGATAGGGGGTCAGAAACAATCAATCACTAACAGTACCCCTGCTAGGCCAGGTCTATATAAACCTCTCACACATGGGATGTGCTCCTCCATGCCCTTTTCTCCTTCCAGCTGCTAGTATGGTAAGCTAGGGAGCCACCAAAGAGGGAAGAATTTGAGTCACACTGTCTAGCCTACAGCAACTGATACATGCTTTGACTTAGCAATTTCTCTCTTGGGCATCTATTCCAAACAGTGAGAAACATCAATGTGTATGGAAATATATTCAAGGATAATTATTGCAGCATTGTTCATAGTTATTAGAATTAAAAAAAACAAAAAGAAACAAATGGAATGACTGAATATGAATAGGATTGAACAAATTGTGCTTAATCCATACTTTAGAATATTTTGTGTTTTTAAAAGTTTAGTTATTAAGTTCTAATAACTAAATGGAGAGAGATAGTGGGGGAGGGACAGAGAAAGAGGGAGAGAATCCCAGCATGGAGCCTGACTCAGAACTCAGGGCTCAATCTCACAAAACTGTGATATCATGACCTGAGGAAACCAAGAGTCAGACACTTAACAGACTGAGCCACCCAGGTGCCCCATTTTAGAATATTTTGAAGTCATTAAAAATAACAAGATCACACCACTTGAAAAGATTTCTAAGAACTTCTGTTGAATAAGAAGAGCAAGATAAAAAAAAAGCATATTTACTGCCATCCCATTTTAGTCAACTAAGCAAAGACCTAATAATCTCACATATGTGTATGGTCACATAGACAGATACATATATTCATTTAATATAACTATATTAAGTAAAAACAGAAAATAAAATTAAAGATAATATGCTAAAAATATACATGCATATGCATTATACCATTGTGTGTGCATTTACGTAAATTTATAATCAATGAATGTTTATATATTATATTAAATAAATCAGTAAGATGAGACTTACACATACATATATGCATTTTTAAAATGTTTATTTTTGAGAGAGAGAAAGAGAGTAAGGGGGGAGGGGAAGATAGGGGGACAGAGGATCTGAAGCAAACTCTGCGATGATAGCAGAGAGCCCAATGTAGGGCTCGAACTCACAGACCATGAGATCATAACCTGAGCCGAAGTTGGACACTCAACTGACTGAGCCACCCAGGTGCCCCATGTGTATATATATATATATATATATTTAAAATAGTCTCTCTATACTACATGAAAAACTCCTCCTCTCTCCCTCACTAAGCCTCTATTTAATTTTATTAAAATGATATTTGTACAGGAAACTTCCCCTTGGTATTAGAATCGTATCTGCTGAATCACTGACTCATAGAAATTGTCCTCATGCATAAATAAATGAGAAGAACCAGCAGAAAAAATACAAATACACAAGAAGTACATTAAAAAAAATTCTACATACTTCCCATGTTCTCATCTAAAAAAGTTAGGCAAGAATATTTAGCTTCAGTTTTGTAGAGAATAGTCTTCATGTCAAAAAAAAAAAAAACCTGTGTAAGTAAGCATTTGCCAAGAACAGATATAATTCTTCCATATACAAATTATTCACCAAGACAAAGAACTTATGGCAAGAAGTAGTAATGGGACTGAGGTTTTTGTTTCATTTTTTTTTTTTTTTTTAATTTGGGCACATGCCCAGAAAGTGTAGGCCAAAGGTTTAATGACTTCAGATGCAACTCTGGTTGAACAGATTACTTGGGACTCTAACGTCTCCTTCGTTAAAATTTTTATCAGCCACTGCTGCACAATTTTCCTTTAACAAAGAGAAGGAAGATGAACTTGCTGACCCCAAACTTCGCTGGCAACATCAAAAGCCCAAGAGCAGTTATATGCTAAGGCAAGACCAAAGTATCAACAGAAGTTAAAGATGGTGGCCAGTTTATCACCAAGGGCTTACCTAATGTTTTTGTTTTTGTTTTTGTTTTTGTTTTTGTTTTTGCTTTTACTTTTTTCTATTAAATTTTGAAGATAGATGAATGATAGAAACAAAATCACATGCCTGTCCTAGTATTTTCTATTTTCCATGTTGGTCACTCTTCTAAAACTTACAGGGCTGTCTCAGTTCAAGCTACTATAACAAAAATACCATAGACTAAGTAGCTTAAACAACAGACATTTATTTCTCAAGAGTTCTGGAAATTGGGAAGTTCAAGATCAAGGTGCTTGACGATTCAATTTCTCCTGAGAGTCTTCTTCTTGATTTCCAGATGTCAGTCTTCTTATTGTATCCTCACTTGACTGAAAGAGCAGAGCATTAGTCTTCTGTCTTTTTATGAGGACACTAATCGCATCATGGGTGTTTTACCCTCATGACCTCCTTAAACCTAATTACCTCCCAAAGGCCCCACCTCCTAAAACCATTGCACTGGAACTTAGAGTTTCAACATATGGATGTGGGCGGGCAGACACAAACATGCAGTCCATAGCAAGGGCTGTATTTAATCTGGCTCTAGATAATGTTTGTTGAGGCACCTGGGTGGCTCAGTTGGTTAAGCATTTGACACTTGATTTTGGTTCAGCTCATGACCTCAAGGTTCGTGGGTTTGAGCCCCAAGTCAGGGCTGACAGCATGGAGCCTACCTGAGATTCTCTCTCTCTGGCTCTCTCTGCCCCTCTCGACTCACGGTCCCTTTCACTTTCCCTCAAAAGAAATAAAACTTAAAAAAAAATGTGAAAACACAATTGTGTATGCCAGCAGTTAGAGTAAAAACATTGTGGAAGTATATCACCTTTTGTTTCCATTTTAGGTATCAGAAACTTAAGCGATAACTTGCTAGATGAGTGACCAGAATACAGGATTGAAGATATTGGGAGAGTCTGCAAAGTACTTGAGGGACTGATGTGTGTCATACCCATAAGTGATAACTTCTGTAATGTGTGCCAGTATTCATACACGAGTAAGCTTAGACTCATTCAGAAACAACAGGCTTCAACACCAAAAAATAATAAAGTTGGCAAAGGAATTTAAATATTTGGGGTCTTATCTACAATTATTTAAATGATTTTTATTTGGTATTTATTTTGTGTTAATACTTTCTTTTAAGGTTTGATATTAACAAATGTCAATATCATGTAAATATTATTTTCACATGTCATTGATATATGTGCATGTATATATATTTATAAATATATATTATTATGTACCATAAATAACATAACATTTATGTGCTTATAAGATATATTACGATATGTAATAAAAGTACAGCTAATTATTATAAAGCAATATATTGTGACAAGATTTATATATTAGCATTTATAATATCTAATATACATTACATATAACATATTAAATATATAGTAGAATATACAAAATATTATGGAAAATATACAAGGAGAGAGAATATATAAAATCTTGTCACAATGTTTCGGTTCATAATAATAATAAATTATTATTCTTTTATAATGATCTGTTTTCTTTTTTTAGAACAGCTTTATTGAGATATAATTTATATACCATAAAAATCATCCTTTTAAAGTATACAATTCAGTGGTTTTAATATAGTCACAGAGTTGTGTAAATAATACCACTAAGTTTTGAACATGATCATCATACCCCAAAATGAACCCTAAACCCATGGTCAGAATCCTTTTTTCGTATTAAATAAAACCTCTGAGAGTTTTAGCATAGCCACACTACAAAAAATAATTTACTTTTATAGACATGGTCATATATTATAATTTTAAAATGTTAAAGTATGATGCAACATACAGAATAACTTGCATTTGGGGGAATTTCCAAGAATCCACAGAAATGCTGTTCTCTTTCTCAAATCCTGAAAATTCATGTCTGTCGGGAATATGGAAATACTATCCCTAAGTAAAGAGACACATGACAGAGCCTTCAGTTGACCTACAATGACCATACAGCATGAGTAAGGGAAAAACTTTTTGTTGAACCATTAAGATTTATGGTTGCTTGTTATCCAGCTTAACTAAGCCCTCCTGATGATCACCGTAGTCATAAACCATGGTTTATATGGTTTATGGTTTTTGTAAACCATAAAAACAATAGATCAACTAACAAAAATGAGGGAAAGAGAGGAAGTGGGAGGAAACTTTCACAAGCTGAGAAAGAAGGAAATGGAATCTGTTTAAGATGAAATATGTAGTGGAAAATAAGGCCACCAATTCTTAAGTTTTTCATTATTACTTGAAAATAGGGGTGCCTGGGGGACGCAGTCAGTTAAGAGTCCAACTTTGGCTCAGGCCATGATCTCACAGTTTGTGAGTTTGAGCCATGCGTTGGGCTCTGTGCTGACAGCCCAGAACCTGGAGCCTCCTTAGGAGTCTGTGTCTCCCTCTCTCTGCCCCTCCCCCACTCATGCTTTTCTCTCTCTCTCTCTCTCTCTCTTTCTCTCTCTCAAAAATAAATAAACATTAAAAATTTTTTAAAAAGAACTACAATTAATGATTTTTTTCACTGTTAGCAACAGACACAAATGCTATCAAAGCTTAAGAAAAAAAGTATTAATAGATAACAGAGTAGATCACAAAATCAAGGAAAGAAAACAATTGGCATCAGAACGGTAATTGGAAAAGCTTTGGGGAACAGGATAGCTAGGATTAATGAACAGTATCTTGGAAGCACCACATTCTCATCAAATCAGCTTTGACTATTTCCTGTCTTAGTGTTAAGATTCAAGATTCAAATACCTGGGAAAATGCATCAGTTTGTCTCTGTTAAATAAGCCCTAATCTCTTAGCCAAGATTTGTCAGGACATCTTGATCGACACTCCTTCCCAGAGTGCATGTAATAGGTCTGGATTGTTCTCCAACTTAGAACACCAGCAAAAGGAGGAGTTTAAAGAGTAGATGTTTACTACAATAGTGAGGAAAATCTTTTATAAGTAATATACCTCATATATAAAATAAGTTCTCTATACAGCAAATCTTTCAGTTTCATTTCAATTTTCTTGAAAAAATTAAATAATTTTAAGGAAAATTTTTTTGTGTAGTGTAATCTCATTTTTAAAAACTTAGTTACGGTGGAGGAACCTGACCAATAATCTCAGCAGGTGATCGGGATCAATATCAACTATGATAAATTGTGTTGATAGCATGGAGCCTGATGTGAGGAAAATAAGTTTGCATCTATGGTCTTCCTCCCCCAAACCCACAAACCTGGTTTAATCATGAGAAAAACATCTGACATATCCCAGTAAAAGGACATGCTACAAAATATCTTATCAATATTGCTCAAAACTATTAAGGTCACCCGGGTGCACCTGGGTAGCTCAGTCGGTAAACTGTCTGACTTTGGCTCAGGTCATGATCTCACGGTTCATGAGTTCAAGTCCCGTGTCATGCTCTGTGCTGACAGCTCAGAGTCTGGAGCCTGCTTCAGATTCTGTGTCTCCCTGTCTCTCCGTCTCTCCCCTGCTCACTCTCTCTCTCTTTCTCTCAAAGATAAATAAACATTAAAAAACTTTTTGACATAATTTTTTTTTATTTTTTAATTTTTTAATTTTTTTAACACTTTATTTTTGAGACAGGGAGAGACAGAGCATGAACAGGGGAGGGTCAGAGAGAGGGAGACACAGAATCTGAAACAGGCTCCAGGCTCTGAGCTGGCAGCACAGTGCCCGACGCAGGGCTCGAAGTCACGGACCGTGAGATCATGACCTGAGCTGAAGTCGGCCACTTAACCGACTGAGCCACCCAGGCACCCCAAAATTTTTTTTAAAAAAAACCTGCCAAGTTCATTTAAAACAAGGTAAATCCAAAATACTGTCATAGTGAAGAGGAATCTAAGAAGATGTGACATCTAAATGTAATGTGGTATCCTGAAAAGGATCCTTTGACAGAAAAAGGACAATGGGAATAAAACTATGGAAATGTGAATAATGAACTATTTTTCTGTAAGTAGAAAAATATTGTAAAAATTAGAGCATATTTTTAAAATGGACATTTCAATCACTCTATTATTCTATCTGTACATATCCATTAAAGATGTCTGAAAATAAGTTAACCAACCTCTCTATAGTGACTATCTTTAAATCATTATTTTTAGCTCCTATTCTTCCCTGATACACACACACACACACACACACACAAGCACACACACAGTATACATTATATTCATGTGTGCATGTTTGTATGTATACATTGCTAGATAAATACATTGATCTTAACATCTTTCAGATCTCAACATATCTCTTGATGGGGAATACGTAATTGATGATACTAGGACAAAGTGCTGTAAGAATATGCTCTTAATGTCATATAATTTATTTGATGAATGCTTATAGACTATTACATGGCTCTCTTGTAGATACTATAGGCTCATAGGTGAAGAAGACATGCACATGTCCTGTTGTCAAGGAGTTTATGATATATTAAGGGAAGCAGATGTTAGCAAATATTAACACTATGAGTTTTGAAATAAATCACAATTTGTCCAAAGACTGTACCTTGCCCTTACATTTATTATGGCATCTATCACACTTTATCTCACTTGTGAAGTCACATATTTATTGACTTCCAACTATGCATAATAGTAGTAAATCCTCAATATGAGTCTGTGGAAACATTTGGTTCATTTTTTGTTCACTTCATTTGTTGAATAATTAAAGGAAGGAGATAACTGCACTGGTTGTTCAACTGACAACTGCGATGGCTGATTCGCCTTCATGACACTAAAGAGACACAAGGCCAAGTAAAAAAGACACAGCCGGTTTTGATTCCGTTCCATGGTCCCACTAACTTTGGCACAATTCTGACCTTGCTTTGTTTCAATGGCTCCTTATCAAAGGCTATGGTGACCAACCATCCCAGACTGGCAGGGATTCTCCTTCTTGCAAGGAATGCCCTACATTCTCAAAAAGCCCCAGTCCTGGGGTGCCTGGGTGGCTCAGTTGGTTAAGCATCCCACTTTGGCTCAGGTCATGATCTCCTGGTTCCTGGGTTCCAGCCCTGCATCAGGCTCTGTGCTGACAGCTCAGAGCCTGGAGCCTGCTTCGGATTCTGTGTCTTTGTCTCTCTCTGCCTCTCCCCAACTCACACTCTCTCTCTCTCAAAAATAAATAAACATTAAAAAAGAAAAATGAAAAGTCCCAGTCCTGGAACAACCCAGATGGTGGGTCACACTAGAAAGTCATGGAGCACATTTATCTCTTTCACATTAAAAACAAAACAAAACAAAACAGAAACAAACAAACCAAAAAAACTAACCTATAAGAATAAAGTGATTCAGCAGCTGTTGATAAAGACTCAGCATTTACCAAGTGCATCTTCTTGTGGACTGTGGGCTTCACCATGGTAGCCTTCATAGAAGCTCTATGAGGTAAGCACCATCATCATCTCCACCTGACACATGATGAAAGTAAACACAGAATATTAAGATGTGGAACTGGATTTCAAGCTGTGGTTTGTAAAACACTGGGATTACGTTTGTGGCCACAATGTTTAAATGCAGTTAAATAGCAAATCATGCTGTTACTGAGGGTTTTTTTCCCCAATTCTCAAAAGCTTCTGGCTCTATCCCAAGAGGACAATACTTTTTAGACACTCCCTGCCTCGGGGTGGGGGGGAGAGGGGGTGGAGAAGAAGTTAGTCCAGATCAACACTGCGGATCTACAGATCTGCCATGAGAAATTAGTTTTATCAGAATAAACATGTGAGAAGCTTCTTCAGTCTAGTTGTACTGAAAGTGAATCAATTTAGAGAAAAACCGGCCATTGCACTCCTGAGACAAATTTTTTGTTTGTTTGTTTGTTTGTATCTATAGTTTACAATTAGCTTGCCTCTGTGAACGATTCTGGCTGAAGTAGCTTTCTCCAAGTGCCTGATTTAAACATTTATAGTCCTTCAAATTCCATGGGCTTGGGTGAGCTTTTCCAGACAGGTTAGCGATTTCAAGTTTGGCAAGCACTTTGGCTTTTCAGTCTGTTTTGAGTGAAAATCAATTTACACTCTTTGCAAACATGTGACAGCATAAATCAGGCAATTGAGTTCACTCTTAGAACACAATAGGGGCTCGTTTCATTTTGCTGAGGAGATGGACAAAACACTTTCTACTAGTTTCAAACATATCCCTATCATACTGTGGCTATTTGACAAGCATACTGTTCTACCACCTTTAATTCAATAGATGATAAACACAGAAGCAAGAGACGATGGATAAGCTATTGAGGACAGCACACAGGAATGCAGGAGTAGAGTCAGGTCCAGAATTCACAGGTTCTAAAAACACTGATCATTCTTGGGGGGTGAGGGGCTTCATGCCTCTCTGTAGCACCCCTGTTATTCCATGTTGAGGTCTGAAGCCATCGTTTGTTCTAACTCACCTATTCAGAAAGTCTTCCCATTCAGATATGTTTTCATTAAAGAGGGGCTGAAAAAAGTACAGCTTTCAATCAAAACTAAAACATTCGGTACTATAAAACTAATTTAAAATGTAATAAAATGGAAAATAAAAGAGCTGCTTACAATTACATCATTTATGTTTTGGATGGCAAATAATTCTAGTGACTAGTGAACTATTGATGCATTGTGGTTTCAAAAACAAAACAACACATAGAGCAAAACAAATTGGAATTGAGAATGGATCATCTTTCACATCTGCCTTGGAAGCACCGATAGTAAACTTAAGGGAATATTCTGCCATTGAAAACTAAAAATCACTAAAAAAAATATGACTTTTGGGCCCTCTGAATTTACTTGCAAATTCTTTGTTTATGTCATCTCTTTGCTAAATATATACATTATGAAACCTTTAGCTATCAGCTTCTCAGTACTTCAAAAAGGAATTATTCTTTCTTTCTGCTATTTCTTAGCTAGATTTTATCAAAGTAGGCCTTGCATTTTTCACGACACTAGACTAAATTCTGGTAGTTTTTAATGATTTATCCCCAAATATCCGCAAAATCCTGTAACTTTTGTGTGGGCTGTTTTTTTTTTCTTTCAATTTTGTGTTTTAACCTGTCAGCATCCTCAGTATGAAGGAGTGTGAGGTGAGCTTTTCTTTTAGGAAAATTGCTTAAATTGGGGGCAAAACCCTGGAAACAGGGTTCTCAGCGGAATGAGGAGGCACATAGTTTTGCTGTGATACTGAATCACTGTGACCACTTTTTCCAAAATGGAAACTGTTGACTTAGAACAGGGTTATTCTAGGGGTGCCTGGATGACTCTGTCGGTTGAGCGACCAACTTAGGCTAAGATCACGATCTGACGGTTGGTGAATTCCAGCCCCACATCGGGCTCTGTGCTGACAGCTCAGAGCCTGGATCCTGCTTCAGCTTCTGTGTCTCCCTCTCTCTCTGCCCCTCCCCTGCTTGCTCTCTGTCTCTCTCTCTCAAAATAAACATTAAAAAGTTTTTAAAAAATTTAAAAAAAAGAGTGTTATTCTAACATCCGGGCTACCCCAGCTCCCAGCTCCTCCTGACTCTGCTGCCTGTCCAAATCTTTTTGAAAAACTGTGACTGAACTCCTGTTACATAAAAGTCGGTCAATTCTGTGGCAGACGTGTCGGGGTGACCCCTCATAATTTAGTAGAAATCAAAAGCCTTTTAAATTGATATTGGGATCCTGATGACAGACGAAACTTTAAAAAAGTGCAATGGCATTTAGTTTAGAACAGCGTTTCACTTTAGCAACTCCTATCCTTTCAGACCTGAGCTATTTGCATATTCATCTCCATCACCACATCCTGATTCTGAAAGGCAGAGTTACACAGACACAGTGGGATAACCTCCAAAAGCATGCAAATGTCTTTGTAATTTAATCCAAGGGTAAACCTTGAGTGAGATGATTGGGAACAGTTTAAAATATCTCCACATGTTTTCTAAAGCTGAGGTCCCGTAGAGTATTTCCCAGATGTAGCAGACGTGTAAAGTTTATGTCAGCCCAGAAACTTTTGAAAACTATTTTTGTATTTTAAGATAGCTTTCCACACTATAATTTCCTCTTCGTCAAGTTTTCGGCCAAGGTCTCACCCTTCTGTCTGCGCTGCAAGTGAGGGGCAGCCACGTGACAACAGTCCCAGGGAACCCAGACAATGACTTCCATGCAGCTAAAAGCAAGGGGAGGCGTGGAGCATGCGCGATGGCCAAGCCTGTGGAGGAATGTGGCTCAGGGACAATGAAGGGTCAGGGTCAGATGTAGCAGGGACGGAGATCCCTCCCCCCCCCCCCCCCCCGCAGTAACTTCCCAAGGTTCTAGGCTTACCCTCCCAACGAAGGGCTACCACGTGTCTGTGGAAGTGGTATTATTCCTACAAGCGGTCCAGACATATTTGGATTTTTTGCTAATAGTGTAGCTTCTGAGTCTAATTTGGGGCCCTCACGGAGATTATGTGAACTGCAAAGTGTGACTTACACGCATTTACAGCTTAAACTAAGTGGAGCGGAGTCTGTTGCTTGCAAATAAGAACCCTTGCAAATGCATAATAAATTGGGATCAGAAACGCTTGTGAGCAACAAACCTTTAAGGAAATACAAAACTGTGGACCGATGGTCAGCTCTGGTTTTTACAAACAAAAACCAAGAATAATTCTCCTGTAATTATTGGGCAGCTCATGGTGGAAAGTGCTAACACACTTAACAAAATGATCACCATGGTCACCTGGCATTAAGGATCCAGAAGGCAGAGAAAATTACCATGCCCTAAAACATTATCAAGGCCAGGAGGACCACTAAGGCTACAGAGGGAAGACGGTTTTAAACTGCACTGTGAATACAAAGTGAATACAAGGATACAGAATGACTATCCCAGGCTATTTAATCCATGACTCAAGATATAATCAGATCAAGTGACTAGCACAAAATATCCTTTGACTAATTTATTAGGAAATGTCTCTCTTCTTCTGACATTGGCTTTCTCTTGTATGCCAGAAGACATTGATCATTAATGATATAATCAATAAATTAACTGATGTCCATAATACCTTCCACCACTACATCTATGTAGTAGGAATTATTTTTGAGGTATTTTTTCGTCTCCGTCTAACAATAAAAACAGAATAATTTCACAAAATTAGGCTTCAGGTGTCTGGTCTTCTATTTTCATTTTTCCTTAAAACCTATTTTCAGATTATTCCAATAGTCAGATTGTAGATATGCAAAGCTATCTCCTCATGGACTCAAAAGTCAATAATATGACAAGAGAAGAAATGTCTCAACTAAATAGATACTTGCTTTGGTGAGTGCCAAATGGTCAAGCTGACTTCTTTTTAAGAAAATACTGAAATGACCCATTAGTCTAAATTGATAATATGGACAAAACACTGACTTTCTTTTGAACATAAAGTTATTTTTCAACTCTTCTAATGAGTGTTTTGATTTTCTTTTTTTCCCAACACTAAATGTAGTTTTTCATTTTCTGTCTCTGCTTTGTGTCTCTCTGTGTTTTTAAGGGGAAATGCTTTCACCCCCCAATAAAATACCATAGTCATTTATTAGGGTTCAAAGGGAAAAATGCCAACAAGTGGCCATGATCTATTAATCCAAACCTGAAGCCTTGTAGAGCTCTCAAGTTTCTATACTATTTATAAAAGAAATTAATCTATATGATGTAATTTTACATTCTATTTATATCATTATTCTTTATACAACATAAACATAGAACTCTGTGATGTTATTGCATGTCATAAATGTCATCATAATTTGTCTTTACACATCATAAATATCTTGGTTTGTGACATTATTACACCTTTGGGTGTCTCTTTCCATATTTATGGTAATTACATCAAAGTATTTACTATAATTATGTCATTTGATGAAATTACAGTAATTACTTCGAAAAATGATAGCCCATGACTAATGAATTAAAATAGCATGGAAATTCACATTAAAAAATGACATTAAAATAATGCTAAGGATCTGAGATAAGCCATAAGAACAAGAACATTCATTACTGAGTTTTTAACCTCCAAACTTGTTCTACAGGTTTTCCCTTCTTGAAAATCTTATCTTTATTGAGGACTGAGAAATGCTTTGTAATGGTGCAATAAAACAACAAGATGTTAAAAAAATAATAATGAAAATAATTGCTAGTATTATTTTTGGCCAATTGGCAAAACTAAAGTATAACTTTAAAAAATAACTTATTAACCATTATAGCATCCTTAATCTGTATTCCCACTCACCTCTATTATTTACAGCCTGCCAAAAATAGGCTTGTATGATCTACCTTATCTATATTAGGTAGCAGGCCAGGTACATACTAGATTCATGAGCAATTGTTCTTTGAGCTGTTCATATATGAAGTTCATATTCATATATGACAAGAAATGGAACTGGAAAGGACCAAGAAATCATTTCATTCAGCCTTTGCTTCCAAATAGATTAAACTAAAAGATGGCTGAGAAATCGCTTTGTCTATTTTTAGCGGTCTCCATGGAAGAAGATGCCACAGCATTCTATGAAATTTTGTTTTACGGTTTAAGGTTACCTTTCATTATTGTCAAGAACACGCTTCCATCTCTGGCTCTGCAGCATGAACACTCTTCCAGTTAAGCTTAGTTTACACTTATTACATTTGCTTCCCCCCAGGCATCTCACTTTGCCTTGTTACCCACACCATAGACATTTTCTGCTGCTTCTGGATGCCATGACTTTTGGATTTTGATACAAACATTTACATATTAAACAAACATTTGAGTGCCTACTGGATACCATTCTAGGACCTAGGAATACATATGGTAGCAGACAAAGCAAACATTTCTATTCTTATGGAGCTTGTGTAGAAAGAAAAGAAACAAAATTGGCACCCAAGGGAGGGAAACAACCCAAATGAATAATTATATAATCTTTCAGTATGTAATATATGTTATAATATAATAATATAGATATCAGGTAGAATAGAAAGTGCCAAGAAAGAGTGAGGATCATAGAGTTGGACAATTTAGTAAGTCTGAAGTTTTTAATCAGGCCTGACTGTGAAAGTGACATCAGAACAAAGATTAACTAGGAAGGGCCACAGGTGCAGTTAGAGGGAGAGCATTGTGGGTGGAGAGAAGAGCTGTAAAAAGAAGTCTGTGGGGTATGTTAGAAGGTTAAGGAATTCTGTGTCAGAATAGGAAAGAATAAGGACAGTTGACTCCTGATGGGGGGTCCCCATGGGGGTTGGGGTGCTGACCCTCCTCTTCCTCAGTTGGAAATCCTAGTGTGACTTTTGACTCTCCCAAAACCTAACTACTAATAGCTTAATATTGGCTGGATGCCTTACTGATAATAGTAGATTAATACATATTTTGTATATTATATGTATTACATATATAACATTACATGCTGTATTCTTACAATAAAGTAAGCTACAGAAAAGAAAATGTTTTTAAGAAAATCATTAGGAAGATAAAATACATTTACAGTACTGCACTGCACTTACTGAAAAGAAATCCACATATATGTGGACAAATGGTGCTGTTCAAGCATCAATTGTACTAGGAGACCGATCAGGCAGTCGTAGGCAGAGGTAGGGTTTGCTCTTAGACATAAGAAGTATGAAATTCTTATTGGCCATTCAGGTAGATATGTAAAATAGGCAGCTGGTTATTCCAGTTTAGGGGTGTAAATTTGAGATTCATTAGCATAAGAGTGCTATTTAAGACCGTGAGATGAGATGAGGTTGCTTAGGGAGTAGTAAAGATGGAGTGGGGGGTGGGTCAAGGTCTGTATGCTGAGGAGCTCCGACAATAATTGTTCAGAGAGGAGAGGAGTAACCGGCAAAGATGATCAAACAGAACAGAAAGCAATACTCTGGTTGATAAAGAAAATATTTAAAGGAAAAGATCAATATATATTTCAGGAGGGCAAGTGCAATGAAGACTAAAGTGGATCATCAGACACAGCACTAAAATGGAACATTTCTGGGCACCTGGGTGGCTCCATCGGTTAAGCATCTGACTCTTGATTTCAGCTCAGGTCAGGATCTCAAGTTTTGTGAGTTCAGCCTCACTGTCAGCATGGAGCCTGCTTGGGATTCTCTATCCTTCTACTCTTTCCTCGCCTGCTCTCATGCACATGCACTCTCTCTTTCTCTCTCAGAATAAATAAATAAACTTTAAAAAAAAAGATAAAACATTTCCTTTCTCTCTGATCTAGACATCTTCATGCTAACTCTCCATCCTTTGAATCCCAATTCAGGGTCCTACTAGACAAAAATAATAGCAGGTACAAAAATCTTTATATTCCTCTGAATATATTGTCAATAATATTATATTATATTGTATGGTGATAATTGTAACTATACTTATCTTAGTGAGTATTGAGTAATGTGTAGACTTGTTTAATCAATATGTCGTGCACCTGAAACTAATATAACATTGCATGTCAATTATACCTGTAATAAATTTTCAAAATACAAAATAAAAAGAAAGATTTGGAGGCTCCCAATAATTTTGATAACCACTCTCTATAGTGGCCTTGAGTCCATGCCCCTCTACTTTTGTGTGTGTGTGTATATATATATATATACATATATATATACATGTACATATATATGTGCATATATGTATATGTACATCCTCATAGCAAACTTGGATAGTGCAGACAATGAGGTTGAAATACAAAAAGGTTTAAGTGACTCATGAAGTCTCAAATCCAAGTCTTTAAACTTGAACTTTTTCCAGTATAGGTACTTCAAGAAAAGTCTTATTAAAGTTTCTCTATGGGTGGCTCAGTCTGTTAAGCGGCCGACTTCAGCTCAGGTCATGATCTCTCGGGTCCGTGAGTTCGAGCCCCGTGTCGGGCTCTGTGCTGACAGCTCAGAGCCTGGAGCCTGTTTCAGATTCTGTGTCTCCCTCTCTCTGACCCTCCCCTGTTCATGCTTTGTCTCTCCCTGTCTCAAAAATAAATAAATAAATAAATAAATAAACATTAAAAAAACTAAAACAAAAAAAAGTTTCTCCTACTCTTCCAGGCTTATCACTCTTTCACTGACTCCCTAGGCCATAGATTCCTAAAGAGTGGAGTGACCCTGAGGTCACAAAGAATCTTTTATTGTTATTTTAAAGATGAATTAATGAGCTCTTTAACAATTTTAACTTTTAATATGGCAAATATCAATAGATATACTTGCATTTAAAGAAAGCTCTTTGGCAGTCTTTCGATAAATGTTGCTGGGAAAACTGGACAGCTACATGTGAAACAATGAAATTAGACCACTTTCTTACACCATATGTAAAAATAAACTCAAAATGGATTAAAGACCTAAATGTCAGATCCCAAACCATAAAACCCCTAATAGAAAACATAGGCAGCTTTCTTGGACATCAGCCTTAGCAACATATTTGTGGATATGTCTCTTTAGGCAAAGGAAACAAAAGCAAAAATACACTATTGGGACTACACCAAAAAAACCTTTTTGCACAGTGAAGGAAACCATCAATAAAATGAAAAGGCAACCTACTAAATGAGAGAAGATATTGGCAAATGATATATCTGATAAGAGGTTAATATCCAAAATATGTAAAGCATTTATACAACTCAGCACCAAAAAATTAATAATAATAATAAAATAAATTTAAAAAAAAACAAAAAACCCCACAAAACAATCTGATTTAAAAAATGGTCAGAGGACCCAAATAGACATTTTCCTGAAGTAGATGTATGGATGGCCAACAGATATGTAAAAGGATGCTCAACATTACTAATCAGGAAAGTGTAAGTCAAAAGCACAGTGAGATATTGCCTCACACTGGTCAGAAGGGCTAGTATCCAAAAGACAAGAAGTAACAAACATTGGCAAGGATGTGGAGAAAGGGGACCCTCATACTCTCTTGGTGGAAAGGTGAATTGGTGCAACTGCTGTGGAAAACAGTATGGAAGGTCCTCAAAATATTAAACATAGAAATAATATATGATCCAGTAATTTCCCTACTGACTATTTATCTAAAGAAAATGAAACCATTAATTTGAAAAGATATATGAACCCCTACGCTTATTGCAACATTATTTGCAATAGCCAAGATATGGAAGCAACCAGTGTCCTTAAATAGCTAAATGGATAAAGAACACACACACACACACACACACACACACACACAGGAATATTATATTACTCAGCCATAAAGAAATCTTGCCATTTCTGACAACATGGATGGACCTAAAGAGTTTTATGGTAAGTTAAATAAGTCAGAAAAAACAAATGCCATATGATATCACTTATATGGGAAATTTTAAAAATTCAAAGATGGGCAAGCAAACAAAACAGACATTGTTAAATACAAAGAACAAACCAGTGGTTGCCAGAGGGGAGGAGAGTGAGGAGGGTGAGAAAAATTGATGAAGTGGATTAAGAGGTACAAACTTCCAGTTATAAAATAAATAAGCCATGGAGATGAAAAGTACAGCATGGGAATATAGTCAATAATATTATATTATGTTGTATGGTGACAGATGGTAACTACACTTATCTTGGTGAACATTGAGTGATGTGTAGAATTGTTAAATCAATATGTTGTGCACCTGAAACTAATATAACACTCTCTGTCGATTATACTTCTAATAAATTTTTAAAATACAAAAAGAAAACAGAGAAAGATTTGAGGGCTCCCAATAATTTTGATAACCACTGTCTATAGTGGTCTATAGTGGCCCCTCCATTTTGCATTTTCTTACATAATATTTGGTGTTTATTTTAGTTTCTTTTATATAATCCTTATTTAATCCTCCCAGATTATTAGCTCTTCAGGTTTTAGGGGCTATACTATTTTTTTCCAGAATAAACATGAATTATTTCACCATCAGTCTTATAAGTTCCTGAGGTTGGGCAAAGCCTGGATAGTGACATAAATCCCAAGCACTTTGATTGAGTGACAACCCAGTTAGCAAGTCCCTGATACTGCACAGAGAACAGGGTAGGTCACCCCTAGGGACTGTCCTTTTAATTTTAATTTTTATTTTTGGCTTCCCCAAGAATATTCTGACATGTAAAAAGTTAAGAAATTTCCAATTAACAATTATTTTTTAAAGATCTATTGATATCCTAAATCTTTTTTCTAGTTAGTTAAAAAAAAGCATTGTATTATAACTTTACTGTTTTTGAATATAACTTTCTTAGGGATTCATTTATTTAACAAACATTTATTGAGCATATGTTGCACAGAAGGCCCATGGAAAATACAAACATAGATGAGACACAGTTATTTCCTTCTAAACATTTATAATCCAGTAGGAAAGATAAGATGGGTATTGTGTCATAAGACATATTAGACCTTGATTCAAAGAATGTATCCAGGTAATTATGCAACTAATTTTTCTAAACTGTTTTTCCCAGCTTTCCGTTTATCTGAAACTTGATATTATTTTGTTTATTTTCCTTCCTTATATTACCTCTTAAAAATTATGGAGGCTTCAAACCAACATTTCAGATTGAGCCTTTATTAAAACTTCTAATGGCTGAGCACTGTGAAAGAAGTGTTTGCCATAGGCCCTCCAATATTTGTCAGGAAAGAGATTTTCCATGATGGTCTCACTGGATGTGTGGAAGAAGGGGCATAGGAGACGCATATTTGGGCAGTATGTTAAAAAGAGTGCCTAAAAAGTGGGTCTTTTTATGCTCTACTATATCCTTTCTGCACAGTTCCTACCAAAAGCCCATGTAATTTACCATATGGATTTATATACCAAAAGTGAGTTCAGAGTTCAAAGAGTTACCGTTACAATAACATTCAGCTCACCAACTAATTAGCTGAAACTAATTAGTTGGACAGCAGCTAATCATGACCATAAGTGGGTTAGTATTTTTCTCTTCTCATTTTTGGGAGAAAGAACAAAAAATACACAAATTTAGTTGTATACTAGAATGAACAAAACAGGCTCATGTTAAGTATAAATGCTGTCTTATCTCGTCTATCATCCAAATTAAGATTCATTATTATGATCATAAGACCCTGTAAAAAATTCAGTAGTCATTTCCATTTACTATGTTACTGAGATAATTGCTTATACATACAAAAAAGTAAGACTTGAAACTAAAGTAAAAATGAAAACAAAAACAAAACAAATATAAAACACTTTTTATTAGAAAATTAAATTTGTCTGAGCAAAAACACTATCCTTTGGCTATACTCCTGGTTTAAAAAAGTATCATTTTATTATACATTATTCTGTGAATGTTGTGAGCGAGACAATAATTATAATAACCTTTTCTATTTGGGGGTTAACAAAACAGGAAAACAAATGTGACAAGTTTTCATTATTGGCCCTTTCAGATGAAGGAAGGAAGTATAAAGGTTTGCAAAAAAAAAAAAAAAAAAAAAAAAAAAAAAAAAAAAAAAAAAAAAAAAAAAGAAGAAGAAGAAGAAAGAAAAAGAAAAGAAAAGAAATGAATTATTTGGCTCAGTATCTGTATGAAAGTGTTTAATTTTTGCCATGTTACCCAAATTATTTACATTAATGCTACTCCATGACCTTAAGTTTATTTCTGCATTAATGTTGCATTTGTAATCATATCTTGGAAGGAATGGTTAGCTTGAAAGAACTGGAAGTGAGATATGGAATCTGGTCCCCTTAGGTCATTTGTTTGTATCCAGCTGAAGTCAGCAGTGGCTAAAATTCATTACCATCTGGCAGTTTTTCCATGGCCTCTGTGATAGAACTTGTGGTCCTAGTCTAGTACATACTAGACAGATGTCCAGGTCATAAAAATCACAACGATACTTGGCATTGTGTCACCCCCTTGTTGACAGTATCATCACACAGGCCAGAGATCGAAGTGGAATAAAGAATGAGCTGTCTTCATCCCATCCAGTGGTCCATTGGCAAACAGATACTCAGTCCTTATGTATTCTGTTTGTGGGAATAAAGCTCTTGGCTATACTCAAAGGAAATGGAAATAATGCTAATGAGTACAGCATCTTACAGCACAACACTATCAGGTGTTCTGATTTATCTCATTGCCCAGACACAAAATTAGGTGAAATGGTTAAACTTTCAAATCTTTCATTTGTGATGGCAGATAATGTTTTATGTACTAATGTTGTTTAAAGGTTTCAAACTATTGAATGAAGTGTGCAAGGCCAGTCACATCTGTGACTATAAACACAGTTTGTAAACTTAAGCTAGCCGTGCAAATTGTACTTCTTTACAACCTCTGCATATGCTATTCTGACATCATCTCCTACCTCTCTGGAGCATCCCAAACATTTCCCCTTGACAAGTATACATTCTGCCCTAGATTAAAAAACAAAAGCAAACAAACAACAAAACCTTATAACCTCAGCCTTTTCGCTGAATATTTCCATCACATTGTTGCTCTAAATGAATCTTCTGTTTCTAACAATGACGCTTCCCCTGGTTTTCCTTCCATCGGCTATTTTGAGATCTTTCTGCCTTTGCGATTTCCATATCTCCATGGATGATCCATTTAGAAAGAGTTCTCATTAAAAAGAGTTCTAAGAGTTCACCTTCATTAATCATTCTCCATTAACCCAGCCACCCATTCCCATGGTCTTACCTTGTCCATGTCAACACTGGTAGCTGCACAATATCTAACCTCTCTGTTTAAAGCATTATACTCTCTGTATAAAGTGTAATTCCATGTTACATTCTCTAATTCATTAATTATTTACTAAACCAGTACCTCTAATCCACTGACCCTATTAACTGTTGACTGTCACTTTTGTCATCACATCCCTCGTATGAAGGACAGATTGCACAGCCCATCATTATCCATTACTTTCATACTGTCTTGTATAAACCTCTTCTTTCTTGTCTTTTACTCACCTTCCCTCCTTCTTCCCCTTTCAGGTGGGTTTTTACAACTGGTAAAAATCCAAGTTAAATCTAACTCTCCTCTTGCTGTGGACTTACTTTCAAAGAATGGAATGTGGCGCTCACAGACAACTAGAATGTCTAGCCTCCATTTGAATTTATGACCCTAAAAGTAGGCGTTGGATAGTGATTGTCAATTCTATCAAGTTTTCTTAGTCATTTGCCTGTTCAGTTCACTCTTTTCAGTGTCCAAGAGACTCTTTCATACTTAAAACTTCCACTATGACTCCCTCCTCTTCACAGCTCAGAAGCCTGTTTCATATTCCATTGACAATACTGTAACAAGTGCACCACTCTGGTGAAGGATGAGAATGTGAGAGGCTTTACAAGGATGAGAATAGGAGGTGTATCTCTGTACCTTTCTCTCAGGTGAACCTAAAATGCTGTGAACCTAAAATGGTGTTAAAAAAATAGTCTTAAAAATATCATACAAGATGGAAAACAAAAAAATAGAAGCAACCAGAAGAGAACTTCTATACCATCTCACCATCTTATCCATCAACTTATCCATCTTTCTTTTATATCATTATCTTCTCCACTGTCATTAGATTTTTCCACTAGTGTTTAACACAACATAATATCATCCATCTTGAAAAAAATACCAAATGCAGCCTTGATGATGTGGTCAAATTCTCTCCAGTTCCTGCAAGCATTTCTCTGCCATTCTTTATGGTAAAAGTCCTTAGAGATTGGGCAGTGTTTATTATCTCAAATTTCTCTCCATTACCATCTTTTCTCTTTAATACAGCACAGCTATTTCACTCAAAGAACTCTTAAAGTCAATTTATTGAAAGATACAATGGTCAATTTTCAATCCTAATCATCTTCAACCTCTCAACATCACTTAAGAGTTGGCCATTCCTTCATTCTCAAAATATTTTCTTCACTAGCTTCCAGTGCTCTGCTTTTTCCTTGTTAGCCTCTTAGCTGACTGGCTGCTCCCTCTTGATCTCCATACAATAGAATATTATTCAGCAATGACAAGAAATAGAGTATTGATATTTACTATAACATGGATGAACACCGAAAACATTACTCTATATGAAAGAAGCCACTATCAGTTAATGGACATTTGGATTATTTATAATTTTTGACTGTAATAAATAATGTTGCTATGAGCATTCATACAAGTTTTCATGTAGATATATATTTTCATTTATCTTGAGTATATATGCAGAAATATAATGACTAGATCATATGCATAACTCTAGGTTTAAACTTTTGAGGAACTGCTGGTTTGTTTTCCAAAGTGGCTGTGCCATGTTACATTTTCACCAGCATTGTATGAGAGTTGGATTTATCTGCATTCTCACCAGTACCTTTTATTACCTGGGTTTTAAAATTATTATTATTATTATTATAGCCACCCTATGGAGTGTGAAGTGGTATATCATTGTGATTTTGAGTTCCATTTTCCTGAGGGCTAATGATGTTGTAATACTTCCTTATATATTCTGGATATGAGTTCTTTATCAGATATACAATTTGAAAATATTTTCTCCCATTCTGTGGATTATCTGTTTAGTTTTGTGATGGTATCCTTTGAAGCTCAAAATTTTTAATTTTGAAGATGTTCAGTTTATCCATATCTTTCTTGTTGTTCCTGTGCTTCTCATATAATATGTAAGAAATCATTGTCTAACCCAAGGTCATGAAGATTTACCTCAGTATTTTCTTCTAAGAGTTTTATAGGAGAAGGTAGGAGGCTCAGCTTTATTCTTTTACATGTGGATATCCAATTGTCCTAGCACCTTTCACTGATAAGACTATTCTTTGCCATTTAATTATCTTGGCACCCTTGTCAAAAGTCAACTGGTAGTGATGTGAGCGTTTATATCTGGACTATCAGTGTTATTCCATTGATCTATTTTTATCCTTATGCCAGTACCACACTGCCTTGATTTCTGTAGCTTTCAAGTAAATTTTAAAATTGGAAAGTTTGAGTCCTCTGACTCTCTTCTTTTTATTTCAAGATTTTTTTACTACTTTGGTCTCAAATAGCAACATAAATTTTAAGATCAGCTTGTTAGTTTTTGCAAAGAATTGAGACTGGAAAACCAGAAGAACAACATATGAGAGGAGTGAAGAAAAAAAAGAGACAAAGAAGAGGATCTGATTTCATGTTATTCACACTACCTGTAGAGCAATGAGGACATTACTGATATATATAAATGAAAAAATCACGAATTGCTTGTTACCTTTCTACTGATGCTTTTCAATAAGATGGGAACACCCCAATTGAAGTATAAATTAATTAAGTTGCCTAAATCTCAAGATTTTCAATTTTATCACATGAGATGATTTATATAAAGCATGGAAACTACAAGTAGTGCAAGAAATTAATTTAAAATGGGAATACACGAGGTGATTCAGATTAAGGAGTACACTTGTGATGAGTGCCAGGCAATAAATGGAATTGTTGAATCGCTATACTTTGCATCTGAAAATAATATAACAATGTAAAAATATAAAAATAAAGGTATGCTTACAAAATATAAAATAAAATAAAAAGGGAATACACAAAGCAGGTAGAAAGATTTCTTGTTGATTTTAACAATATTCTAAGATGAGTAATAAGGTAGACATGGGAATCAAACCTGTCTCCCTCATTTAATAGCAACTATTTTAAAACATCCTTATATAATCTTGTGCTGCCTTGTATCAGTGATATAATTTTAGAAGGCAAACTATTTGTTTGACAAGTTTTTAAAAATCATAAGTAGATGCATTTTTTATCTAGAAGCTTTGACAGCTATTCCTGCAGCTTGCCTATGATCTCTCTTTTCAATTTCTAATTGGTCATACAATCTCCATCCTTGAGTAAGATGCTTTGTAGACAAGAGATCTGACTTTCATCTTGGATCTGCAGTGCCTAATCCAGTGTCTTGTGATGGCAGGTGATCAATAAATGCTTATTGAATAGGTGAATGACACTTAAGCATTCCTATAGTAAGATAAACAAAAGTGTGACTGGTTGAGCTCCATTAATTTTATTTTGAAGTGGGCAAGGTGAAATGAACAGCTAAATGTAATTGGGGCAGCTGACGATGAAGATCACAATGTCAGTTCATTCTCAGCAATCCTGCGGTACGTTCCAGACTCAGAGGATGGAATGGCAAGAAATGGCAAGGGTGACATGGAGCAATTATATTGCATTTAGTCAAATGTTTTCCATTGCAGATCTTAGCAGTTGTCACTCCTTTCACATCTCAATTTCCCAAGTGTAATAAGGCTACAAATGTGCTATCTTCCCATTCAGCTGAGGCTGAGTTTCTATTCATATAATCACAACCCAAGTTATCATGAATTAAGTCATGTGCCATTCAAGAATGTGATGTTCACATTTATGAAAGAATTAATATGTGCAGCTACATTGCCTTTAACAAATTTTTATTAGGCAGGGTATGAAATGCATTGGTAAGAAATACTTAACAGATGATACTGTGACAATGTGCTATTAAGCATGTTACTGTAATGTCAATATTATTAAACCTATGTACCCAGCTAATCCATGAATATAAATTACTTTTGTATCAGCCATCCTTTATTATTTATTAGAATCACTGTAATAGCTATAAGTATTCCACAGAGACAACCTAAGGGCATGTTGCCATCAAAATTGGAGCCTAGAGAACCATTGAATTCAGAACTTATCCAACAGTGAGTCCCTTAGGCACTGTTTCTTCAGACCATTTTGTTGAATCAGATGTGACTAAAAGATGTGATTGTTTTCCAGTGCAAATCAAGATAGCCACAATAACTACTGTCATTATTTGTCGAGGCCTACTAGCTACCTGGCACTGTAGCCAAGCACTTTGCATGTACTGTTGTAAATTATCTCTCAATTTCTGGGACATTTTATTCCCTAATTCAGGAGAAAAGAACTGTGATGAAAGAGATGAGAAAGAAACCTGTCTAAAGTGTCAAAGCTTCAGTGCAAATACTTGGATCCAAACTCGGTTGTCTTTGTTACCAATCACAGATTTTTACATAGGACTGAATTATGCGGTAAACCATTGAAATTTGGAATAATTGAAAAAATTGGAAAAATTGGAAAATTTGGAATAACTCATATTTGAGTTCACTACCAGCTGATGACACTACATTTTTATCTCAGCTTCTCTCTTTCCAAAACAGAGATGGCACTTTGTTGTAAAAATAGTTTTGCACCGTAAGTGTAAGATTATTTTAAAAGGTTTCCCACAAAATCACGGCTATTTCCAAAGCACAATGGAACATTTGGTTTTATTATCCCCACCAGAAAGAGTCCAGTAAAATGCACAAGATTATTTCCTAATTTTCAGCCCTTCTTACACTCAGTCTAATGTTTAATTTGTTTTGAGATTTCAGGATCATTCTTTATTTGGGCTGTCTTCCATTTCCTGACACTAACTTTGTCCGCAATTTTTGCCCACTTTTAGGTATTTTGGTTAATTAAATAAATATGTGTGTGTGCACATAGAATGTTCCTCTTATTAGCAGCACTGTCACATACTGAGGGAAGGTCAAATCATCACAGGATGTGGAGAGGTATTAGGTCAGGGGAGAAAGCACCTTTGCTGGGATAAAGAGGTGGCCCCAGTGTCTGCAGATCTGTTTGTCTTCCATATTCTATTAAATATGAGCAATAGGCATTGCAGCTCAAACTCTGACCCTTTCCTCAAAAATCTGTCATCTTCCTGAAAACAAACACTGTATCTGAAATACCACCACAGGTCTTTATTATTTGAATTCATTTTTATAGCCATCGAGAACAAGATGCAAACTGCAGTCTTCTTGGAAAAGATGCGAAGTCAACAGCTGGCCATTTCTTTCTTCCTCTTCCTATTTCTTTCTCATGGAAATCAGTACGTGGTGTGCATTATTCTGCTCTAAAATGAAATTTGCTAATAAACTGTGACTCAATTCCACAGATGACTAAATCTATGGACTGCTGTTGCCCTGTCTCCTCATTCCATTTTAATTTTCTTCTTATTTTTGTTAATCTGGCTATTTATTTGTTTATTTAAAAGTATAAACTGGGGCTCCTGAATGGCTCGGTCAGTTAAGAGACTGACTCTTGATTTCGGGTCAGTTCATGATCTCATGGTTCATGAGTTCAAGCCCTGCATGAAGCTCCGTGCTGACAGTGCCGAGTCTGCTTGGGATTTTCTCTCTCTCCTCACTCTCTGTCCCTCCCCCGCTTGTGTGCTCACACACTCTCTCTCTTTCTCCCTTTCTCTCCAAATCAATAAATAAAAACTTAAAAAAAATATATAAACCAAATTCTGTGGGAGCATAGAGGACAGAACGTGTTGGTCTGTGGAGGTCAAGAAGAGATCCACAGAGGAGGTGATAACTGGAGCTGAAGTGTGAATTTGATTATGTGTGTTCACTTCATCTATGGAATGGGCTACCAACCAACTAGCTCGTGCCACGACTCCAGAATGGTGCAAAGGACAACTTCCATTCAGATTGCCTAATAGCAGTTGCTAAAAAACACTGTGTTTTAGTTTCACAATTTTCAATCTTTTAGATCAGGTTTTTATTGTTAGGTTGCCTTAGGTTTTTTAGACACGTAAGAGAAAAAAAATGATGTTGAATGTTAATATCTGTCTCACAGGGTTAAAAATTCAATCAGATCTTAATAGATCCCAAATTAACCTCAATTAGGGCATCATCATTGTCAAGATTTTAATATCCTTAATTGCTGAGTTGAATGTTTATCACTTTTAGCAATGAATAAATAGTGCTAAGATGAATGGAATGAAATACATACAGATTTATATTTACTTGAGATACACATAATGCTAGGCATTCAAATATCATTTTATATTCTATAACCTCTATTACAAAGGTATAAAAAATACAGTCTTATAGACACTCATTTAATATTTACTTAACATTAATTACTTTAACAAACACCTATTGAGTGATCACATTCCATACAGTTATTTCATGTACTATATGAGAGGTGTGAAAAAGGAAGCATTCATAAAACCCAGTCTCGCTGAAATCTGCTGGCTGTAAAATGATCTTCTATGGTTTCAACCTGTGTTTTTTCTTTCACATAGATCTGATGGTATATTAAAGGATGCCTTAGGAATTAAAACAATATGATTTAACATCTCCTAGGAGAGTTAAAATTTTTAAAAGTGTCACATGCAAAGCACCTCATCCTTTGTCTTGTATCATAAGTACTTAACACTTTAAAAATTACTATTATTTTTGCTATTACTACTACTGCTACTGCTATATCTAATTGACTGATACTTGAATTTTCTGTATTCTGGATGCAGAAGAATTAAAACCATCCCACATTATTGGCATACAAGAAAATGCAGAAGTGGAGAGTTTGCAGCACTAATAATAATAATAATAATAACAATAAATGATATGGTGTTACAAATTTTGCTGTAAGTTTAAATACAATCTGGGAATACCTTGAGTATGAAGGTGAAAACTTCTCAAACTAAATACAATTTATATGGTCAAAACTGTAAACAAGATAAAAATTTTATTTAGTTTGAGAATTTTCACCAATTACTCAAGGTATTCCAAGATTCTATTTAAACTTATAGCAAAATTTGTAGCATATTATTATTATTATTGCTGAAAACTCTCCACTTTTGCCCTTTCTTGTATGCCGATACTCTGGAATGATTTTAATTCTTTCACATGCAGAATACAGAAAATACAGATATGAGCATTTTAACTAAACTGACCTCTTTCTTTCTTTCTTTCTTTCTCTTTCTTTCTTGATGTTTATTTATTTATTTTTGAGACAGAGATAGCACAAGCTGGGGAGGGGCAGAGAGAGAGGGAGACACAGAATCTGAAGCAGTCTCTGGGCTCTTGAGCTGTTAGCACAGAGCCCAATACAGGGCTCAAACTCATGAACTGCGGGATTGTGATCTGAGCCAAAGTCTGATGCTCAACCAACTGAGCTACCCAGTCTTCTTGACTGGTTTTTATTTTATCTGTGGCTTGAGCAGATATAGTCTTTTTTACTCAAGACAAATTGCAAATTTGAGGTCTTCTCTGATTATCCATATTCTTCCTTGAGTTAAAGTATTGACCAATGTATTATTGAATTAACTGGATTAGGTAGAGGCCAACTAAAAAGCAGCTTTAGGGGCACCTGAGTGTCTCAGTCAGTTAAGCAACTGACTCTTGATTTCGGCTCATGTCATGATCTCACAGTTTTGGGGATCAAGCCCCACTTCAGGCTCCATGCTGACGGCACAGAGCTTGATTGGTATTCTCTCTCCCTCTCTCTCTGCCCCTCCCTGCCCTCGTGTGCTCACTCACACTCTCTCACTCTCTTTCTCTCGAAATAAATACACTTTAAAAAATAAAAATAAAAAAAGGAACTTTATTCTTGCATATCACTGTATTTCCACCACGCTCTATTGGAACTTTTTTTTTTCCTCACTCCTTGAGATATCTTGGGTTGATCCCAAATCCTTCCTCATCATATTCAAGTGTGAACTAATTACTTCATTTGAAGTTATAGTAAAAAGCCCAGTCCAATCCAATAATTAAATGTTAAACCTCTTCTCCAGTTCAAACTTTTTTTCCTCCCAAAGCTCAGAAACCCTATTCTCTTCATCTTGTTCCTCCATTCTAGTTCCTCCTCCATTCACTGTATAGTCTCAGGACTCCTTCAGGGATGGAATGAGAAGAAGGAAGAGAGATAAAGATACAGAGCTATAGTTTGACTGATAAATGTGGATTCTGGCACAGGTTCAGATTTCCAAATGTTGATCTATTCTCTGATGAGTTCCTTACAGATTCCCCAGTGGAAACTCTGGCTTCTCAAGTCACTCACGCCAACCACCCAATCCCTGGATTCCCAGAGTTCATTTGGTTAAGATTTGCATAGTTTCAAGGCAATTCAAGGTCATGTCCCTTCATAAGAGTCCTCATTTGGCTTCAGGAGAAACCATTATCCTACCATTGGTGAGGACGTGGTACATTCTTTTTAATATTCTAACAAAGATTCAGCCAACTTCTTACAATTAGACTGCTTTTCAGACATGAGGAAGATACTGAATTTCTCAAGTTTGAGAAAACATAGGAATAGGTCTCAATGAGATTCTCTAGACATCTCCTCCACTACCCCTGTGTGCTTTCAAGGTTAGTGATGACTAAATGTTGCCTGATATATCATAGGTCATCTCTTAGAAAATCCTGAAAGGATGATCCAATACATCTTTATTATTGTGAAAGAGTACTAATATCCTTTGTTCTCAGATGTTGGGACCTTAGCCAAAATGGATATGATAGGAATTGTTCCTTTTAACATCAGGATATATAGATGAATTTATTTTATTTTTCCCTTTGTTTAAATGTTCCCTTGAGTACAGGAATCATGTCTTATGTAGCACTACCCTATTATAGAAAAAGACATGGTGCCTTTTGCATATTTTATATTTCCAGTAAATATTTACTGACTGTCTATATGGTTATGGGTAGTTTTGCCACTTCCTTATTCTACCAAAACACAGACAGAGAACTTTCTATTACCAGATTCAATCTGGTTCCTGGGGGAAGTGGTGGCATATTCAAGGTTTTAACTAAAGAGACATAAATGAAGGAACTACTTATGGTAGTGAGTCAGGGTTAAGGAAGCCAGAAAGGTAAAAGCTCTCTGGGATAGGCAACAGTAGGGAACCCTTAAGTCCGAGGAAGTAAAAGGAGAGAATGATGTTCCTGAAGGAAGGTGGGGTTGGTGGAAAGAAGGTGGTCTGATGGGATCCAAGGTCATAGTGTCAGTTCACTGGTCAGACCAGTGGCAAGGTAGAAAAGGAGCATAGGTTTGGGTCCAGGCTGAGGAATACCCTATCTTCATCTCCTCCCAACCTCCAGCTCTAGTCAGTGCCTGCCATGGTCTGAAGCCAACTGAGTCCATATCACAAGGGTGTGTCACTATGGAGGTCAGCCTTATGGGACAGAGAACAGGGAAGAAATGTACAGATAAAGACCTTCAGAAATGTACAAAGGACCATAGAAGGAGGCAGGTGGCTGAGAACAAAAATCATGTTATTATAGTTGGAAAAATCAAACTAGTATATATGAATAAAGCCCTGTAATGAACGTGAGGTATACCATAAAACAAATATTTTTATAATATAACATAATAATAAATAAATATTTTATAATAATATATTATGTATAATTAAACACTTGTTCTGGGGTATACTTCAGATTCATTACAAAGTAAACACATTTTGGGGGAATAACCTGAAATCTAAACTTACATGGATTTTTGTTTATTTTTGTTTATTTATACGCTGCCTTACTCAAAAAAAATGTTTACAACAATTCACATTGATACATATATATAACATAGTGACATGCAATCAGATAATAACAAAGTGAGATGAAATCAGACAATAACAAAGAAAAATAAAGGTATCAATGTTGGAAGAACTGAAGTTAAGTCACAAAATATAGGCCATATTATAGGCCATAAATTTGGTTCAAAGATTTCCTGCAGTCAGTTCCAAAAATGTTTCTCTCACACAATATTTATTGAGTCCCTATGATGGTTTTTGGGTGCTGAGGATACTGCAGTGAGCATGAAAACAAGGTCAAATTGAATTTATATTTTATTGAAAGATACAAAAAGAAAAGAGAAGACAAACATTTAAGATAATGTTAGATTGAGATAAAGCTATGAAGAAAATAAAATAGGATAATGGAATAGAGTGCCTGGGGTGACTTTAGACCTTGAAATGAGAGGAAAAAAAACTCTTTGAGGAATAATATTTATACTAAAATTTCAATGATAACATAATCGTGGTCAAAGGAAATGAGAGCAGAGAATGGACTCTAAAAAGATCTGCTCAGCTGCATTTAGCTGTCAGGTGTCATTTTATCCCTCAAGGGAAATGTTAAGGTTACAAACAATTAGTACATACAGAATTTTTGGGTTGAAAATTTCCTGTTAGCACATGCTGGACTAGCTTGTTTTATTCATCATTGTATATGCACTTGCTTTTTCATAACTGTCCTAGATGCTTTAATCACTGTTTTCAAACTTTGGTTAGTTTGATAAAACTTGATTTAGCAATTAGCACGTGTCCAAACACAGACAATGTATCACCACATTCATCTGCTAGGGCTGCCATCACAGAATATGACAGACGGGGGGGGGGGGGGGGGGTGGAGGGGGGGGGGGCTTAAACATCAGAAATTCATTAACTCACAGTTCTGGAGTCCAAGATCAAGGTGCCAGTAGGGTTGGTTGGTTTTGGGTGGGACTTCTCTTCCTGGCTTGCAGACAGCTGCTTTCTTGTGCCCTCATGTGGCCTTTTCTCTGTGTTCATGGAGGTGAGAGAGGGGTCTTTTTATAAGTATACCAGTCCTATTGGATTAAGGCTCCATACTTTATGATCTCTTTTAACCATAATTTCCTTAAAAGCCCCATCTCCAAATAGTCACGTATGGTGTTAAGACTTCAACATATGAATATGCGGGGTATGAAATTCTGTCCAGGCCCATCATAAAGAACTCATACAGAAGAATTAAAATAGTTCTGAAAAAAACATATCAGGTGCCTGATTGTGTCACACTGAACAAATATTCTAAAGGGAAGACTAAGAAAAGCTCAAGTTGTTAAAGTGACTTACAGAAAAAAATGCAATGTGACCTGAAATGCTATGAATATGCCGCTCTGGAGATTTTGAATCTGAATATATGAATCTGTTGATTTAATAAAAGTATAAAAATTATTTTCTTCATTTGGCTTCCATTTTTTTATTGTGATGGAACAAATGGATTGGAAAATTGCAAAGAAAATATACATATAACACATCTTCGTAAAATGTTTATATCACTAATAAATGACTGCAAATAAAGAAAAGGAGAAATGCTGTGGCTTCATTATCAAAATACAGCCCAAATCCTATCTCTTGGCTGACCTGGCTCAAAGTCCCCTTGTCTCTTGCCTAGATTATTGCAATAGACTATTACCAAACTGCTCTGCTCTCCCCCACCTTCTGTCAGAGTGGTTCTGTTACAACATAAATCAGGTCATGCCACTCTTTTGTTCAAAACTGTCTAATGGTGTCCCATTGCACTCAAAGAAAAAACCAATCTCCTTACCAGAACTCCCAAGTGCCTCTACTATCCAGCCCTCACTATTTGTTTGGTCTCATACTGAAAAAAAGTATCCTAACCTCATGAGGTGTCACTCCCAAGCTGACACCTTAGCTGCACATTTCATAGGCTGGGAGTTTCTGGTGGTGTGGTTAATGGCAGGACCAGTGGATTCTATGGTTGTGTGTTCATTGTCATACTTCCTCCAATGTAAAATAGTTCTCTTGGTCAAAAGACATGCTGTGAAGGATCCCATGGTGATAAATCAAATATTTTGTAAGTCTTTGGATAGTGATACTGGTGGTGGTGGTGTTAATGGTGGGCAGGAAAAGCAAGTCCACAAACCGAACTCATACCAGTTTCAGTGAGGATATATCACTGCTTCTTACAGGGTAGAAGCTCTAATATAATAAACTTACCCCCAAGTAGCTGGTTGGTATCTCAAGGGATGTCAGTCTGACAGACATTCAGAAGCAGCAGTAGCTAGATAAGTCTCGATGAGTGAAACTTCATGCTGCAGGACCCACGCATATACCCACTGTCATTGCCCAAACAGGTTTTTGGTTTGCAGGACCTTTGTGGAAGCACTGCAGTGGCCAAGAACAGACTCTGGATGAGTCACCCTGCCTACCTCATTGTCAAATGGCTTCTATACAAGCACACTCTCTGGTAGGTCTTGAATGAGACACAAAAATGTATAAACATTAGATGCAAGCCAATAAGCCCACCTTCATGCTTTTTTTTTTCATGTTTCATTTATCTTTTCTCCAGTCCTCCAAACTTTTCTCTTCTATACCCTGAAGAATCAGCCAAGCCAATTGACTGCTTTGAGCTATATTATATTCTGACCTTCGACCATACTTCCACCCCAGTTGGTGACTAGGTGTATTGTTTAAATCTCTACTTACTGGGAGAATTTTACCTCATCACTGTTTTTGAGGGCTACCCTTCATTGGAGCCCTCATGGCTTAGCAGTCTAGTTTTGGCTTGCAATAATACACTGAGTTGACTTATCAATGATCAATGAACCAGAACTGGGTGTCTTTCCTTTTCTGACAGCTGATTACAAGGAATACCCCATGAGACCCTAGATGTGAGTGAAGGAAGAGGAATAAATGTGACAGAGAAAGGTGACATGAGGTCTAGGAATGTAACTCACCTGTGTCCAATCATAATGTACCCTATTCTTGTGCCAAATCCAAAATTATGACTTTGTGAGTTTGACCATGCCTAGCTCATGATGAAGATCTCTAGTTGCATAGTCATTTTATGTCCTATGGTCACGTTCTTAGGTCTACTAATGCCCAGTGTTGTCCAGAAGATGCTTTTTGAATGGTTAATAGTTCTCTGCTGCAGATAACATGACTTTGCTAAAGGATGGGTTCAGGAATCTACTAGGTCTACTGTGAAATAGCCCAAAACCCCATTTATTACTTGGCTTTAAAATTCCCCACTCTGAAGGGCTAGTGGACCATAGTAGAGTTTGGATGTCCAAGGGCTTAATTAACATCAATTCAGATCCAATAGCAGTAATCCTTGAAAAGTTTAGGTCCCTATTCCTTCTTTTTTTTCTAGTGCATGATTGTTTTAGTAAATGAACAAATAGCCCTTTGGATTGGTAGAAGGAATTTTTAAATATAAGTTTTTGACAGTGTAGTAAACCACTTCCTCAGGGAGATCTGGCCTCCCTTTCATCCAGTCTGTGGATTGACTCTTGGCTAGAAATAGTGTTAGGGGCTGTGAATCACTTACTTTGCTTTCAGAGATGAAGTAAGACTTTAATAGAATGTCCATTTATACTATACATGGTGGGCCCAGTCTCAGGGCTGCCATGATCAATTAATCACTGACAAAGATCTCTGCAGATCAAACCATTCTGATTATTACTCTGGGCCTTCTGCACATTACAGTAATTACCCACACATTGTCACTGGCAATTAGTGTTCTACTTGACCTCCACTTTCCAGGATTCCATCATTCTAGTTGCAATCAGCCCTTTTCGGTGGTAGTGTTTCCCACTGTCATTCCTGACTTTCAGAATTTATCAGGCATACTGATGACACCTTCACTTATGTATTTCTGAGGGCCTTGGTGAAAAGGGAGTTTTCTACATTCTCCAGAGGAAACAGATAGGGAGATGAGTAAGAAAATCACACAAAATATTTTACTCCAATCTCTCCCTAACCCTTTGGATTTTTCTTCTTAGAGCAAGAGTCAGCAAATGTTTTCATTAAAGGGCCAGATAGCTATATTTTATGTTTTGTGGGTAATATCTCTGTCACAATTACTCAACTTTGTATGAAAGTAGCCCTAGGAAATACATAAAATAAAAAGCATGGTTGTGTCCCAGTAAAACTTTATTTACAAAAACTATTTGCAGGCTGGATTTGGTTCATGGGTCATAGTTGTTGACCTTTTTCTACAATACACCAACAAATTTCTACTTCATTTACTACAGGACTGTTAGAGTTCAGGTTTTTTTCAACCATTCAAGCAAACTGGTAGTTAATATTATCCTCCTTGAATTGCAGATCTCTGGTGGATGTATGTATACCAATAAATTCAATCACAAAAAGATCAAGTATCACATTGCTTTAAATGTAGTCCACCTTTAGAGTATATGTGTATGTATATGTATATGTATATGTATATGTATATGTATATGTATATGTATAAATGCACACACATACACATATTCCCCAGAAATGATCAGCAGAATCTTGAAATTCTTTTGGTGTGCGTGGTATACTTCCTCCTGGTCACACTTTGCACCTGTGATCCACCAAGATCTGAGATAGAAACAATGAGAAGTAGGTATTGGTCATGGGAAGGATAAGCAGTTTCCTACAAGGCCATAAAATCATGAGAAGCCATTACAGGCTCTTCAGGCAAGGAATTACATTCAGGTAGTAGAATAAGGGCTACTTCGACAAGGAAGGGAGAAATTTAAGAGTTCAAGTTTTTTAATTTCATTGAAAACTGTCCATACACCACCACCCCTTAGTAAAGGCTTGATTTTTACTCTAATCAATTTCCATACCTTATCATTAAAAACTACATGATTACAAATTCAAATCACATAGTGATCCTGGTACTCCAGCATAAGATTTTAGATTTTTTTTTTTTTTTTGAAATTTGACCTCATGGATCTAAGAAAGAAGATAACTGTTTCCTCAGTTAATAGATGATTTCTAATTTCTTATCTGGCTCTTGAGCAATCTCATCATTTCTTTTCCCTCCAGTTGTCTAGCATAATTAGAAACAGCCAGCCCATCCCTAGTCCTGGTGCTCCATTTTACTTCAGAAGCTACTCAGTCTCCCAAACCCTTGACTTCTATATTTCCTTGATATTGGTGACAATGGATGACTTAAGTAGCTTTGGTTTGGCATACAGCACCAGTGTTTCATTTTCCATTGTCAGTGGGGCCATTACTGCCTTAAAATCTAATCAAATCAATAAAATCTAATCTAATTCCATGTTCCTGTCTATTAAGTTTCTCTTCCCTGAAATCACTTCAGGTACCAAAACTTGTATCTTTATGAATTTAATAGAACAAGAGACACTTTAAAAATTACAGGAATAAAATATAAAAATATTAAAAGAATTAGAGGGTGGCCTTTGGCATTTCCCTGGGAACCTTCAGCAATCTCTGAGTCTTTAGCAATGTTCTGTCTGCAGCTGCAAAGCTAAAACTACGAAGAAGTCACAGAAACTAAGTACTTTGCAGCTACCCTTATGTCTGGCCACTCAAACTTTACCCAAAGTAACCCAAAGTGACATTTAACCACAATTTTGCCTTCCAAACCTTGATGGTTTCTCTCCTAGAAAACTGTAATTCAAAACATGGCTTCTTCTCTGCAAAGAAGACATTGTCCTTAGAAGTGGGTGCTAGCGATACAAAGTTGGCAGTGGACAATCCAGTACATGCCTGGAGGTTAGCGGTCAGCAAACATTTACAGAGCAGTTTACATCTATGAACTCATTTAATCCTACTAAAACACTATAAGTGTTATTATTGTTGACATTTTATAGATAAAGAAATGGGGGACCGAAAAGTTGAGCAACATGCGAAGGTCACACAGCTGGGACATGGGCAGAAAATACAAAAAAAAAAAAAAAAAACAACAACCAGGTAGCGAAAGTCCAGAATACCTGTTGTTCCCCACTATACCATTCAGTAAAGAGGAGTGGCAACTTGTTGATACTGGTTATCTCAGGGCAGTGAAAAACAGGTAATTTCTATTCTTTTGTGTGTAATTATTCATGCCTTATTACATTTTACCACTGAACATGAACTGCTGTTGCATAAATGACTATTAAAATTATTTTTAAAGGATGTTTTCATATTGTGGAATCAGGAGATTTGGCTCTTGGTCTTGACTCCTGTACCATGTGACTCTGTGATGTTTGCACGCTAACCAAACACCACACCCACAGCAGAGCATTGCAAGTGCTTTATGGCACATTATTTTTACATATTAACGCTCTCTACCAAAAAGTATGGTAAAAAGTATGGCCCCTGAGAGGAGACACGGTGTCATGGCCATCTTTGTATCTTGGTATGCCTGACGATACTCACATGTGTGTATCATGTGTGTTTAGTAAACAATTACAAAATGAGTAAATTATCCTGGGGGGTCTCCACCTTTACAGGAATCATTCTTATCATCTGTAGTGTGACAATCTAGATTCAGATAATATGTAAGATGTAAATCTACAACCTCTTACCTGAAGTCCTGAAATTTGTAATGCTTGGGAAACAGAATGTTTTGTTTATAATTCACTTGGCAGTAATACCAGACCTGGCCTGAACTGCTTCAGTACAAACCTCATCTGAAGTGACACAAGGCTACTTGTAACCTTTTATTTATTATACTTAAAGTAAATATTAATGTATTTCACTCGAGAAGTATTTATGTATTTTGAGTTGCTGCCTCAGACTCCATTAAGAATGTTACCAAAATGTTTCTGAATTCCATTATACATCCGGTCTCTTTTGGATAAGGGAGCATGACCTGCGTTTTCTGTTGCAGACCCATACTTCTGTGTCTCTTTCCAGGCTTGAGCCCCTCAACCCAATACTTCCAAATGCTTCTTCCTAAGGATGGAGGAGATAAGAGTCAGGCCAGGCAGGAGCACCTGGGTGGCTGAGTCAGTTGTGTCTGATTCTTGAACTTAGGTCATGATCTCATGGTTTGTGAGTTCAAGGCCTGCATTGGGATCTGCACTGACAGAGTCTCTCTACCTCTCTCTCTCTTTCTCTCTCTCTCAAAAATAAACATTAAAAAAAAAAAAGACTTGAAGTAAGCAGAGCTTTGGATATTAATGGAGCTACATTTCAATAATGGGAAGGATTTTTTTCTTTTCAGCCAGATGTTATTTTGATGGCTTTTAGGGTGTAACATAGGTTTTTTGTTTGTTTGTTTCTATGCTATTTTGATCCAGCTTTGGGGCCCTGTCCAGAGGCTGATCAGATCCTCCTTTTGAACAGCTGAATAAGTCCACACCCCAACCAGTTCCCTTATCCCTTATTGGTTCTCACACTCAGGCCATTATGCACTTGCCTGAATTGTCCCAGGACCAGGTACCTGACAACTAGGGACTGCCCCTATGCCCTGGAGCCTGTGAAATTACTCATGTCAGCCAATCCACAGGAGGCTCAGGAAATTTAGCTCACCATGCCCCACTTAGCATACACAAGCTGCTCCTACAACTGGGTCAAGCTCTCATCCTGGCCTTGGGTGCAGCCCTGATGGGGCCCTTCCTGGCCCTTCTCTCCTGTGGAGCTGTAACAGAGTTCTGCCTTTCCTCAATCCAAGACTTGGCATGCTGTCTTGGAGCTTTCAAATCCTATAAAATATAGTGGTAGAGCAGCCATCCTTACTTCCTGTCCTAGGCAGACACACATGGTGCCATTGGAGAACTAGCTCTCTCTTTCCTTTGCTTCTCTTCCTCTCTTACAGCCATTTTCCACTGAGCAAACCTAACCGTCAGGTTCCAGGATTCATACCCAAAGTGGGGTGTTTAAGGGAGTGAGAGACAAGATGGGAAAGAGTGTTTAGGCTGGTGGTGCCCAATGCTGACAGCACAAGAAATTCACCTGGTACTCTTTTTGTTGTTGTTGTTGTTGTTGTTGTTGTTTTTTAATTTTTTAATGTTTATTTATTTTTGAGACAGAGAGAGACAGAGCATGAACAGGGGAGGGTCTGAGAGAGAGGGAGACACAGAATCTGAAACAGGCTCCGGGCTCCGAACTGTCAGCACAGAGCCCGATGCGTGGCTCAAACCCATGGACCGCGAGATCATGACCTGGGCCGAAGTCGGACACTCAACCGACTGAGCCACCCAGGTGCCCCCACCTGGTACTCTTTTAAGAATGATTAAATCTGAGACATGAATCTAGCCCAATTAAATTAGAATCTGTGGGGTGAGACCATGTGGAAGAATTTTTTTTGAAGTTCCATCAGGTGATTCAAATGTGTGGCCAGATTTGAAATGTATGGCTTTAGGCCTTGATTCTAAATGTTCTTCATGTAGTTAACTATTGAGTCTGGCTCCCTTAGCTCAAAACCCGAAAGGGAAGAGGGGTAATTGATGGGGCAGAGTTCATACAGACCTTGTTCTCTGACTTTGTCCCATCACAATATCATAAAAATCTCATCCTGACACTTAGGACCTACCAATTGTAATGATTATATCAATGTAACATTGAATAGTAGATAATTACCTCATTGCTTTCCCTTAATTGAATCTTGATACATTGATTTTCTAAATGTATAAAACATGAAAACATGAAGCATTTAACATTATATTATTTTGTCTTCTTGTACAAGTGACAGAGAACAGGGAAAATAATCTAGATTTAAAAAATTTACTGATACAATAACCTCTTTCCCAAATTCAGTTTTTATGCTTTTTAATTATTTTTAATTATTGAGATTTATAGTAGATATTAACTGTATCATTCTTTAGTTATTTGAGTTGAGACTTTACCTTATCTTTCTTCTCACCAATATACTGTAATGGGTTTCTTTAACTGGATCTTCTTCCAGTCAGATAACTTGCAGTCTGTTAACTACTTGGGAAGTTTTATAGCTCTGTTATTGCCTTTGTAGTCTCTCCTGTTCTTAACTATGCTATTGTTTTAGGTGAAGATGGTTGTAATGGTAGGTTGCATAAAAGACCTTATTTCAGGGCCCTTCCTATATCCATGCTATTTGTGGTGTAACTGACCTCATTTTCCTGCCATGACCAAATGAATGAGGTAGAGTGAGAGTATGCTGGTTCTGAGAGTAAGCCTTTAAAGGACTTGACTGTTCTATTTTTACTTGTCCCCTTTTGCTATCTGTCATGGCCATGAGAGGAGCTTCCTCCAGGTAGCTGCTTCCCTGACAGTAGGGGCCCAAGAATAAACACACGTGAAGTGAAGCACAAACCTGCACAAGTGGGTTCTTGAAGCAGAGACACATAGCTGAGCCCAGCCTAGATCAGAACACTTCCCATCCTCCCACAAACATACCATCTAAATAAGTGTTTGTAATAGTGTGACATTGAGGTTTTTAAAAATTTTATTGAGTTTTTTATTTTCATTCAACATTGAGATTTGCATGTGTGCATGTTATGCTGCATTACAGTTCATGAGCTAGCTGATACAATGGTTAATACCTAGGGAATTTACAGTAACTCATGATTTGGCTTCTTTGCATTATTTTTTAATATACAGAGAATGATTTTAAATACATTTAATAATACAAATATTTAAGAATGTTATCTGGAATTTAATATTTTTAAGTTGAAATTTTTTCTTGAGATCAATTTTTCAGAGTGAAAATATTGATTACGGTTGTTTATAATTATTTATCTTTTAGATTAAATTGCATCAATATTCATTTACTATTGCAAGACTTCAAATTAAAAGAATAGACTTGCTTTAAAAGTTCTTTTTTTTTCTTTAGCTCATTTTTTACAATATTGGCCTTTTAAATATATTGGGTTAATATTACCATTGGATTGTGTTGATGGAATTCTTATAGCTTTTACTGTTTCACTCAATATGAAGCAATGGAAACTTCTACTTTAGGACCCACTGGTAACCTGGTCTATCATTTAAAAAATATTCTTTTCTTGGTTTTCTGATTTATTCAATGAATAGAAGGGTGATCGTCTCACACAATAAGACATCTTGGATGCGATGCAGTTGGTGGTAGTAGTTTGATTTTATAAGGAAGTTGTTTTGTCAACATTGCACTAGAATCTAGGAATGTTAAATTGTGGTTTCTACGGAGTATAAACAAGTCTTGTAGCTTGAAAGTCAAGTAAATTAATTTTAGTTCTTGACTTAAACTACTGCTGAGAAGTACCTCATTTCCTGATTCTTCCTTCTCTAAATAGATTAAGGGTTACGTGAAAGTCAAGTTGTGCTCATTTGTCCTCCTTCTAGAGAGATTTCACCTGACTGCTTATTTCTCACTTTCTTCTCAAAACAATTGGTTTCTGAAATTCTCTCTTCTGTTCCTCTCTCTCTCCTTTCCTCTTTTTATTTTTACCTCCTTCCCTGTCTTCTGTTATTGCCATCCTTCCTTCCTCTTTCTTTCTTTCTTTCTTTCTTTCTTTTTCTTTTTCTTTCTTTCTTTTTCTTTCTTTTTCTTCCTCCCTCCCTCCTTTCCTTCTTTCTTTCCTTCCCTCCTTGCTTTCTCTTTTTTCCTTCCTTCCTTCCCTCCTTCTTTTCTTTTTTCTTTCTTTCTTTCTTTCTTCCATCTTCAGTCTTATGACTAACAAAAATCCAAGAGTCTCAATACATTGATCCTTAAAAAAGAAAAACAAAACAAACAAGAGGTAGAGATAGGTTCCAATCCTAGGTGTTCATGACTTCAAGTCTACATCTTTGTTTCCTTCTCACTGTTCAGACCTGTACAAGTGAAAATAATAATAACAATAACAACAAAAGGATTCACTTCAAATCAAAAGAATCTCTAGTAAAATCATCCAACCACCAGCACAGATGCACGCATGAAGCAGCTTACCATTTTTAGCAGACACGGGAGAGACTAAAAACGTTCATCAGACTACTCCCCAAATATTGAAAAAAAATCTTTTTATTCTCAAACCTTTTGTAGGTTGCTTTAAACATGTTGACAGTGGTAATAGATACTTGGAAGGAATCTATTTACACTGTCCTCCTTTCTGGTGGAAATAAATGAGTTGTGTATTTCCACTTTTAGTTGGTTTTAAAAAGTAAATGTAAGACAGATATTCCAAGAATTATACAAAGGGAAAGGACCTCAAACCCCAACTTTGTGTCAGCACATCACAGAAAGGAGAAAGTGTGGAAAAGCAATGGCTTCTTCAACTCAAATAAGCCAAACACAGTGAGAACTTAAAATATGGAAAGCATTAGGTTAGGAAAAGTAGTTGATACAGAAGGCTGTTAAGACATCAGAACATACATTCTATTTAGAGGAGAAGATAATTACACAAAAGAAAAGTTGTCAAGGAGTGGTACATAGTGTTACGTAGGTATACATAGTGTTGCAAAAATGTTCCAGAAAATAAGTTCTATAATAATTGGAAAAAAAAAAAAGAGCCTTTCAGGTAAAGTCATGTGGAAAAGGAAGGTATCAGAGAAAAAACAAACAGAAAGCAAACAAAAACTCATCCTGGGGGCAAATAGGGCAGGCAACTAACAAATAAGATACTATCTGCAACATAATGTATGTAAAGTGTGACATCCATATAGGCATGTGATATATTAAGCCACCATTCTCCAAGGTACGCTACATAATATTAATAATATATAACACTTATTTAAACCTTACTACATGCTGGTCACTTTTATGAATCATTGCTACTCTATGGTTCATAGACCAACATTTTCAGCATTATCTTGTTAAAAATGCAGAATTTTTGTCCCCACCCCAGACTTACTGAAACAGAATTTACATCAAAAAAAAATTTTAATGTTTATTTTTCAGAGAGAGACAGAGTGCAAGCAGGGGAGGGGCAGAGAGAGAGGAAGACACAGAATTTGAAGCAGACTCCAGGCTCTGAGCAGTCAACACAGAGTCTGACGCAGGGCTTGAGCTCATGAACTGTGAGATCATGACCTTGGCCGGAGTCGGATGTTTAACTGACTGAACCACCCAGGCACCCCCGGAATTTATATTTTAACAAGATTCCTAGGTGATTCACATGCACATTAAAGTTTGGGGAGCACCATGTCAGAATGCTTTGCTTGACTAATCCTTACAGCGACAATATGAGATGATACCATTATTATTCCCACTTTATAGATGAGAGAACTGAGGAATAAAAAGGATAAGTTGACTTAACTATGTTCCTGCAGTTAGTAACTGGCAGAGTAGGATTCAATTGCATAGACCCAGAGTTCATTACTACATTACTCAGTTCCCTTGATCAGCTCACAGAAAGTACAAGAAAGAAACTCAAGAACAATTACCAGTTGTGTTTGCCCAATAGCATTTGCATTTCTTCTTTTGACTTAAGACTAAGGTAAAATTTCAGCTTCTACCGAGAACAGAAATAGCCAGAGTCCAAAGTGAAAACTAAGTTCTGGCTTATTATCCAGGACATTTAAAAGGAAACAAATAGGCAGCTGATTATATATAACAAATCGCATTGTTTTGTTTAATTTCTTCTTCCTGGGAACTGTGAGTTTGACAAAGCATGTGTCCTCTCTTGGGGTATGGGTTAAAAGTGCCATTGTTCTCTGAACCTTCTTTTGGTTTCCATGTCAGCTTATGCAGCCGTGATCACTGTTTTCTCACAGTAGTTAGAAATTCCAATGGTTAGGGTGCCTGGGTGGCCCAGTCCGTTAAGGATCTGACTTCAGCTCAGGTCATGATCTCAAGGTTCATGAGTTCAAGCCCTGCATTGGACTCTCTGCTGTTGGTGTGGAGTCTACTTTGGATCCTCCGTCCCCCTCTCTCTCTGTCCCTCCCCGACTTGTGTGTGCATGCTTTCTCTCTCTCTCAAAATAAATAAATAAACTTAAAAAAAAAAAGAAATTCCAATGGCAGAGAACTCTCAGTCTTTGCATCTGCAACTGCTCACAATTCAAACTCTGAGTTGAGATTCTATATATTTCATTATACCTAAATTTAAGTGGCATCCCTCTATTTTAAACATACTCTGCAAAATCCCCAATGCCTCCTTCCTTAGGAATTTGGTCTCCCCTTTGTGTAGTGCCAGAGCTCTCTTCCACCTCTCTAGGGACTCACTACTTTGCTGCACTCATGATGTTACTTACCCTAATTCTGGTACTTTGGGTAATGAACACTTTCCGTGTTGAAATATAATTCAAAAGTGTCCCCAAGAGGGTGGAGAATTTTGGAGCAAGTAATAATTTCTGGGTATCTCAATTTACTGTGCATCTTCTTGCAGACCCCTGGAACTTTAAAGTTAACCATTTTCTTGCTGTTATGCAGGCTGCATATGTTCAAAACGAATCTAGCAAACAATAAGACAAGCAAGTGTCTTTTAAGCAACATGTATAGATACTACCAAGATCGTCAATATATCAAGGCCTATTTTACTATCGATCCTGAAAATAACCTTATGAGACTAAGCTGTAGAAAGATGAAAATCTACCAAATTAATAACCAAATGAAAATAGGACAATCCTACATGAATCCCAAATGAAGCTTTAAATACATAACTTGAAGACAATGAGTTATTTTATTTATTTATTTTTTGTAAGCACGTTCTTTTCAATGTTGGGAAATAAGACATTGGCAAACTAACAGAAATAGCTTCACTTTACCGTGGTTGCAGACATAACGGTTTCAGTTCTTCACAGAAAGAAGATATTTTTTGTATTGAGTGCTATAGAGTGAAGCTAATTCAAGAGATATATTTTGAGAGCCTAAGAAACATTACATATGTAAAACAAAAGAACAGATAAGAAGCAAGCTCCACTTATGCTATCTCTCACTGGAAGTGCACAGAAGGTGGAGGAAACAGACCTGGGTTCTAACTGTGATAATGTTATATTACTTGTATCTGTCATTTTGTGTATGCTCGGAGATCAGTTCCCTGCTCTACTCTATACCGTAAGAGGCTGAAAATCTGCAAACTATAATCCAGCTACGATCCACCGATGTGGTGGGAGATTGGAGGGCATTTCTTTTTCTTTCCTCTTTCTGCTGCAGGCTCACCCCTTTGGTGACATCTGTTTCCACATCTCTCTGGACATCCCTTTCCAACAAGGTCCCTGATGGACAACTCCTGGCTTCTGGTTATGCCATCCCTTCCTTTCGGATGTGAGCAAGTTCCTTCTGTTGCTGCTCTGGGGTTGTGTCACTGTACCCTGTTTGGCTTCTCAGCACTTCTGACACTCTGTTAACTAGTTCCTTGTATTAAATTTCTTCTACTGAATTACCAGAGGTTGGTTTTCCCAATGAGATCTTAGGTATAGTAAGTTTGTTTGAATCCCAGTTTCTTCATCTATAGAATAAATTCAACAAGCATCTTTGATGCTTGTTCTAATGACTATAGATAATGTACATTGCAGGTGTCAGAAAACTGTGGTTTGCCAGCCAAATGCATTTATAAGGAAAATGTTATTGGAACACAGCCATGCTTATTCATTTACTTCTTTTCTAATGCTGCTTTCATGTTACAATGGCAGGGTTGAGTAGTTGCTACAGAGACCACAGAGCTTGCAATGCCTAAAATATTTACTGTTTGGCCTTTTTCAGAAGAACTTTGCTGAACCCTGGCATACAGCATAATGCCTGTCTTATAGTAGATGTTTCATAATTGGTAGCTTTATTTTCCTCTTATATTGAACAGTAATATTTCTAGTTACATAGTCCTCATTATGATACTGCCAAGGGAATTATCCTCGAGGTGGCATTAAATAATCACTGTAAATTAAAATTGGTAGGGGACGTTAGAGAGTTTCAATGTCCTCCCTCCTATTTTCAAGTGATTCCCATGACATAGATCAAACCCAATAAACAGAAGAGGAGTTTAACATGGGCGACTGATGCAATAGGTAAAGAAAGCTTACATTATCGAAACTATATTTCAACTGCATATTGAAGTGAAGTTACGTAAGGAAGTACTTTTCAAGTCTTCATTTATGGATGTGTTTCAGGACTCACAGATCCTATGAAACTGTAATAACTACAGTCAATGAAAAATCAGTGGAAGAAAAATTGCTTCATCTACTTTCATTTATAAGGCAAAAGTGAACTCTATTTTTGAGAGAATTGGCAGGTTAATTAAGAAGTCTGTTAGCGATTATGTTGGGAACACTGATACATTTTTAATTTAGCTCGATGTTACTTGACATATAGATGTAACTGATGTTTATGTGAGAAGTTTAAAATCAGCTGTATGGCAAATTTGTTAGGGACTTTGCAAGAGACTTTTGCCCAAAACTTTGAGTGTGATCTCACAATGGAAATTTATGTGAACACATAAATTCTAGGAATTCCATAAGGAATTCCATTATATTTTATATAATAATATATTATATATTATACAATATATAGATTACAAAATGATAATTATATAATCTTTTTTTAAAAAATGAGAATTATATTATCTTTCGTAAGGAGTTAAAAGTAAAAAGAAGATACTTAGCCTAATCCCTAGGACATAGTAATCATTCAGAAAAAAATCAGTTTCCTTCTCCATTTATTCCGGACACAAATTAAAGACAGTTGGTTCTCATTTAAGCCATATTTATCTTGTTCTAACTGGCTTATATCATACATTGTGTTCCAAATAGGAATCACCCCTCATATTTCTCTGAATATTTAATTAATGGAGATCAAAACATCAAAGTATAGGACAATGGGTTGGCATTATGACAGAGCAGCAATCTAATCAAGGTTTTTGTATATTTATGTGTCATAACATCTTTTGAATGAAGAAATAGTCATATTACAAAAGACATAACCTTGGGGGCGCCTGGGTGGCGCAGTCGGTTAAGCGTCCGACTTCAGCCAGGTCACGATCTCGCAGTCCGTGAGTTCGAGCCCCGCGTCAGGCTCTGGGCTGATGGCTCGGAGCCTGGAGCCTGTTTCCGATTCTGTGTCTCCCTCTCTCTCTGCCCCTCCCCCGTTCATGCTCTGTCTCTCTCTGTCCCAAAAATAAATAAACGTTGAAAAAAAAATTAAAAAAAAAAAGACGTAACCTTTGTAAAATTTTTGTAAGTTCTGTTTCATTTTTAAAAGAAGTAAAATGAAGAGCACATCTTTTGCATTCATGTTGTCTTTACCTTTATTATAGAAATATCATTGTTCTGATATAGAAAGGAAGCTATAAGAAAATTGTTTGAGTAGACCTAATTCATTTCTATTGTAATCAATGTAAATATATTTTCTACAAAGAAGTTTAGTAGTCACAGACAAGGCTCAGTTATTAGCACACACAAACATAATAGAGACTATAAAATTATTGAAATATTTTCTTAAGTTTGAGGACATGAATACCACTTAAAAATGATGGCAGAGAAATGATATAGTCTTATTACCAACCCAGTGGATGATTTCAGATCATTCAAAATATTGCATACTGAATCAAGTGGTTTTATAGGTGCTTGTGTGTGAAAAAAATCCTTACTGTATAGACAAGTTAAGAAATCAATACTGTGAACATCTAAAACTCAGAAAAAAAAATGTTTGAAGTGTTTCAATTCACATTTATCAGAAGATACTGTGGCTGATCAGCAACCTCACAGACATGTTAAAATACATTCACATTTTGCTACTTATAGCACATCTTGATCTAAGCACTCCCAGGTTCAGTCAAAATGAACAAGCAGCCAGGTGAAAAACAGCTGAAAAATTATGTTTTGCTTTTGTAACTGATGAGTCCTTATGATGATTAAGACAATGAAATCAAACATATATTAGTTTGACAATATTTTAAGCTATTTGGAAAACTGCTAAGTTCCTTAAAAATCTAATATTCTGAATGCCATGAATCTAGACCTTATTTTAGAAAATAAATTGACACATGCCTGAATTTGTAAATCCCAGTAACCTATACACCAGAACTTTTCATCTAGAAGATCACGTTTCAGAATTTCTCAGTCCTGATCACAATGAATCTTAAATGAATGAAATAGAAAGAAAAGCAAAGGCACCATATCCAAAACCTTCAGTTCTGGAAAAAAAAAAAAAAAAGGAAGAAAGAAAGAAAATTAATGTTACTTAGTACAAATATTTAGTACTGTCAATTAAAAAGCCACCTATATTCTGTAACAATGTTTTTGAGTTCATCTCCTCATACATTGAACTTCTGCACTCCAATCTCTTAATATTTCATTTTTTTCTCTTACAAACAGATTTTACGTGAAAGATATCTTACTATTTTAGTTATCTAAAGACTAGTCTTAAGATGAGACTCACCAAAGAGCAATGTTCTGGAATCTTCATTCCTATAAGCTTAAAAAATTGGCACGATAATAAGCTAATTTTGCACTTCTTCTCGAAAGAAAAGGATCTCCACTTCTCAGAGAGAGGTATAGAAATGCTGTTCATCATAATTAGGACTGTGTAACTAGAAATGTGAGGCATAAACATATTTAGTACAAAATGTAAATATTGCAACAAAGTGGGCTGGGCACCTGGGTCTCATCTGGATTTCCCTAGAACCAGTTCTAGTACACAGGTAAACACAGGTGTAGATCTTTTCAAACTTGCAGTATGCTATTCTAAAATCATATGCTAAATCATCTCGTAATGGCCACTTTAATTAACAGCTGCACAAGCCTCAAAAATTAACTAGAATGCAACAACTTTTGGCAGTAGATGAGGAAGTTTGTGTATACACACACATGCACGCATATATGTATAAATAAAAATATATACCTGGAAAGAAAATCTTCAAAAAAAATTATGGTAGTAGATATAAGGAAGCAGATAAACCTAAACGGAATGAAGGATAGGGTAGGGTATCTGTGGAAGAGAAATAACTTCTAGATAATGATTTTTTTTTAAGTAGTGAAAAATAGAGTGCCAAGTGGCCCTTTAATTTTGTTTACTTACTCAGAGAGGATGCCTGTCTATAATTAAGATGCCTCTTTGTAGCTAAGAGAAGTGTGAGGACTTTACCCTCTCAGGTTCCCACTTCTTTCATGGCCCTCTTCCCATGATTCTCTGCAGTACATTGGAACATGGAGCCATGAATCACAGCCTTTCAGGGGAGGCGGAGTTCCAAGGTTCTTAGCACATACCTACTTTTCACAACTAGCTTTCCATGGAGCCTGTTGCATATAAGAATGCTTAAAGATTTGAAGGGCCATGGTGAGGTAGGACCGTTGCTTTCCCCAGTGAGCCTTTGAACTGACTTCACTGATACCTAATTTACCACTCAGGACATGACCTAGAAAAATCAAGCCTAGGCTAACATTTCAGTACTGGTAACTGCAGATATGGGCAATACAAATTCAGGGATGATTGATGTTGTAATCCCACAGGAAACATTGAGAGATGAAAACAAAACAATATAATTCTTTGCATAGTAGATGCCATTTAATGAAATAACTACACCTGCTCCAAACAATGCAAAGGCCTTGGAGGAGAGAGGCGGAGGAGAGACGCAGGTGAAAATTCCAGCAGTGTGTTCAACATGAATTAGTACTGTTTAATGGCTCTTCAGCCTCATAGGCCAACCTCCCGTCATGTCCTACTACAGTGGTCACACATCACTTATGCTAAGTAACCAAAGTTGGTAATTTTAATGAGCCAGGGCTTCCTGTGACCATTGACAGGGTGTAGGGTGTAGGAAGAAAACTGCCGTAAGAATGTTACATATGTACATCAAGTATCCCCAGCATTTCCAGACTATGAGTTTTATAGTAAACTTCTGTTTTTAGTGTAAACTGATGATCAAGCTCCTTTCCAACCATTGAAATTCTCAGTTAAATCTGACAGAACTTTAGGGTGTCGCAGATGTACTCAGGAATAATGCCCTGAGGTTCTGAGGCATCCTCTTGATATCACTATTTACAAGCCAACTTGGGATGGGTACCTAACACTTTCTACTTTTTACTAGGGTGAGTAATAGGGCTTCCAATACTGTCAATACCTAAGGGGCCATATAGCATCTTCTACATCATCACTGAGCCAAAGTCACTCTATCTTCCACCCAGAAGTGGGAAGAAATTTGTTCCCTAAATCCCATAGAAGTACTACTTGTGATCCAAGCCTAATAAATATCCTTATAAAAGTAGCTTCTTTGGCTTCAGCCAGCAGCTTCGTTTCCTCATTGGGCCCAGCAGTAGCCCCAGGGAAAGACCAGGAATTAAACACTTGGCATCCTCCTTCAGGTGTTTCTCACATACCAAATTCTACCTTGGGGATCCTTTGGTCTCATTAAAATCTACCAAAAACAAACAAACAAGAAAACAAACAAACAAACAACACATTAATGAGTCTACTATCCTATCACTTCATTAAATACCCAACAAAGTTAGAATTCTCTGAGCTCCCTGGGGTCCTGGCTTCCTGTGTTTTAGTAAACTGATGACTGGTGACATAGCCCTTTTGGATTTTCACTCCGACTACAGTCAGATGCTTTTCGTCGCCTCCATTCCTTCTATGATTTCCTCCAGTTCCTACTCTTAATTCTAGGTAAACTATTGAAATGAGTTGTTCTTGTGGTTTAATGTCTTCCTCTTCCCTGCCCCCATTTCAAAGCTAAGTATCATATCTTACACTCACACAATGTGCACCCCTCATCTTACCGGTAGCAGCTTTTTACTTGATAGAATGGGGCAGTGCCTCATAAAATCATTTCAAGTGAAAAGTAGAGACCTATGTTCTAGTCGTTCTCCATTAACGAGGAGTCCTATGACCTTTGGAAAGTTACCCAATTTCCCCCTGATTTTATTCTATAAAATGCAAATTGTAACAGATGTTATTTCATGATGTCTTAGGAAATTGTGAGAGTGGTACTATGGAAAACTCTCTAAAATATTAAATATATAGATGAATATATATATATTTATTTATATATAATGTACAAATATATATTTATATATGAATATATAAATATATAAACATATAAATATATCTACATATTAATATATAAATATAAATATATAATACATTTTTAAAACTATTTAAATTGCTTACATGTATATCTCAAATATGTGATACTTTAAACAATATAAATAATTTTTAAATTTAATAGTTTAAATTAATTACCTTTCAAATTGCAGTGTTCTCAGTCTCCCAAATGATTTCATCTTTTTAAAAAAGACTATACTGATATAAAAATATAGACTTTATTTTGCTCATCCTAAGGATGTCAAATTTGTTTGTGGATAGATAAGTCTTATGAGCCTCATAGACTATAATAAAAAAACAAAACATTTGCAGTAGGTTGGTATTGAAACCTGCTGTTCTCTTTCCCAGTTTTTCGTATTTAGTTCAAATGTTCAACTGTTTAGCAGGCTCAGATAACTTAATCAATGAAGCTCTTATTTTTGGCATTCTCACATTCCAAATTAAAATTACATTATATTTTTTTGGGAAAACCCCCCACCAGTACCATCTGTGAATTGAATGGTGTCATTACATCAAAGTACTGCAATTAGAACAATAGGGTAAAATTAATGCCAATGTTAAGTACAGATGTGCCAAATATGATGGGTAGTTGATACACAATTCAAATTGACAACCACGTGCAATGTGGAAAGTATCCAGGCATAACCCCAGATCCAGTTGGCCAATGGATGTCATGATTGCCACACAGAGAACATATTTAAAAGAGATTTATTTGGCAGTGAGAAAAAGTTTTTCAAAAGACCATAGTCTATCCTAGGTTACTCATGCAAAGCTTTTGTTATCTCAGGGTTAAAATGGGCCCAAAGAAGATAACCCAAAGGGGACATAACATTCCATAGCCACAGAACAAAATTCCCATTCCCTCCCCCGCTCAGGAATACAACATTTGGTATTTGCATTACATGGGAGATCATATGGCATTATCAGTCTAATTGTGCTGCTTTTCCATTTCGTAGCCGTGACAAGCTATTAGCTTTAGCATGCAGTGGGGTTCCTTAGTATAGGTTAATGGGAAAATATATTTTATTATTTAGGTTCACCATTTGTAAAATCAAATTTTTAGAAAGGATGATCATGGGCTGGAGTTTCTTTCAGTTTAGAATCTTCTAATGTTTGGTATGAACGATAACGCTAAAATGATGGTTTTACTCAGACAATCATGAGATATTTAACCTGTGTCATTTCATGTGGCTGTGTTTGACAAAACATGATCTTGAAAAGGGGCACCTGTGTGGCTCAGTTGGTTAAGTGTCTGACTTCAGCTCAGGTCATGATCTCGAACTCCATGGGTTCGAGCCCCACGTTGGGCTCTGTGCTGACAGCTCAGAGCCTGGATCCTGCTTTGGATTCTGTGTCTCCCTCTCTCTCTCTCTCTCTGCCCCTCCTCCACTCGCACTCTGTCTCTTTCTTTCTCTCAAAAATAAATAAACATTAAAAACTTAAACAAAAAAACACAGTCTTAAAAGAACAAATACAAGTGGTTGAGGTCTAAGAGTATTCATGAGTCAGTGGCAGACATCTCGATTAGCCCTTAAGTACAAATGGTAAATAGCACTTTTTTAAATGTTGAAATAATTTTGCTAATAAACCCAGAATTTTTTAGCAACAAATTTAAAACAAACATTTTTGGTGAATAGGCATAATTAACTTATAAGCCTTGTAGCAACAGCTTTTATTTAAGCAAATACATTTTAAAAATGAGACAATATTTATAAAGCAAGGACAGAAGTTGTTAGGTTAACAATTATTTGTAGACATCACCTGATGTGTTTCTGTTCACAAAGGCCATCTTAAGCTGATGTCACAAAGATATTTTTCCATAGAACAAAAAAATTGCGGTCCAAGAAGAATGGCATATCTAATGTTCTTTTCTGAAATGTCACATTTCCACATTCTTCCTTTTCATTATTGCTCAATTTTCTCAGTATTAAACAAGGATTAAAGTGGAAAAGAGAAGATGAAATAATGGAAACAGAGAATGCCAAGAGGTATCAATTCTATGTCTTTTCATCACCCATCACTAAAAATCTCCAAATTTACCAAAAGTGACTTTATAAGTAGTAGTGGAGTATGTCATAACTTATATCTCTTAATATTCTCCCAGCCGAGTATTCTTATCCAAATGAAAAAAAATTAGGTTAATTTTTAATATCTTAGCATAAGATATAAGTGCTAACAACATAGTCTATACAAGGTGCTTCAGGTAGGATGTTGACTAAAACTGCTCTCAATATGGTTACCATCTTATAAGAGTTTCCAAATAATTGGGGGGCAAAGCCAAAATGGAAAAAAAATGATGTAGGAGAGGTCTAAAGCTTGTTAATGAAGGAGAAGTCTCTTCAGGTTGGAGAAATCAGGAACCCTGCACAGTAGAACTCAGCATTATTGGTTGAGTAGATGGAGAACTCCAGATGGAGTACATAGAATGAGCACACCTAGAAAAAAGGTTAGGAATCAAGAATCACTTGTTTATTCAACAAGGTGAGAAATGAGGGTGGCTTGAGCTAGAATGGCATAGGTGAGGGTCTGACTCAGGAAATCCTTTGTGGAAGTGAAAGAATTGGCTGATAATTAAGATGAGAAGTGCGAGAAATGAGGAAGAGGTAAGATTGATTACAATTGTAAGTAATTTAGTGTGGGTGAAACACAGGGAACCAATGTTGTAATAGAAAAAACCATAAGTATAATTTGTTTCAGTTCTGTAAGTCCTTGAATATCTTAACTAATTTCTTTTCCTTTAAAACAAAAAGAAATGTGCAGTTCAGGTTACTTGGAAAGACTGTAGAAATGACCTGAAGGACACCAAGAATCATGGATGTGAACAATGTCAGGAACATATTATTCCTTGTCTCCTATCTTTCTTTGACTTTTTATGGGCTTCTTTCTCTAGAACAGCTTATCCATATGGCAGGATGTTTCAAATTTACAGCCTTGCAATACTGTGATCAAGGAAGAAAGAGGTAACTTTCCTCAGCTTCTTTTTAAAAAATTCAGGGAAGGACACTGGGTAGTAACATGACTATGCTTCAACTGTTTACTATAAACCACTGTGAATCATTATCTTCATCCTCCTGGTCAATGAGCACCCCACATCCTTCTCCAGAAGCACCTACCTCATGTGAACAGACATTTTCCAGAAGAATGGAAAGGGAAAGGGTCAGGCAATACATTATTCATTACATGAGACTTATACAATTATTTTTTTATATATCATATATACACATTATATAATAATATAATTATATAATTATATATATACACATTATATAATAATGTGTATATATGCCTATTATTATCTTTGCTCCTTCCTATCTAAAGATAATCTCTCTAGCAGATTGCATTTTAGCTTATTCACTTGAGGGAAATTGCTCTACCAATTTCCTTTTCTCTTTCTATATCGCCAATTTTCTCTTTATGGGATTTTTTCCCATCAGCCCACATACATGCTATTATTCTTCCATCTCAAAAATAAAACTTTCTTTTGATCCCATATTCCCCTTCAGCTATTGTCCTTCCTTGCTACCCTTCAAGATGAAATTTCTTGAAACAATTATCTTTACTCCGACTTCAATTTATCTGATTCTGTTCCCCCTTAAGCCCACTCTACTTAGGCTTCTGTCCTTCACCATTTTACCACTATAGCATTTACCAATTTTTCCAATGACCTTCCCATTGACAAACTCAGGGACCATTTCTTAGACCTCATTTTATTTGACCAATCAGCAATGTTTACGTCATAGGTCTCTCTCTCCTTCTTGCTACTTCTTATTTTTGTTTTGTGTTTTTTTTAACAACATTGAATTTTCTTCTTATAATCCTTCATCAGTTTTCTTTGATAGTTTCTGTTTATCATTGATTACTGACTGTTGGGGTGCTCAGTGGCTCCAACCTTGGACCTCTTTTTCATTTCTACTTAATCTTACTCCCTTCATGGTCTCAAGTCTTATGGCTTTAAACTCCACTTGCTGACAATACTAAAATTTGTATCTTTAGCTAGTATCTCTTCCCCAAATTCTAGGCTCATGTTTCATAAAGTCTATTCAACATCTCTATGTAGATGTCCAAAATATCTTAAATTAACATATACTTAATTAAACTCCTAATCTTCCGTCCCCAAACTTACTTACTTATTTTGGGCCCAATTGTGCCCCCTCCCCACCCCCCTTTTATATGTGGAAGTACTAAATTCCAATACCTTAAAATATGATTGTATTTGGAGACAGGGCCTTTAAAGAGGTAATCAAGGTAAAATGAGGTCATATTGGTGGGCTTCAATCCAATCTGGCTGGTGTCCTTATAAGAAAGGAGTATCACACACAGAGAGACATCAGACATGTGTGCACAAGGAAAGACCACAGGAACACGCAGAAAGAATGTGGCTTTCTGCAAGCCAAAGGGAGATACCCCAGAAGAAACCAAACTTGCTGGCATCCAGATCTCAGAATTTTAGCCACCAGAACTGTGAGAAAACAAATTTTCTGTGGTGAAATTTGGGTGAAATAGGCGTGCCACACATTGTGTGGTGTTCTGTTATGGTTATGTATTAGCCTAGTAGGCTAATACACCCACAGTCCTCCCTAAATCAGTTTATAAAAACTCCATTCTTTCAGCACATACCAAGAACTTTGGGGTTTTCTTAGACTCTTCTTATTCCTTCTTCTCACATTCTATGTTTTATCCATCCAGAATTCCTGTTAGCTCTAAATTCAGAATAAAATCTGACTGCTTCTCACCAGCTTTTACACTACCACCAGGGTCCAGATTACCATCAGTTCTTGTATTGATTACTGCAGTGGCCTTTTAATTGCTTATCCTGCCCAGTTTATTCTTTACTCTTCAGCTGGACTGAATGCTCCAGCCTACATTATTCAGAGTGAATGTTCTTTTTACCACCTGTACTACCAAACCTTCCTAATCCATTTGCCCCTTTTCATCTAACATATTTTATATTTTTTTAACATATAATATTTTAGGGGTTCCTGGGTTGGTCAGTCACTTAAGCATCTGACTCTTGATTTTGGCTCAGGTTATGATCTTATAGCTCGTGAGATCAAGCCCTGTGTCAGGCTCTGCACTGACAGTGTGGGGCCTGCTTGGTATTCTCTGTCTCCCTCGCTCTGCCCTGCCCAACTCACACACTCCCTCTCTCTCAAATTAAATAAACTAAACTAAATGAACTCCACAAAGGCAATAATCATTCATGTTTGTCCACAGATGTACCAATTGCCTTGAACAGTGTCTGTCTCATAGTAGATCATTAACAAATCTTTGCAGAGTAAAGAAACAAATTGAACACAAGGTATAAACAGATGTGAACAACACCCAGCCTGAGAAATAAAACATTACTAAAATTTGAAGCCCTCTATGAATTCCTCACACTCATCTTTCCTCTCTATTTCCAAGGTTCAACACAGCAGAGTTTTGTATTTATCATTCCTTTGAACATCTTCATAGTATATACATACAGAAACATGCCTAGTCTATGATACATTTTTTTTTTGTTTCCATGATTTTTAAATTGAAAATATGTACCTGTACTTACTCTTTTGTTCAACATTATGTTTGTGAAATTCATCTGTGTTGATAGTGATGCTATAGTTAATTCATTCCTAATGCTATAGTTTTCTCTCAAATTAAGTTTACCACTTGTTTTAAAAATCCTAGACACTATTTATACATGACTTCTGGAACATGTATGCAATACAAGCATTTCTCTAGGCTATAGTGTTGGGAGTGAGATTGACTGGCCCAAAATTTTCCTATGAGCCCATTTAGCCACAAAATGGATTTTTTTTTAATTCCACACTTTTATTGAGGGGATAGCACTGAGAGATCTGGCTTTTTCTGTGGTCTAAGCTTAGGTTCCCCACCTTGTATGGGTGAAAGGTCATTTTGTTTTCTGATGTGGACAAATGATCCCATTTCTGTTTTCCATTGTGTTTCCCCATGGGTTTCAGTTCTCTCTTCATTTTAGCCCAGGAAGATTTAGCTTACTTTCTTTCAAGCCCTGCAATGCATTATCAGTGTGTTTTGTTGAACCTTCTCCAGAATTTCTACATATTTTAAATGGAGTGTTATTTCAGAATACCTTGTCTGCCATATTGCAAGAAGCAGCAGGAAACCTAAACTTTTATACTTAATTTTAAACCTGTCACATATTGGTGGTTTTAGTGTTGTTATTTAGGATAGGGTAAACGTTATATAATAACAACTGTGTTTTGGAATATTAATATGACAATAGCAGCTGGCGTCAAGGAGCTACTGATAATGAAAGATGACTTTATGTATCTAGTACTATATTAAAAATTATCAGATCATCTGGGACAAAGTTGGATGTTTTAATAAATGGTATTGTGACAAATGAACAGCCATTTGCATAAAGATAAAATTTGGCTCAGGCCTCACACCATACACAAAAATAAACTCTGAATGCATAGGAGATCTAATTATAAAAAATAAAAGCATACAAGTAGAAAAAGTAGACAAGCTCTTGTAGAGCCTGATAGATTTGAGAGAAAAGCTTTCTAACAATGACTTAAAATCCAATTATTCTATAATTAAATATTGATACATTTATGTATTTAAAAATAATTTTCTTAATGGCAAAACTCACCATAGGCAAATAAGAGACAAATAATACACTGGGAGAAAACATTTGCAATGTAAGTCACAAATGAAAGGCTAATATTCCTAATATATAAAGAACTCTTTAAAAATTAAGAAAGTAAAACATAAAATTAACCGAAAAGATATAAAAATAGCCTCTGAACATATGGAAAGATTTTCAACTTTACTCAAAATAAGAGAGCTGCAAATTAAAACTAGTAAGATGCCATTTTTACCCATCATTTGTAGGAAAATTCCAAAGTTTGACCATGCACTTCGTTGTCAAGGTTGTGAAGAAACTGACACTCATGTATTACAGATAGAAATGCAAAGTGGTATAATACCTACAAAATAGAATTTGGTAATATCTAATAAAACTACTGCACTACTTTTGTCCAGCAAACCTTAGGTATTCACCCCAAGGATACATTGCCATTCATGCAAAAAAATTGTACAATGTATTTATTACAGCATTGTACTAACATTGCTTTATATATAACTGCAAAATTTCAGAAAACAACCCTGTGTAGAAAAAAATAACTTCTCCTTTGTTTGTCCTTTACTCTCACATTACTACATTGCTCACAATACTTCTGACACTAGATATAGGTTTGTGTGTTTTTCCCACACCAAGCAATTCTGGGACACCAGGTTGGATATCCTACAATTTAACTCAATTCTGACACTATACCTGGAGATAGCATCAGCTCCCATGGGTTAAGGGCTCGGTCGCACAAGATTTCCCTTAACCTCTTCAGATGCCAATCACAAGGCCAGGTTGTTACCTGCTGCTTGATCAGCTATATATCAGAGGATCTCACAACCCTCTTGGCAGGTTCCATTAATTTGCTAGAGTTGCCCATAGAATTCAAGAAAACAGTTTACTTAGTATTTACCAGTTTATTAAAAAAGAATATGATAAAGGATACAGATGAATATTCAGATGGAATAGATGCATAGAGTAAGGTATGGGGGAAGCATGGAGCTTCCATTCCCTCTTCAGACATGCCACTCTCTCAGCACCTCCAGGTGTGCACCAAACTGGAAACTCTTCAACTCAATACTTTTGGGACTTTTATGGAGGTGTCATCATAACCAACATGATAGATCATTAGCTCAGTTTCCAGCCCCTCACCTTGCTATGGACAATCGGAGGTGGAGTTGAAAATTCCAACTTTCTAATTATGGCTTGGTCTTTCTGATGACCAGCCCCCACCCAGGAGCCCATAAAGTGTCACTTCATTAGAACAAAGGACACTGCTATTATTCAGGAAATTCCAAAGGATTTAAGAATTCTATGTCAGGAACTGGAATAAAAAAACAAATATTAGAACAAAAATGCTTCCAGTACTCTTATCAATTATGGAATTACCAGGGTTTTAGGAACGCTGTGCCAGGAACCAGGAAAGAGACCTTTATATGTGTTTTCTATTATCTCATAAACCCAAATGCCCATATATATGAGATTGGTTGAATAAACTATGTACATCTACCTAATGGCATAGAATGAGAAAGATCTCTAGAAAACAATATGGAGTAATTTTCAGAATATAGTTTTAAATTAGAAAATCAACATGCAAAAGAGTATTAATAGTATGCTACTTGTTATGTAAAAAAGAAGAAATAAGATTGTGTGTGCAATGCTTGTCATTACCAAAAGAAACAGAAGCATACAGTAAAGATAAACCTTAAAGATAAACCAAAAACTGATGAAACTGATGATCTACAAGGGTTAGACGGGGATGAGATAGAAGGGATAAAAGCGAGAGCTATACTTCTCTTGGTATACCCTCTTTTATACTTTTCACATTTGAAACCACATTTATGTTCTACAGATTCAAAACATTTAAATTAACCAAGATAGATGAAACCTCCTAAAAATGAATACCAACAGAAACAAATGAACCTTACTCTATATAAAGTGGATAAAGATAACCAGAAAGAAAAGAATTATCCAAGCAACTTTTGAAGACAGTACTTTGTCTGTATACTGTCAGTGTAAAGTCACAAAGAACTATTCAAACAACAACAAAACCACACTGAGATATCACCTCATGCCAGTCAGAGTGGTTAAAATGACCAAATCAGGAGACTATAGATGCTGGCGAGGATGTGGAGAAATGGGAACCCTGTTCCACTGTTGGTGGGAATGTAAACTTGTGCAGCCACTCTGGAAAGCAGTGTGGAGGTTCCTCAAAAATATTAAAAATAGATCTACCCTATGACCCAGCAATAGCACTGCTAGGAATTTACCCAAGGGATACAGGAGTGCTGATGCATAGGGGCACTTGTACCCCAATGTTTATAGCAGCACTCTCAACAATAGCCAAATTATGGAAAGAGCCTAAATGTCCATCAACTGATGAATGGATAAAAAAATTGTGGTTTATATACACAACGGAGTACTATGTGGCAATGAGAAAGAATGAAATATGGCCCTTTGTAGCAACGTGGATGGAACTGGAAAGTGTGATGCTAAGTGAAATAAGCCATACAGAGAAAGACAGATACCATATGTCTTCACTCTTATGTGAATCCTGAGAAGCTTAACAGAAGACCATGGAAAGAGAGGAGGGAGCCAAAGCATAAGAGACTCTTAAAAACTGAGAATAAACTGAGGGTTGATGGGGGGTGGGAGGGAGGGGAGGTTGGGTGATGGGCATTGAGGAGGGCACCTTTTGGGATGAGCACTGGGTGTTGTATGGAAACCAATTTGACAATAAATTTCATATTTAAAAAAAAGAATAAAAAAAACAAAATTTTGACTTTCCTTAGTAGGTTAGTTATTATTAGTGGTTATGGTATAGCAATTCTGAAATTATTTTTATGACTAGTGGAACTCAGGAAATGAGTAAATATGCTGGTATTGTTAACAGCTAGGTCTCTCACTATGGATGAAGGAAGACATAGTAAGGGATTGGGGAATGCATGGAAGAATCTGGTGGTGTTGGACTGGAATTATGGTTAGTAATATAAACCTATGATATACATTCATCTTACATATCATATCTTTATATTTCATGGTTTATATGTAAATCCTGATATTTGTGTATATATGTATGCAACTCACTATATATAGTTTAGTTCTGGCCATTGAAATGTTCTGGTAACAATGATATCCCAGTAGCAAAGAGCTCACTTATTACCTAAATCTTGGTTCCTAATTACCCTTACCTACTAAAAAGAATAAGGGAAACTTACAGAAATGGCTGATTACAGAGCTAAGTAAAAGAAAGGGCAAATTGAGCCTGAAATACTTTATTGTACCACTAAGCAAAAAAAATGCTCAGACATTAAGGGAAAGCATGTTAAAAGAACATAGGAGCAGTTTGATGGGACTCCCACTGGCCAAATTTCGGTCAGTTTGAGTAGCAAACAAAATGAATAAAGTCAGTAATGAATTGTTACACACTGATTTTTAAAAGAATCTAATCACAGTAGGATGGAGGAGAAAGATAACTGTGAAAGCTTTCCTGAGATAGAAAGTCAACCAACACTTGCCTGAAGGAATGACAGTTAGGAAATCAGTGTTTATAACCACAGAATAATTGATTCAAGAGAAATTATCAGTGCATGCTAAAGCAGTGGGCAGATGACTTTTGGGGAAGAGAATATTTTTAGGCAGTATCAACTCTTTGTCAACTAATATTTACTAATTTCAAAAAAGAAATAAATGTACCTTTAATGTACCAAATTTCACATCAACAATGATAGGACAAAGGGACATGTTGTGACTTCTGAAGTGATGTCTTCTTTTTTTAAGTTTATTTATTTATTTCGAGACAGAGAGAATGAGTAGAGGAGAGGCACACAGAGAGGGAGAGAGAGAATGCCAAGTAGTGTCCAGGCTGTCAGTGCAGAGCCCAATGTGGGGCTCAATCCCAGAAACTGTGAGATCATGACCTCATGACCTAAATCAAGAGTTGGACACTCAGCTGACTGAGCCTCCCAGGAGCTCCGGAGGTGATGTCTTGAGAAGGCATGTAACATCAACATCACTCATGTAGAATTTCTTCCCAAAATACATGGCCTGAATCTAATCATGAGCAGTCAGATAAACCCAAATTGTGTGATACTTTATAAGATGTCACTGTTGTAAAAGAAAAAGGAGAGGAAGTATAATTTGTGAAGGAATTACTGTTATATGTAGGACTTCAGACATGTCTTAGGGTGTATGATTAATTTCACTTCAGGTAAAGTTTACTTCAAATGGACTCATCTCTTCAGAAACTGTAACAAGGAAAACTAATGCATGGTTATATCACTCAGAGCAGGGACTTGACAGGAAATACTTCTTTGTTCTTCTTTCTCATCTTCTTTCATCTCTTCCCTTTTATTTATCTTGGAATGTTCGAGTAATTACAGTGCTAATGTCAGCCAACTTAATAAATGGTTAATAATAAATAAATGGAACTAATAAATAGGCAGTTCATGGCAAAGTTTGAATCCCCAAGCTGCTTCACCTCTATGTGTCTTAGTTTTCTTATATATAGAAGGGGTATAATAATAACACTTATCTTGCAAAGGTTACAAGGATTAGATAAGTCAAACATATTTAATTTTTTTTTCAATGTTTATTTATTTTTGGGACAGAGAGAGACAGAGCATGAATGGGGGAGGGGCAGAGAGAGAGGTAGACACAGAATTGGAAACAGGCTCCAGGCTCTGAGCCATCAGCCCAGAGCCTGACGCGGGGCTCGAACTCACGGACCTCGAGATCGTGACCTGGCTGAAGTTGGACGCTTAACCGACTGTGCCACCCAGGCGCCCCAAGTCAAACATACTTAAGAAACCACTAGTGACATAGTGTAAGTATTCAACAAGTTGTGGCTATTAAAGAATAGAATAATTTATTGCCCAAACCAAGGCACTGTTGAGGGTGGAAGAGGACAACATGAGTAATTATTCTGGGAGAAACAGTATGAATAAAGATTCTTCTAGGACAACCAGGGTATATGGTGTATTTGTGAGGGTTCTCTGAGAAACAAAACAAAGAGGATATATATGGATAAATATGAGGAAATTCATTATGGGAATTGGCTCACACAATTATGGAGGCCAAGGAAGTCCCATGATCTGCTCTCTGCAAATTGGAGAACCAGGAAAACTGGTGGTATAATTCAGTGAGTCCAAACACCTGAGAATAAGGGGAGCCAATGGTTTCAGTCCTAGTCCTGGTTTGCAGGCCCAGGAATTACAGGGCCAATAATGTAAGTCCCCATCTGAATCCAAAGGCCTGAGAACCAGACCACTGACGTCTTTGGCCAGGAAAAGATGGATGCCTCAACTCAAGCAGAGAGCACATTTGTCTTCCTCTGCCTTTTTGTTCTATCCAAGCCCTCGAGATATTGATTAGATGACACCCACTGATGCTGGTGAGGGAGATCTTTGCTCAGTGTACAGCTTCAACATTCTAATCTTTTCTGGAAATATCCTCACAAATGCACCCTGAGATAATGTTTTACCATCTATCTGGGGATCCCTTAGCTGTGTCAAATTGACGTGTTAAATTAACAATCATATATGGCCACTTCAGCTACTACTATTACCTCAAGGTAATTATTATGTCTATTTCATGAGAAGTTAGTATATTTCTGGCACTTACTAAGAATATTATGCTTTTCTTTAATGCTATTAAGATATATTTAGGGAAATGTTTATTATTTATATGTTTTTGATAGAGAAACCAAGTGAACAGAAGTTTTAACTGATTTTCTGTGGTCACACATCTAGAAAGGGCTAAACAGGGATTAAAAGAGGTTGTCTCTGATTTCAAGGTCCATGCTCTTAGTGAATGTTCTATGTCTTTGCCCCATTCACATGAATCCATAATCTCTCATCACACTCATGCATGGAGTAGATGAAGGCCTCCAGACTCCAGACCATCAACTTATTCTTGGTATTCAGAAACATGTGGTGTATTCCATAAATGTTTGATCCCTGCCTCCATCTGCCCATAGTACCCTCTAGTAAGTAATGGTATCTGATTTAGCATGGAGTTATATGCTGTAGTATTTTAAAAACACTATGATCAGTAGGCAGTGTAACATAGTGGTTCTGGGCCAGACAGCCTGGAAGAAAATCCTCGTTCCACACTTACTGTCCATCTAATCTTGGGCTTGGCACTATCTCAGTGCATGTGTTCAGCTTTAAGGAGATAAAGAGAAGATGATAGGCATCAGGAGTGTCAAGTTCAGGATATAGAGCCCTTATCAATCAAACCACCATCATCTCTGAATATGTTTACTGGAGCAACCTGCAAGTCAGCACAGCAATTCTAGAAGCTGCCCTCTGCCTCCTCACCAGGTTTGGATCTTCCAGAACCAAGCGCCCTGTGTGCAGTACTGCTCCCTCTCGCACTTCTTCCTTCACCAATCTATTTTTAAAAACCATTCTAAAAGTTCATTTTTACTTCTGTACCCTATTTGCTCCCACCAAATCTCTCATACCATGCTATGCATGCTTCCACTATGAGTAACACATCAAATACCAAAATAATGGGTGATTTCACTAATATCCTATAATGCAATACCCATTAGTGCAATACAAAATAATATTATGAGATTTTATTAGCTCATATTAGTAAACACAGATTGCATTAAAAGCTGTTCTTGTTTTATTTTTGAAATGCTTGGATACGATAGACTAATATAAAATGCCCAAATTATGCTGTTCTGAAACTGTAAAGTTGAGTTTCCTGCTGAGCAGGTTATGTTAAATCTTTCCCTTTTTCTTTATTCTTATGAAAGATAAGGAAATGGTGGCTACAGGGTTTCTCTTTGTTCACCTTCCCTGCTGCATAGGAAACAGTTTAAGAGCACTTCCCAGGAAACTGTTTCTGACCTCCTGTCCCTTGCTTTCCACCAGATACTAGTAACAACATCAAATGCCACTTCTTAGCATTAAAAATCAGATATTATCTAACATTAGAGTCTACATACCACAAGGTAAAGGAGCTTTTTGGCAGATAGCCAGGTAATTAGCTCAATGCAGACCAAACAAGACCATTCGAAGCCTCATTGGAGAGTCCTGGCTCTGCTTCCAAAGTCTCTCGCTCTCATTCTTGCTATAGGAAAACCTGTCAAAGGATGAATTTAGTATTTCCACTTTAAGTATTCCCTTTTGAATTTTTACCACCCCCTACAAGTATGCCAGCTCTTTCATTTAACAAAGCCATTATCACACCAAGGTGAAGGCTACATAGGAAAAAAAAAGTCTCACTCAAAATAATAATGCCACTTCTATATTTTCCTGTGCTAATAATTTTGAGGATAAGAATAGAGTGACACCAAATGACCACCTCTGAAGTCCATTAGTCAATATGCTTTTCTTCTATTAGGCAAGGGAAAGGATTGTGTGTTGGTAATAGAATCAAATTTGGTAAATCTAACTGGAATACTACAATTTTTACTCTGAGAGTAATGGATTTTTAATGTCCATAAGTAGGGTATGGAAAGTTTTAAAGGTTTGTTTGCTTAAATGACCATGAATACCTCAGTGATACTCATAGATTATAGATCATAGAAAAACATTTTAAAACAACGGTAGGCTACATCTTGAGCATAACCAGAGTTATTTTTATCAGAAACATTAAGTAATCCATAAAGTATAAAAGGAGCATCCACTGATAACACGCAAGCTGTATATAAAATTTTCTGGTAAGCGTCTTGTTATCATGTCTTTCTGCTATGCTGAGTCCTTTGCATTGCTGCCTGCCCTCTCTCTTTGGCAATACGTTTCTCAGGAAAAGTTTTATAGTTATTGCCTCAGTGTACTCACCTTCTAAATTCTTCTCGGTCCATTGAAATCTAAATTTTACCCATGGCCTTTCCAAAACCATTCTTCTTAAGTTTGTTTATGACCACCTAATATAGGTGAATACTGTTTGGGTTGTGATGAGGGCAGGGAAGGAAGGATTACAATACTTTCCTGGTCAGTGGTTCATCTTGCTGGATGGCCTCGGTGCTGTGGCTCAGAACTCCCCTCTGGCCTCTTTTGGCAACTCCTGACCAAGTGAAGGAAACACTAGTTAGATACACCCAACTAGATGAAAGAAATGGATAAAGAGGGGCAAACAGTTGGAGATGTGCGCCCAGCAGAGAGACTCTCCAGGGAAAAAGAAAAGTTTTTACATATTTTCAGTCATTGCAATTACTGACGAAGAAAGCATAACTGACCACATTGCTTATTTGTGATGTTTTTAAAACTTGTATCATTTTTCCAATAGTTTTCCTTTCAAAAAATTGCAGACATGACTGCTCCTCCCCGGTGATTATGTTTCTTAACATTGGAATGTAATACTTTCCCTTGGTCTTCGTTTTCATCAGCCACCCTTCATCTTTAAACATTGATGACTCTCTTTCCTCTTTGGATGACTTTCCAACTTTTGCTCTGCTTTCCCTAGTATAGAGAACCATAATGGTTTTTCTTCCTCTTCATCTTTCATGTCTTCCTCTTTTCCATATTATGATTTTACAGTTTCTTCTGACTCTGCCATTGGAAAAACGTTACTTTCAGTGTAAGTACAACACCAACAACAAAAGAATCTTAATGAACTTTTGGATACTTTTTTAAAAAAACATGTTTATTTTTGAGAGAGAGAGAGAGAGAGAGAGAGAGAGAACGAGCAGGAGATGTGCAAAGAGAGAGGGGGACTGAGGATCCAGAGTGGGCTTTTCACTGACAGCAGAGAGCCCAATGCAGAGCTCGAACTCATGAACCATGAGGTCATGACCTGAGCTGAAGTCTGAGACTCAATCAACTGAGCCACCCAGGCACTCCACTCATGGATATTTTTCATATCACCTGATTAAATACCTCTCTAACTAGAACAGTGACACATTTTACTTTTAATATTTCATGTCCATATTGCTTAAGCTAAACAGAGTAAAGACAATCCAAGAGAGGGCACAAGGCTATTAAACTATTCAATCTCCAAGCCCCTTTATATCCAAATAGAACACACTGTATCATATTTCTATAATAAGTATGAGGATAGAGGAGAACAGTCCCAATTTTCCTAAAATAGAAGGTAGCAGCTTTAAAAAAAAAAAAAATTAACAAAAAAAGGTGGGGGCGGGAGGTGCCTGGGTGGTTCAGTCAGTTGAGCGTCCGGCTTCAGCTCAGGTCATGATCACACGGTTTGTGATTTCCAGCCCTGGGTCAGGCTCTGTGCTGACAGCTCAGAGCCCGGAGCCTGCTTCAGATTCTGTGTCTCCCTCTCTCTTTGCCGCTCCCATGCTCGTGCTCTGTCTCTCTCTATCTGTCAATAATAAATAAACGTTAAAAAAAAAAAAATTTAGAAGGTAGCAGCAGAAAATAGGAGACCTTTGTATTTTTAAAGAGAATGAAGAGGTGTACAAAGAAATCATTACTGATATGCATATTATTGATTTAATTATGTGAAATGAAAGTACTGGATTTTAAGGATGACATCCTGGGTGGCAATTATTAGGTAGCTTTTGGTGTCATAAAATCAGACTATCGGGTTGCTGGGGTTTGATCAAAAGTGGTTTTCTTGTGTTCTATGAACTTCAATTTCCTATTTAATTTTTTTAAATGTTTACTTATTTTTGAGAGAGAGAGAGACAGAGCACGAGTGGAGGAGGAGCAGAGAGAGAGGGAGACACAGAATCTGAAACAGGCTCCAGGCTCTGAGCTGTCAGCACAAAGCCGGAGGCGGGGCTTGAACTCACAAACCATTAAATCATGACCTGAGCCAAAGCAGGACGCTCAACCGACTGAGCTACCCAGACGCCCCAAACTTCAATTTCCTATTTAAAATGAATTGCAGCTTTTTCTCTCAAGTTCAATCTGTGCATGAATAATTGAGGGAGGAATTTTTAGATTTTAAAACAATTTTTATTTACCTACATATTTCACCATTATTGAAAAAAAAGTTCTTGTAGCTGCGTCTTGTTACAAGGGAGAAAAATCCCTGAGAAAGAGAATATGTGTAACAATTGAATGAGGATTTCCATACTCCTAAAAGACATCTCAATTGAAATATGCTGATCTTACTGCTCAGTGATCATGCTTTCCCACAGAACCATATTTCAACAGCTAATAACTGGCTCCTCTTGGGGAGCTATTTTACCCGGTGGTGTAAATGACAAGCTTTCCTTTTGTTGCAATTGATCACACTGCCTCAAACTGTGTTTCATTTTATGGAAACATACTTGTGCAAGAGGAATACTTTTGATTCTATAGCCTATGGAATGGGACAGCTAGCATCCAGTCATTCAATTTATTAAAACATGGCCATTCCTAATTCTGAAGTCATACATTTATGGGATTTCACAACATACAAGTAAATTTTTTTTCTTTGATGGAACTTTGCTCACAAATGGATAGTTTTGTTTGTTTGTTTGTTTTTGAAAAGTCAGAGAGCACAGTACTTGATAAAGCTCCTTGATTCTTTAACAGCAAAATTGGATGCCAAAAGTTGCATCTCTATGGAGAAAAGCTACAGTGTTCAACAAGGAGGCATAGACAATGGCATTATGCACTTCTTTCTTACATTTTTTGGTAGTATTTTCCTTAAACTGTTCACTTATTATTTTAATTGAAAGCATTATTCCTTCTCAAAGCTGAGGTTGTTGCAAATGAATCAGAGCAGCTTAACTTGTCAAAACATTTAGGGATCTGGATAAAATAATTAAAAATTGTATGAAAGACTACTACATGAGCAAATGCCAAACAGTGTCACACAGAGATATTGTGATCAAAAAGCAAGCAAATAAAGGCCCGATGTGTCAATACAATTCTGTAATTGATGTTTTGGTACCAAAAGAGGGAAATGCTATATAGACACAAAAAGACAATATTACCATGGGAATTTGTAAGAAAAAAAAATGTTAATGTAATCCATAGAAAGTTGTAAACAGAACAATTTCCGACTGAAGAGATGGCGTGTCTGGGAATTCAACAAAGCAGGGATTTCATGACTGACCTGCACTTGATCTCTTTCCGATGAATCGGACTTGTCTGCTTCTCTAACCTTGAGCTCTGTCAGTTAAGGTACAAAATAAAAGGTGAAAATATTTGTCATGTGAGCTGGCCCTTTATGTGGACCATGATGTGAACAATCCCACCTCAGTGTTCTCAAAGGAATCACATGTCAAAGTATCTATCTAGGGCATCAACAAAAGGAATTAACTTGAATTTTGCTTTACTTTTAATTTTCTCTATACATTTCTTCCTGATTGATGACTTTTTAGATGGACTCTCATCTAATCCCATTCTACCCAATAACAGAAATAATCAACACGTGTCCCTACTCAACATTTTAAATACCTTTACTCACATACAACAGAACAAAACAAAAACAAACAAACAAAAAAGCAAAGACAAAAAAGCTCATGAAGACAATCTTGCATGATCATGGATCCCTGTATTTGATCATAGGAAGATAAACCAGGTACAAGCAGTCAGAAGCAACTTGGCAAACATGAATCTTGAGTCCTAACAAAGCAAACAGATGCATCATTTTGACCCTGAGGTTGTTTTCAGTGATATTTTTCCATCACTATCACAGCTGCAGAGTTGAGAATCAAAGCAAAGATCCTGATCTTTTCACCTTCCTGCATTGCCTTAATCTTACCTATCTATAAGAGATCATTGAAAATTAATTCCCCCTTATTCAAGATGCAGACATTTTTCATTCCTGCAATCTGGAAAGGACACTTTTGAAGTAGAAGCAGAGGCTAACAGGTCTGCTTTCAGTTAAGATTAGAACATCAACCTCTGAACTCTCTCTAAAACACAGAACATATTCCTTGAAATTATGATCCAACTTATTCATAAAACCAACATTCATACTTCGGAGTGCATATCTTAAACACTCATGTGGTATAATGACCCCTACATATATAGGGGGTTGTAAATTTTTCAGGCTGCCAACATATGACCTGAAAATTTAAAAATATTTATGGACTATTTCAGACAAAATAAAGAAGGAATAATATATTAAACAACTTTGCAGACATGAAGCTTGACATCAGTCCTAGAGTTGTAATGTTTGTGTGCCCTTCACCAATGTCATTCAATGCCACGCCCCAAGGAAAGCATAATCCTGAATTTTGTATATCAATTGCATAGATTTCATTTCATACATATATATATATTTATATTTCATATATAAATTTCATTTCATATATATTCATATATGTGAATTCATATATATATATATGAATATATATATTACTAAGTAAAGTATACAATTATTTTGCATTATTTAAAATTTCATTTGATTTTTCAACTGGCATATATTTTCTAATATTTGATTTCCACAATATATTAACCGCTTTGCCCTTGGTGGATTTGAGTTGTTTCCAGATTTTTGCCATGTCATGCAGTACTATGTTCTTGTCCATGCTCCCTGGTGCCCGAGTTTGTAGGGGTTTCTTCAGAATATAAAACAATGGTGGAAAGGCAGTGCATCTTTAATTTGACTTATTAATATTGAATTGTTTTCCCAAATTGTGCTAACTTGTGTTTCTACCAGCAACATATGGATATTCTAGTAGCTTCATATCTTTGCCCAAACTTGATTTTACCGGGATTTTTATTTTTTTGGCCAATTTGGTAGGTGAGCAGCATTTTCTAGTTGTGATTGTAAATTGTAATTCCAAGATCAGTCATAAGGTTGCATCTGTTTAGCATATTATAATTTTGGTTTGTTTATTGAGTTATAATTTACATGCAGTAAAGTACACTCTTTTTAGTTTTTTTACAATTTTCATGGTGACTTGAGTCATTTCTTTTCTTTTTTTTTTAATGTTTATTTCTGAGACAGAGAGACAGAGCATGAGTGGGGGAGGGGCAGAGAGAGAGGGAGACACAGAATCTGAAACAGGCTCCAGGCTCTGAGCTGTCAGCACAGAGCCTGAAGCAGGGCTCGAACTCACAGACCGCGTGATCATGACCTGAGCTGAAGCTGGACGCTCAACCGACTGAGCCACACAGCCGCCCTGGGTCATTTCTTTTCTACTGTGTGTGATCATAAGTTTGCCCCCCCCCGCCCCCACTTTTTTCTTCCTATTGAGTTAAACTGTCTTTTTCTTAAAGCTTCGTAGTTCTTAATAAATTTGGAAATTTTTAGTAGACCATCATGAAGAGGATCTCCTATAAGTTCTTGTAAACCTTTTTAGCTTCACTTTTCACAATTAAGTCTACTCCTTTTGGAATTGATGATTGTATGTGTGTGAAGTGTATGTCCACTTTTATTTATTTTCTATTATGAACAGCTAATTGCACAGCAATATACATTGAAAATGTTCTTTCTTAACTAATCTGCAGTGGGATCAAGATTATATTACATTTTTTTCATATTCTTGTGGCTCTGTTTCCTGCTTTTTTATCGTTTCTTTTGGTGAATTTGTTAATCTCTGCTCCAATACCACACAGACTAAGCTATTGTCCCTTCAAAATAATTTTTGATATATGAAGGAGAAAGCTTCCACCTTGTTCTTAATGAGTACCACCAAAAAAGATTGTTGGGATTTTGATGGAATTGCATTGAATCTCAGTTTTCATTCATCTTTTTATTTTTTATTTATTTTATTTTTTAATGTTTATTTATTTTTGAGAGAGAGAGAGAGAGAGAGAGCAAGCAGGGGAGGGGCAGAGAGAGAGGGAGACACAGAATCCTAAGCAGGCTCCAGGCTCTGAGCTGTCAACACAGAGGGCCATCAGGGCTCAAGCCCACGGACCATGAGATCATAACATGAGCCAAAGTTGGACGCTTAACAGATGGAGTCACCCGGGCACCCCATTCTTTCATCTTTTTAAATGTGACTTGGGAAATTTTAGAAATTTCTCCATGGAGATTATTCTAGTTATCTATTGCTCGTGTAATACATTATCCCAAACATAGTACTTTAAAGACAACAAAAATCATGTTACTACCTCTTATGGTTTCTGTGGTCAGGGTTTTGAGAAGGAAAGGGCTTATCTCGGCTGATCTAGCTCAAGATCTTTCCTGTTGTTGCAGAAAGTTGGTGACTGAAGATGGAATAGGGTAAAGGCCATGAAAAGGGGGCATCTGTGTAGCTAGGAGATATAGTTCTGTATCTTCTTCATATAGTCTCTGAGCCTCTGCATATAGTCTCTCCAAAAGGACCAGTTAAGCAGAGCACCTCTCAGCAAGGTGACCAAGTCCTAAGGGCCACCATTCTCAGAGATAAGAAATGGATTTAAGACTTGTGTCTGGAAAAAGGCACAGTGTCACTTCTACTAGATTTTATTGGTCAAGGAGTTACAAAACGCAGATTTCAGGGATGGGGCATAAATCCCACTTTGTGATGGAAGACTTGTCAAAGAATTTTGGGATCGTGTTTTAAAACTGTGCAACTTTTGTTAAGCCGATTGTGAAGACTGTTCTATTTTTTAATGTTACTGCAAATGGTGTCTCTTTTTTTAAAAAAGATTACATTTTCTAATGGTTGGTTGCTGATGTATAGAAATGGGCATTAAATTTTATATTTAGCAACATGGGTAAACTCTCTCTAAATTCTTCTGATGGATCTTTTGATTCTTCTGCATTTCTGTGTAAAAACTCTTATCATCCCTATATAATGACAATTTTATTTCTTTTTTTCTATCTGGTTTCTTTTATTTACTGTTCTTGCCTCACTGCAGTGCCTAGACCTCTAATCGAATTGAAAAAAAGCAAGAGCACTTGTCCCCAAGTTCAAAAGAATGATTTCACTCTTTTGCAATGAAATGAGATGATTGCTATATGTTATGTGTAGATATTCTTTTCCAGGTTAAAGAATTCCTTTCTATTTCTAGCTTGCTAAGATTAAAAACAAATAATGAATAGCTGTTGTATTATGTCTGCTGTTTCCCGCCCCCCCCCCCCCCCGCCTCTCCCACCCTGCATCTGAGTTGATCACATGACTTTTCTCCTTTAGTCTGGTGAATTTCTAAGTCAATGTTACATTCCCAGGATATGACTGATTTGGTCATGACATACTGTCTTTTATTCATTGCTATATTTGATTTGTTAATTTTTTAGCATTTTTTCTTTCATCCATAATTATTTATCAGTTGGAACCATACTCTTTCTTTCTCATATTGTCTTTGTCTGGATTTACTATTAAGCTTATGTTAGGCTTCTCAAATGAGATAGGGATTATGCACTTTTTCTATACTCCAGTATAGGTTATAGTATGGATCAGAATAATCCATCCCTTGATTGTGTAGTAGAATTCATCCTTGCAAATTATCTGGGCCTGGTATTTTTCTCTTTTCTTTTGTGGCAAGATATTTTATTTTTAATTTATTGTATTTAATATTTATAAGTCCTTTTGGGATTTTCTATCTTTTCTTGAAATAGTTTTGGTAAGCTATTTTCTTTTTTCTTTCTCTCCCTTTCTTTCTACTGATGTTAAAAAACAAATGAACAAAAAAGTAATTTCTTGATTCCTCTTAAATGGTTACTGGTCTTTTTAAATTTTTTAAATCACATTGAGCTTTCTTTTGAATAATATTTTGGTTCTAAAAAGCAAATAATTTCAGAAAAATTATTATATTCATTATCATTATTAGTTTCTTTTTATTCTCATCCCCCTTCTTTCCATCCTCTTTTCTTCTCTCCCTCCCTCTCTCCTCTTCCTTTCCTTCTTCTCATAAGCAATCACCAAGAACTATGCCCTGGGCATTATTTCAGAACAGGGATATAGCACAAAACTTTACTGTCATATGGTGCTTACATTGTAGTAGCAAGGGACTGACAACCAAAAACAAACAATTACGTATTTTGGCAGATAATAAATGCTATGGAATAAAAAGAGAGCAAGGTAAAGGGAATAAGCATTTGATATCTATATTCATTTCTTATTGTTGCTATAACAAATTACATAAATTTGGGGTCTTAAAATAACAGAAATGTATTCTCATAATTCTGGAGGATGCAAGTCCAAAATCATGGTGTTAGCAGGCCTGCACATACACCAGAAGCTTTGGTGGAAAATCTGTTTCTTGCCGCTTTTAGCTTCTGGTGGCTACTGGCATTCCTCGGCTTGAGGCCCCATTGTTCCAATTTTTGCTCCCATCTTCACATTATCTTCTCCTCTGTGTATGTTTCATCTAACCCTGACTCCCTTTTATAAGAACACCCGTGACAGCATTTAAGGCCCACTGAAATAATCCAGGACAATCTCCTCAAATCCAGATCCTTAACTTAATTACACCTGCAAAGACCTTTTTCCAAATAAGGTAACAATCACAAACTCCAGAGAGAATTAAGAGAGGAACTGACTCATGAAAATGTTTTTGGGAAGAGCATCCTAGGCAGAAGAAACTCAATGCAAAGGCCCTGAAGTAAAGATCAGTTTACCAGGCTTGTTAGAGGAACCACAGAAAGGCTGCAGTGACTGGAGCAGAGGGAGAGAGAAGAAGAGTATCAGGTGATGAATAAGATAGACAGCAGGAGTGGGGCACCTGGGTGGCTTAGTTGAACATCTGACTTCGGCTCAGGTCATCATCTTGTGGTCAGTCCATGGGTTTGAGCCCCGCATCAGGGTCTGTGCTGACAGCTCAGAGCCTGGAGCCAGCTTCAGATTGTATATCTCCCTCTCTCTCTGTGCCCCCTGCCCCTGCATTCTGTCTCTTTCTCTCTTAAAAATGAATAAACATTAAAAAAAAAAAAAGATAGACAACAGGAGACTCAGCTTGTAAATGCTCTCACTGACCATCATAAGGACCTTGGCTGTTACTCTGAATGAGAGGAAAGACATGAGGATTCTAATCAGCATAATGAAAAGGTATGGCTATGAGTTAAAGAATCATTCTGGATCTTATTTGGGGTAGAGACTGAAGAGGTCAATAGTGGAGGTGGAAAGAAGTCCTGAGACTATTGTAATAATTTATGTGAGAAGTGATGATAGCTTGACCCATCTTTGATAAGCCTTCTACTTAGTAAATGTTTCTCTTCCCTTATTACATCCGCACCAAACAGTATTATATAATTCTTTACCTTTCTTCCCATTGCACAAGAACTATGACCAATTCATCTTTAATACTTCCTTCAGTAAGAAATCTTTTCATTTCACTTCAATCAAAGTGTACTTCTTTTTAAAAAATGCTTATTGATTTTTGAAAGAGAGAGAGCACAAGTGGGGAAGAGGCAGAGAGAGAGGAAGACACAGAATCTGAAGCAGGCTCCAGACTCTGAGCTGTCAGCCCAGAGCCTGACCCAGGGCTCGAATCCACAACCTGTGAGATCGTAACCTGAGCCAAAGTTGGACACTTAACTGAGTCACCCAGGAGCAGCACTTTTCATAATTAATGAATTATGATTATTATGATTATCTTAATTAATTACTCAAGGCTCTCCTGCCTCTAGCCTCTAACTTTTGTTCACTTCTTCAACTTTTGTAACTCTTCCCTCTTCTATGCTCCTTCCCTCCCCTCAGCCCCATTAGCCATTTTCAGCCATACTAGGTGAACCTTAGTCACTAAATCTGCAGATTTTTCTTACCTTAGTGAGTTTGGCCCACCTATTGGAAATGAATCCCTTTCTTTCTGTACTGACCACACTTCCTTTTTTAATTGAAAAAATGTTTTTAGGTTTATTTATTTATTTTTAGAGAGACACAGAGACAGTGTGAGTGAGGGAGTGGCAGAGACAGGAGACAGAGAATCCCAGGCAGTCTCTGCACTATCAGCTTGGAGCTGGATGCAGGGGGCTCAAACTCACAAAACAGTGAGATCATGACTTGAGCCAAAACCAAGAGTCAGACACTTAAGCAACTGAGCCACCCAGGTGCTCCTGACCACACTTCCATTTATGTATGTATGTATGTATGTATGTTTATTCATTTCTGAGAGACAGAAAGAGACAGAGCACGAGTGGTGGAGGGGCAGAGAGAGACACACAGAATCCGAAGCAGGCTCCAGGCCCTGAGCTGTCAGCACAGAAATGATGAACCGTGAGATCTGACCTGAGCTGAAGTCAGACACTTAACCAACTAAGCCACCCAGGCACCCGGTCCCTGACCACAATTCTACTTGTCCTTGGAGTTTAAATTTAGACATCATTTACTTTGTCAGATATTAAACACACCCTAGGTGTCAAGGAAGACAATGGTATACAAAATAGGTGCGGTCCTGGTCTCTTGGAGCCTCATATCTAATTGAGGAAACTGAACAGAAAACCTCCCAAATAGACACTATGTTTCAAGCTGTAAAATCTAGTCTCAAGTAAAGATGAAGAGTGCCCGTATCTGAGTGAGGTACGTTGTGTGGTCTAGAAAGTATCCAGAGGAAGTGATCTCTTCAACAAAAATCCTTCCCCGACCCTTCAAAAGTTAGTTGGGTGCCCTTCTTTATGTTCTTATAACACACAGTGCTGAACGACATCATAGCTTTATGGCTTCTGGCTTATCACTGTGGTTTTTAAATTGTCCATGTATTTGGGAACTATGGACAATGCTTATTCATTATTGTATTGCAGGAATTATCGCAGGTCCTATTCCATAGTAGATGGTTTCTCCATAAATGTGTGCTGAGAAATATTGAATAAATGACAACCCATAACTTTTCAAAAATATAACAACAATTTCTAGAATGAATGATTGAGCACAGTACTCCACATATAGGCTTGAGGATCACGTAGAGTGGGATTCATTTGCATACAGTGGACCCTCTGATGCTAATGTCACCTGAGAATATACTAGCTTTTCTTAGGAGCCATGTCACACTATAGTGATAAAGTCATAAACAGGGGGAAAAAATCATGTTACCATCTTGCAACACTTACATCAAAATTTATAGTAACATGTATTTATGTCATGTAAGTATGAATAATCTTGCCTTCCACTTTCAAAGCATAATTTGGATCATAGGAGATGCTGAACCTCACTTAAAATTTCTTAGAATTTCCTGTTTTATATATCAACTTTTATATTGTTTAAAATTTTTTTTTCATGCTTAATTTGCTTCTTCATTTGGATAATGCTAATGGACTGTTGTTGACTAGTGTCTCCAGTTCAGCTCATCGCACACTGGGCAGTATTCATAAAATGCTCCTTATATGCCAGCTGAAATTGGTAGTGGTTTGAAGGCAGAGAGCCAAATTCATCAAAAGGATAATGGCTAAATATATTTTGTTTTGTTTTCTGAATTTTAATGACTGAATGGAAGACTTATTCATTATTTATCTATTTTTGAATTTTATCAAATAGTTCTAGTGGTAATTACCCTATCTCTGTATTTATAGAAAAGTGGCACATTATCAAGATAATAGCCTGATTCCATATTTATGAAGTATCTGTTAAAATTATAAATATAGATTCATGGAACTATGTGATTAATGCCAAAGAAAGCCACTTGTAGGTTAAAAATGGGGGGAAAACTACAACTAGCTAGCACCTTTGGCGAAATTAGTATTCTGTATTTGATTTCCGTGTGGAAAAAATCATTCTCCTTTAAAGTGCAATTTATTTTAAAGGGAAATGTTCACTTATCCTTATTAAACAACAATATAAAAGTAAAAAATATATATACAATAGATATTTCATTGTAGTCTACATTGCAGATTAAATTACATAGGACCTCAATTTCTTTTCATTTGGTATAAAAAACACTAAATGAAACTGTGAGTATGGACATAAGTGACTTCATAGATCTACACTTTTAGTTGTCCTATTTCTGAAAGCTCATATCAATGTTTATCTCTTTAGAGAGAAACATCAAGAGTACTCCATTTTTATAGAGAAAGAATTTGAAAATGAAAACAAAAAGGCAAATCAACTTAAAAATTTTTTTTAAGTTTATTTATTTATTTTGAGAGAGAGAGAGAGAGAGCACACACACAGGGGAGGGGCAGAGAGACAGAGAGAGGGAGAATCCCAAGCTGGCTCCACACTGCCAGGACAGAGTCCAAAGCAGGATCCGAGCTCAGGAACTGGTAGATCGTGACCTGAGCCGAAACTGAGTTGGACGCTTAACCAACTGAGCCACCCAGGCGGCCCAAGGCAAATCAACGTTTAAAGAACAATTTATTATTAATAAATTTCTAAGATATCTGGATTTTCTGTATTAGAAATAAAATTATATAAAATTATTACTTTTAATTGGTGAAATGTTTGCAAATTAGAAATTTGCAAAATGATCTATTTTGATTTTCTGACTTAAATTTGACAGATTTAGGTAACTCAAGAGTCTCCCAACTCCTTTTCTTCTGAATATATAGAACAGTAAATATATATAGAAGTGTATATATGAATGTGTGTATTGCATTTTTCCACTGATTAAAAGTAGACTGAGTTAGAAGTGAATTGCTTTTTCTCCCCCAAAATGAATGGAATTGCACTTCATTTAAACTCCACATAGGTTTCATGAATAAGGCAGACTGGGATTCCACCAAATTCAATGGCTTGAGTTCCTGACAATAATTATCCCTACTAAGAGACCATTCTGTGAAGGCACACACCCAGTTGCTCACCAGAAAAACAAAGATCCCTGAATCTCTGCAATTTGACATCTTCTAAATACAGCATGTAAAAAATTCAGCAAAAGGAATAAATTGAGAAGAATAAATCTACACTATTAAGAAATTTTAACAGTTTATTTAACTATACTCTTATAGGACAAATACCAGTAACTATAAACCCCTGTCCATTAGAATATCAGTAGGAAAAACAAAAACAAAAACAAAAAAACATGCTTAGCTCAGAGCACCCTGACTTGTGTCTGTTGGAATTCTGATTTAGGCCCTCTCTTTGCTTTGTTTCCTCATGCTCTGATCTGATTCTGTGTCCTACAATAGGTCCATCCTAAGCTCTTGATAACCCTGTGTCAGAGTTGACAGAGTAATTACAGAGGTGATTGTAATAAAAACTTCACTTTAAAATATTTCATTGAAGTTTGAAAGGCTCGGAAACTTGCAAAAAGTTACAAATATAATGCAAAGATGATTTCTTTTTTTCCAAAACCACTGAAGAGTAAGATGTTGATCTAAGCCCCATTATCTTTGAATACTTCTGTGTGTGTTTCCTACAAAGGCCACTCTGCTAGGTAACCGCAGTATAACCATCAAAATCAGGAAATTAACACGGATGCATTGATGCCAGACCCCATTCAAAATTTGACAGTTATCCCAGTAATGTCCTTTATAACAAAAGGATTTAACCCAGAATCTCGAGTTGCATTTATTTGTCACGTCTCTTTAGCTCTTTCATGCTAAAACATTCCGTCTTAAGTTTCATGCCCTTGATACGTTTGAATATGAAAGGCCAGATAGACTTTTTCTTAAACTGAGTTTGTCTGATGTTCCTCATGATTAGAAATGGATTATATATTTTTGACAAGTGACAAAACTAATGCTATGTTTTTATTGCAGCCTATTGTGCATGATTTTGATGGGTCCACTATTGATGTTGCTCATTTAGGTCACTTTTTTGAGGTGGTGCCTGCCAGTTTTCTGTTACTTTAAAATTACTTTTCTCCTTTTCACTTTTTAAGTATTTTTGTGACTACGTACTTTGAAGCTATGTAGATAGCTCATTCCCTGTTAAATTTTAAATTTATTCATTTATATAATTTCAACTTATTCATTAACTTTGAACTGTTTGGATTCACGGTTTGCAATTTTATTTGTTGAGTTAACAATTAGTTACAAGCATTGCTTATTTTGATGTCAAATTGTCCCAGATTTGATCAAGAGTAGCCCCTTCGAACTGCCTTCCATGTCTTTTGACATGTCTCTGTGATTCTTTGAGTAGTTACTTGATTTCTGGCACAAGATGTTCCACACCTATCCTGTATTTCCTTTATTACAGCCCTAGAATAAACCATTTATTCAAAAATCCTTGGTCCACTTAGTGGGAATGGTATTTAGAAGCCAAGATCTGGGATATAAATGTATTCATTGCTATTGAGATGTGCTAGTCCCTCATCCTCCCAGCCAAAAAAGATACAGAGATAGATATTGTATCTATATTGTGTGTGTATATATATGTATGTGTGTGTATATATATGTATGTATGTGTACATATATATATACACACATACACATATACACACATACACATATACACACACATATATATACATACATACATATATATGTATATGTATGTATGTATATATTTGTGGGTATAACACATTATCTATCCATACATCCATCTATTCATCTATTTACCCATCCCATGTTTTCACACAGATCTTTCCAATTCTAATCTGAAAACACAGGGTTTATTCTATTATCTCACTTTCAATATTTGTAACACTCTTTTCTAACAATGAGAAACCCATTATCATTCACATATTTACTTTTTTGGTCAACCCCCTGTATTTAACCAATCCCCTCTCTCTGCTGCTAGACCTGCCCCTGTATGCTTGCTCTCCTCACTATGTGCTAGGCTAGGATGTGTGGAGTGGACACCTTTCTCACTTTACTTGATTTCGTGCCAGGCCAGTCCCATGCATAAATGTTTTCTTCATCCTGCCTGGTGTCCAACATGCATTAGACCACTCCTCACTACAAGGAAGCCCTCTTCACCTTATTTGGGCTCAAACATTGCAATCTGGTCTACCCAGGCTCCCTTATCTCTATTGCCCCAGGACATCTACCTTGTTCTGACATGTCTTTAGGGTTGACCTAATCAGTAAGGGAAGAAAACAGGGCAAGATATAATAAAAAACTTTAAAGTGCAGAGAATTTACTCCTTGTACTTTATAAACTTCTAAATTGAAATAGGTCTTATTTGAGCCTGAACAAAGCAGGGTAGATAAGGTTATTGCAGAGGAAGGCATTTTCTCCAAAGTGAAATTGGTCACAAAATGGCCTTAGTAAACTATTTGCTATTTGACTATCAACTACTTGCATATTCTCTTCTGGAATAAAGTAGAAGTTAAACCTTTCTTACTTTATAGGAGAAAGGCACAGCTTATGGCCTGAGGCCTACTTAGAAAACTGCCTTCAATTATTCGGAAGTATTCCCTTTTACTCTCTTTTCTTTTCTTTTCTTTTCTTTTTGTTTCTTTTCTTTTCTTTTCTTTTCTTTTCTTTTCTTTTCTTTTCTTTTCTTTTCTTTTTTTCTTTTCTTCGCTTCGCTTCGCTTCTCTTCTCTTCCTTCCTTCCTTTTTTTGACAAAGAGACAGAGAGGAAGCCATGCAGACTGGGGAGGGACAGAGGGAGAGGAAAAGAGAGAATCTTAAGCAGACTTCATGTCCAGAGCAGAGCCCAAAGTGGGACATGTGGGTCTTGTGGCTGGATGAGGGGCTGGGCTCAGGGCTCCATCTCATGACTGCGAGATCAACACCTGAGCCGAAATCAAGAATTGGACACTTAACCAAATGTGCCACCCAGACACCCCTACTCTGTTTCTTATGTTGCATCCTCACGACTCCTGAAACAGAATGCCATGGACATCAGTGACAGTCACAACAAAGTTTATTGCAATGGGAGGCAAGGCCAACCAATCGGGACTGATACTCTTGACCAGAGTGGGTCTCGAACAGCCGGGGTACAGAGTTTTTATAGCCGACCACATCCTCTTATCATCACCTGGGAACAGAACAAATAGTTCCCAGATGGGGGTGGAAACAGTTCAGACACACCCTTGCCCAATCCAATCAAACACTAAACCAGTTGATTTTCCTTAAACTTTTGTTCCCTTGATTGATAGGACAAGGCTGTTATCTCTTAATCTACAGTGTTAAAACAAAGCTGTTATTTTTTAAGGCTACAGGTTACCCCACACTACAATTAACCCTTACACTTATTTTTGTCTTTAGAAAAGAACCCTGTTTCAGCAGCTCCACTAAAAATAAATAAATAAATAAATAAAAGTTTATGACTTCATTGGAGTTTTACTACTTATCTATTTGAGTAGAGGGTAGTATTAAAGAGAGTCAGTTCTGTCAACAGACACTTGTATCCATCTTTTGTCTCTACTTCTTATTAGCTGTGTGAACTAGCATAGTTCAATCTTTTCATGGCTCAGTTTACTTATCTATAAAATGGGGGTGATCCACCTTATAAGATTAAATGAGATAATGCATGAAAACTATTTAATGCCCTAGAAGTAAGTAACCAATAATGTTATTTATTATTAAATATTGTAATTGTCATAATTCAAGTACTGTTTAATCAGTTTTTACCCTCAAACTAACCAGTAGCAAAAATATCAAATTGATTTCTCCTTTTTTGAACAAGTTTCAATGTTTCTTTTTTTTCTCTTTTACTTTTTTTAATGTTTATTTTTGAGAGACACAGAGAGAGAGAGAGCGAGAGAGAGACAGAGCCTGAACAGAGGAGTGGCATAGAGAGAGGAAGACACAGAATCCAGAGCAGGCTCCAGGCTCTGAGCTGTCAGCATAGAGCCCGATGCAGGGCTCACAAGTCGTGAGATCATGACCTAAGCAGAAGTCGGACACTTAATCGATTGAGCCACCCAGGTGCCCTAAGTCTCAATGTTTCTTTCTTTTTTTTTAAATTTTTTAACATTTTTATTTATTTTTGAGAGACAGAGAGAGACAGAGCTCAAGCAGGGGAGGGGCAGAGAGAGGGAGACACAGAATCTGAAGCAGGCTCTAGGCTCTGAGCTGCCAGACACAGGCACCGTGAACCACAAACCGTGAGACCACTACCTGAGCTGAAGTCAGACGCTCAACTGACTGAGCCACCCAGGTGCCCCTCAATGTTTCGTAATGAATAATTTCTCTTGCTCATTCCATCTATCACTGTGCTGGAGCTGCTTGTGGTGTTTCAAGAAGGCAGTTATTTGATGTGTGTTACACACGAAAGAAAGAACACTGCTCACAGAACAGAATTCAGAAAAACATTTAGATACGTTCTCTATCAAAGATTCACACTGGCTGTGCTCAAGAGATTTCAGCTAGATTGACCCACATCAGGCTGTGCTACATCAGCATTTCTTAAGAATGGAGTCCACATTAGGCAGGATAGATATTCAGCCCTTAGGTAAAGTAAGTGACTCAAGAAAGTTAATACATACATGAACACACCAGTGTGGCATATTTCATTTCACATAGCCTTAAAACAACTTAAAATTGCTCAAGTTCTCACTACTTTCTTTCACAACATACCCACTCAGTGGGCAAGCTGTAATAGTTGTATCCTAGAGAAACTTTAAAAATTTTTATTTACATAAAGTATGGAACAATTCATTACAAGAAAAGAAATCCACTTTTAACACAAAGTCCATTTTATGCCCATATGGTTTTCCTTTTCTTTAAGTTTGAGGATTCCACCCACCAGTAAGCGTATATATCATTTGTTACTTACTTTCTCTGACGCATGTAAAAGTTACAGGGTAAATTTAGAGAGGCGTTTTGCCCACCTGGCAATCTGTAAGCAAATCTGATTGTGAGCAATTCCATTCAAATCCTAGCATGCTCCTTGAGAAGACTGGGATTGTCTTTGGCTTCTGGACATCCTGGACACTGCTTCTATGCCATGAACAAAATTGAGGAAATAATACAGGTTGTAATTACCATGATTACCACTCTCTTTTCTAATTCTTTATTTTATTTATTTATTTATTTATTTATTTATTTATTTTGGGGAGAGAGAGAGAGAGAGAGAGAGATAGTGAGGGAAGGGCAGAGCAAGAAAGAGAAAGAAAATCTCAAGCAGGTTTGCACCACCAGCGCAGAGGCCAACATGGGCTCAAACTCATGAACTGTGAGATCATTAGCCAAAATCAAGCGTTGGACGCTTACCTAACTGAGACAACCAGGTGCCCCTCTTTTCAAATTCTTGACTATGGTTGACAAGGATAATATATTGGAGAATAAGTAAATGCCAGTATTACTATTTAGAAACTTCTTTAATGATTTAAAGTCAAATATGGTCTCTAAGACAATAACAGACACAAGAGAAAAAGAAACTGTAGTCAACAAAATAAAGGAGAAGTATGCAGCAATAATTGCATTTTCAATCATACTTTGAGAAATAACACATTAGTAACTCATATGGCAAGGCAATAGAGAATAGTTTCCTGGTATGCCTGTAATGGAGGGATTTTCCAGGATATGGGACTTTAATAAAACTGGGATGTGTTAATGTGCTAGGCAAACTAGGTTTGTGAGAGAGATAATATTAGGAATTTGGCTTATCATAAGGGATGGGTGGGTAAGATGCTGTCACACTCTCTTTAGTCAAACCATGTGACCTATAAATATAACCTATTGGACATTGCAGGGTCTCTAATAGAGATTTGTTTGCTAGAATGAGTAAGCAAGAAGCATAATTAACGAAGACTGACATCAGACATTGCATTGACTCTAATACTATAGTTTCTTAATATACAACTAAGAGTATTAATTAATTTCCTTCAATTACCTGAAAGAATTATTCCATTTTGGAATCCTGACAGCCTAAGGCACCATCTTCAGACAGCTCCCAGTTATCTCTGCAATAGTTGCTTTGTCTTGGAGACATTTTTCTCCTTCAGTCAGTCCCTGTCATTTCTACTGACCAGATGGGTCCAATTCTTCTTTTGGAAAACATGTCCTCTTTTCCAAGTCATCCTTTGGTACCCCTGACTGTGGTAGAAAAAAAATTTCAGAAATTTGTTTCTTTCAATTCACTCATTCGTTCATTCATTTTAACAAATACTTATTAAACATCCATTATGTGCCAGACTGTGTGTGAGTTGCTGAGGATACAACCATGTACTGTATAGCATAGTCTCCACTGTCATTGAATTTTCAGTCTAAAGAAGGATATAAACAATAAAAAGGCTTAACTTAAATGACCCCAGTGTTAGCCTGTGTGTATGAATGTGATTGCATTAACATTAAATGATGAGATTTCCCATTGCCTCTGCAGACCCACTCTTCATCTTTGTCCATCCTGCTCTCCATCCTGGAGACTGAAAGGTTTAGAGTAACAGTTTCCATGCCTTCTGCCTCTGCTCTTCTTATGCCTACGTCTTTGTAAATACTACCTTTGTAAATAAACCCTCCATGAATTCTCCCATTTGAGTATGCCATCTGTTTCTTGTTGGGACACTGATGATTCTACAACATAACCCTTTTCTATTTCTAGAGTCCATAAGAGATCATCTCACATGCCTTCAAGAACATATTCATACCCTTTGGGCTACTATTGTCCTACCAGGTTCCGTTTGGCATCTCTAGTGTCCACCATCTATTTGGAGACTCTGCTTTCTCTCATTGATATCCCAGCGCTACTTTAGCCACTACTCCATCCAGAGTATCTAAGAGCTGCAAAATATTGTAGTTCTCAAGCTAATTTTGAAATAAAGTAAAGGATTTTTGTGGGGCTGTGAAGGAAAAAAAATAACTTTTAGGATGAAAAAAATAATTATATAATATTAATATATTTGTCTTTATGCCAACTCACCCCAACTTATTTCTCTCTCTCTCTCTCTCTCTCTCTGTGTGTCTGTGTGTGTGTGTGTAGGAAGGGGCTCATTGAGACAAAAATACCTAGCGCCCTCAAAAGTCATCATGAGACCCTGCCTTCAGTCTTCAAGGCATGCATAAATCCTGTAGGATGCTGTAATGCCCCCCCCTTAATTTCCTACTCTTATTCAAACATTTATGTACCCTCCTTTTTTCATTCTTCAGCAGAAAATCACTCATGCTCAACTCATACATAAAGATGTTTTACAGAGCTAACAATGATGTTACTTCATCCGATTTATCCAGCCAAATCAAGCCAAGACTACCTTTATTACACAGCAACTGAATACTGTATGAAAAGAACTGTACTATTGAGGAAATTAATAGATGTTCTGACATAAACTGACTCAGAGTCTGGTGATCAAAATCTGGCAGAGGTGGCGTCCAAGTAAAGACCTGAAATACGGGCAGGAAAGAGATCTAGGAAGAGAGGGAGAGGGACGGGCACATTTAAGCCCCAATAAGTGAGAGCTAGGTCAGCTGGGAATCTGTGGTGGAAAGAGTGGAGAGATGGGGTGGAACGAATAGGGTTGACTCATTAAAGGAGTTGGAATTCGTTTGGAGGGCAGCCTGAGTACAAATTGGGGAGCCAGTTAGTTTTGCACTTTAGAGAGGTAACTCTGGATACATTAGAGGGAACTAGAGAACCAATAAGAATAGGGCCAACCATGGCCATGGGGAGAGCTGATTGCAGATGGTGGCAAGAGAAGCTTAGTTGGTTGTCTAAACTCAGTAGTGGCAAAAGAATTACTTGATGCTAAGTAGAGGAAATCAGTATAAATTGTTAATGGTTGAAAAGGAAAATTAAGTGAGAGGTGAGTTTTAATTTCTTACAGACCTACAAGGTCTTAGACTGTGGGTCAGAAGCAGTTTTACAGGTTAGTGAAGTAGAGAGTGAGGAAGACGGTCACTTCATCCAGACAACAATTTTATATCCTGGGGCAAGAACTTCCTCATTTTTGAGTGCCTACTCAAATGGATATTTTTGAGTACTTACTATATACTAGGTATTGAGGATGTAGTAAGGAATTTAGGCAGATAAGACTCCTGCTCTTTGGAGCCTACAGTAGAGCAGGAGAGAGAAACCTTAATCAGATGTACAACATCCACTATTGTGAGGGCTATACAAGGTGGGTGTGTGGCTCTATGATGTAGTATTATAGGGATATTTGCAATAGTTAAGGAGGTGAGGAATTCCTTTGGTAAAGCAATGGTTGAGCTGACCTATGAAGAACATATTTGTGTTCGTAGCATAGAGGGTGCATAAGTCTTTTCAAGCAGATGGAACATTGCATATAAAGGTCCCTGGAAAGTTAGAGCATGATGTCCTCATGAAACTGAAAGGCATCCAGTATGGCAGGCTCATAGAGTGTAGGGGAAACATAACACAGGATTAAGCTAGAGAAGAACACAGAAACAAGCATAGGCAGAATCTAGACCAGTTAGTTAGAGCATCCAAAGTCACAGTAAGGAGTTTTGTTCTTCCAAGTTTACCTTAAACACTGCCAGTGGTGGGGACGTGCCAATTTGTATTTCTCAAGCTCTCTCGGACTGCTGGATAAAGAACAAACTTAAGGGCTGAGTAATTGATAGGGAATATCCATTAGTAGGCTGTTATAGGTCCAGGCAAGAGATGATAATAGCTTGAACTGTGTGGTGATAGTGGAGATGCAGGGATTTTGACAGATTTGAGGGATGGCTAGGAAGTAAAATAAGCAGGACTTGGTGATGGATTGGTTCTGGGTGGTGAGAGACAGGAAAGTATCGGTGCTGATATCTAGGATTGATAGAGGTGCCAGGCATTGAGATAAGAACACTGGGAGGGCCCAGATGGACACAGGTGGTGATGGGAGGGTGGGAGACAAGGATGGGTAGGTTCTGTGTTAGGCAGATTGAGCTTGAGGTGACTTTGAGAATCCAAGTGAAGGTGTCTAGTGTGCTGCTAGTTATGCTCTTGCTATGCGGCACTGTGGCCTGGTCCTTAATCAGCGCATCACTCCTCTGAGGGCACATTTCATGTTTTTCTCAGTCATAAGGGAGTGATCTCATAACATTTCAAACAGTTGAAACTGTAGCTGTTGGCGACAAATAGAGTGGGCTTGCCCTGAAGGGAACTGTCAATAATTCTAGTCTGTAAGGATGAGTGACAAACTTTTCCTCCTCTGGGCTCTCCACTAGCATTAACTCAATTAATCTCTCATCCAGGATCCCCTAAGAAGAAAGCTTCTTGTTACTCCAAAGGTAATGTGTCTGTTCCTGGAACTTTCTTTCAACATTCATTAACCCTTTGATGGCTTCCCAATGCACTTCCAATAAAACCCAAAGTCTCTGTCATTTGGTCTTGCCTGTCCCTCAGGCCTTTCCACATTTTACTCCCCTTGCTCATTCCATTTTTAGCTGTGCTGACCTATTTACAATTTCTTTCACAAGCTTGTTCCCATTATGAGACCTTCACACATGCTTTTTCTCACTCTTTTCTTGACTACTTTCTACCCACCCTGCAGATCCCAATTTAAATGCCACACTCTCAGAGATTTTTTTACCCTCTCCCTCCCCCCATCTAAATTAGCTCTTCCAACCATTCCTTTTTTTTTATGTTCTTTTCTATCAAAGAATATATCAGAAACACTAATTGTATATTCATTTGTGTATTTGTCTAGTGTCTCTCTCCCTAAGTAAATTATAATCCATGAAATCAGGAGCCAAGCATGTTTAATAGTTTTGCAATACTACACCCGCAACAACACCATGTATATTCGATGAATGTATGAATGAATGAATGAATGAATGAGTGAATGAATGAAGTGCTTTCTCTGGGCCAGGCACTAATCTAGATAGAAAGACATATGAGATACAACTTTCATGCTTGGTGCCCAATAGGGAAGGATAAATGCAGTGTGGCATGTGCTATAGTAGATATCCATGCAAGGCAATATTGAATATTGCTGGAATACTGCCAATATACAGTAGCTATATTGAATATTGAATATTGCCAATATACAGTAGCTATACTCTAACTCTCCTTGTGAGTATTGGGAAAGGCTCCACAGAAAGGTAACATTTAATTTAGGTCTTTAGAGATAAGCAGAAGTTCATTGGGAAGAGAAGGAGATTATAGTTTGTGCAGAGGTCAAAAGGTATGAAAGAACATGACCCTTTTTGGGTGACAGTGAAACAAACATCTGACCTGTCTGAACATGAAATAGAAGGGAAGGCATAGAGATGAGACTGGTGAGGGTTGTTGGAACAGACCAGAAAGCCCATGCTGTTTTATTTAGACTTCATCCAACAGGGATGGCAAATTACTGGAGATTTCTAAGCCAGGGAATAATTTGGTCAGGTTTATGTCTCAGTAAGATTACTCTGGCAACAGAGTTGTGTATGTGTGTGCACAGGGCGTGGGGGTGGGCGGGGAGTGATGCCTGGAGTTAGGGAAGTGGGTCAGGAATCAGCAGCCCACATGGGAGATGCCTCCACAGAGAGGCAGTGGCAGTGGAGAAAGACAGTGGAGGATGGATTTTGAGGGATCTTGAAGAGAAAGAATTATTAGAACTCGGACTTAAAACTCCCTGAAGTCATTTCCAGCCTAAATTCTCAATATATTAACTTCTTTTTGGGCTTCAGAATTTAGGTGAAATATATTCCTAAAGTATGTTTTTCCAAAAATAAACTCAAGAAACATCTATCTCTTTGATTAAAACACAACCTAATTATGCATTATACAGAAGTAAGACTGGTAGGTCTCCTGGGGATGAGGCCAGAGATGTCATGAGAAAAATGCTCTGACTAGGTCATTTGGGGTAGGGTAGTAAAGTGGACAATTTGTGCTGGACCTCAAACCAAAACATCCTAGTAACGTTTTTCTGCTCTCCACTCATGGCACAGCCTTAGATGAATATATTGCAAGGGGAAAACATGCTCTGTACTTAATTAGGGGCAGTGGGGGAATTGATATTTCCATATCCCTCCCTTTTCATTGTTACTAACATATATTTTGACACATAAACTTATAGGAGTTTAGTAGCAATCAATAGATGAATTTAGATGTAGTAGACTTATGAATTGCCAGAGCAGGAGGTAATATAAACCAAATGGTATTTATATTAAGCCTGGATGAAACTGGGAACCACAGAAAGAAGGCAGATCTGAGGAATGTTTACTAATCAAATTAACCAATCCTTGAGTGCAATGAGCACACTTGAATTTGTGGAGACTGCTTAGATCAGTGCTTATTGGGTCTGTGTGAAGTCCCTTCTTAATTGTCTCTAATGTGTGTTGTCAGGAAACAACAAAGATGGAAGAAATTCCTTCCCAGTCTCAAGGGACAGTCCCTTAGGGTACTGTCAAACAGCATCCAGAAGGCCAGAAAGGAGAGAGAGCAACCAGCCAAACTATAACTATTCAGTGGCTTCAAAGAAAATGTCCATATCCTTGCCAATGTGGTATTTTTCTTTTTGCAGTGAAAATTAGTGGAAAAAAATATCCAAAGCCATAACAAGAAATTTGAAAGACTTGGGGGAAGGGGATTATTCACATGCTTTAAATAGCAATTTGTTGATTTATTTCACTCTCAGGAGAAAAAAACATTTCCATGAATAGTTTCCCTTATTTCCAGAAAAGCCTTTATATATACTTCAAGTGTTTCAAAGACCTTATCTTGTACTCCCAACACAAACATTGTATTAAAAATAGTTTCAAAACTATTTAGTTGGTTAAAGTTTGTAGTACATGATCCTTGTCTACCATTTCTCATTTCTCTGCAGAGATTTTAACTAAAACAGATACAGAGTAACAGATTAATCCTGTTATTGAGAGGCTGACCTCAGATTCATGGCCTTCTGAATAATTTTAACCTGTGCCATATGTCCAGTTCCCTCAGCTAATTAGTTATTAGCTACTCATTGCTAGTAGTGTCTACACTGGAGGCTAGTGCCAACTCCCTTGGGCTGTCATTTAATATGAACGTCTTAGTCTTCCTCGCCCATAAAACAGAATTTATGTTACAGCTCTCCATAGAATTTATGCTGTAAGAGTTAACTAAATATAAAAATGTGTTTTTCAATGTGTGTGTGTGTGTGTGTGTGTGTGTGTGATGACAGGGCTGCAAACTATTGTTAAGATGGCCAACTTACCCTGGCCCTAAAGCCATTTTCCTAGAGCTACACTGTTACAAAAAATTTTTACGAGTTTACAAATGATCTATCACACAAGCAATTCAAAGGCTTATATTGTACTTTCAAAAAAAAAAAAACATGTCTTTGTAAGCATTCAGTCTAAGTTCAGATCTCTTTATACTTTTTGGAGCCAAGGATCATTGCTCCTAGTGTAGCATCATGATTAAAAACATGGGCTCCTCCGCTTACCAGTTCTGTGATATTGGGCAGGTTATAACCTCTCTATGTCTTACTTTCTCCATTTGAAAAATGGAGATAACAATATTACTTTCCTCACAGTATTGTTATGACTTATTGATTGGTGGATATCACTGACAAAAGGAGGCAAGAATAATTTCCAGATTTTTGCCAAGAAGAACCAGAAATATGGAATGCCATCAATTGAAATAGAAACCACAGGGATAAGAGAAAGCATAAAAGGAAGATCATAGTTAATTTACTAAGTTAGAGCTGCCTGTCAATTCTATTTGACATGAGGAAAGTTTAGTGTGGATTTGAAAATAAGCCCACAATTGAATAGGTTTTGGAGTCCATGTCCCTGAAATATTATACTGCATTGAATGACTCAGGGAATTTTGGCTTATTAAAGGTAGACTTTACTCTAGTACAACTTCTTAATTTGCCAGTTGAGAAAATGATTCTTTAGGTCACACTACCTGTGATAAAGTATCCTATTACATTGGTGACCCTCAATTAACCACACCCCCTGACAGTCACACATTTGTGTGGTCCGTCCCTTTGAATCTATGATTCACTATAATGAACAGATTTCAGCAAAAGCGACATTGTCCTACTTTCAGTTCTAAGCCTTATGATGACTTGGCGGCTTCTGCTTTGTGCTCTTGGAATCCCTAACCTCCACTAAGAAGTCTGGCTGTTCTGTAGGAGAGACTACATAAAGATGCTACATGGAGAAAGAAATGCAATGAGACAGCATGGAGAGAGAGAGAGTCCAGCTGACCCAGTGTCCCAATTTCAGATGACTTCTCCACCCCACCTCCCAATGAATGTGGCACACAAGTACCACCTGTAAGACTGGGCTTGACTGAGCGCAGCCAACCTACAGAATTAAAAGAGATACATAATTTTTTAAGTCACTAAGTTTTACCACTAAGTTTTAGGATGTTTATGTTATACAACAATAGCTTATCAAAACAATAGCAGAATCAGGACAAAAGTCTAAGTCTTCTGAGTTCTAAAACTAAGGACTTCTAGGGCAAGAAAATCATACTGTTAGATTTTACTCTTCCTTTTTTTTTAACTTCTTATTTTAGAGAGAGAAATAGTGTGAGCCAGAGAGACGGGCAGAGGGAAAGAGAGGGGGGGGGGGAGAGAGAGAGAGAGAGAGAGAGAGAGAGAGAGAGTCTTAAGCAGGCTCCACACTCAGCATGGAACCTGACACAGGGCTGGATCTCACAACCCTGGGATCGTGACCTGAGGCAAAATCCAGAGTCAGATGCTCAACAGACTGAGCCACCCAGGTGCCCATTAACTTTCAAAAGCTTAATAAAAAATGCAGAGTGAATAACTATACTTTTTTTATTCCCAGTTTGCTCAACTGCAAATTTGTATAATAGTTAACTTATTGACCAAAACATACTGTATATCCTGAGATTAATGAAAGTTATTTGTTATTCAGTCATAAGACAAGTCTATTTATCCATCCATCCACACATCCATTTATCTATTATCTATCCATCTATGGTTGGCTACCAAAGAAGTACACCGCAATCCCACATCAAATATCCATTTTATTCTGTTTCTTTCTGGGCCACAGGAAGTATAGAGGAGGTAGAACAAAAAAAGCCAAAATTTTGTCTTTTTTATCAGCACAAATTTAAGTCTTTATAATTCTCATTGGGGGGATATCAATGGCAGTAGTGTTTACTTTCACTGATGAATGTCAAAATTTTTTTATTGAATTTTAACTGTGTAGTGAATATAGTTGCTTGAGAAAAGTCACCGGGACTTCAAGACGATATTCGCAGTCTCCTGAAAATAAAGTACTCTATGAGTAGGCAGAGTTTAGACAATGACAACGTGCCAGGAGGCAACATTTATCTGGCATGCATCTTTAAGGTAAACCATCTTCTCCTATTTATTTATTTATTTATTTATTTATTTATGGTGTGCAGTTCTATATGTTTGTAGGTCCAATATTAGATATTACTGTAGAACAGCAGGATTCTTATTCATTCCTATATTAGAATTATATTTGTTTGTGAACTGCTCAGAAGTCTGTCTCGTGGCATCTGACAGCTTGACAAGGCTTGTTGCCATGGAAAACGTTTGTGATGTTATATAAATATATTCCTAGGTCATGAGTTGCCATGTATTTTTTGGACATTGAGGCTAAGACGGAAATGACTAAACACCTTTTTTAGAAGGGAAGAATAACATAGTAAACAAACAATAATAACAAATAATAAATATATGTGTATCCAGTAAACTGGTGTTCTATTTTCTTAAGAATTAGACTTATGTTCTAACAACCATTTTAGCTATAAAAGTTCATTTATTGCAAAGGCTTTTTCCCCCTTAAAATATTCTTATTACCAGTCATTTTGCAATATGAATGGTTCCACTATTAATAGACTGAGAGACAAGGGAGCTATTATTCTTGCTCTCTATCTGTTATTCCATTAAGTAAGACTGCCAACCTCTGACTGCTAGCAGCTCTATAATGAACCGTGTGCTCAAGCCACCGGGTATATCCTAAGTAAAAATTGTCCTCACATGTTGTTTTTGGTGCATATTATGACTAGACAGGAAAAAAGTACAACAACAAGATGCAAGGGGGAAACACTCAATTTAGGTTAGGATCTAAAATAGTCGTTTTCTTTGGAATTGATGGCAGGTGAAGAAGTGTTAGGGAAATGATGTGGAAAGTCATGGGTGAATGTCTCTGTAATTTGTCCCCTTCTTATGACTGATGCCCTTTGTGAGAGCTCCAGTGGTACCTACAATCTGACATCCACAAGCCTGTTATCCATCCCTGCTTTCTCTAACACACTATCATTTATTCAGCCAGTAATGAGACCTGCCAGATTCTTATGCCTGGGCAAACACTGACCTACCGTAGGAGTCACTGTTAGCCATCTTTACGATCACCACTGTAGCCTCTGCTGCTGTTCACCCCTCAAGTCAAATAATGGATTTACAAATACCACCTTTGTATGCCACAACATAGAGGGTATATGACCCTCTGAACCATAAGCATGGCATCTTTCCTTAAATGAATGCAAACGTGGCTTTCTACCAGAGTCTGGATCCCGTGATGGGTTGCAATCTATTGTGAGATATGCCACAAATGTTGTTACTACACACAGGTCCATACCTTTGCAAATGATTTTCTTTTGAAATGAATTTACAGGAATCCAGTTTGTTCTCTTAACAATATCACTCCTATTCACTTGAATGCCATTGTGCTTTCTTGAGTAGGAAGAAAAGAATGAAATTCAGCTATCTATCACCCTGAGTGTTGGATCTCATACTTACATTGTGCCACACAAAGCGACATCATCTTATGTGTATAAGAAGAAAAATAAACAAAGGTTGAGGGCAGAATGGTCGAGAAAATATAATCAGACACATATTTGATGTTTACCATTGCAGATCATTTTTACAAACATCATCTCCTTTGATTTTCCCCTAAACCTGGCAAGAGTGTAGGCAAGTGATATTTTAACCATTTTGCAGATGAGGAAATGGAGATTTAGAGAGATTTAAGGATTCTCTTAAGTTGCACATCATGTAAGTGATAGAGGTATGCTTCACACTAAATAGTAACACTTTGTTAGCAGTGCATGCAGGACCTAATATGCACAAAATTTGCTTTGGCATGCTTTCTCCATACTCGGCTGAGGACACGTTTTCATTAAGAAGTCCTCAACCCAGGATGGAGCCAGGAGAGGACTGACTGGGTGAAGACTAACTTCTCCCTGGCTTCTCTGGCTTCCTTCACCTCCTGCCGATGTTGCTGTCTGTGGGTGAGATGCCCTGCTGTTTTTTCTCTCTACATGCTTGGAACTTTCTTTGCACTGGAAACTGAAGGGACAGAAATAGGAGGAATCTGATGTCTTCCAAGCTAAGGAAAGCAACTCATTTTCTCTTTAAACACTGCACCTCTGACTAATTTTTGCTGTAATTTATCCAGGTAATGCTGTCTGCAGGAAAATGAAGCAAAAGTAGCATTCTCTGGAATTAACTCCATTCTCTAATTTACATCACAGATACAAACACAACTCATAAGGAGATGAAACAAATAGGTCCACATACACAATGAAATTCGAGAAAAATTTTTCTCACTTTTTCCACTTTAGTTAACATTGATGGTTTTGGCTTTCATTAAATATTGTTTTTAATTTTTTGAATTAAAAAGTCTAACTTATTTTTAGAAACTGAACAGTCCCAAGTATCCCCAGAGTCTTTGTGAAGAAGAACATTGTAAAATTATAATAAAATCTGAATTTACCCTGTGATTAAGCATATCGAAGTATTCTACCTCAGATGATACTACCCTTAAAATATTTGGTTTCTTCTACTTTAAACATATGTACAAACAATATATAGTCATTGATTAAACATACTGTATTTTCCAAAAAGCATTTCCTTTTCAGATAAGTAATTCCACTTATTCCAGACAGCAATAAAACTATTTATAAATAATCTAGTTTTTCTCCTTTCAGGAATGTCGTAGATTTGTACTCCCCACTCCTTTGAAGTTAAACATAGCCACGTGACTTGCTTTAAGTCAGAGGCTGATGTGGCATATATCATTGCCAGGCAGAAACATCTAACTGCTGGAGCAACGTTTCTTCTCGTAGCAATCGTGAAAGCATGAAAGTATGGCTTCCATCAGTATGAGGCCTCGAGTAAGAATCACTATGTTTTGATGATGATTTGGTACTACTGTAGCAGAGCCCAGCCTAGCCTGATCCATAGCATTTTACAGATGAGGACACGAAGGCTAAGAGAAATGAAGCGACTCACTTGAATTGACATAACAAAGTTGCAGACCAACTTTTCTGCTTCTTCTATTCTAGGTTTACAACTTCAATCCAAGCTCACATAGTAAGTCATCCAAATAATCTCAACATTTAGCAACACCTGATTTAATGTACATGCATTATTTGCCCACATACAACAGAACTGATTTTTTATTCAATTGGAAAATTAGATTAGTTAAAGGAATAGTGGTGTTGGATGTTAAAAGGAACAAAGACTAAATCAACTAACACAAGTCGTTTTATGAATAAGCAAATATGCTAAGTTGTGATGTTCTAAATATCTAGAATAGTGAGGTCTCTGGGTTAATTAAACCTTCTAGCTGTTTTGTTCAGGCAATCAGTAGGTGACCCCAAATACATAGTTCTACCTAAATACTTATGAAAGATTGAGAAGGAAATATCAGCCAAGAAGACAGTTCCTAGAAATATCGGTGACTAGATGAGACTTCTAACATAGTTGGTAAGAAGCTTAGAAATTTCACTTGTCGTTTACATTAATACCCATGGATCCCTGTCATATGGACATGCTGATCTATGTTCAAGTGAAAATGTGCTTTGCAAACAGGCTTTTGGTTGAAATATATTTTTGCAAGATTTTATGACTTGGCAGCCCGATTTCTTCTTTTATATTAAAGACATTTAAAAAAATGAATTTAATATCTTGGCCACTTCAAAGTCACACAAATTTCACACTCAGTTTTCACTTTGTGTTCGCTCTTGCTGGTGATGTTTTAATATCCCTTGTTTAACTACTTTTTATGTCGTTTATTTTTTGTATTTTTGCCAGCCTGTGTCCCATTTCCTTTAAGCTTTAATTAATGCCAATTACTTTATTTCTTTACCCGATGTTTTGCTCATTTCCTCCATAAGCTAATCTTTCAGGATTTATGGGAAATATATGATTTCTTATTCAAAATAGTCTTAGGAGAAATACTACTCAAACTTCATAGGAAGGAGGAAGCATTTTTTTTTTATAATATTCATTTTACTTATAAGTGGCAGAGTGGTCTTTCATGAGTCACTTAAACCTTCAATTCCTTAGTTTATCCATCTACTGAATATGAATAACTTCCATCTTCCTCATTTTAAACTCAAAGAATATTTTGAGAGAAATGAAATTGTTTTTCTAAAACCCTTTCTGTCTTATAAAAAGAACTAGATATATTTAAGACATATGAATTGGATCCATATATATTTGGAACAATTGCATTTAAAACAATTACACTATAACATTTGGAATGAGCTATCATATTCAATAGAGTTAGAATTTCCAGGTATCACAATAAATCACAGGTTGGCTTAAAAAACAACTTTATCAGACCCACATCGTTTTAGACATTCTGTCTGAAAACAAAAACAAAAACAACAAGCCCAGATATTCTGTTATTTTTTTCCAGATAATCAGAACAAAAAAAAAAAAGGAACTTGATTAATTGAATTATGTATCATGTTATTCACTGTTTCTGGAAGTATTCTTGGTATTAAAAAGAGCTAATAGCTCTTACAGTGCTTACTGTATTTCAATTCCTATATGGATGTTTATTACCTTATCTCATTTATTGCAATTTTCTCACAACAACCAAGTGAACTAGGTGTTTTCTTTTTCTTATCCCCATCTAACACACTCAGAAACAGCCTTAAGATGTTAATCAATTAGTTCAAGGTTACAGAGCTAGTAATCAGCAGAACTCAGATTTGAAGATGGAAGTCTAACTCGAGTCCATACTTGAGCCACTACTATGTAACCTTTTGTGATTATTGATCAAATTATTTTACAAAACTGGTGGAAAGACTCCAGATTAATAGACAAAATAGAAAGCAATATGGAAGATCTCTACCTCAGAAATTTCATCCACCAGACTAGAAGAATGTGGAGGTGGAGGAACCTGAATTAGATCAGGAAGAAGTGAGTGATGAGACTATCAGGAAATCTCTGAACCACATCTGGTTTCATGGAGTGAAGATTCGTAGGAACATTACAATTTAGTTAGAACACTTTAAAAACTGTCATGTGACAAGGCAAAGAGGCTGACTCTGAGTTGATCCAAAGATACAAATAAGGGCCCTTCAATAAAAGTTACAGTGTGGAGACAGATTTGGGGTTAATCTGTTAATCAGCATTATTCTATGAATGTTGTATCATGCATAGTTCTCCTGGAGTATAGTTTATAAACAGAGCACCAGAAGATAACCCCTATTAGAAGTCTCTCTGATTTGTTTCCAGTGAACAATTGTGCCTCTGGTAGTGGTTGTTGGGGGAACTTTTAAAGAGCTATGAGCAACACTGGCAGTGGGAAGAAATCACAACTGAAATCTATCAGAAAGACTTCCATAGAACTTTACACGTCCAGCACCCTTGATGTGCATATGCAGATAAAACATGCAGTGAACTGTCACTCCCTCTAATTCAAATAACATTATTTGATGTGTTCTCAATTACAGATGAATGTTGATGAATTGTTTCAAATAAGAAAGCTGATGTCAGCCTTCTATCAGATTTACTGAAACAGACAAGCATAAATTATTTATATATATATAAATATGTATAAGTATATATTACTTTTTTTCCCCTCCAAAATCATCTAATCATTTGGAAGTTGAAAGTTTTTAGACTGGAAATCCTATGCAGTCAGGAGGAATTCTGTATTTATTGTTGAATTTTCAACACCTACCATGGAATCTCCCACGAAACAAGTCCACAATAAATAAATAGTTATCGAGTGAATCACAGTAAACGCAATAATCGTTTCCAGGAATTGTGTTAAAATGATTAAGAATGAGTTGTAATTATTTCAGTTTCAGGACTTCTGGAAATATAGTTAATCATTCCTGTTGCAATATGCTTTGACTCCAAAGACTTGAGATTAGAATTTAAGAAAATTGGAGGGGCTCCTGAGTGGCTCAGTTGGTTAAGCATCCTACTCTTCCACTCAGGTCATGATCTCACCATTCATGAGACTGAGATCCACATCAGATTCTCTCTCTCTCCCTCTCTTGTCCCTCCCCACCCCCTTCTCGAAATTAATAAACTTAAAAAATTTTAAGAAAATTGGAGATAAGTGGTCTAGACAGTTCTAGTTATAACAGTGGAGTAACTCATCTATTCTAAAGAAAGACTTCTTTTACAGTTAGACTTGAGCTTAGTTGTATTTCCAGAAAGCTCTATTTTCATAAAAAGAGGTTTGTATGCACTGAGACTGAAACAGAGCATGGCAATACCAGTGAGCAGACTTCTGGATTTAGCAGCTTTCTGAAAAATTAAGAACACAGAACCAGACAGCCTGCAGGATATACCACTGAGAAAACTTTCATTATATTTAAACAATTGAATGTCAATGCTAATAACTGATTCCTGCTGGGTTCCATTCTTTCCAAACAAAAAGGAAACCATTTATTCACACTATAATGTGTCCTTCATGCATTGTGTTAATGTGTTGCAGATGATGTTGTCAAGAAAGGTTTCTGACCCTGGAACAACTACTGAAGGACTTGGAGTTGGTTATCCTCCATTTATTCTATTCCTTTCCTGGAACGCTTGCTGTGTTCCTCACCACTGAATAAAGCGTGTGCATAATAGAATGAAACCTACTGCCATAAAGGGAAGTGAAGGGCTGTAGTTGGTGGTGTAACTGCTAATGGTACGAAAAGTTCTCCTCACTCTCTCTTCCATCTCACTTGTGGACACATTCTGTGTTAGAAAATGAAACATTCTATGTCTCATTCATATGAAAGCAGGATAATTATAAATGAAAATATTCCTTAACTCGCATTATTTCTGCTTTAAATGTTATAAATAAGAAAACGCTGCAAAAAATCCCAAGAGCGTTAAATACTGCCTCGTACGTTGTTCGGTTGGTTGCAAACTTTTTCATAGTTTAATATATTTAGCCACTGAATGGTAAAAAGCTAAAAGAAAAAATTCGAGTGAAGCAACTAGAGCAGTTTAGACCCCTATGACCTACCGCCTATATTGTGAAAGGGACAGAACATCCTCATGAAACCCCAAGACTTCCCCCTTTATTTCTTTGAGAAAATAAACAAATTAATCAGTCAAAACTGAATTATTGAATTCTCTACCAGCCTCATAGATGCGTAGCACCACACCAAATCTGGGCAAGCCATGCCAAGATAAATACCTTCATTTGTTTTAAAATTAACCCCACTGCTCTAATAATGTAATTTTACAGAATACATAAACCCAAATCAGTGATTGATTTTCAAGCACGTGAATTTAAAAGCTTTGATTGAAAATGTTCTAAAGATTTTTAATCTCTTTTTCTTTCTGCCTATAACAGTAAAACTGAAAATAAGCACTTATACAACCTGGCCAAATATTTAGATAAAGAATGAGTTCGTAACCAGCAATATCTTAAAATGTGTTTGAGTTATTCTATATGCTACTTAAATAGTTAAACTGTCAGCCTGGGATTTTGTATATATTCCTCATTAGGTTGCCTCAAAGACCCCAGGGTAGGTATATCTGCATTTTAAAATTTTGTATTTTTCCATGGTTTATATACCCATAAAATGCCTTGAGAACTTTATGAGGGATGTTACATTAATATGTGTTATTATAAATATGATTTAAATATCTAAAGCATTACAGAGTGATTACTGTTCAATAAGGCAGCGTGCATAAAAGGGTTATCTCCACACTGTGCTTAGGTTTCTACAATATAATATAATGAATTGTTCAATATAGTTTGCATGCTATTTGTCTCTGTTTCTTCGTAGGCTCGAGGGAAGCTGATGTGCAATCCTCTAACAAGGCGATCATAAATTGCAGAACAATAAACAGCCCTTGAGATTTTTAGATAGTATGTGGTTAGCATGCAATCCATCTTGGGAAACTTGATTTAATACCTCAAAGGAACATCTCTGACAATGCTCAACATTGTTTTAAACTGCTGCTAAATCAATTAGTACATCTGAGAATCCTAATGTCTCTGCCTCTTTCATAGCCCATCCCAAGAACTCTGGCTGGTGATTTTGTAAAGCAAAAGATTTAGGGAGCCACTGCCTGGATGCACTTGGGTTCCCTGGAAAACATTAAAGATAATCCTGCATGAAAGGAGGGATGAGCCAGCCTCCCTAAATCATCATGATCAATGAGGGTGTCACCTTCAAAATTCATTTCAATTTTTCTGAATTACCTGTAGCCAAGAAGAATAAATTTCGATAAAAGGTAACTATTATTCTAAAGTCAAGACTATGAAGTTAAATACCCCCATGTACAAAAAAAGATCTTCTTTTGCCTTAATTTACACATTTCTTTTGGTGTATGCAATGCATCTTGTAACTATATTTGTATTATATTGGAAGATCTTCAGACATTCATAGATATTATCTAATCCTCACACATTTATTAACTTGTAAAGTAGAAACAAAGTTAAAAATCAACAATAAACAAAACCCTCCCAGTGGAAAAAGAGATAACGTTGACAATTTCTTAGTTCATGATAGACTACTCAATCTTTTTTTTTTTTTTTTTTTTTTTTTACTGCACTAAATGTAATAATCAATTACATTTACAATTGCTTGACAAGGAGGCAGATTATGACCTGCTCTCAAATTTTGTGGTACTTTCTCCTTTTCTTAAATGGTTTCTTTTTATTGTTTCACATTAATTTATTTAAGACAATTCTCAGGCGATCCCTTGTCTTTCTTTCCATCTTTTGTTATGGTGCAATAGTCTTGCCTTTTCAGTATCTCGCAGACCAGTCTGGTTCCTGTCCCCTGCAGGGTGAAATCACAGACTGTGGGCTAAGAGAGCCCTTCACCATACCCCTCAACCATGCTACTAGCTCTTTTCTTCTAAAGCAAGTTCACTCATGCCAACAAGACACAAAGTAAAATGAAACAAAGCAGGTAATCTGTCCAATTAAAACTTCTTTCCTTTTTCCTTACACAATGCTAACTCGGTGTTTTACTTGATTTTTTTTAATCAGAAGCCTGTTGTGATGATGTATAAACACAACCAATGTTTTCCTCAGCCGAAGGTTAGTTTCTTCCAACAAAGCAGAAATTTATATATATATATATATATATATATATATATATATTATTTCCTTCAAAGATGCACAGGGTGTGATTTTCTGGAAGTCATCTAAACTTAATATTGACTCCCCTGTATGATGGTAATTTTTCCACATCATATGCAATGGGAACCCAAGGGTGAAGGCTTTTTTCTCCCCTCTCGAAATAACTGAACTAGTATTTAAATAGCTTGATTCATAATTTACAGCCAGGATGAAGCCCATTTTCCTAACCCATAAGAGCTATGGACATTGTTACATTTCACTGTTTTAGAATGTTATTTCTAGAGAAAGTGAGAAATAATTAAATAATTTCTAAATTACGTACATCTCTTGCTTTGTTCTATTGCTCCTTTTTGGTGTCATTAGCATCTTTGAATAATAGATGACAATATAACTGACAATAATTGTTTGTGTGTCTTTAAAATTTATTACTCTCATATGTATATTTGTTTGGTCTCACTACAATGCTATATTGCAGTTTGGCAGATATTATCTTCATTTTATGTAAGTAAAAATGGAGGTCTAAAGTGAAAAGGCAGCCAAAGGAATGGGGAAAAGCCAATGCCAAAATCAAGCAATTTAAATATTTTAATAACTTTTGTAGTGTTTTGATTGGAAAAGAGACTTATAGTAAAAATTAAGAGACCGTTTTGGTATTAGGTGTCACCAAAAAAATTATCCAAGAGTTCATTCTCACACTTTCTCTCTTTGTCCTCTTAGGTATCAATGAAACTTTACTTTATTACATATTGGCGCTTGACAAACACAGCTGTATTTAGTTTAGTATTTAGTATAAGACACAATTCTGATCACAGAATTGGTTTCAGTAAGCCCTACTCCCATGTTATCTTTCATGGAACCTAAATAATATGCTCCTTTCAGTCAAACTTTACACTGATTTCAACATCTAACAGATTCGCCACACAGCATGGCCTCAGTAGTTAGTACCTGTTTCGTTGATTATTACAGAAACCCCTCCTGTTCAAAACATGAATTCCCAAGATATAAGGGGGGAAATGACATGGTAGAGCTTCATTTGTCCTTCCCTTGTATAGTGATTCTATTCAACTGTCTTTTCTACAATTTTCTCCTTTCTCCTCATTCAGACATACCTCTGTACCACAGTCTGACCACATTTTTAGGTAATCAGAGGTTTATGGCTCAGTTTTAAGGTTATTCTGGTCCAGTATTATAGTTTCCCAAAGATTCAGGACACCATATGACTATTCCTTTTCTTGTTAGTGTCTTTATCATAAACTGAAAGCAAAAAGGTGTTGAATTGAAATAAGACTGTGACTTCTAAAGAGCTTTCCCAAAAAGCATGGTTGAAAGATATAGTCCAAACTCTATACACCATTAACACTAGCAGTCAAGAGTTTTATGTACTCATATCTTTAAAAACGCTTGATATCTACTCATTTACAGGAGGCTATTACTAAACAAACATTTCTTGGGCATTTTGTATGTGCTAGTTGCACTTAGCAATAAAAAGTGGAGACAACACAGAATGCTCTAATACAAGGTAACATATTATATTAAGTATTATAAAAGGCATTAGTTCAAAGTAAGTAGCTATGCTAAGAAAAACAGAGAAAATTAATTATCTGGGAGAATCTAGGGAGGCCTTATAGGATGAGCAGCTTTTGAGCTTTGTGTTGATTGTATTAGATTGTAGAGAGATGTGAATACTAAGCTAAGACATTGACTTTATTCTATAAAGGAGTCATCATTCACTTTTAAAGCCAGACAATGACAGGATCCAAAACCTTGATTCATAATTTTTAGATTATTCTTTAATTGCTTTCTGGCTCTTCCAACCATTTGATATTTACATGATGATCTTTTATTATCCCATAAAGGGAAATTTCTGATTCCTTGACTTACCTTTGAAGTAAAAACTGGAACTTGAGGGGTGCCTGGGTGGCTCAGTCGGTTGAGCATCCAACTCTTGATTTTGACTCAGGCAATGATCCCAGAGTCATGGGATTGAGACCTGTGTCAGGCTCTGCTGAGAGTAAAGACTGCTTGGGATTTTTTCTCTCTCCTTCTGTCCCTCTCACCCACTTGTGCTCTCTTTATAATATAATAAATAATATAATATAATATAATATAATATAATATATAATATAATATAAATCTCTTTATATATAATTATAACTATAACTATATATATAACTATACCAGATATATAACTATATATATAACTATATATATAACTATACCAGATATATAACTATATATATAACTATATATATAACTATATATATAACTATATGTAAACTGGAACTTGAAAATCAAAGTAACCTCAGGATGCTTTAAAAAAGCAATCCCTTCAGGGGTACCTGGATGGCTCAGTCGGTTAAGCATCTGACTTTGGCTCAGGTCATGATCTCACAGTTCATGAGTTCAAGCCCCGCATCGGGCCTGTGCTGACAGCTCAGAGCCTGGAGCCTGTTTCAGATTCTGTGTCTCCCTCTCTCTCTGCTCCTCCCCTCCTCATGTTCTGTCTCTCTTTCTTTCCTTCAAAAATAAATAAAACCATTACAAAAATTTTTTTTAAAGAAAGCAATGCCTTCAAAAGCATTTAAAATTAGTTCCATTTAAGTAAATGGTTTTTAAAAATGGGCCTCAATAAAAGTTTTGAAAACAATAGATATATTGATCTTAAAATTTCTTGTCATCTTCATTGACCTCCACATGGAAACCTTTCACCAGTTCATTTTTCTCAGGTACTTGACACTCTTCTCAGGATGTTGTTATATTAATTACTTTATTCTTACTCCAAACATTTTCTGAACTTTTTAGGTTCCAAGTCCTATGCCAGGTGTGGAGGATAGAATAAGGAATGTGCATGACTAGTCTTATATGATCACAGTTTTTAAGTAGGATTTTCCTAAAATGAAAATTCTTGAAGGCAAGAAACTTGTCTTATACATTTGTCTCCCCAAACAATTATGAGTTCTATGATAAGTTACCTAACTTCTCTGAGTCTCATATTGACCTTTCATAGGGTCATTTTGGGGATTAAATGAGTTAGTGTACCTAAAACTCATCATAAACACTCAAATCCTATATTTATTGCACAAAATAGATATTCTATTGAAATTTAGTGAATGAATAACTAATTTAATTGGGGCTTTTCTTTGCATTTTCCAGATTGAAAATTAACTTCTTACTTACCAAACTCACTTTATAATAAAAGACAACTCGATGATCTGATATTTCATTGATCTAAAATGCAGATATGTTGCAATCGTTGCAGAAGTTGACTTGGCTTAAAAACAGTTATGTTGTCTTCATGAAATCATACTTTGTGGCTTTATCTCCATATGTCACTTCTAAGCTCCAGCAAGAAAATAATGATGGGTAACATCACAGTAAAAGTGACTGTCGCTTCTATTCCTTATCTTATTTTCAAGAATTCTACTTGTAGCAGGATTTGATGCCATATGGAGATATGCTTCCTTGCTATCAGAATATGGACCTGTGGTATTGTACAAAACTCTTTTCCTCATTAAGGACATACAAAAATCTAAAAGTAAATCTTCTGATCTTTCATCCTTCACTTTTTAGCAAACCTCTGGAGACAATTGGCCAGCCATCCAGTTCAGGTGTGGAAAGTGAAATGGAAGTTTTCAGAGGGCAAAGCAGAAAGGCAGAAAGTCATGTTTATAGGATTGGAGTCAAAGCCAGAGGGAGGCCAAGAACTTGTTAGGAAGATTTGATCTTCATCTTTTTACATTATGGGTTAGTCCTGGAGTCCTGGACCTCCACCCCTAACCTCTAAGAGTAGTGAGATAGCTGGTCACAGTCAACTGGTCTGTTGCTGTGGTATAAGAACTTGGAATAGCAGCAAAAGCAAGAGGCAGGAAGTGGTGTAGATTGGCAAGTCTTGCCCTTCCTCAAAGCCCGGCATCTATACAAATATGTGACTCCTTGGAAGAATAGTCTTTTTTATAGTTTTTTATTTCATTGGCACTGAAACTCATGCTCCCAGATACCTCTTCACTTGTCTTGCCATCATGCCGAAAAACTACATGGTACTTATATTCTTAACATAATGGACAGGTAGTCTGAGCAGAACATCAGATAAAGACATTTAGAACCACTCAAATTTTAAATCCAGTCAATTTGTCAGTTTAGTTTTGTTTTCCAGTAGAATTCTAAAAGTTTTAGACATGAAACTGACAAGTTCTGATGTGGGGCGCTCTCCTTGAGGAAGATAAGAACAATATCTGGATCACTAAACTGTCCATGAAGAATACTCTAAGAGTGATCACTAAGAGGGAAGAGTGTGCACAGGAAGTGATGGGAGATGCTGAAGACAAACTTCATCACTTTACCAAATTGCCCAGAGGTTTCCTCTGCTCTTTAGCTTACTGACAGAAATGATGGTGGAACTGTATTATTTTAGCACTATGGCTTCAAGCTTTTAATGGACAGTAAATAATTCTGGGATTCTTAATTTTATGAGATGGCTCATGTCTTTGTGCTATTCAGATAAAAAGATTCAATTCCAAAATAGAAATATTAAATATCTATCTCTTAAAATGAAACCCAATTAAGATTATCATTTGATTTTTCCTAATTTTGTCCATATAACCTAAGGAATATTCTAGGAAAAAAAGGCAACTCTATCTTCAACGTAAAAGCACAGATCCTTGCAATTCTCAATACTGTTATTCATTTTCTATTTTTTTTTTTGAGTCCTTAGAAGCCTTGGTTGGTTTTTGTTTGTTTTTGTTGTTTAAAACATTTTCAGAATATTCTCTAAGTGGTGAGACTTGATTAAGGCAAACTCTGCCTCCATTCTCATTGGGTTCTGGTAGATTTGATAAAAGCAAATGTTGTTATTGCAGAGAAAATTCATAGCTTAATTTCAGAAGATACAAAACTTATCACCCTTTTGACCAAGTTTTATCAAATGAAGAATGGAGCTGTAGGCTGACTTGAGAGTAACATTTATATCTGAGCTTGGATTTTTAGAGAGCCTACAGATATTGTGAGTTAAATCAAATAATTTATCTGCAGTCTGAATATTCTATTTATAAGAGTTCCAGAACATTTTTTTTCCCTGTACTCTTCTTTTCCCTTCAGAAATCCATATGGTCATGATCTCAAGAAATATAGATGGATAGACAGACATAAATATAGATAATTTTCTTTTGCATATATAATTTTTTTCCTCAAAATATCTTGATCTGATTTAACTGGTATTGGGAGAGGGCTGAGACACTTCCCATCCCCAGACAGCTGTGAAATAATTGTTAATGTTTTGTTAAATTTGAAATATTTCCTTGTTTTCACTCTTTCTTTCAGATTGTTTGATCTTTCACCTATATCAAATATCTTGTTAGATTTAAGGTTTTAGAAAGAGCTTTTACCTCTTCCATTTTTAAACTAACATGAATCCATTTATTCAAGGGAATTTTATAGAATACAGAAGTTGAAAGAATACTTATAAAACAGCATTGTGAAATAAGAGCAGGGACATTAAACTGTTAACTTTATTGATTGACTATGTAAAGCATTCTAAGCTCACTCAGAGAGAAGCACTGAGGGGCTAAGTTCATCGCAGGGCAATTAAACAGAAATTTCATGCAATGTGAACTCAGCTTTCAACATAGAATTAAAGGGCTTCACAATCATACATAGCAGCTTGCACTAAGGGTATAAAATATAGAAATACGTGCATCTGCAAAAATAAAAAAAACAATATGCTTAAATTAAATCTGATATCTCATTTAGAATTTTCCAACTCTGGGTCTCAGGAAGGAATTATAACATTCAGAAAACATAAAATACAGGTATACATAATCACCACTCTATGAACACCTACATAAAATCATATTGCAATCTCTTCTATTAATTACCAAAATGATTAGTTTCCTTATTTTAAGAAAGAAGTTGATAGCAGATTTCCAAAAACAAAAACAAATACCCCCCCCAAACTAGACACATAGAAAAAAATCAACATGATAAGTTCTTACACATTAACACATAATTATAAGCACATAAGGATTCTAACAACATAAGATATAGAATATATAAATATAGTAAGCTTCTCTGTCTTGATAAGAAGCTGGAAGTATCGTTTCAAAGACAACACATATCCATGAGACATTGAGATAACATGTCCAAGGGTTAAATTAAGGACTAAGCTCATAAATGGGGTAGAAACTATGCATTCCAACAATAAAGATTCTACTATAGATGATTTTTTTCCTCGTTTCTTCTTTCTATCATGACATATCCCTGTTGCATATTTTCCTGCTTTTTTTTCTTTCCGTGTAGCCTTTCTCACTTGATATATTTGGGGGTTTACACTCTCCCTCCTCCTCTCTCCCTTTTGGTTACATGTGGTATCTGCAGATGCAGCCCACACCGTTCTCTCTATGAACATCCACTGATAGACAGGTGCAGAGATTGATCACGGCTCCGTAACAGTGCTGGAAATGGCCGCCAGTTGTGAAGAAGAATAACAACTGGCAGCCATTCTGATTGGTGCTGGCACTGAGTCTTTCTTATGAGATCCAAATGCCTTGAGAACCAAATGTTCCTGGGATTCAGGCTTTCTGCAGCCAACAAAGCTTAGGTCAAAAAGCTAATTGGCTACCTGAAACTTTACTTAGATATCTTCAAGAGAAACAAAAAGTGTTGTTTCTGCTAACTCACATATGCATATACCAAGGAGCGATGGCTAAACAGATAGATGATAAAAAGCCAACGCTTCTTTGAAAGAGCTTTTCTTTCAAGGTAGGGTGAGGAAAGGTATTTGAAATAACAATGCAAAACACATTTTCTATAGAAATCTGCACCAAACTGTTATTTCTTACATTCACCATGTAATTATGCCTTTGGTGATATAAAATCTTCTCCATTATAATTGTTTAAAGCTGAATGGGTCTAAAAAAGAAGAAAGAAAGAAAGAAAGAAAGAAAGAAAGAAAGAAAGAAAGAAAGAAAGAAGCTCTCCTTTTTAGAGGAGAGTTAGTGTGATTCAAATAGAATCACAACTCCACTCCAATAAAACACTAAGTCCTAAGCCTTCTATATCATTGACTATGTGAATACATTGGTATTCTCTCTCCTTTGCCCCTCGCTCAAATGCCAGGGCCACTGTAGGGCACAGCACAAAGAGTGAGACGGTACTGTGGCATTCTGATTACACTGTAACAAAAACATTTTCCTAAACAGTCTTTTACTAGTGGACAGTTCAGTGAGAGAGGGAACTGGGAGGCAGAACCTCCTGGACACTGTCATTAATGAACATCCAGTCGACATTGACCTCTGTGTAGTGCTGCTCTGGACACCATACAGAGCAGTTCACAGAGGCACACCCTGCTGCTCTTTAAAGTTTACAATTGAAAACAGATGACAATAGACTAGGAAAACTGATAACAAGCCACTGTAAGATTATATGCTGAAATTAAATCATAAAGGGAACAGAAAGGAAAAAAATTAAGCATTATAATGTACAATAGATTAAGACACAGAGTTATTCTATGCCATTCATTGGAAAGAATCTTCCTTTTTATTTAACAAGGAAAAAATGTGTTATCAGGAGCTAGAGCTTGAACAGGTCTTTATGTAAAAGAATCAGATGAATGATGTTGGCAAACAGTGCACTAGATGCCGGGATCATAAACTCACCATGTTAAGCATTGTATAAGGGGACAGTAGACAAACTGACATTGGCCAAATGGAGGGCATGGACTAAAGCCCTGGGGAGAAAAGAGACTATAGCTACATACCACTTGATGCAAAATTAAAGCTCAATCTTTGTTTGCTCCAGAGTTTTATTATACTGTAACATGAATGAGTATGTCTGTAGCATATGGTTATTTCGCACCTTGAAGCTAGGCAACTGTCTGGTGCTGATTTGCCATTCTGCCTCAGGGTGGCATATGTAAGGGTGGATACTCGGAATTGAATTGGACCACTCTCTTTAGCAGTGCTTCCGTGCTAGGCCACAGAAGTGAGAAGGAAAGAATATAAAAACCACAAGAGGAAAGAACATTGATTCCTTTGATTTCTTTTTTCTATTTTTATTCTTAGAGTTAATTGCAGTTTCATTAATGCTTTGTTTCTGTATATGAATAACACTAGGATCCCCTGAACTCATTTCTATTTATTTTCAGTGTGACTTGATTTGAGCTAATGTGAATTTTTATTCTGAAAAGGGAATCCTTTTCCCCAGATAACCAACCATTATGAATATTATCCAGCACATTTTAAGACAATTCAGTTTGACCAGCAACAGTACAACTCCTGAATAAACGAAACCCAAATGCATAATTGTAGGAAGCCATTTACCTAGTTAATAGTGCCTTGAACCCTATCACAGCACGAGATCATCGTTTGTAAAAGTCTGTTTCCAAGTTCTGAGACCCCGTGAACACCGAAGCAGTCTAGACAAGAATGCTCAAAAACAGGTTAAATGGATTCCGAAAAAAGGTTACAGAAAATATTTCACTATTTTACCTGGAAAGAGAAAATTAAAGAGAAACTGCAAAGTCCAGCCTGTATCTAATTGAGAAATATGGTTGGTTTGTACATGTAAGCATGTCAGTTTGCATGTCAGTTTACATGTAAGGGAGGACCTTACAGTAGGAATGCACTACTGAGGAGTTTAGATTTGCAACAAGGGCACTCTTTAACACTGGACTGGAGCAACTTGGTTAATGCAGAAATGCACCGGTCTGAGAAGGCAGGGGCTTGATTCAGATGGTCTCTTCCAAGCCTGTCATTAGATGGAACTTTTTGACTAACGCATGTGTAAGATGACATGAAACGATGAGGTGTTGCTGTAAATCTTTATTAGTGAAAGCACATTTATTATAAAGAACCAAGTGGGTGAATAAGTCACCCCCTTCTGACTCAAATCTGGTATTATCTCTTCTACCACAAATTCAGATTCACTTTCCTTTCATCAGAATTTTCTCGGGAAAATTCAAGGATAATAAAGAACTGTGTATTTGGTTCACTACTCATATCTTTTCTCATTATTGTGCTTCTTTCACTTGGTTAGTAGAATCTTTTTTTTTATCAATATAAACAGGACTTTTTTTTTAAGATTTCCATTTTCATAGTGTCATTACTGACAGTGACAGCTGCCTAACAGTCATGTGAAATATATAATTGCCTAAGGAAGAACATTCCACAACCAATTCTTTCCCTTTTTATATTAAAAAGAAGTTAGACAGGCTTGCTAAGCCTCAGGCTTCTGAACTTTATGTCAGTTCAGGAATTCTTTTTATTTTCCAGATATTGTATTCATATATTTTTCTGCATATATCAAATGATTTTCTCTGGAATAAGTTTAGCAATATATTTTTCTGCTTTGTCCCAGAAATCTCCTTTGGCACTTGTTCTAGATCTTTCTCTATAGCACCACTCACAGGTCCAAAAGACAGAAATAATTTACACCTTACTTAATGTGTCTCTGTTAATAGTATAAACTTCTTCTCAAATTTTAAATATTATCTAATCTGCTTTCCAAATTTTGAGTTTCAATTTAATAGAGGGTTTTAAATTAAAAAAAGATGAATTACAGCACCTATACTTTTTTTTTCTGTTGATGTTTTATTTTCTCACTGTTTGCTAATAAGAACCATCCTTCAAGGCACACTCCCAATTACATTAACATTCCTTCACTGCCCCTCTCTGTACCCCTTTTATCTTATCAAAAAACTCTCATTCGGGACTAAAAAAAATAGCTGAACTTTTTATGAAGGCATCCTTACTTTTTTTTTCTCAAGGACACATCACTCTGATTCCTTTAACATTTTCTAATTGCTCATTTTAACAGCCCTGATCATTTTTGTTACGATCTTTTGGACCCTCTCCAAGTAATCTGTAAGTATGACATTCCTTTTTCTTTGCAAACTGGAAGGGAAAAGATATTATATCATGGCAGAGGGTGATTCCCTAAGGAATAAAATCTTGAGGAGAGTTAGAGAATCGAGGGCTGAGAAATTAATATAGGATGTGCAATTTATGTCAAACTTCATCTCAATTATAGACTTCAGGCTACTGTCACTTTAAGTTATTTTCTTTATGTCTTTGTACATTTTTCCATACTATGGCTGACTGTGAGTAAAAATGAGATAGACGGGAGTATTTCCCTTGCTCTTTCTTACCACTCTGTAAATACCACACGTCTCCAAGGCCCTGCTCTGCACCCTCCTTCATTTATTTCTTGGGGTCCTGGGAACTCGTGTCACATATACACATGAACAAATTCATGTGGCTACTCTTCATTTTCTCCACTAAGTACCAATATGCAAACATGAATACTGTCACTCCCACTGTTGCTGATTCCTGTTACCAAGAGAAAGGAGGCTACTTCAGAGCAGTGAAGCTACCGCCCTGTCTAGTTTCATGGACACTGTGCTGAGATCCCCTGACATGGCAATGCCAATGCTACCATCCGTGGCTGGTGACACTGGTTTACTGGAGCATCTGATGGCTCCAGAGTTTCTATGTAGGAGGTATCTGGACACAGGAGCTAGGGAGGAGAGGGAGCTTGGCAGAATTTGTTCTGAGGCTTTATTTGTATTTTTTATCTAAGTTTCGTGTTTCCTTGCATACTTTTAGAGGAGAGGGCCTTGATAGGCACGAGCTAACTCAGCAGCCCTCATCCAAGCCTGTTTGGGCTGTGTGCAGCTGCAGGAATATTTCAGGGCTGCTGTTAACTCCAGGACACCGTATTTAGGGTTTGAGATTACCCCTCAACAGTAAGCCATTTATCAGAACTCTTTCGCAAACATATATGCCTCAAAATTCACTACATTCCTAGGAAAAAGTGTGGAAAAAAAGATGGGGACATAGGAGTCAGCACTTCATTTGCAGTGGCAAATCCTTCTTGGCAATGACACGTGGTTGTCTCCCAAGGGGTACCTTAGTAAGGACTTGCTTTTTCTGCTCCATCCTCTACTTTCATCTAAAATCTGAAGGTTGGTGGGAGCCAGGAGAGATAAAGCAGAGGGAGCAGGCTGGGGTGCTCAATTTGAGCAGAGACTTTTGTTTTTTCAGGAACGTCTGTGCAAACTAGAGAGTCACTGTGACAAATCCCCTTGTGCACCTGAGCCTAACGAGATCCCTGGAAAGAAGAGAAGTTACGTGTAATGATAGCATAAGAATACAATAGTCTTCCCTACACTAAAACATTACCAAGCAAAGAAAGACATTATGACCCAGGAGATGGAGAACAAAGGAGGAAGTACCTAAAGGGGCTTTGTGTGCTGAAAACCAACCTCTGCTTTTTAAAATGCTTTGCAGGGCGCCTCTGTGGCTCAGTTGCTTAAGGGTCAGACTCTTGACTTCAGTTCATTCAGGTCATGGTCTCGCGGTTTGTGACTTCGAACCCCACATCGGGCTCTGTGAGAAGGGCGCAAAGTCTACTTGAGATTCTCTGTCTCCTCTCTCTGCCCCTCCTACACTTTCTCTCTATCTCTCTCTCAAAAATAAATAAGCATTAAAAATAAATAAATAAAGTGCTTTGCTACTCTATTTTTTGTTTGCAATCTTGTAGTTTGTGCTTTTGTGGGTTGTTTTTGTTTTATTATGAATTTTATTATCTATTAAAAATTATTGTTAATGTGTATCCTTTTAAACTATTTTCCAATATTTTATACTAAAGTAAAAAGTAGATTTTTCTCTGGAATAAAATTATGTTTTTACAATTTTGCTATTTTAGTTTGTTTTGTTCCTCAAGCTTTAAAAATTTTTACTACGTCTTCTATTATTTTACTTTTATAATAAGTTACACTTATTTTCTTTTCTGGTGTCAATTTTATTTTAATCATCTTTATTTTTTTACCTTGTTTATTTCTTTTTCATTTAGATACTTCACTTTTAAAATTATTTTTACATCTCCCTTATAGAAATCAGGGAGGAGACATGGTCCTGGAGGCAAAGAAAAAGTCACTAAAAACAGGGACACTTGAGCACTTCTGTACTCCCTTAATAGTTCCCAAATCCCTTTTAATGTTGAATCTGCTAAAACTTTAACTTGAATGACTCAAGAGACCACCAAGTTTCAAATTTCCTCCCAGGATAATGCTAATATTACCTGCACTAACAGCACATTCAAACTGCTTGAATGGTGTTGTTTTCCCAGTCCCCTTATGAAGGGAAACATTATTTAAAATCCATAGCCTCTGCCATATATGACTGTAGACATTGGGCAAAGCTCCAGGTCAGAGCTGGGCAAAGTTACACAAAACAGAGGGAGGTAAGTAAGAGATTCCTTTCAGGCAAAGGACATTAACATATTCCTAGTTTGACTTTAACAAGGATTTACACTGCCTTTATATTTTCACAAAGACACTCCGGAAGGTAGAGGCTTCTTGACAGGTACATCACAGGAAGTTATCAAGGGTGAACAAAAGCTTACATGCATTTTGGTTTTTGGCTGCTATAGACTTTTAAGGAAAAATAAAGCACCTTCTCGTCCAGAAGAAGAAACTTACATTGGTTGTAAAGGTTTGAATGTGAAAAACAAAAACAAAAAACAAACAAAAATCCAAACTAATTAAGCTTACAAAAAAAAAGAAAAATCACCCTCAAGGAGGCGGTTTTGGAAAAAGTGGAAACGCCTTCAGAAGGAGGAGAGGATTCACACTCAGTCCTGGGGAACGGTAAGAGTTGAAGAGGTCTCCAAAGGTGGTGAGACCCATGCCCTGTGCCCTGACTCTTTGATGAAGTATGAAATGTTTGGGGAAAATAGCCCTAAACGCTGATGCCTTGAAAACAGCAGCTACTGGTCACTCAAGCCTGTGTTCAAAATCCAAGAGAGAACAGGATGCCATTTTGGTAGGCAAGAATACCATGAATTTGTAGAACTCGCTGTGTTGTATTTAAAAGATCATCTTGATTTGTCTTCATGGCTTCACTCATCATACTGTCTTCCTAAATTTAATGGTGCTCATCTATACTCAATTCTCTTATTTCTTTTTGTCTGAGAGAGAAAAATATCCCGTTAGTGGTACTGGAGGCATTCCTCACTAAATTTAATCCTGCTTTCCCATACTGTCCTGAATCTTTTCCTTACTGAGGACCTACATTTCCAGGCTCTCCCATTTCAATATCTAACTCCATTTTATCCAGAAAAACAACAACAGCGACAACAACAACAACAAACATTGTATCTGAAATTATTAAAGCATTAACTTTAACAATAAAAAACTTAAAACAAGCTGAAGACTAATGCCAGGAGGATGATTATATAAATTATGGAACATTGGTATTATGGGATAGTACATGACCAAATTATGATTATGATTATGTCAAATGTTCATGTGTTTTTGAAGAAAACACATTAATGAACCACTAAGACTACCAGTTTAGAAACTAAAAAGCACATCTATAAATAACTTCTGATTAAAAAGAAAGCTTAAATTGAAATGATAAATGTTTACAACTGAAGACCACAAAAACACCATATATCAAACTTTTAAATAAATTAGAAAGGTGAAAAATAAATTTGTCGTATTCAAATCAAGACACTGTCAGAAGGAAAATAAATCCAAATAAAGTGGAAGGAAGCAAATATAAAACAGAAATAATGAAACAAAATACTAAAACCAATGGTGATAACTAACAAACCCAAAAGACCGTTCTTTAAAAGGACTAACAGAGTACACCAACCCCTGGAAAATTAATCAAGAACAGAAAGTAAAAATAATATTAGGAATAGGAAAGAGAAAATAACTACAGAGAGAATAGAGATTTAAAATCCATAAGAAACTATTGGAGATAAATTTACTCAAAAAATTTGGGGAGTCTGATAAATGGAAAATAATTAGGGAGATATAAATTAATAAAAAAATGGTTTGTACAGTACTGGCACAGAAATAGACACCTAGATCAGTAGAACAGAGAGCCCAGAAATAAACCCATGCTCATATGGCCAATTAATCTATGACAAAGGAGGTAAGAATATGCAATGGGGGAAAAGATAGTCTTTTTAATAACTGTCACTGGGAAAACTGCACAGCTACATGAAAAATAATGAAACTGGGCCGTTTTCTCACACCGTACACAGAAAAATAAACTCGAAATGTATTAAGGACCTAAACATGAAACGTGAAATCACAAAACTGCTAGAAGAAAACATAGGTATTAATTTCTTTGACATCAGCCTTAGCAACATTTTTCTAAATATGTCTCCTCAGGCAAGAAAGACAAAAGCAGAAATAAACTATTGGGACTACATTAAAATAAAAAGCTTCTACACAGTAAAGGAAACCATCAACAAAACAGAGAGGGAACCTACTAAAGGAGAAGATATTTGCAAATGATATATCCAATAAGAGGTTTTATTCAAAATATATATAAAAAATTTTACAACTCAACACTAAAAAAACAAACAATCCAATTCAAAACTGGGCAGAGGCCCTGAATAGACATCCAACAAGAAGAATAGAGATGGCCAACAGACACATGAAAAGGTACACATCACTAATCAGAGAAATGTAAATCAAAAGCACAATGAGATATCACCTGACACCTGTCAGAATGGTTAGAATAAAAAAGAAATAAAAAGTGTCTGGGAGAATGTGGAGAAATAGGAACCCTCATGCACTGTTGGGAGGAATGCAAGCTGGTGCAGCCATTGTGGAAAATAGTACTGAGGTTCCTCAAAAAAATTAAAAAATAGAATTGCCATATGATACAGTAATTCCACTCCTGGGCATTTACCCAAAGAAAACAAAAACACTAAAAAGAAAGAAAGAAAGAAAGAAAGAAAGAAAGAAAGAAAGAAAGAAAGAAAGACAAAAATACTAATTTGAAAAGACATATCCACCCTTATGTTTATTGGAGCATTATTTACAATAGCCACGATGTGGAAGCAACCAAAGTGTCCATCAATAGATGAATGGATAAAGAAGAGGTGTATATATTTATAAATGGAATATTACTAAGCCACCAAAAAGAATGAGATCTTGCCATCTGTGACAACATGGGTGGACTAGAGGATATTATGCTAAGTGAAATAGTCAAACAGAAAGTCAAATACTATATGATTTCACTCATATGTGGAATCTAAGACACAAAACAAAGAAGCCCACCAATAAACATACTCTTAAATGTAGAGAACATACTGATGGTTTCCAGAGGGAAGGTGGGCATGGGGATTGGTGAATTAGATAAAGGAGATTAAGAGGTACAAACTTGAAGGAGAAGAAGAAGGAGGCAGAAGAGGAGGAGGAGGAGGTGGAGGAGGAGGAAGGGAAGAAGGAGAAGGAGAAGGAGGAGAAGGAAAAGGAGAAGAAGAAGAAGAAGAAGAAGAAGAAGGGGAAGAAGTAGAAGAAGAAGAAGAGGAAGAGGAGGAAGAAGAAGAAGAAGAAGAAGAAGAAGAAGAAGAAGAAGAAGAAGAAGAAGAAAATGTTTTGAATGGACCAATTACAGTAGGAGACAGTAAAATGGTAGTAAAGATATCCTCTGGCAAATGATATCAGACACAGGTAGTTTTATAGGAGAAATCTACTAAACCATCAAGGAACTGATCATCCTTATTTTGTATAATTTTTTTCACAATATGAAAAATTGTGGTAAATTATGCAACTAACTTTCTGAGGGTAGTAATTTTTTGAAACAAAACCAGGCAAAAAGTCACAGAAAAGATCAAATGGTAGAAAATTTCATTATGGAGATATATATATATTTGTCCTGAAATAAATGAAAATTTTCCATAATTATACTGGAACAAAAACTGAGATGAACATTGTTTTCTGGGGCCAAAAGAGAGTACCTCCTGCACTTTTTGTGTGGAGATAACTGGACATCCTGATGGTGGGTAGGAGGTGTCTCTTGTTGGGGGAAGATCTACCAGTGGTAATGCAAGGGCTCAAAATTTTGCTTTGAACATGGGAGTCCTGAGAAGAGACAGTTTAAAGTGGGTATTATATGGCTTATTTCTTCAAGCTTTCAGCAAGTCTTGTATACTTTCTCCCTTTTGTCTAAGTTATGAAAAATTGAAAGATCAGTCAGAGTTCCCTCTCAAGGCCAGACTGGTGCCATCACCAGCAGCAGGGAGTGTGGTCCATCAGAGCACCCATCCCATGAGGGTCAGTGGCAGTGGCCACAGTGTGACATTGAGACAAAAAGTAGTGGAGTAGTGTAAACTGAGGGGTTTACACTAGGGCTGGAGTAGTGTAAACTGAGGGGTATAGTTTGGGGGTAAGGAGTCTAACAAATATATCAGTGGGGATTATAACCATTAATTTATGTATTTAATGGTGATCAGGGGTACCTGCGTGGCTCAGTCATTTGGGCATCTGGCTCTTGATTTCAGCTCAGGTTGTAATCTTGTGTTTCATGGGATCAAGCCCCACCTTGAATAACAATGAGAGAGAGAGAGAGAGAGAGAGAGAGAGAGCGCATGAACAAGGGAGAGGCAAAGAGAGGGGGAGGGACAGAATCCCAAGCAGGCTCTGCCCTGTCAGTGCAGAGCCCAATGCAGGGCCTGATCTCACAAACTGTGAGACCATGACCTGAGTCAGAACCAAGAGTTGCATGCTTAACCAACTGACCCACCCAGGGACCTCAAGAAGGAAGAGTTTTAATAGAGAAATTATGAATTTACAAAATTATTGGAAGAGAAGGAAGGGGGCAGTCTTTAGGCCAGTCCTCCAGAGTAAAACCAGAGTAAAGCAGACCTGCCCTTTAAGGGGGACTACCAATTCTGAAGCTACTTATGGAAATTATGAGTTGAAATCATTCACTCCATAGCTGCCGATAAGTGACCAGAAAGTCATAACCAAAAAGTCCCTTCTACTGGTGCATCTACTGCAAATACTTTTCACAACCCATCCAGCTAGAAAATGGTTACTACAAGCCTGTTGCAGGCAACATCACATTTATTTCCACCCTGTGTGCCTGCAAAAACAGCTGAACGGGACAGAAAAAAATGGCTTCCTCTTCTCTCTGCCTTGTGAAACTCCCTGAGTATACCAAATAGACAGGGCCTAATTTCCATCTGGAATCCTCAGTGCTAGAGAATCTAGAAATATATTTTTACTTTCTTCACTTCCAAATAGGAAGGGAAGGATGGAAGTGGAGTTAGGGAATCTACATTCTCCACTGCACCTGATGAACACCGTAGGTCCTTCCAAATGCTTGTAGGGCCCATGAATTTTTTCTCTTGTGAACTGAATGTTCATATCTATTGCCGAGTTTTCTTTTCAACTGATTGCCTTTGCCTTATGATTTACAGACATTGATTTATTAATTTATTCTGAGCATAAATCATTGTTGGTTGTATGCACCGCAGGTATCTTCTTTAAGTCTGTTTTTTTTTTTTTTGGTCATAAAGAAACTTTTATTGTAATGTCATCAAATTTATCAGTGGACTTTATGAACTGTGTTTTTGTGCCTTTTTAAAAAGTTATTCTTTATCATGAGGTCATATGCTAAGTATGTACATTTTTTCCTAAATGTTTTAAAAGTTTCACTCTTCACATTTAAGTATTCATCCATCTGGAATGTATTTTTGAGAATTGTAAGAGAGAGAAATGTAATTTTATTCTTCCATAATGAGAGACAAATAACCACACAATTTCACCATTATTAACTCATCCTTTCTCCCACTGATATGGAATGCCCTTCCTATCATGAGTCTATTCCCTTTTATACTTCCAGCTCTTTCACAGCTCTTTAACTTGGTCCATTTATCTTTTTGTCTGTTTTTATTGCAATACCACACAGTTTTAATTACCATAATTTCATAATATATTTTTATGACTCTTAGAGTGAATGCTAAGTCCTTCTTTTTCTTTTAAATCACTGGTTTGTCTTGACCCTCTACCATCCCATAAGAATTTGATATCTATAAATTTCCATTAAAAAAGTTGGGGTTGTATTACACTTACAGATGAATTTGGAGATATGTGCACTGTTAAAACACTCACTATTTACATCATCACACATACACTTTACTTGTGTGGATCTTCTTTAATGTCTTTCAATAAATTTTTCAAATTTCTCCATAAAGACCTTATACATATTTTACTAAACTTATTCCTAAGTGTGTTACTGCTTTTGAATAGAAACATCTTATAGTATTAGTTTTTATCTTTGTTTGTTTCTGGTTTATAGGAATACCATTAATTCTAAAACCTTGCTAAACTTTGGAATTGTTCTTATAGATTCATTTGAAATTTTTTTTTGTTTAGCTAATCATAGCATCTGAGAATACTGACAATTTTGTTTTTCCCTTTCCAATCCTTACACCTCCTATTTCTTGTCTCATGTGCTAAGAAGTCCAGCACAATGTTGAATAGCAAATACACTCTGAATGAGGGACAAGCTGGATTAAGGGCCAGCTGGTTCTCACCAGGGGTGCTAATCTGTAAGGGGCGCTAAAACTTCAGTGGAATAAATCAAATATATGGTGCCAAAAAACTCAGGTTTCCACAAGCAATTCCTTATATTATTGGCAAAATGAATATTGGTTCTGCTCCCACCAAAGTGGTGATGCCCTGAATGGAAATTTATTAAAAAAAAAAAATGCTCCTTGCCAGCCAACTCTGAAGCTAGCTAGTAGACACTCACCTGAACTTGGCAGTCACCAGCTGCTAAGGTTCAGAAACAAAGTACTGATAGCATACTGCTATGTACTGGGAACAAGCGATTTTCCTTATTATCTAAATTTTAATCACTCTACTGAGCTACTTCTCAAACACACCTGGTTCAGGAAAGTAAATTGAAAGTGGGTTGTAAACCTCAAGAATTAGAAAACATGTTGTCTTTTCTACTTTCGTCGCTGGAAGCAAATTAATAAGCAACTTTATATGTGAAAAGTAGAAAATTGGTGTCTCTGTATCTTCACTAACTCAATTTCAATGAAAATTGTTCAAGGATTATTTTGAAAGGGCACCAAATTATTAGCTTGCTTGACGTAGGTCCTGAGTTAGGGCCTAACAATTGCCCCATGAAAAGGAAGTTTAATACATCTCTGAGAACATTTGAATACTTAAATTCACTATTTTCCTGATAGTAGAAATTGTCAGAAAGTTAAGCATAATTGTGTGCACACATACACACACAGACAAACTTAAATATATAAACTCAGAGCAAAGGTTATAGACATTTGTCCATCTGTCTTTTGGGTAGAGACGGCGCTATTGATATACATTTGACATATCCTTGATTTTTCCTTCCTCCTTTAATTCACAGCCAAACATTTATATTATTTCGGTCTTTGTGCTTTGGACAGTTTTTTGGATCTATGCCAACATCTTGTACTTCAGCCCTGCCACTCACTCATTTCATTTTTGCTTGAAGTTGTTCTTTTTCCTTTTTTCTATCTCCATGTCATACTTTCTTTTGGTCTTTGTTAGTTTTTTTATTTTCCTGTCACTCACTCTGTAGCAGCTCAGAAGCTCTGCAACAGAGTGAAGAGATACTAACCAAGACTTGTTTGTGTGTGTGTGTGTGTGTGCATGTGTGTGTGTGTGTGCATGTGTGTGTGCGTGTGCATGTGTGTGTGTGTGTGTGTGTGTAAAGAGAGAGAGAGAGAGAAATCTGAAGAACAAAAAAGAGACTTTCCTGATGATAAACAAATCTTGTGCAGATCAGTTACCGTGTGGGTCTGAAGTATGTATAACAGGTAACAAATTTCAAGCAGGCTACTGTGCAGGTTGCTAAGTATTAAGTATACTTGTTCAATTTTAAATGCAAGAAAAGTTTAAAAACACACACAGTGTGTTTATTAAAGATGAAAGTAAAGTAATAACAATTAGAATAAGTATGAATATGAAGAGGAGTAAACAAATAGCAGAGGAAATCTCTAGTTGAGCATAATATATACATAGAATCATTTTATTCCTAAGAGAGCAAATATTTATCATCTGACTCCACTTAAATGTTTATTTGAATACCTGACACAGACCCCCTACCTCCCGTGATGTTTAAAGATATGTATTTGTTCAGAGGACCTCTTTGGACCACTCCCAGCTGTTGTTGAATATTCACGCCCAAAGTGATCACTTCCAAACTGTCCTGCATTTCTCCCTTGAAATCATCTCAAGGATGGAAACAGAAGCAGAAACAGAAGTGCTACCAACTGTGCTGCTTTTCCACAGGAGCTTGTTTTCTAGTGGAGAGATGCAGACATAAAAACAAGCCGGTGCAGTGCAGTGTTGGTAGAAGACTGGAGAGAACACAGGGGTAGGGAGGAGGTCTGGGAGTTCTGTGCGATTTCAAAATCGCATAAGACATTAGGGTGATTCTGCAATCAGAACTGTGGGGCTGGCGGGCTGCACGATAGGAAATGGATATGGACAGGTAGGAAGGGCTCACTTAGGGTACTTCTGACTTGATAAAGAATTTGGAATTTTGCCTGTATGAAATGGGAAGCCCTTGGAGGCTGATGAAGGAGGGATTCAGGAGAACTAGATTCTGGATGTCTGGAAATAAATTACCTAACTTTATGGATTTCAGTTTCTCACCTATGAGAAGAAAGGGAGCAGAGAGCCAGTGAAGTTCTTGCCAATTTCATCCATCCTATTGAAAATAGCTATCATTTATGAGTGCTTATGATGTACCATATACCTTATTTGCTTTGTCTCATTTAATCCTTGCAATAACCCTAAGATAGATCTGACTACCCCCATTTATTACTAAGACATTGAGTAATATTAATATATCCAATAACTTAAGAACTGAGATTTGAACCCATATATATTTTCTGAACGGCGATGATGTTCTAATGGGATTTTTTGTGTGTACTTCCTAAATTCTAATTTTTGTTTTATAAACTGTGAGGTGCCATACAGATATTATTTGAAAACTCGTGGCCAATTAAGAAATTTCTGTCTTCTGTGAGGAGAGAATAAATAGAAATAGGCTGTAAATGCAGTCTATCAACAGTGATTGCACTTAAGTATAAGGAGAAATTTTAGATAGTGGAAGCTGTTAGCCATAGTTGAGGTTATAGGTATATTTCTCTAGAGTCTTTCATTAATCAGAGTCTCACCTAGTTCAGTCACTTAAAGCATTGCTCTAACCAAATGTAAGCAGTTGATAGGACAGGTACTCCCCGGTTCTTTTTAATTCGTGGTCTGATCTGGAAACATCTTCTAATAACCAGACATACTTTCCCATATGTTTGTCAAACATATTCATAAATGATCATAAAATGATAGCATATACTATAGGAAATGTCTTATGAAAAATAGAAAGACGAGTTGTTTAAAATTAATTTTAAGAATCCTTTCTCAAATTATTACTGTGATAAAAATATGTCTATGTATACATGTATATCTTATGCATAAATATGCTTGAAAGAAAACAAAAATTAAAGCTTACAATATTCACAAAGAGGCAAGTTATTTAAATCAGTGTTTCTGAACTTTTGAAGACATTTGTTCCTTTAGATAAAACTGAGAATTCCATATACACACCACCCAGTATTCTAATCTAAAGGTATTTTCTTGGTGAAAGCTCCTAATATCGCCTAAGTGTGGCCCCTAGTCAGTAAGGCATTGCTAAACTTTATTCTATATAGTTTCTCTTACAAGAAAAGTATTTTTCTTTTTTAATATAAAATTATAACATATTATGTATTTTAAAATTATAACTCATCTGTCTAAGTTTTCTAAAAATTCTGATTTGCCATTATAGTCTAACCTCTTTCTGAATCTCAAATTTAAATATATCCTCGAGTGCTTTCACATAATCTCTGCCCACTATCCAGGGGAGCTGGGTGAGGACACGAAAGAAAGACAGAAAGCTGAAATGTGAGAAAAAATTCCTAAATAACTAGGCACGAAGATTTCTTTGAAATTGTGATCTGCTCCACAACAATGCTGTTAGCATTAACGTTTTAGCTCCCAGTCTTGTCGGTGTTCCCTTTTTGATTATTAGCTGCTCTTTCGAACACATACCAAACAACTTTGCTAGACTTCATTTGAATAATACTTGTACTCTTCAGGCAAGTTAATTAAAGCACGGTTGAAACTCTATTAATAAGGTCTTCAGAATTTCTACTTAGAGGGAAGCATTCCTATGAGGACCTTCTGCCGTGTTACTCAACTGACATTTCAGATGCACCTACTGCTCTTAAAAACTGTCCTTGAGGAAACAGCATACCACAAACAAATGCAAAATCCTAGCTTCCCCATTATCATAAAAAACAAATTACTTTGTGTTTAATTACTTTTTTAGATACAGTTGCACATTGGTAAACAGTCATAAATAAAAAGGAAGAATGATTATGCTTGAAATTTGGTCACTGAAGTTACTGGTAATTTGGTTTATTCCATGTTCTCTATATCCCAGCATCATTTGCCAAATATCTCACTCATTGGGTTATTATCAAAGCATAGAAAACCCTAAGAATATTAGAAGAATTGTTAAGTTATTACTATTGCTATTACTCCTTCTCTTCTACTCTCTTCTGCTCTTTCCCCTCCCCAGATAGGCATATTGTCTGCAAATGGGTCAAGCATCTTGCCCAGCTTTAGGCTACCATTAAGACACTTTCAAAGCCAACTGAAATAGCAAAGCCTACAGAAAAGTTAACTATTAACAATGAACATGTAACAATTGCAACTATGATAAATGCAATAAAAAATACTCAGAAATATTGAGTAAGACATCCAAGGTTTGAAAAAAAAATTACTTTGATGACTTAGCAAAGGGAAGAAAGTTAACCAAGTCTTTGTTTTCATGTTCTTGCCACTCTCTGATAGCTCTTATCTATTCTCTTGTGGTACAAATGCCTATCAAATTAATATTTACAGCTACAAACTTAGCATCTTCATTTGGATATTCAAGGAACTTCTACTTCAATATTTTTAACAGCTTTACTGAAATATAATTCACATATTATACAATTCATCCACTTGAAGAGTGTAGCTCATTGTTTTTAGTAAGTTAACTGGGTTGTGCAACCATTATCATAATCTAATTTTACATTTCTCTTTCTCCTCCAAAAACTCTATACCCATAAGCAATCACCTCCCACCCTACCCCTTAGCTCTAAGCAACCATTAATCCATTTTGTCTCTATATAGATTTGCTTATTCTGGACATCTTATGTAAGTGGATCGTATAATATATGGTCTTTTGTGACTGGCTTCTTTCACTTTAGGATAATGTTTTTAAAGGCCCATCCATGTTATAGCATTTTGTTTCTTTAGATGGCTGAATACTATTCCTTTTTATGGCTGTATCATGCTGTTTTCCTGTTTAACAATTGATACAGACATTTGAGTTATTTCCATCTTTTGGATATTATGAATAATGCTTCTATTAACATTCACATACAAATTGTAATGTGAATATATGTTTTCATTTCTTTTGGGTATATCTCTATAGTTGATAGATAGATAGATAGATAGATAGATAGATAATTTTTAGGAATTGTCAGATTGTTTTCTATAGTGGCCATACCATTTTATATTCCCACCAACTATGTTTAAGAATTCCAATTTCTTCACATCCTAGGAACACTTGCTATTATGTGCTTTTGGTTATGAACATCCTAGTGGATATGAGATAGTATCTCATTATGGTTTTGATTTGTATTTGTCTAATGACTGATAATGTTGGACAACCTTTCATGTGTTTATTGAACATTTTTATATCTTCTGGGAGATATATCAATTCAAATTATTTGTCTTAAAATATATTTCATTAATAGAATTTTGAGGAATAGTAAGGCTCTCAGATCAGGAGATAATTGTCATAAAGAAAGAAAGAAAGAAAGAAAGAAAGAAAGAAAGAAAGAAAGAAAGAAAGAAGAAAGAAAGAAAGAAAGAAAGAAAGAAAGAAAGAAAGAAAGAAAGAAAGAAAGAAAGAAAGAAAGAAAGAAAGAAAGAAAAAACAGTTTATTACTTACAGTCTCCAAGAAAAGGCTGGGAGGGGCCACATGGGGAAACACCAAGGTTAGTCATGAAATAGAGAAAACCATTTATTGCAGTTTCCACCAGAAGGAACAGATGAGGTAGGGCAAGCAAGTTTAGGATTGGCTAGTTTGAATAATTTCAGCAGGCTCTGGGGCATAGGGGCTGTCTCTAGTTGTCTAGGGCTAGGGTGATTAGGGTAGGGGGATAATGGTTCAGAGTCTGAGAATATGATAAAGGAAGTAGTTGAAGGTGTGGACTCTAGATTGATTGGCATGTATTTGAAAGTGCATTCCTGAGAGAAAAAGCCCTCTGGGGACAGGGTTGGGGAGTGAGGGTGGGGGTGGGGTGGGAGGGTGGTGATGAAGAGAGGCAAGTGACTCAGGCACACATTATCAAGTTATTTAGAATAAGGCATGCCCAGCATATGCATTTAGGAAAGATATTAAAGTATCAACTTTAGAGAAGCTAGAAACATGTTTAATAAATTTGTAATTGGGTTATTTGCCTTTTTATTGTGGAATTATGTGTTCTTTATATACTCTATATAAGCCTCTTATCAGACATATAATTTGCAAATATTTTCTATTTTGTGGATTGTTTTCTTTTTTTTTTTGATGGTATAGTTGACAACAGAAGGGTTTAATTTTGAAGTAGTCCAACATTTTTCTTTTCTTTTCTTTTCTTTTCTTTTCTTTTCTTTTTTTTTTTTTTTTTGTCACTTGTGATTTTGGTGTCATACCTGAGGGATCATTGCCTAACCCAAGGTCACAAATATTATTCCTCTACTTTCTTATATTCTTATATGTAACTTTTAGCTTTTTTAAAATCCAAGTTTATTTATTTATTTTGAGGGAGGAGTGGCATAGAGGGAGAGAGAGAATCCCTGGCAGGCTCCATGCCACCTGCAGATGCTCAACTGACTGAGCCACCCAGGCGCCCCAAGTTTTAGCACTTATGCTTACACCTGTGGTCCATTTTGGTTTCACTAGGGTATATGGTATAAGGTAGAAGTTGAAACTCATTCTTTGGCATGTGGATATCCAGTTTTCCCTGCACCATTTGTTGAAAAGACTTTCCTTTAGTCATTAAATACCTAATTTAGTACCCTTGTTAAAAAGCAACTGGCTATATATGCAAAGGTTTATTTTGGGGATCTCTATTCTATCCCATTGGTTAATATGTCCTCATGCCACTACCATACTGTTTTGATTACTATAGATTTGTAGTAAGTTCTGAATTCGGGAAGTGTGAGTCCTTTAACTTTGTGCTTCTTTTTATTTTTAAAATTGTCTTAATGTTTATTTATTTATTTTTTTGAAAGAGAGAGAGTGAGTAAGCAGGGAAGGGGTAGAGGGAGAGGGAGAGAGAATCCCAAGTAGTCTCCATGTTGTCAGCGCAGAGACTGACATAGGGCTTGATCTCACCAACCATGAGATCATAACCTGAGCCAAAACCAACAGCTGACGCTTACCTAACTGAGCCACCCAGGTGCTCCTGGCTTTAAAGTGCTTCTTTAAGGTGCTTCCTTTTAAAGATTGCTTTGGCAATTATGGAATTGCCATAAGAATTTTAGAATCATACCATCTATTTCTGCAAAAAAAGTTAGCTGGGATTTTGATAGGCATTGAATCTGTAGATAGATTTGAGGATATTTTTCCATTTGTTTAGATTTTCTTTACTTTCTTTACATAATGTTTTGTAGTTCATTTTTTTAATGTTTATTTATTTATTTTGTGAGACAGCGAATACATGAGCAGGGGAGGGCCAGAGGGAGAGGCAGAGAGACAGAGAGAGAGAAAGAGAGGGAGGGAGAGAGGGAGGGAGAGAGAGAGAGAATCGTAAGCAGGTTCCTCACTGTCATTGCAGAGCCCCACACAGGGTTTGATTTCACGAAGGATGAGATCATGACCTGAGCCAAAATCAAGAGTCAGACACTTAAATGACTGAGCCACCCGGGTGCCCCAATGTTTTATAATTTAAAATGCACAGGCCCTACATTTCTTTTTTTAAAATTTATACTTAAGAAACAGTCTTTTAACCATAGAGAACTATGATTGTTACCATAGAGGAGGTGGGTGGAGGGAGGGGTGAAATAGGTGATGGGGAGTAAGGAGTGCACTTGTCCTGATGAGCACTGGTGATGTATGGAATTGTGAAATCGCTATATGGTACACATGAAACTAATATAACACTGCATGTTCATCACACAAGAATTAAAATAAAAACTTGACTGTTTTAATTGTGAAAGTGTATTGAGTATTGTCAAATGCTTTTCCTGCATCCATTGAGATGATTAGGTGGTATTATACATTATTATATTGCTATAGTATGTTACCTTGATTTTTGTATGTTGTACCAATCTTGTACTCCAGAATAAATCTCATAGTATATAATTATTTTTACATGTTGCTGGATTCTAAATAAAGTTGGTTACCTTAGGTGGAGATTTAGAATACTGGTCTTACAACCTGCCTTTCCCACTGGGCATAATCCTTCTAGCACTGCATCAGAGCTACAAGGAGGAATGCTTTTTCTGGAGTGATACTTCTGCTCTCTGAATGGGACCTACAGTGGTAGCTTGCCCTTGGCTTTCTTGGCTTGTCCCTCCTGGCATTGAACTGGAACAAGCTGAGGTAGAAGCAAATGTGGCCTAGTATTTTCAGCCTGCCACACCCAGAGAAGTGCTTTCATCTAGAGTGGGGACCGAATGGGGAAAGGGAGATCCAATCCTCTACAAAACTTTCCTAGAAAAGACTTTCTGCCACACAAGGCTGGGGGTGCGAGTAGGGGATGAAAATTGCTGTTGGCCTGACCCTCCTAGGGTAAAACTGTAGCTCCATACTTGGGGAAGGCAGGACCAGGAGTCCCATCTTCTTGGCTGCACCTGCCTGGACTAGAATGCCTAGAGTAGCACTTCCCTAGTATAGAACTGGGGAGACTTCCAAAGGGAGTGTCAAAAGCCACAGACTCAAAAGTCACAGACTCTTGATTTTCTCACTAAGAGCTAGTAGATTGTGTGTGTGTGTTTTAAAGTTTATTTATTAATTTTGAGGTGGGGGAGAGGCAAAGAGAGATATATAGAGAGAGAGGGCCTGGCACTCACAAAGAGTGAGATTATGACCTGAGCAGAAATCAAGAGTCGGACACTTAACTGACTGAGCCACCAGGCACTCCATTAGTAGATTGTTTTAGATGATTGTTTCTCTATTTATTGTATGCCTTTATGACAATTTCCAGAGGCTCTTAATGATTTTTTTTTGAAAAAAAATTTCTCCATTTAAATTGTTGTCTTTCTGGCAAGAGGCTCTGAAGTGGTTTTTTTGCTGCATTCTGGAGGTCCTGCCTCCTCCTCCTCCTTCAATATTTCTTATCTCATTAAATGGCTTCATTATCCATGCCCTCAGTGGATTTAAAGGGAGACTCAAATCTCCACCACCACCCTTACCGAGTGCAAGTGATTATCAGCTCCTTCCTTAAATGTTGCAATAACTTCTTTATTAGTAATAGTAGAAGAAATTCTCAAATGCATTGCATCAAAGGATGTAATTCTGCTACCTTTTTCTCTTTTTCTTTCTGTTGAATCTACTTCTGGGCTCATTAAAGGAAATTTTCACCTCTGTTGTATTTTCTTTTACAACATTTTAATTTGATTTTTTAATTGTTTCTATCTCTAACCTGAAATGGCATCTCATTTAATTTGTTTTCCACCTTTTCCATGAAAGCATTTAAAATATTAACTAGAGTTATTTTAAAGTCCCTGTCTTGATATCTATTGTGTCTGAATCTAGCTCAAATCAAAGAGATTTCTTTGTCTTTTGCCATTGTGTTGTTTCTCCTTGATTTTTTGTACACCTCACAGTTTTTTTGTTGAAATCTAAACATCATATTTGGTTATTATGTGTCCCACTAACTTCACATTCCTCTATCAATACTTTGTGTTTAGGACAGAAGCTGGTTTACCAGAGAAATTTTCTCACTATCCATTCCAATCTTAGTTGTAAGTCTCTCTTCTGTTCTATCACTCAGAGACAATCTCTCTTGATGTTCTTGTCTCTCTTACAACAGTACACTATTGTTACTTGTTACTCTATGCCTATTAGCCTGGGAATATGGGGGAGTATGAAGTTGTTCTCTATTTTCCTGATTAAGCTTCAGTTTTAGGAAGCACTCTGACCCTGGACTTGGGTTATGTGGCCTTCTTGGTGTTCCAGCTCTTTCTTTTCAGCTTTACTTCTTTGTATAGCATGTATCCCTGACACCCCTCTCTCTGCAAAAGTAAAGGGCCTTTTCCTATGGCCCTCCCCCAGCTGCAATGTATTTGTTTTTTTTTTAAGATTATGAATAGTCAGCTTTATTTTTAGAGCATTCCATCCACAATTCAGGGATAGTTCATTTTAACTAGAAGCCCGTTATAATCACATATCTGGTCTCTCACATTCCCAATAATAAAAACACAACTCACTTTTGGAATGAATTTTTAACAGTGCCCTATAGGGGTTATTTTTTGTTGCCCTTGTCACAGCAGTTTTAAGACCTTTGTTCAATAAAAAATATGGGAAATAAAATTGGGGTGGTGATGTTCATGTCTTTCTCTTAGTGCCTGTTGTTTGTCTCTCCCCACAATACTGCAGGTGATGCTTCCTCTGGACTCTTCTCATGCCCCTAGAAGTTCTATTCTTTCATTAGCCCACACTCAGCTTTTACTGATTTCTTAAAAAATTTTAGCTCAATCATTACTAACACTGTTCTGTGGCATCTGCCTCAAGTAACAGTGTTAACATCACATCTCTCTTCGCAGGCACCTGTCTTCCTTGAATTTCAGGTTAGTTGCTTGTCCAATGACATTTGCCCTATAAGTAGCTCAAGAAAACATGTGAATATGCATATTGTCCAATGTTTTATTTTTTTTTGTAAGGGTGGTAAGCAGAAGCAGGAAATCTACAATGCAGTGAATAATTTTAATGTTTCAATAAAATAAGGCATTGCTAGAAAAATGGATGAAAGAAAACCAGGGAGGGGTTTTTAGTAGTTCAGACGTGAGCTGATGATTGCTGAAAACTAAGGTGGGGATGAGGGAGGTGGAGACAAATGGAAATAAATCAAGAGATAGGTAAGAAGTAAAATTAACATGTTTGATTATAGATTGAATATAGTAGAGAAGGAAGATGGAGATAATTGTCCAAATGACTCATAATTTTCTGGTTTATAGGACAAGATAATGGAAAGACAGCGAATATTAGAAGAGGATGATTTTCAAGGGAGGATGATGAGTCTGATTTTGTATATATGGCATTTGTGGTATCTTTGACGCAATCAAGTGAGGACCTTGAGTAGACTGTAGTAGTTAGCAAACCAGAGTTTAGAGATGTCTGATCTACAGAAATAAAATTGTAAAGCATTTTCTTGTAGGTCATAATAAAAGCCATGGTCCCTCAAAGCTATAGAAACAATAGAAAATAAGAAGATGAGAGGGCTTAGGACAGGGATTTAAGGAACTTCTTTAAGGCAAATCCCCCTTGTTCTCAATGCTCCAGTCATATTAGTTCATGTACTGCAGTATTAGTTCATGTACTGCAGTCTATTAGTTCATGTACTGCAGTATACTCTTCGCCACCCCCCAGGTCTTTGCACATTTTTCTCTGCTGGAGTTGTTGTTCCTTATCTATCAACCCCCCTCTCCCATCCCCAAACATTTTCACTAAATTCTATAAGGCTCTAGTAATTAGCTTAAAGTTTTCTTCTACCAGGATGACTTTCTTCACTTTCTCTGATCAGTTTGTCCCACTCCAGAGTACTTTAGGTCCCTACTACTTGCTCCCATCCTGTATTTCTGCATGACATTTTTCACCTTAATTTCTTGGCCACATCTATCTCTTCCCAGATTATATGCTTCATGATTGCATGGATTTATATCTATCCCTCTCACCAATAAATGTGTTGTGCTGGACCAGTTCCTGGCCCATAATGGGCATTCAGTAAATATTTGAATAAGTATATGACCATGTTTTGTCCTGTTTATTGACCACCAGAAGTTGCATGGTAGGATTCACCTGAAATTCACATAATGCTGAATAATTCCTGAACTACTGTAATGGAGGTTGAGATGACATCTTTTAACCACTTCTTTAGTTCACTGAAATGTGGAAGAGAGAAACACTGAAGTTTGAGGTATGCACAGGATGATCATGGATGGTATACATTATTTTTATGATCTTCTGCTTGGGGAAAAACCAGAATTTTGATAGTAAGTGAGTTATATACAAAATGAGAAATGAAGTCCTTCCCCTAACTCATCTCTCTCTCCTTTTCTTTCTTCTCTCCCTCTGTGTTTGTCTGTCTCTCCTTCTTTCTCCTTTACACTTCTCGTCTCTTTTCTATTAAAAGTCTCTATATCTCAGTGAAGAAGAAGAAAGAAATCTACAGGGACTTGAATATATTACTTATATTTTTCTTTCTCATTAGCTTAACATAATTATGTTAATCATAATCAGTGCTTCTGTTTGGAGCCAGGAATTATTAATGGCTCATTCCTGTCAATACTTGCTTTTACTCCAGAGTTACATCCCATTCTCTTTTCTAATAAGGTAACAGAGAAGAGTGTACAATTCTAAAGTAATAAGGTATAACAAGGTGTGTAATTATTATACAATAACTTTCTCTCAGTGAGTAAAAAAAGATATGGAACAAAGGGCAAGATCCTTGGAAATCCTTGCTGTGCAGTTATTATAACCTAGCTGTGTAGCAGTTATATCACTTTTGCGAAGAATTTTAGAAATTCTAACATAAATCATTTAGAAAAAAGAAAGAAAATCATTGGGAAAAATTATAAAGAAAATGCCAGTTTATGAAATAAGTTTTACTATTTTGAACTTCATTCTAGCTAATACTGCAGTAGATGATAATTTCCTTGCTTGTTGGAGATTAGTTTTTTAAAATGTCTTCCAAAATTAGGCGAAATGTTATAACGGAACTTACTTTTCTTGAGCAGAGAGTTGAAATGATGGTTTATGCAAAGTCCTTACTAAACAAAATAGAAATACAAAGTTAAAAATTTCAAGTCTTTGGAGACACCAGCATTCAAACTTTTCAGAGTGGAAACTGAACAGTTCATAAGGCTGTCAGTAAGAAACATAAAGAACCCCAAATTAAACTAAATATGACTCTAGAGTTTCAGATTTATATTTAACTGTGTGTGGGTGGTTCAGTGGTGGAGACACTGGAGTATCTATAGGCTGATATTGTCATTTTGCTACCCTAAAGAATGTTATTCCACCTATGGATCTTTTATCATTTCCTTCAGACTCAAACATTTTAGAGGTATTAGGAAACCCTTTACTGAATGAATGATGAAACTTTCTGTAATTGCTAAAGCTCTAAGGACTGGACTTTGTCTCATGCATCTTTCTATTTTTTTTTTTTTTTTTTTTTTTTAGTCCTAAGGCAGCACCGTATAAATTGTGAGAGCTCAAAAAATACTTGTTGAATTAACTAAACATACTGAGATAAAATTATTTGGAGAAATTACTTTTTAATTTATTATGGCATGACAAAAGAGCAAGTTTGGAAAGGCACTTAGATAAAATTAAAATAAGGCAGACAAAATGAGATGAGATTTTGAAAGTTACTGAGAATTTAAGGCTATTGGCATCTTCTATAAAATATGTAGACCATTGTTAACTGTTGAATAGCTATTTTCATCACAAATTAACTGTAAAAATAATGACTGACCTACAAAGGGCAGATTCTTGAATGCAATAAAATTAAGATGTATAGGGAAAGAATTATGGGAAATTACATGGAGATAACATAATTTTTTGAGAAACATGTCATCCTGGATATTCTATAAGGCCAGGAATATCTTGGAGATGGCATCTATGGTAAAATGACTCAACCTGATGATTATCAGGTCTTATTTGATTTGAAGCCATATTATGTTGTTTACCATGATAATGGAGAAAGCAAGAAGTCCACTGACAATATTATCAACATATATGACAAGAAAGGAGAGTACAACCAAAGTCTCAAATAAGTATCTAATCCAATGAGCATATGTCACTTCATCTTCTATGATGGAAGAAATTCAACATCATTAACCTGTCATCTGGCAGCTAACTGGTCTTTGCAAATACAGTCCCATAATGAATTCATATTGGTCCCTGCTATTGGGGAAAATAGGCAATCAGTATTGGCAGTGGCCAGGTTAGTCCTGGTTAATGCTATGAGCTGAATGTTTGTGGCCCTCAAGTTCATATACCGAGGCTTTAATCCACAATGTAGTGGTGTTTGGAGGTGGGACCTTTAAAAGATAATTTGATTTGATTGAGGTCATGGGTTTGGAACTCCTGGACTGGGACTGGGCTCATATAAGGGGAATGAAGAGATCAGAAAACTCAGCAATGTGAAGATACAGTGAGAAGAAGTTTGTCTACAAACCAGGAATACTGGAACCCTGACCTCAGACTTCCAGCTTCCAGAACTGTGAGAAATAAATGTTGTTTAAGTCTGATATTTTTCTATAGCAGCCTGAGAAAACTAAAACAGTTAAAGGGGTGCAGGTTGTTTGTTCAATAATATCTCTATCCCTCTCACCATGGTTCCCTTGTTCATTAACCCATTGATTAAACCCTGCGCTAACTGGAAAAGTACTTCCACAAAAGTAGTACCTTTACAGAGTAGATTATCTGTCTGCCTGATTGTTAAGGTTCTCTTCCACAATACAGGTCTTTTGTTGAGCAATAATACGAGATAGGATGTCTGTCATGCTCTGGTTCTATTTTTAGAATATCTTCCACATATGGACTAAAAACTCAGCCAGACTATTAGTCATTAACCAGGAATCACTGTAGAACCTGACCTTGGATTATCCTTCCTTCTTTTCAAAGTGAAGAAGTCTTCCCCACTGGGAAGACTTCAGGGTCATGCTGAATGGGGCTGTATACCACAGCAGTCCACTTCAACTTGTGTTAACATATTAAGAAAAGCTAATAAACTAGGCTTGAGTTTTCTTTACACCCAGCCAACTGATCATAGGAAACTCTCCAGAAAGCCATACTAATTAAAAAAGAAGAAGCAAGGTAGCACTAGAAAAGCTGAGGGTGTAATTGGCTCATGTAACTAACTTTTACCTCCTGCATCAGCTTATTACTTTTCCATAGATACTATTTTCATTTGACTACTGTTGTACATATTCAACTTCTGAGACAGAATGAGTGGTAATATACCCAGCTCATGATGGTAGCTTGTCAGTAACTTTGAAGGATCCAAGTTTTATCCTGCTTGTGGTTGAGGAGTTAGTCTCTGAGCTTCATACAGATGCTGGCAGAAGACACAAGAACTTTTGGGCCAGGACTTTACTACTTATGGCACAGTAAGTAGTCTGTTTGTATCAGTTTGATGTTTGCATCAATCCTAAGAAAACAATATAGGGTAGTCCCAAATGTGTGCTGCGCGTATGGTAGATTTTTGTGTGTTAAGGAGGTAAGCAAATGAATCTCTGCCTTCTAAAAAAGAAGCACAATCCTGAGGTACACATGGTACTCCTAGAAGGAAAATATTTATAAATGATGGGGATTGAGTGAGACGTATCAGTTGGTGACACTGGTGGGCAGTATCTCCTATGGGGCCTCTTGTCTAGCTATCAGGGTCTTATGATTTATAGTTCAGTTTGAATAACTGGGCCCAGTACTTGTTGGAGGAACTGCTTGAGGGAAGCCAGTCCAATATGTCCTGTTTGTCTATGACAACAGCTAGGTGGCGTTATTCTACCCCTTTAAATGACTGAGAATGAGGGTAGGGAGCAGATGGGGGTGTTGATAAGTGTTTTGTATGGGAGGCACAAGAGTTCAGGTCATCCCCTGCTGCTTCTGATAGACTTCAAAGTAAGGTTAAAGGGATCGTTGATAAATTCATGGTCAAAGCTACCCAGAAAGGCATGACAGACCCAGCAGTCAGTTCATTTTTTAAGGCACTTGCAACAGTTCTGGAGAGTTGCACCAGGGTGTTAATCTTCTGGAGGAAGACACCAAGATAGTCAATGTCCCTCTCTCTCCCATACTCCACAGGGTATAAAGTGTCCCTTCCCCAGGTCCAGGTTGTTGTTCTCCCTCCCTTGCTGATCAGTGTGTCCCATTTCAGAGTGGTAACTTCATTTGTTCCCAGCCATGCTTTATTTGTACCCAGTCTTTTCATCTAGAAGGGTCAAGTGCAAGACATCAAGGGCACTTTTATAAAACAACTAGAATTAAGCTTGATTCCTATAGTCCGCCTTCTGGGCAGGCTTCCACTCTGACGATGTGCCACCTAGTTTAGCCTGGGATTACTGTTAAAGAAAAGAAAGGCACATCATCCCCAATAATGTTCAAGATGGAATCCTGAAGTTTTACAATAAATCTATTTGACCCCCAGCCACTTTTATCCTGAAAAACACCCAGAAGCAGGTGAAAGAGAATTATCCCTTTCTGGGAATCTTAGAGGCTACATTCAATGACTAAATTGTATAGTAAAAGTGTATGAACTAGGTGGAGAGGAGCTAAGGGAGGTAGTTTTTGTCATAAATGGTACATCATTGTCAAATGGCAAATGGTCTAAAAAGCCAAAGACATGACACAGATTAGTTTCAAGGGCTAATATGGTGTGTCTTGAGTTAGCTGATCAGTAGCCTCAAAAAGTGTCAATGTTGATGAACCAAGCCCAGGCATTTAGGAGAAACTTTAAGAATCATGGTCCCCAGGCCACCCTTTATCCAGGAGGCCCAGCTTCCCTGTGGTAGCCACCTAAGGTGGGCTGGAGCCACTGCCCAACCCTATCCACTTCTACCCTAGGCCTCAGTTTCCCCTTTCCTCACACAGGGCACTAATAACAAGGAGCTAGCCTTGCCCACTCCCACCCTTCTGCTCCTTCCCACCCCCAAAGGTTCTGGTTCCATCTTTCCTCTGTTCACAAACTACCTCTGGATAGTTGTGTTGGTTTTGTTCAATGTTTCCATTCTTAGACATCCGTCATTGCTGCTGTGACCAGCGCCAAATGTTCATCCTCATTGCCTCCTCCTGTTCTGCCCACATCCCCCTCCTCCAAGATGCTCTTAGGGGAAGGGGCCTGGGGCAGAGCAGGCTGGGTTACCGACCACCCCAGTTCCAGGGAAGGTAGGGGCCCTGCCCCTAGGATGCTGCAGCAGAGTGAGGAGTTGGGGGGGGGGCTGTATTGACCGACAAGCGTGTAGGGGCCACCTTTTCCCCCTGTTCTGCCGAGGAGGAGGTAGCCATTATTTGTCCCAGCCTGCCCCCCCCCCCCAATCTGGTTTCCTATTTGCAGTTACTTGAATAAAAAAAATATCCTTTTCTGGGAAAAAAAAAAAAGAATCACAGTCCCCATTGAGCCAATGACTTAGTTTCATGTGGAGAAGGTGGGGATAAAATTTCCCCCAAGAGGATAATTGCCATTTTTCATGTAAAACTGAGATACCACTGGGGCCAGGAAGGATCTGTTCTTTCATACGACATTCCCTTTTGAAAAACAAAGCTTTCTGAGCCTTTCCCACTCTGTTAGTCATTGAGTCTGAATTAACCCACACAAAAATGGGATGTCAAGTCACAGAGTCATAAGACCTCCATGGGCAAGATATTAAATTTTGACAACTCATCAGAAAGCTAATAGCTGCTTTTCCAAAGGTGTACATTTAGTAGACATGTCAGGAGGGCCACAGTTTAAAACCCCAAGGACTGTCTCCACATGGAGGCTACCTCTCTTTACAAGTGGCAGTGAGATTTGTCCTACTACTACTTCTCTCCTGAGCTCTTTCCAAATTGGGATAACTTCCTTTGGCTCTTATATGACAACGAAGTGCCAGCATATAACACATCAATCTACACAAGCAAAAAACAATACTTTGAATTGGCCAAAGGACCCCACTTGACAGATCTTGTTAGCTTATCTCCTCCATTGTGACTGCTGCACAAAATCCATCAGTGGGATCCTGGCACCCTTTCTTTCCTGCGTCTATATGGGTGGGAGACTGAGCTCTCATTTGTCACAGAGTCTTAGCCGTAGAAGATGGAGTCCTTCTTCTCTCTGATGTTCCCCAGCATACTCAGGAAATAGCTGAGGCTGGAGTCTAGTGAAAGTGACAGAATGAGGGAACAGGGCTGGAGATAGATGGAAAGAGAGAGAGAAAGAAAGAGGGAGAGAGAGAGAGAGAGAGAGAGAGAGAGAGAGAGAGAGAGAGAGACTCCATGCCAGTAAGCAGGGCATATTTATTCTCAGTGCCGGTAAGCAAGGTACTTCTGGTTTTGAGTGACTATATCATGGCTCAACAAATGAACTTCTTTTTCTTTTTTATTTGAGAGAGAGAGAGAGAGAGAGAGAGAGAGAGAGAGAGAACAAGTTGGGGAGAGGAGCAGAGGGAGAGAGAGAAAACAATCTTAAGCAGGTTCCACACTCAGTGTGGATCCTGAATAGGGGCTGGATCCTGTGACTCTGGGATCATGACCTGAGCTAAAATCAAGAGTCAGAGGCTCAACCTACTGAGCCACACAGGCGCCCCTCAACCAAGTGAATTTCTAACACTTTTGTTCCACCCATAGCTCTAAATTAGAGACTTCTTCACTCTTCCTCCTCCTGCCTGGAGGAGTGCGAACAAAAACAAGTGCATGATTGAGACAACTTGTTTCTTTCCTACATACTGGCGCTCAGGCTCCTGGAAAGGTAAGACAGTAGTGGACCCTTACTCTCCCATCTCGCCCACCACTTGGGTGACAGCATTTGCTTCTAGACCCTGGGGAGGCTTTTCAGATCCCCTAACTCAGTCCACAAACAACACTTTCCTCTTCCAGAAAGCCATGTCTCTGTAAGCATTCTATTTTTGTCACCAAAACTGTCACAAACCTTGAAGGGTCTGAGATTTTACTCCTCTGACAAGTTAACAAGTTAGCCTGCTACAGTTCCACAGATGCTGGCAGAAAACACACAATTCCTGAGGTACAGACAAAGGACTTCATTACTCATGACACAGTAGACAGACAAAGCTTCATGTCTACATTGGCTCCTTTGTCCCCAAAGTCCCAGAGGGCCCAGGTGATGTTGCACACACAGTGGATTTGTGTCACAGCTGAGAAGTCCTGCATTTAGGAAACCTCAGTCCTTTACAGGGGCTATTAGCAAATCGGCCCAACCTTTGCACAGACAAGACACATAATCTCTAATTTCCCAGGCTGTTTTCTATGCAAATGTCCCTAAAAAGATAGTTCAGGACATAGACTTGAAAACTGGATGTGCGGAAACATGATACTCCCATGGAAAACTGTCTTCCAACATATTTTTACCTGATGTTACATGTTTAAGAAGTCAGTCTCCATCACAGTCCAGTAGTTAATCAATCCATTAGCTATTTCCCAGAAGGCCAAAAAACATTTGACAAAGATGAAATGGCTTTGTTCCAAAACCCTAAAGAATTCTGCTGTGATTCTTCTGTATGTGCTTTTTGAGAGCCCCATCTAATCTGCCTTAGATGCTGACATAGGCAGAGTAATCCCCCCAAAAAGATGCTCACATCCTAATCACTAGAACCTGTGAATATTAATCTTTATGGCAAATGGGAATTAAGGTTGCAGATGGAATCAAGATTGCTTATCAGCTGACCTCTGTACCCACGTTTCCTGCTTCTTTAGTGTCTGATCTTTGCAGGGCATTGTGGCATAAAAGAAAAAATAGAGGCTTTGGATCAGACAAAATAGGGTTTAGAATTCTGATCCTATAGCTTGGACAGGCTATTTAGCCAAAATCTCAACTTACTTGTGAGTATAATAAGGATGAGAAGAACTACATTATGGAAATGTGGTATTTAAATGAGATAATATCACCAGAGAAGATACTCAAGAGATGTTAATTTCCAATGCCTTACTGTTTTTTCCCCCAATGTCTTATGTTTAGCGAGTACTAGGTAATCAAGGTACCTTAACTCAGATAACATACTACGTGTATTAGTTTGGTAGGTCCAATGTAACAGGGTACCACAAACTAAGTGGCTACATCAAGAGAAATGTATTGTCTCACGGTTTGAGAGGCTGAAAGTCCAAAATCACAGCATCAGCAGAGTTGGTTCCTTCTGAAGACTGTGTGGAGGATCTGTTCCATGCCTCTTGCCCATCTTCTAGTGATTTTCTGGCAATCTGTGTCATTCCTTGGCTTATAAAAGCATCATCCTAACCTCTGACTTCATCTACAACTGTTATTCTCATGTGTATGTCTGTATACAATGTTCCCTTTTTGATAACAGCATCAGTCACATTGGAGTAGGGCCTACCCTACTCCAGTATGACTTCATCTTAATAATTACATCTATAATAATCCTAATTCCAAAAAAGTATTTGGAGATACTGGGAGGTTAGAACTCCAAATGTATGAATTTTGAGAGGACACTTTTCAATCCACAATGGTATTCTAAGCCATCTCCACTACTAACAGCTTTTTGTAAAACTAGGAATTTAATGTTAATAATTGTCAATCCCGATATCATTTTCTTCTACTAAAGAGTGCAGGTTTGTCAGATTGTCAGGTAATAATGTCTACTATAATAATCTACACAAAACATTTAATGAAAGCAATTACTGAAACATTTCTTTGGTTAAACATCATATAATTGTCTTCCCACAACATGGCACTATAACCAGAGAAGGTCAAATTATTGTCAATGAAAGAACCTCTGTAATTCAGGAAGCTTTACTATTTATTATTATCAGACTAAGTCAAACTACATTGTTTGATTTTCATATTATAATACCATATTTTTCATGGGCTCTGATTAACAGTGATAAATAGTACACACATTATGTATTGATTACCACTTTTAAAGCCACTTTGTACACAGCCTCCCTTTAAGATTAGTATTGGAGTGGCACCTGGGTGGCTCAGTGAGTTAAGCGTTGGACTTAGGCTCAGGTCATGATCTTGCAGTTCACGAGTTTGATCACTATGTGGGGCTATGTGCTGACAGCTGGGAGCCTGGAGCCTGCTTTGGCTTCTGTGTCTCCCTCTCTCTCTGCCCCTCCCCCACTCATATTCTTTCTCTCTCTCTCTCTCTCTCTTCTCTCTCTCTCTCTCTTCTCTCTCTCTCTCTCTCTCTCTCTCAAAAACAAATAAACTTTAAAAAATTTAAAAAAAAACACGTTAGTATTGGAGAGAGCACAGCCTTGGGTTTGAAGAGAACTCTGGCAAGAATGGTGTTCTAGGGATCCCTACAGCCAGTGTAGGATCCATATGATTCTGTCTCTCACTTCTTTTTTGCCTTAGTCATTTGTTTAAAAAATGCATTAGGAAACTACTATGTGTAAAACACAATGCTGTACTAAGTGCTAGAAAGCCTTACTACTAAGGACCTCACAGTTAAGTAAGGGGAAACACAGTCATAAATCAATAATCAAAATATAATGTGGTACTTCCATCTCTGATCAAAATAAAGTAACAGGAATTTAGCCTCCTGCTGAAATAACTCTAAAAGGCACATTTCTATAAATCAATGATTATTAAGACATTAGACATCAAGTAACAAAAGACAGTGATTTCTGAGACATGAGCAAAAACTAGGTAAGCCATAAGATTGCCCCAGCTTGGAGCACCTTGGTTGCTCAGTCAGTTAAGCTCCAGCTTTTGATCTCAGCTCAGGTCTTGATCTCAGGGTCCTGTGCTAAAGTCTGGTATTGTGTTTTCTGCTGGGCTCCTCACTGGGTGTGGAACCTACTTCCAGAAAACAAAAACAAAAACAAAAACAAAAACAAAAACAAAAACAAAAACAAACAAAAAACAACAAAAAGAAAGATTGCCCAGCTTACTGCCTGGAGAGAGTTTCCAGGCCATGGTGCAGAGAAGAGGAACCCAGCTGGAGCTCAGTGGATCTTCTGAAGTGAGGAGGGGGAGCTGAGAGTTCTCATGGTAGACTACAGGAAAGAAGAAACCTATACAGAGAGGGCGCTAGAGACCCAAAACAGTCCCCGCTCCAATCTTTAGCTGAAGACTGATCATCACTGTTAAATGAGGGAACTATCGAAGGTCAAGGAAAGAACAACCTGAAAAGATGAGAAGGAATAACACTTGAAGCTCACATAGGTCTGAGAATAATATGTTTTCCCAGCAGCCAGAGTGGAAAACCTCATAATTCATACAACATCAGGCTAACTACTCATAGTGGACCAAAATTAGCCCTAGACTAAAGATTGCTCTGGTCTAGCTTAACAAAGCTTAAAACTAAGTCCCAAAAGGGTCAAAATCTTTCCAAGTAATTTAATTGTATCTCAGAACAAAGCTCAAGAATATTTATAGCAATACAAAAATATCCATACCTAACAAGATTAAATTCACAATGTCTGGCATCCAGTCAAATATTATCAGGCATGCAAAGAAGCCAGAAAGTATGACCCATAGGAGAAAAATAATATGACTTGGGTTGAGATATCAGGGATATTCATAAGAAATTATGGGAGTACAGAGGAAAGGACAACGGACTCTGCTTGGTTAATATGGGTGAGGTAGGCTTCCCGGTGGAGGAGAGAGCAAATGTGAAAATTAAAGAATGAGCAGGTGTTATCCCGCTGAAGACAAAAAGCATTTGTGACAGAGGCCACTGATGTGCCACAGCCTAGAAGCATGTAATTACAGATTTTCTATGACCAAACAACATATAAGTGGGTCAGTGTGGCTAAAGGCAGGGAGAGGCACGAGAAGATTCAGGAGAGCTGTGTGCAAATCTGGACTTAGGGTGCATCCTGTTTGGCAAACTTTTTCTGTCAAGGTCCAGACAGTAAATATTTTAGGCTTTACAGATCACACAGAGTCTTACTGTACACTCTTTTTTTGTGACCCCTGGGCCATAAATTGTAGATCCCTGCAGTGGATGACGGGGCAGGATTGAATGTTTTTCAAAAGAGAAAGAGCTATTAGGTTTGTATTTCAGAGAGATCATTTTGCCAGAAGTGTGGGAAATGCATGTGAGGGGGTAAGGTAGGGACGCTGTTGACAGAACAATTGTGTTAGCTCAATGGAGAGATAATAGGGAGGGTAGGGGCCCCGGCTTTATGAGCCCGAAACCCTGAAGTGAAGTCTGGGTCGCATTATAGATTTGGAAGTTACCAGCGTATATCTCAGTTTAAATCGCAAGGATGAATAAGATCGCGCCAGAAGAGCAGGCTGAGGGAGGAGAGATTTGATTGAAAGACTAATATGTGCTAGACATATTTACTTGTTAATTCATTCATCCTTAATATTACCCCATATAGATTTTACTACTCCCATTTTACAGATGATGAACCTGAAGCTCTGAGGTGTTAGGCAGCTTACTCAGAGCTACTAGGTAGGAAGAAAGACAGAATATAAAACCAGTCCATTTGGTTCTAAAGCTCTTATTCTGTTCTCCATTGCACACTGCACTTGGCTCTTCTTAGGACATCATGCTGGTGGCCTTCAGCTGCCACTGTGGTCTCTGGTCACACTGCTCCCTCCTCACTACATATGTGTCACAGCACTTTCTCTTCAAACTATTCGCCAGTGGTCCAGGTACCCAAGAGCTGGCCACGGTGTTCACAAAGGAAAGGGACCCTGTGTGGTGGCCGCCAAGCGCTTATGGTGTGGCACTTTCCAAGAGAACACACCTTCTCTCTCCGCAACTAACTGTGGCTCCAAGCCCTTAAATTTAAACCAACCCCACTGCCCTAACCACTAATCCCTTAAAACTTAAAAATTCAGATAGTTCATACGCACAAAATTCACATGATCCCTGAGACACTCTCCTGTAGTGAGGAATTTCTAAAAGTCAGTGCTAGCACTGCAACTGTTCACAAAGAGAAACTGGCCAATATTCATAATTCTTCAAACATATGGTAAGGCAGAGCATATTTTAAATATCAAGAACATTTACTCGAGACCTTCCCAAATGGTTTCAAAATTTTATTTGGGGTTTGGACATGGATCAAAACATGTATTTACCTGACAGAGCATGGCCGGGCCGAGCCTTCCGGGGTGCGTATGTTTTTCATGCCATGATATTAAATATACGTATTAATTAAATTTTCCCTCCAGTCTTGCACCAGGACTGGGAACGGCTTTGAGAGCTACGCAGTACTTCGCTAAAGTAACTCTAACATACTTCTCTTCACACGAGTTTCCCCTTTTTATTTGTTCAGCATGAAAAACAAACAGTGAGCATATGGAAGGATAACAGGGAGTGCTGAAAACTTTGAAAAATATTTTGTGCAGGTTTAATTTTGGTTACACAGGACTTAATGTTTTGAAGGATTTAGCGCAAATTTCTCCTCTTTCCCAGGGAATTTGCCGATATGAAAAACAGAATCGCGTTTGCCCTTGAACGCACGGGAGCTTTGGGAAGAAGGAGGCAGAGCACTGTGGACTGTAGCACAGATCCATTTCACTCACCGGAGGCTGAGAACCTCAGAGGAGGGCGTGCGTCACGGCCTCATACCAATACTCGAAGAAAACTCGAAAAGACCCCACGTCTTTCATTTTTCCAACATTTTACTCTCATTCGAGCAGATCCGTTCTTTTAAAACTAGAAGTTGCATAAAAATACCGCAGAGAAATGCTTTTTTAATTTATTGGATTGAATCTTTATGCCCAAAATCTTCAGGACCACGAATCATGAAACAATGACTTTATATAAATGTGATGGGACTAGGACATCAGCTTAACCACAGAATATTTGCAATGCCTCGGTTGCTTTAAAAGGACTCAGGTCTAATTTTCTGAATTCCTAGCTTCTCCCCATCCCTGTTTCCCCCATATGTCCTCCACAGTTTCTTTCACATCATCTCTTTGTTTCCACTGAGCTATCTTTCTCTGCCCAAAGCATCTAAAATTCCACTTTTCATGAGAAATCTACTTTGATTACAGGGCAGGAGGGGGTAGACAGAGATGGAAAAATGAAAATGTTCTCTCCTTTTTCTAGCAGAGTCACAAACATCTGACCAGTCTTTGGCTTTAATTTCAAATAAAATGAAATGTAAATCATCCTTAGACAAACACCTTATTATGCCTTGTTACACCTCTTCATACTTTTCTAGGAATGTGGCTTATTGATAAATATTTCCGTAATATTAAATCCATGGACGAATTCATTCCTTTTCATTAAAGGATCCCAAAGAGAGCGAGGTTTTCTTCTATATGAAGTAAAATTATATTTGTTACATGTGGATACATATATTCGTATATAAATGTGTGTGTATATATATAAACATATTTATTATTTTCTTGGTTTTAAATGCAACACTTAAAAAAATTCCTTTTTTAACAGCAAAAATAATAACATATTTTGTCTTTAGAACTGTATTGTTTCTGTGAAACATGAGATCTCTTGTGGATTTGTAAGCTTTGAGAAATATGAATATAATAAAAGAGGCCAATGTCACTGACATATCGTGAACACCCACCACTTGTTTTTTAAATAGTAAATGCAAAACACATTCTAATTAGTAGCTCTAATCCTGTTGCTTGAAAGATTTATCATGTTGACTCTATTGCAAGTGTACCACCTTATAGATCAGAAATTTCTAGTGAAATGAAGATTTGCTTTACAAATAAAAGAAGATATGGCTGCATATAAATCTGGGTGTGTGCATAATTGAAAGAGCTATAGACACAAAAATGGGGAGGGAACGAGCAATTCCTGGAATTGATGCCCATTGAATCCCTGCCCATTTCTAAAAAAGAACCTTGAAAAAAAACATATCCTGGCAAAATATTGGTTTCCATTACTTTTCATTTTCTCTTGCCAGGATCAGAACCAGATGTTCTGTAATATAGCAAAGTCTGTTCTATTGGCATTTTTGGTTGTATTAACTTCAGGAACTACTGGAAATTTTATGTGAGAAGATTCACAGGTGATTAGCATCCAAATTTCCTGAGACTTCAGAGGTTTTGATGGGGTTGGAGAAGAGATGGCATACAGTGAAAGTGTCCAAATATCCTGTGTTCTCTTCTTGATATGCTCATATTCATAATGAAATACATATGCTCATGTAACTTATCTTACAACATATGGTACAATATAATTGAAGAAACTCTATGCAATTATTTCACCCCTCCAAAAAAAGAAAACAGTTCTACATTACTAATAAAAACTAGTCAAGGCTTGGAGTGTCTGCTAGAGATACAGATTTTAAATATAGCCTACCCAAATATCCCACAAGTTTAAGTGAAAATAAGAATGGAACATTGTACAACTAGGTTGCAATTTGGGGTACTGTCATTTACTCTTTTTCCCCTCTCTCACTTCTAACCTACTATAAACTGACCTAAGTGATTTCAAAACTGACAGCTCAAGCATGTAGAGCTTGAAGTTATGTGGCAAATCGTACTTAAAATAAGATCTATGACTTTCATCCTCTGCAAATTTTGTTAAATCAGTTAATGGGCGGGGGCGGGGGGTATCTCTTAAAATGCAATGCCATATTTAAAAGCATTGCTCCCACTCTCCCCACATACGCTACATTTGAAGAGCTGGTCAAAGTGCTTGCATTTAAGAGCATTTCTAGTACTAAATTCTGGCCGTAGTACCATAGTTTGTCTGTCATGAGAAGCTTGCCACCCCTGGAGGTTCTATCATTATGGCCAACCTAGTTGACATAGCATTGACCATGTGAGTGAGTTTCAGTTGGGTATGCTTCTGTTTTTAATTTTACAATGGCTATTAGGTGAGGCAGTGAAAAGCATGCGCATTGGTAAGGTAAAACAGCATAATATAGATGATAATATTTTGCTTTGGTGAAATATTCTTTCTGAAGAAGCTCCCAATTCTTCATTTGATTTACTGCCTCAGTGGTGGTGTGGAAACAAATGTGATGAGACTGAGCAGGCCTCTATAAGAGTGGGAGGGAACGTGGTCACGGAAGTGTCAAACTTTCTATCTCCACCCCATCCCACACACATGCACACACACAAAAGGCTTTATGATAGAATTTCCAGCATAATATTTCATATCCTGTGGGAAGAACGAGGATCAGAAAGGTTATCAATAAAACCAGGCAGGCTATGACCAGATGTTCACAGAATCCCTAATCACAAGGCTACCGGGCTGATCTGGAATCCCAACATTTCCAAAGGTCCCTTTAGTAGTGTTTCTGTGGATGAGTCGACTAGAAATATTAGGTCACACTTTCCCCAAACATATTACAACCATGATCTATCAAAAGACTAAGGAATGCAAATTATCCTTATATAGATTTTTTTCCATAATATATTCCAGTGAACAATACCTTAGCTACTAGTTGAAGCTTTAGCAGGAATTACTTGGTAACCCACTGAAAGAAAAAGGGAAACACACACATGAGATTCTGGGGCTGGAGCAATGGAATTTAGGACACAGGATCATAGGATGGAAAAAGCCGATGAGGTACAGGGTAAGGTGTCAATGATAGGTCTCAGTCTTTTTCACAATTTTCCCTCAAATTGGCTTTGACAATGAGAGTCAAAATTACATCAGATACTATTCTAGCTTGACAGTGTCGTGGACATTACTTTGTTTTTCCCCATCCACACTGCCCAGAGATGGATTTAACTGTGTATTATCATTCTAATTCCTAAAATGGTAAATCACTTTGGAAAGAAGCTGGCTCCCTTCCAAAAGGTGGGTTTTGGAATCTCTGGAAGCATCAAGAGACATTTTTCTTAGAAGTTTGGCAAAGTGCCCCATTGCCTGGAGAAAGGGTTTGTTATCATATTTGCCAGAGTATAAAATATAATTACCCCCTTTGAACTAATATGCTTCAAGCTGATCCCAGATAGCTAATCAGAGTTGATCTCAGTTACTATCCCCCACTTCCCAAATAAAAGTAACTATCAGGCCTTGATACCAAGGGACTTATGTGTAGCTTTCTGGACTATCTGACATGCCTCTGGGCCAATGAAAGCATGTATAAAAAGACCTGGCCTAGAGAAAAGCAGGAGGGCAATACTTAAATGTATGAAAATTTAAACTGAAATATTTCAAATGCTGGTGTGTCTTATAGTCAACAGAAAAGATGATCAGACCATTTGTGTTCTGAAGGCCTAAAAGAAAATTAGTCCATCCTCTGTAGGTGTGAGCCCTACAAAGGGAAAGTAGTGGTGGTTCTGGTTCAGAAAAACTGTAAACACTGTAACAAATCATGTCCTCATGCTAACTGGCCACCCTGGCAGACAGTTGGGCTTAGGATATAAAGAGTTGAGCACTAACTATTGAAACCTATGAGCTGCCCAAGATGAGTCAAGTGATTATGATTATCCTCCCTCCCTGTGGAACCACTGCAGAGGGCCTAACTATGTGGATTAGGGGAGCATCATCACTGGGCAGACTGGTATCAGCTGTCAAAGGTGACGCCACATGATAACACAAAGCAAGAGCAGCAGCGGTCCAGCGAGACTACGTTCCCCCCTCCCACTGCTTTGTACTGCATCTGCCCTGAGGTTAACAGATCTACTGGAAGAGAGAAACAGATACTTTCCGCCTGATATGATGCATTAAGTATGAGAGTAAATAAATGGAAAAATAAGTATTATAAATAATTGGAAATTTATATTGACTATATTCATCAGAAACCCTCTCAACACTCAGATTATAAAAGAGAAAATTTAGGTTTAGAGGAACAATGATCAGGGCTAGAGGTGTTGTTCTAAATGTTATGCAGCAATTTAGTCCCATGCAAGAAAGGAGAAGCCATTTCTGATGTCTCTTCCAGGGCTCTATTCATTACACCAGGCAACATTTGCTGAAGTCCCACAGCCTTGCTACTGCCCTTTGATGATTGCCTACTTAATTCACTTATCATACATTCATCCACTTATTCAATCAACAAATATTTACTGAACAACTGTTATGTGCCAAACACTCTCCTAAATGCCAGGAAAGCAGAAGGGAAAAATACAAATTCCCTATCCTTGTAGAGCTTTTTTTAAAGTTTATTTATTTTAAGAGAAAGAGAAAGCACGAGTAGGGGAGGTGCAGAGAGAGAAAGAGAGAGAGAATCTCAAGCAGGCTTTACACTGTCAGCGCAGTCTGACATGGGGCTCAATCTTATGAACCATGAGATCATGACCGGAGTCCAAATCAAGAGTCAGATGCTTAACAACCTGAGCCACCCAGGTGCCACTGTAGAACTCTATTTTAATGAATTTTTTTTAATTTATTTTCACATTCAGAGAAATAAAAACTATGTTGAAACCTGTGACAAATAGAACATCTCAAAACCTCAAAATCATCCTCAACAACTGCGCATAGTCAATGAATTCCAACTCCTAGACATTGTTTGATTAAATACTCCACCCCTATGTATCAATAGACTCATCATGACTTACAGTGGATTAGAGATCATTTATGGACTAACAGATAGTCAGGTAAAGGTTAACTAAGCAAAATTAATGTGGGAAAAGCTTGCTTTTAGTACTCATCATTTGTCTTCTCTATGCTCTGATTTTTTTTCTCCAAGAGTGGCATCATCTTTTTACCCTGGTGATATAGCTTCGCTCCCCAATCTTTCCCTTTCTACTTTTTCTCATACCTACATTCCCTTAAGACCAAGATGTAAATACATGGTGATGGCTTTAAGTGCTTTAACCCAGGTGCTTTAGCAGAAATCAGAATTAGGATGAACAAATCCCTAGAAGAATTTAAATCCAACTAGTACTAAAGCTAGACGGTCAAGCATTGATTGGCAGGGGGTAGAGCATAGGAAACCATTTCAACAGTATTTGATTTTTGTAGGCATCTGTGAGTCTCTGAGTTTGGGATCACAATCACTGATGCCATTTTGGCTATTATTATAATGATTTTTATTATGTTAAGTTATGAAATATAAACTTACATTAATAAGTTGGACATATTTTAAGATATTAATTCTTATAATATTTGATATTGCTTATTAACAAATCATTAGTTGATACTTGCTCGTAGATTTAGAAATTATCAACAACATAGTCATGTAATTTTGCTATTCATGTAATTTTGCACAGCTCAAATACAGGACTCATAGGCATTACATTCTTCTAAAAAAATCAAAACATGGACATAATTATATTGATCTTGGATTTGATCCTACATGTAGATCTTCACAAATTCCAACTTAAAAAAAACCTAGAGACAATAAAAAAAGGAATGCTCATAAACATTAATACTAAAGAAAAGAAGATAAACATATGCCAGAAGAAAGGAATCCCAAGTGTAAGGCAGATGAAGTTTGATTTAGAAAATGCTTCTCCAGGCTTTGTCTTTGAGTGGACTACGTGAAAACAATTAAGAAGATATATTGTATTTCCCATTACCTCAGAGCCCACAGCCTATGCCAACTCAAGCCTGCTCACAAGGTGCTACTTTTTTTTTTTTAATTTTTTTTTCAACGTTTATTTATTTTTGGGACAGAGAGAGACAGAACATGAACGGGGGAGGGGCAGAGAGAGAGGGAGACACAGTATCGGAAGCAGGCTCCAGGCTCTGAGCCATCAGCCCAGAGCCTGACGCGGGGCTCAAACTCACCGACCGCGAGATGGTGACCTGGCTGAAGTCGGATGCTTAACCGACTGCGCCACCCAGGCGCCCCTAGGTGCTACTTTTGAGAGAAAGACTGTCCCTTTCCTGTTTCTTCAATCTCAGAAATTTACATGCATTCAGATTTAGAAAATTACAAAAGCCAAGAGAGTGATAAATTGACAATAAGCATGGTTTGCAGCTTAAGAGGTATAGTTTCTATGACCAAAGTACATTAGGTCAAACAGAGATAAAAAGGAGCCCCAGGGCAGTGCCAGCTTAGTAGTGTAGCATTTTAAATGCTTCATTGGTTAGGAAATAATATATTAACATCTGCTAAAAGTAAAGAATCAGGTAGGTGCTGTTCAACTTGAATCCCAGCTAAGAAAAATAATAAGATAGTATCAGTCATCTCTCAGCCTCAGGTAACCCTCACTCATGTCATTAGTAAATATTAAGTCTGGAAACACATTGCCTCATTTGAGTAAAATCAAAGTAAAAAAATACGCACACACACAGAGATATATTATATATAACATATATAATATCTTTATATATATATAATATATAAAATATAATTTTATATAATACCTATTATATATACCTATATATATATATTTTTAAAAGGTATTTAAATAATGGACTAATAAACAATGGACTAAGAAACTGAAATCTCAAAAAATAGATTTATATTGAAAATTAGAGGGGTGTCTGAGTGGCTCAGTTAAGCATCTGACTTCGGTTCAGGTCATGGTCTCATGTTTTGTGTGTTCAAGCCCCTCTTCTGGCTCTGTGCTGACAGCTCAGAGCCTGGAGCATACTTCAGATTCTGTGCCTCCCTCTCTCTCTGCCACTGCCCTGCTTGCCCTCTGTCTCTCTCTATCTCTCTCAAAAATAAAAAAAGCATTACAAATTTTTTCAAAAAAAACAAAAATTAGAAAAAAAAAGTTTCGAAAATAATTGGCACACTCAACAAAATTTAAGAAGATATAGCCACTATAATTCTATTAAAAGGTTGAGACAAAATCCAAAATAAAAAGTCAATAGGATGGACTACAAATAGATGTAAATAGAAAACAACTCCAGGAAACAAATATGCAATAACTGGAGGTATTAAAATATAGAAATGATAAATAAGAAAATGTAATTTGTCATTTGACATCCATATTTGTAAATTACATCTCAGAGAAGAAAGAAAGAAAGAAAGAAAGAAAGAAAGAAAGAAAGAAAAAAAAGTCTTACATCTCAGAACAAGAAGGTAAAAATGTTAAAAGCAAGTACTGAGAAAGTGAAAGACTTGAAAAACAGAGAAAAAGAATGTAAGTATAAGTACTCCACTTGAAGAAGAAGCAACAACCTTTGGTCACAAAGACATAACTAGAGAAAGTATTCTGAACTAAAAAAGACTCATGTTAGCAATTGTGTAGGTTGCCCACACTTAATGTTAAATGACTGGGAGAAACGAATGTCATTAAACATTTCCAGAAGAAATATTTGAAATACAAAGATTGTGAAAATTTCTTCAAGCATTATGAATATATCACAATGGCATGTAGTTTTCCTTCATGATATTAATAAGGATAATGTAACTATATGCAGAGAAACTTTTGTAGATTAAGATGATAAAAATTTCATTTTCATATTTGAAGAAAATATATTCTCAGGTATGCAAGAACGTGGAAGATACAATGCTTTCTATATAATATGTAATTAAAGACTTTTGAAAAAACAGAGATAAGGTAAAATAAAAAATGAAAAACTTAAAAACATGCAATAAGTAATGAGAAAGCTAAACATAGATTCATTTTTAATAATTATTTTATACATGACTTTAAAATTAAATGTCACAATATCAAAATTGTTCAGAAAGCAGTGAGTATAATGTGTAAATTTTAATGAATAACAATCTTATTCTAATACTGGTATATGCACACAAAGAGAAGCGCATGACTCTAAGTTCAGATAAAAGCAAAATTGTGTTTCATTATGTATCTTAAAAAGAAATTAAAAATACCTTAAGAGGCATTAAAAGTTATCATTTTTTATGTTAGATTGAATGGAAAATTACAGTTAATATTTTTATTAATATTAATAAACCTCTAACAGACACATAATTTATGCCTCTTAAAATAATAGAATTTTAAATAAATGCAGAAAAAACAATCTATTTATAAAGATAAACATACATTAATCAGCAAAATTTAAAAATATAGTGTATACAATGACAAAGTATGGTAAATGTCAATAATAATGATAAATATAGACCAATTGTATTTTGTATGAAAGAATAAAGATCTTTAGATGAGTTTGATAAATCAGAGGTAATGCATCTTAATGCTATGTGTTTAATAGATTCACCTATTCTTAGTGAAATAAAAAGATTAAAAGTTAAAAAATCAGCAAGACATTATACAAATACATATATAAAATAAAAGGAGGTCGTAAAGAATAATTGAAAGAAAATACTAAAACAAAGACTATTTCATTAAACTGCAAAGTGAAGACAGAACTGCTAAATATGTGAATTAGCTCAACAAGAAATATACAGGTATAGGAATAACAGTATAAAACTATATATCATGAAAGAAGACACTGTTAGAAATTTCTACCATATCCCGGAAGAAAGGCTCAGTAATGTATTTTCATTATCAAACTCTCATATCAAACTCTCAAAATTAATTTTCGTATTTAATAAATGTATCAGTTAAAATCCCCAATTCTTGAAACTTAAAATTACTCCATCATTCATCAATAAGCAGAACAGTATGTATTTTTTAGGAAAGGTAACTAATGAAGCAAGATTTAACTAAATATTAAAAGATACTAAAAACAACTATATTGAAAATAGAATAAAAATAAAACAGGACAGATTAGTTAAAAAGAAGAGAAATTTTGTAAAAAATCCCATCAAAGGTCCATACTATATACTAAATATATATAAAATGGCATTTTAAGTTAGCAGATGATAAATGGATTTTTTTAACAAATGAATCTAAGATAATTGGTTAAGTATTTTAAGTAAATCCATATTAATTATAGTTGAATAACAAAATAGGTAAAATGGACTTCCAGGGAAGTTGGAAGAGCAGGAAGATGCTAAATTCACCTTATCCCATGAATACACCTAGATAACACCTATGTCCAACCCAGAAAATGACCCTAAGAATGGCAGAACAGACTCTCCACAGCTAAATGCAGAGAAAAAGCCATATTGAGGAGGGTAGAAAGGGTGGAGACGTGGTCCTGAGCTTAATGGGCTCTTGGACTGTCCTTGGGAGGGAGGAAGGTCTTGGGGGGTAGAGAAGGTGCTTGCCAAGCACCCTAGGAACAGGGACCCCACACAGGGAAAATGAATCCTGGTAACATTCAGCTTTGAAAACCAAAGGGGCCTAATTTAGTATGTTCTTAGAATCAGCAGGGCTTAACACCTAAAACTTTAATAATCAGTAGGTTCAGCTGCCTCAGTCAGAAGAGCATGTGACTCTTGATCTCAGGGATGTGAGGTCAAGCCCCACATTGGGTGTAGAGATAACAAAAAAATTAAATTAAAAAAAAATCAGCAGGCTCAGCTCTGAGACACCCAGGAGGGCAAGAGGAAAATGAGTGCCTGCCCTTAAAGGGACAGCATGACAAACAGTGATGCAGAGATACAACATAGAAGCAGCAGTTTGAAAATTGCTCAGGGTATATGGAAAAAAGACTTATTTAGTAATCCATAGCATATGCTAAAAGGAGAGGGATTGTTAGATTTCTCAGGAAGCAAAGGAGCTGGAGGATGCCATTTACTCCCCATCCCCCAAACTAGACCCAGAGACACCTGTGGGAACCGACACACTACCAGCACTCTCCAACTAACTTGCTGACAATACCCCCCCCCCATTCTCCTGTGCACACACACCCTCTAGCCCTGTGGCAGCAGTGTTCTAAAGTGGCTCCAGGTCCCCTCCTACAACAGACCTGTGAAAACCTTGATAATACCACATGCCCCAATCCCATATTCACCTGTGGACCTCCCCTTCCAATCCGCCCTGGGCAGAAGTCCGTCCAAAGTGGTGCTTGAAGCATAGCAGTGTGCAAGCAGCCCCATCAGGGGCCAGCACCACTCCAAAGTGACTCCTGCCCTAGGGAGAATGGAAGACAACCACACACACCAATCTAACTGTGGCCCCAGCAGGGGGCTGGAGGCAGAGTGTTGGTTTCACTGCAGATCTTACCCATCAATGAAAGCTTTGCAGGGTACAACACAGGGAAAGCACCATGCAATTCAACACTGATGCATCTCTGGCAAACACTTTGTCTGACTCAATTCAAACCCAAAGCAGCCCCACACTTGCTCATTAACAACACAGGGAGCAAACACTGCCCACAACAGGCAAAGAGAGCCATTGAAGATGACTGGACTGAAGGAAAAAGTGGCTCAGCCACAATAATAGGAGAATGCAACACACACAGGAGACACCTCTGAAGTGCCACTTTCTGGTGAACAAGGGACACTGCACTACAGAGCACTACAGGATGTCTTCTTCATAAGGCCACTACTTTCAAGAATAGGAGACATAGCTGACTTTCCTAACACATAGAAACAGACATAGAAAGTTAGATAAAATGAGGAGACAGAGGAATATGTCCCAAATGAAAGAACAGGACAAAATCATAGCAAGAGAGCTAAATGAAATGGAAATAAGTAATATGTTTGACAAGGAATTTACAATAATAATCATACAGATACTCGCTGGGCTTGAGAAAAGAGGGGAGGACCTCAGTGAGACCCTCAACACAAGATAGAAAAGAAAAAAAATCAGAGATGAACAGCTCAATAAATGAAATTAAAAATACTCTAGGTGGAACAAATAGTAGCCTAGAGAAAGCAGAATGAATCATTGACCTGGAAGACAGAATAATGGAGAGCCATCAAGCTGAACAAGAGACAGAGAAAAACATTAAAAAATGAAAATAAATGTAGGAAACTCAGTGGCACCATCAAGCATCATAACATTATAGGGATCTCAGAAAAAGAAGAGAGATAAAGGGGAAAGAAAATTTATTTGAAGAAATAATAGATTAAAATTGTCTAAATCTGGGAAGAGAAACAGAAATCCACATCTAGGAGTCACACAGAGTCCCACCCTCCAAAATCAACCCAAGATGGTCCATAGCAAGACACATAGTAATTAAAATAGCAAAACATAGTGATAAAAAGAATTTTAAAAGCAGAAATAGAAAAGAAAACAGTTACATAAAAAGGAAATCCCATAAGGCTATCAGCAGATTTTTCAGCAGAACTTTCTTTGCAGGCTAGAAGGGAGTAGCATGATATATTCAAAAAGTTCTGATAGGAAAAAACCTGCAGCCAAGAATGCTCTATCCAGCAAGGCTATCATTTAGAATTAAGAGAGAGGTAAAGAGTTTCACAGACAAATGAAAAGTTAAAGGAATTCATCACTGCTAACCCAGACTTACAAGAAATGCTCAAAGGAGAAAGTATGACACTAGATACCTAAAACATAGGGGGCAAAGGAGTAAATAATGGGTTCAAACTCAAGCAGCCATCAACATTATAGACTGCTATATGCATAAGATGTTATATATAAACCTAATGGTAACCAAAAATCAAAACCAATAATAGATGTGCAAAAAACAGAGGAAAAAAATTCCAAGTATATCACTAAAGAAAGCAAACCATAAGAGAAAAGAAGAAAAGAAGAAAGGAACAGAGAAGAACTACAAAAACAACCGTAAAATAAGTAACAAAATGGTCATAAATACATGCTTATCAATAATTACTTTGAATGTAAATAGGTTAAATACTCCAATAAAAGTAATAGGGTGATTGAATGAATAAAAAAGCAAAACTCATATATATGCTGCTTACAAGAGACTCAGACCTAAAACACGTGCAGATTGAAAGTGAAGGGATAGAAAAGCATTTATCACATAAATGGAAGTGAAAGAAATCTGGAGTAGCAATATTCATAGCTGACAAAATATACATTAAAACAAAGCCTGATAACTAAAGAAAAAGAAGGACGCTATATAACCATAAGGAGAACAATCCAACAAGATGATATAACAATTGTTAATATTTATGCACCAAACATAAAGCACCTAAATACATAAAGAGCTAATAGCAAACATAAAGGGATTAATCAATAGTAATACAATAGTGGTATTGTGACTTTAACACCCCACTTACAACAATGGATAGATCATCCACACAGAAAGTCAACAAGGAAAAAAAAGAGGAAAGAAAGCTCCCAAATTCATTCTATGAGGCCAGAATTACCTTGACACCAAAATCAGATAAAGGCACTTCAAAAAAGGAAAACTATAGCCAAGATCTCTGATAAACCTAGATGTAAAAATCCTCAATAAAGTGTTAGCAAACCAAATTCAGTAATACATTTGAAAAAATCATTCATTATGATCAAGTTGGATTTGTTCCTGGGCTGCAAGTGTGGTACAATATTTACAAATCAATCAATGTGAAGCATGACATCACAAGAGAAAGGATAAAAAACTATATTATCATTTCAACAAATGAAGAAAAACGTTTGACAAAGTATAAAATCCATTCATGATAAAAACCCTCAACAAAGTAAGTTCAAAGGGTACATACCACAACATCATAAAAGCCATATATGAAAAACCCACAGCAAATGTCATATTTAATAGTCAAAACTGAGAGCATTTCCCCTAAGATCAGGAACAAGACAAGATGTCTATTCTCACCATTTTTATTCAACATAGTACTGGAAGTACAGCAATCAGCAAGAAAAAGCAATAAAAGGCATCCAATTTGGTAAGGAAGAAGTAAACTGTTCACTATTTGCAGATGACATAATACTATATATAGAAAATCCTAAAGACTCAATCAAAAAAACTGCTAGAACTGATAAACGAATTCAGTAAGGTCACAAGAAATGCACACACACACACACACACACACATACACACACACACACACACACGTGTGTGTGTGTGTGTATGGAAATCCATTGTATTTCTATACACTAATAATGAAGTAACAGAAAGAGAAATTAAGAAAACAACCCCATTTACAACTGCATCACAATTGATACAATACCTTGGAATAAATTAACTAAAGAAATAAAACACCTGTACTCTCAAAACTATAAAACATTGATGAAAGAGATTGAAAACAAAAACAAATGGAAAGATATCCCATGCTCATGGGTTAGGAGAACAAATATTGTTAAAATGTCCATCATACCCAAAGCAATCTCTATCAAAATAACAACAGCATTTTTCACAGAACTAGATAGAACAAATAATCCTAAAATTTGTATGTAAGGAATTACAAAAGACCCTAAATAGCCAAAGCAATCTTGAAAAAAAAAAGGAAAAAAAAACCTAGAAGTATCAAAATCCCAGATTTCAAGATACACTTCAAAGCTGTAATAATGAAAAGAGTATGGTACTGGCACAAAAATAGTCACATAGATCAATGAATAGATCAATGAATATGCAATGGGAAAAAGATAGTCTCTTAAACAAATGGTGTCAGGAAAACTGGACAGCTACATGCAAAAGAATGAAACTGGACCACTTTCTTATACCATACATAAAAGTAAACTCAAAATGGATTAAAGACCCAAATAAATGTAAGACCTGGAACCATAAAAATCCTAGAAGAAAGCACAGGCAGAATTTCTCTGACATCAGATGCAGCAACATTATTCTGGCAAGGAAAACAAAAGCAAAAGTAAACTATTGGCCCTACATAAAAATAAAAAATAAAAAAAAACTTCTGCACAAACAAAGAAAGCAATCAACAAAATTAAAAGATAACCTAACTGAATAGGAGAAGATATTTGTAAATGACATATTGGATAAAAGATCGGTATCCAAAATATATAAAGAACTTATATAACTCAACAACAACAACAACAACAAAAACATAATAACCCAATTAAATGTGGGCAGAAGACATGAAGGACATTTCTCCAAAGACAACGTACAGATGACAACAGACACATGATCACTTATCATCAGGGAAATTCAAACCAAAACTGTAATGAGATATCATCTCATAACCTGTTAGAATGGCTAAAATCAAAAGCACAAGAAACACAAAGGTGTTGATGAGGATGTAGAGGAAAAGGAACCCTTGTGCACTGTTGGTGGGAATGAAAAGTAGTGCAGCCACTATGGAAACCATTATGGAAGTTCCTCAAATAATTAAAAATAGGGGTGCCTGGGTGGCTCAGTTCGTTAAGTGTCTGACTCTTGATTTTGGCTCAGGTCATGATCTCATGGTTCATGAGATCAAGCCCTGCATTGGGCTCTGTGCTGACAGCGTGGAGCTTGATTGGGATTCTCTCTCCCTCTTTCTCTGCCCCTCCCCTGCTCCTTTTCTCAAAATAAAGAAACTTAAAAATATTTTTAAAAATTAAAAATAGAATTAACATATAATCCAGTAATTCCACTGCTGGGTATTTGCCCAAAGAATATAAAAACACTAATTTGAAAAGATATATGCATCCCTATGTTTGTTACATCATTATTTACAATAGCCATGATACAGAAGCAGCTTGAGTGTCCATTTGACAGATGAATGGATAAAGAATATGTAGTATACATGCACAATAGAATACTACCTAGCCATAAAAAAGAATGAAATCATGCCATTTGTAACAACATGGATGAATCTAGAGAATATAATGCTGAGTGAAATAAGTTAATGAGAGGAAGACAAGTGCTATATAATTTCACTCATATGCAGAATTGAGGAAATGAACAAGAAAAAAAGACACAAACCAAATAACAGACTCTTAACTATAAAGAACAAGCTGATGGTTACCAGAGGGAGGGAGGTAGGGGGATGGGTAAAATAGCTGAAGGTGATTAAGATTATACTTATCTTGATGAGCCCTGAGTAATGTATGGAATTATTGATTCCCTGTGTTGTACACCTGAAACTAATATAATTCTATATGTTAACTATACTAAAAATTTTAGAAATTAGATGAAATGGATCTAAGTATAGTAAAGACTTTATTAAGCATAAAAGCAAAGAAATAAACAAAATTAAAAGAAGAGTTTCTAGGAAATGAAAAGATTGCTAGATGTTGTTAAATCAAATATTAAAATGTATTTGCACTAAAATAATAAATAAAACAAAAAAAAACAAATTAACAAATGAAAAGCCATGTCTGTTTTATATGAAAGCCAATGCTCTAATGTAGCTAACATAACATCTAAAAAATTAATATGGAAAACAAAAACCACTTCCCACAAATGCATTAAGTATATGAAGAAATTATTTATAAATATCTAATACAAATAATAAAATGTTCAAATTCATTGGTAAGCAAATAAAAATTTTTAAGATATCAGGGAGACACCTTTTTTTTCTATTCAATTCATAGTTTTTAAAAATAAAACTCTGGTGCTTGGGAAAAGAGTATAAATTGTAAGATTACTGATATAAAGTGATACAATCATTTGTAGGGCTGTTTTGAAATATATATCAAGATATATGGGGCGCCTGGGTGGCGCAGTCGGTTAAGCGTCCGACTTCAGCCAGGTCACGATCTCGCGGTCCGTGAGTTCGAGCCCCGCGTCAGGCCCTGCGCTGATGGCTCGGAGCCTGGAGCCTGTTTCCGATTCTGTGTCTCCCTCTCTCTGCCCCTCCCCCGTTCATGCTCTGTCTCTCTCTGTCCCAAAAATAAATAAAAATGTTGAAAAAAAAATTAAAAAAAAAAAGATATATGAAAATATTCATATCCACTGTCTAACATTCCACCTCTAAAGCTAACTCCTAAGGAAATGATGAAAACCATTATATTCAGGAAATGAATCTAATGTAGCCATTAAAATTATTCACTAGCAGATTTCTTAATATTAAATGAAAAAATGAAGATACAAGGTGATCTGTGTATAATGTTAAGTTACATGTATCACGTATGTTTTTTTTTTTTTTTCAACGTTTTATTTTATTTTTGGGACAGAGAGAGACAGAGCATGAACGGGGGAGGGGCAGAGAGAGAGGGAGACAGAGAATCGGAAACAGGCTCCAGGCTCTGAGCCATCAGCCCAGAGCCCGACGCGGGGCTCGAACTCACGGACCGTGAGATCGTGACCTGGCTGAAGTCGGACGCTTAACCGACTGCGCCACCCAGGCGCCCCGTATCACGTATGTTTTATTTTAATTATACAATTATGATGAGCATATTAATTAATTAAAAAAATATTTATTGAGTACCTACTATAAAGTAGGCAATGATATAGACACTGAAGATACAGCAGTAAACAAAAGTAAACAAAACAAAAACAAATGCCTGCACCAATGAGGGTTATGTTCAATTTGATATAACACATAATAATAGATACAATATACCCCGTAACCTTCATATAATATAAGCAAGCAAATATTAAGTCATCTGCATGGTGTGACTGTGAATGTTTTTCAAAAATATTTTTTTATTTTAATTCTCTCCCATACCATGTATTATTTGTATACAAAAATACATTTAAAAATGACTTCTAAATCAGATTTCTCATTAAAGATGTACTTTGGTAGAACTCCTCAATGTTAATAGACTATTAAATTGTTTTTAATAATGTTGAGCATACCTTGGATGCCTGATCCAAAATTAAAATCAGAAGCATTCTTTTACTTCTGATTAATTAAAACTCCAAAAAGGGGCATTTCTCCATTTCACTGTTCCTCGAAATAGCATCCTTGTATGTACCCTCAGTGAAAGTTTCAGGCATGCCAGTTATTTCCTAGGCATTTCTGATGCTCTAATTCCAATTATTTATTTTAAATAATTTAATTTTGTTTGTACTGCATCCCTTTCCTACTGCATTGAGTTTCTGTCTGACACTAGTGGAAACAAATTGCAAAACAACACAACAAAGGTTTTCCTCACAGCTGCTTCAACCAGATGGTAGATTTGAGCTTCTGGAAACATATTAGGAAAGCCTTTTCCCATATAAAGTCTATCTCAAGCTTAGCCATCCCTAAGGCCCTTGCAAGATATGGAGAGGACTGCTAAGCTTGAGGTTTTTTTCCATACAGTTATTTCTATCTTTGGGCTATTCAACTGTCATGAACTCCTAGGTTATCTCTGGCCCCTTCACTGTCATATAGATGGTTATACAATACCGTGAACTAAATACATATACGAGGTAATCCTTTTTGCCAATCCTTTGCCATATCTAGACTCCCTGTATCTTATGATGCCATTTAAGAGAAACACTATTATTTATAGTGTTTATAGTTATTTATAGCCCTTTTCTCCAATGAGGTGATCTTTTTGAGGAACAAGATATGAAGATATTATTGAGAGCAGCTTAAATCTATTCAAATGTTGCTACAAGTAGTCTTAGAAACAACCATCAAGAGTTTAGAAACAAGTGGTCCCTCTCTCCTGACCACTCATCTCTGTATTTTCTTCCATATGAACAACGAAGAAACAGAAGAATGTGATCATCTGATTATAGGGTGACATTTTATCAACACACTGTGGCAGTGCCTATTACAAGCTTTTCTTATTTTTTTAAAATACATGTAATGTGTGTTCCTGAGTTGGCAGTTTGCCCTACATACTTCAGTGAGCCAAAGCAGTCCTGACTCTGTCTTTGACATCAGAAAGCAAACCCAGCATCTAATTTCTTCCACCTCTAGGCAAGAATTTGAGTAAAGTTATTATCTAAATAGTTACCTTAAAGAGCAGCTCCAATCATGTAATTTCACTGGGAAAAGACTTAGTGGCTCTACCTCCTACAGAAAGGCACAAACTCTTCAGTGTAGTATTTGAGAAGCTACAGAATATGATCAAACCATTTTCCAGTTTTACCTTCTTTTGACATATATATCCCAGGTTTTCTCAAAATATGCACAGTGTACTTTTTGAAAATGACTGACTATATAAAAATAAAATTTGTCAGCCTACTTGTTATCCCTCAAATTCCTAGTTTCACCTGTAAACTTTAGGTCACACTACTCTCTCATTCTTTAAGACTGAGCTCTAACACTCTATTTATTAATGTCTTTCTTATCTAAGCTGAGAAGGGTTCTTTCCTACCTGTCATTCTACAAGGAAAATACACTGGGAAGGTCACTGGATTTGGAACCTGGAAACTATTAGCGTAATTTAGACAAGTTCACTAACTTTCCATAAACTTCCATTTCCTGATCCGTAACATGGGCTACTCATTCATTCATTCATCTGTTCGAAAGGGTTTTATTGAATATTTCTATACCTTAAGCACTTTTGTAAAAACTGAAGTAATGTAAATGACCAAACACAACAGGCTTCCAAGGCTTCCTTAGATGCACACAATGCTATGTGCTTTGTGAAAGTACCAGAGACCAAAGCTTCCTGGCTTTGAAGTATCAAAGTAATGTTTCTTAAAGGGGTACCCGAAACAGCAACAGTATTATCACCCAGGAATTTTTCAGATGAAAATTCTCAGCTTCACCCCAGATCTACTGAAGAAGAAATTCTGGAAGTGACACCTATGTCTGTCTGACCTGAGCCTTATTCTTATCCTGCCCTTTAAATACTTCCACTGTATCCTCATTCATGTAGCTTTGCCACTTTTCCTCCTTCTTGTGTTTTCCTTTTGGGCCTCAGTGCCAGAGTGTTAGGTTAATCATATTAATCACATTGTTTGGTTTATTATGCAGTGTCATCATTATTCTAGAGAGCATTCTTCATTTCTTTAAACTTCTTTTCATTTCTCTTAGTCCACTTCCATTTTCTGCCCTCAGTACTGAGTTTGCCACTTATCCTTGAATGCATATATTTTAGTTTATGTAATTAGAATTGCACTTTATATGCCATTCAGTTTATTATCATTCGCACTTAAGACTCTGCATTTGTAGGTGTGTCTGTGCCTGTGTTGGTTTGTTCTTGTTTCTAAATGATGCATAATATTAGAATTTTCTGCATCCATTCCATTTTAATGATCTTTTTTTTATCAGTGGTGGACTGCTAGTGTGCCTCTAATTCCCTGTTAACAAAAGCAAGTCTTCAGTGAACAGATTTGGACGGGTCTCTATCTATAGTCCTCTGAGGGAGAATTGCTAAGTCAATTTGACCAAAGACTGCCAGATTACCCTCTAGAATGACTGCACCATCTACACTCAAGAAGAATCATGAGGATGCTATTCCCCCCGTCTGTGCCAAGACTTGGTATTATACAAATTTGTTAATGCTTTGTATGTTGATGGTTGTGAATTGTTGCTTTGATTTACTTTACATTTCTGCAAGTACTAATGGTATGTAGCAGCTCTTTATTTGTATTAGCTAATTTAGCTTTGTCTTTCTATAAATCAAATTTTCATAAACTTGTCCATCTTGATATTAGATTTTCTATCTTTTGTCTATTGGTTTGCAAGAGTTTCTTATATACCCTAGACATCAGTGACTTGTCCTCTTTAGAGACCACAAATATTTCTGGTAATATTCGATCTGTCTGTAAACTTTGATGCTTTTCAATGCACAGAAATGTTCAAACGTACTGTGTTACGAAACCCTAGATTCATCAACTTCTATTTTATTTTTTTCCCTTCTTACTCTTATTTGTACATTTCTCATTTTGGTTTCTTTTTCATTTGGAATTCATTTTTTTTAATGTGGCATGAGTTAGGGGTGGCTGGGTGGTTCAATCAGTTAAGCATCTGACTCTTGATTTTGGCTCTGGTCACGATCACAAGAATGGTGAGACTGAGCCCTGAGTTGGGCTCTGCACTGACAGCATGGAGCCTGCATAGAATTCTCTCTGCCCCTCCCCCATGCACTCTTTTTCTCTCTCAAAATAAATAAATAAACATTACTATTTTTTTCTAATTTAATTTGTTTTTTTAATTTACATCCAAGTTAGTTACCATATAGTGCAACAATGATTTCAGGAGTAGATTCCTTAATGCCCCTTACCCATTTAGCCCATCTCCCTTCCCACAACCCCTCCAGTAACCCTCTGTTTGTTCTCCATATTTAAGAGTCTCTTATGTTTTGTCCCCCTCCCTGTTTTTATATTATTTTTGCTTCCCTTCCCTTATGTTCATATGTTTTGTATCTTAAAGTCTTCATATGAGTGAAGTCATATGATATTTGTCTTACTCTGACTAATTTCGCTTAGCATAATGCCCTCCAGTTCCATCCACGTAGTTGCAAATGGCGAGATTTCATTCTTTTTGATTGCCAAGTAATACTCCATTGTATGTATGTGTGTGTGTGTGTGTGTGTGTGTGTGTGTATATATATATATATATATATATATATATATATATATATATATATATACATACCACATCTTCTTTATCCATTCATCCAATGATGGACATTTAGGCTTTTTCCATTCTTTGGCTATTGTTGATAGTGCTGCTATAAACATTGGGGTGTATGTGCCCCTTTGAAACAGCATACCTGTATCCCTTGGATAAATACCTAGTAGTGCAATTGTTGGGTCATAGGGCAGTTCTATTTTTAATTTTTTGAAGAACCTCCATACTGTTTTCTAGAGCGGCTACACCAGTTTGCATTCCCACTGGCAGTGCAAAAGAGATCCTCTTTCTGTGCATCCTTGCCAACATCTATTGTTGCCTGAGTTGTTAATGTTAGCCATTCTGACAGGTGTGAGGTGGTATCTCATTGTGGTTTTCATTTGTATTTCCCTGATGATGAGTGATGTGGAGCATTTTTTCATGTGTCAGTTGGCCATCTGGATGTCTTCTTTGGAGAAGTGTCTATTCGTGTCTTTTGCCCATTTCTTCACTGGATTATTTGTTTTTTGGATGTTGAGTTTGATAACTTCTTTATAGATTTGGGTACTAACCCTCTATCTGATATGTCATTTGCAAATATCTTCTCCCATTCTGGTGGTTGCCTTTGAGTTTTGCTTATTATTTCCTTCCCCGTGCAGAAGCTTTTATTTTGGTAAGGTCCCTATTTGCTTTTGTTACCCTTGCCTCTAGAGACATGTTGAGTAAGAAGGTGCTGTGGCCAAGGTCAAAGAGGTTTTTGCCTACTTTCTTCTCAAGGATTTTGATGGCTCTTGTCTTACATTTAGGTCTTTCATCCATTTTGAGTTTATTTCAGTGTATGGTGTAAGAAAGTGGTCAAGATTCATTTTTTTTTTGCATGTTGCTGTCCAGTTTTCCCAGAACTACTTGCTGAAGAGACTTTCTTTATTCCATTGGATATTCTTTTCTGCTTTGTCAAAGATTAGTTGGCCATACATTTGTGGGTCCGTTTCCAGGTTCTCTATTCTGTTCCATTGATCTGAATGTCTGTTTTTGTGCTAGTACCATACTGTCTTGATGATTACAGCTTTGTAATACAGCTTGAAGTCCAGAATTGTGATGCCTCCTGCTTTGGTTTTCTTTTTCAAAATTGCTTTGGCTATTTGGGGTCTTTTCTGTCCATACAAATTTTAGGATTGTTTTTTCTAGCTCTGTGAAGAATGCTGGTGTTATTTTGATAGGGATTACTTTGAATATGTAGATTGCTTTGGGTAGTATTGACATTTTAACAGTATTTGCTATTACAATCCAGGAGCATAGAATCTTTTTCCATTTTTTTGTGTCTTCTTCAATTTCTTTAATAAGCTTTCTATAGTTTTCAGTGTATAGATATTTCACCTCTTTCGTTAGAGTTATTCCTAGGTATTTTATGGTTTTTGGTGCAATTGTAAATGGGATCCATTCCTTGATTTTTCTTTCTGTTGCTTCATTATTGGTGTATAGGAATGCAACCGATTTCTGTGCATTGATTTTATATCCTGCAACTTTGCTGAATTCATGGATCAGTTCTAGCAGTTTTTTGGTGGAATCATTTGGGTTTTCCATATAGAGTATCATGTCATCTGCAGTGAGTGAAAGTTTGACCTCCTCCTGACCAATTTGGATGCCTTTTATTTCTTTGTGTTGTCTGATTGCTGAGGCTAAGACTTCCAATACTATGTTGAACAACAGTGGTGAGAGTGGATATACCTGTCTTGTTCCTGGACTTACATGGAAAGCTCTCAGTTTTTCCTCATTGAGAATGATATTAGCATTGGGTCTTTCATATACAGCTTTTATGATCTCAAGGTATGATCCTTATATCCCTGCTTGAGGGTTTTTATCAAGAAAGGATGCTGTATTTTGTCAAATGCTTTCTCTGCGTCTATTGAGAGGGTCGTGTGGTTCTTGTCCTTTCTTTTATTGATGTGATGTATCGCATTGATTGCTTTGCAGATATTGAACCAGACTACATCCCAGGTATAAATCCCACTTGCTCGTGGTGAATAATTTTTTGTAATGTATTGTTGGATCCAGTTGGCTAACATCTTTTTGAGGATTTTTGCATCCATGTTCATCAGGGAAATTGTTCTCCTTTTTAGTTCTCCTTTTTAGTGGGGTCTTTGTCTGGTTTTGGAATCAAGGTAATGCTGGCTTCATAGAAAATTTGGAAGTTTTCCTTCCATTTCTATTTTTTGGAACAGCTTCAAGAGAATAGGTGTTAAGTCTTCATTAAATGATAAACATTTCTTTTAAAGTTTGATATGAGTTATATGGTGAGTCAGTTTCTCAACACTACAGGCTAATTTTTTTTTTTCCATTGATTTTTGGTGCCATTTTTATTTATTAAGTGCCTGTATATAAATATTTCTTTCTCTAGATTCTTTTCCATTCCATTTTATATATGAGTACCATACTGTTCATTAGTATACCTGATGATATGCCCTAACATCTCAAGGGACAAGTGTCCCATCTCTCATCTCTTTAGTTATGTTGATAAGCTTTTTGGTTTCTTAGTGTTTCCATATGAATTTGAAACATAATTTGTTCGATCACCAGTACTACTACCCTAGGTTCTGATATTATTACATGTTTTTCCTACTGCAATATACAGGCTTTGAACTGATGTCTTTTATTCTACCATTGTCCTCCAAAATCGATTTTTTAAAATTTTTGTCAGCATAGAGCCCAATGCAAGGCTTGAACTCAGGAACCACAAGATCATGACCTGAGCTGAAGTCGGATGCTTAACCAACTGATCCACCCAGGGGCCCCTCCAAAATCCATTCTTGCTTCAGAAATCATAGTGATTTATATTACATGAAATTTGTATCATTTAATTTTCTTTTATAAAATTCTTTTACCATGGCCTACAAAGTTCTAGGTAAGCTGGCTTAATGTCTTCTTCTCTGACCCATGTTTTATCATGATCTCAAGCAATCACTAGTATCTAGACACTGGCCTTCTTTCTTTATTTGCAAAATTTCATCCCTACTTCAAAAACTTGGTGCATTCGATGGTCTCTGCACATTATCCTGTTCCTCCAGAGCTTTGCATATCTTTCTCTTCGTCAGGATTGTAAACATGTCAACTCCTCAGAATGGCTTCTCATCCCCTGCAATTCATTTACATTAGTTCCCACCCCATCATTATTTTCTATCACAGTTGTCTGTTTATTTCCTTCACAGCATTTATTTCAATAAGCATCTTCATTTTCTGCTCTTCATCTCCTTCCCCTCCGGTCCCCCTAAGATATACTTTCCTTGAGAGTAGGGACTTTGTTTTAGCAGAGTATCTAACACATAACATGTACACAAAAGCAATTAGTTGAATAACTGAATGATAGACTTTGGTGCATAATGGTAAAGCTATAAACACTTGACAACATTGCCATAAAAGAGTTTTGTAGATACAAAGGGGATGAAGAGGAGATCAGAATTATTGAGTATCCACTTGTTGTTAGATACACTGTCCATATATTATCTTATTTAATTTTATCCTTACAGCTACCCTCTGGGTAATGTATTATTATCCCATTTTCAGATGAAACCAAGACTCAGATGAGTTTATTTTCTTGTCCATTATTATATAGCTAGTGGTTGAGCCTGGAATTAACTACAGAAGTTGATGCTGTTGATTTTAGCTACATTAGTCTTTGGTAATACTTTGCAAACTAGTTATAATTTCCTCTACATTAATGCACTTATAATATTTTTAACAGTAAAAATATTTGTGCAGATTATCCTTTCCCCCAAATTATAAACTCCACTTAAGTAGTTGACACTTACTCATCTATTTAATTCTGCAGTTCTTAGCACGTTATCTAGTATACAGAAAATATTCCATAATGTTTTATGATCCTAAGTGAATTGGAGGCTGAATTTTCCTGTTAACCTTTTGGACAAAGTGCTTACTCTATTTTTTTAGCCTAGTATTTGCCTGAGGGTAATTTTCTTGTTAATAAACTGACCTAGTATAAGGGTTGATGTATTTTACTGTTGTATTTATTGCATTTCTCAGCCCTGGAGATTATCTAAGTGAAGTCATTTGAAAAATTCACTTCAAAAGGAACTCCACTCTTGGATATACTTCACAGAAGAAAAAGTAAAATAAGAATTTGGTCTCTAATGACATGAAGAAAGTCAAGAAGTTACTGGCTGTATAATAGGCTTTGTCTGGTTAAAAAAAAAAAAGAAAGAAAGAAAGAAGAAAGCATCTATACCCTGATGTTTGAAAAGGAATAAGTATGTGAGTTTTTTTTTAATCTTGGGGATCTGTTGCTCATGTGTCTTATGCATAAGTGAATGAGATTATCTCCTATTATAACACTCAACTTTTCATTGTGTCCTGTGATTTACAGACATTATTTCTTTGAATCCATGCTTTAACTGAATAGTAGTCCTACAAGACATTGTTATTATTCATTAGGAAAACTGAAATCCAAAGGGTTAACTTTTCTTTAATGCATTTCAATTCTACTGATACCAGGCTCGATTTTAAGTTTAAATTCTTATCCAAAGAAAGTCTTTTTAATAACTTCAAAATTATACAACTATTTCAAAAAGTCTCAGATGTCAACTTCTAATCTTCAAATTCTGCCTTACTTGTCAATCATGCACACTTTCCTTGTATTAATCTCACTACATGACTTTGTCAACAGAGATCTCTAATTTATGTTGTATTATTTAGTTGCATGGATGTATCAATATTATTAAATGTATAAAAATATGAGAAAATTAAGAAAGTATAACTGAATGATTTACACCTTTAAAAATTGGGACTAGGGGCCCCTGGATGGGCCAGTTGGTTAGGCATCCAACTTGATTTAGGCTCAGGTCATGATCTGAAGGTTGGTGAGATCGAGCCCCACATTGGGTTCTACACTGACAGCGTGGAGCCTGCTTAGGAGTCTCTTCCTCTCTCTCTGCCCTTCCCTCACTCATGCTCTCTCTCTTCTCTCTCTCTTTAATATAAATATACCTTTTTTTAAATTGGGACTAAATAAATTTATCTTTCAGAAATAGGAATTCGTTACATAATTCAAGCATTTTTGAAAGATCCTTTCCCTAGATGAGCATCTTACTTCAAAATTAAATAAAGTTACTTCTGATCTGCTTCAATATTATAATATTAGATATAAGGATAATATCAAATGAAAACACACTACCTCAATGTAATTTACAACTTTTATTATGTCACTAAATTGTTTCATTCAGGTGACTTTTATTTTTTGTAGCAAGACTTTCTCAGTGACAGAAGCAGCATGCTGATTCACTTTCTGATACAAGCTCCTTCATCTGGTTAATATGTCCAGAATGCTTGCCTGTCACTTCATGGGCCATAGAATATGTTCTTACACAGAACTTGAACTCTAAAACCACATCTGTTGAAAATACAATCTTTCCTAGTAGTCAGACAGTTCAAATATTTCTGTTTATCCTCATAAAGCTGAAAAAAATTTCCCTTCATATTAATGAGTTCAATTTGTGCATATACTAAAAAATTGTCAAGTTAGAATTGTATGTCCATTCATTAACTTGCAGTAAAAAATACTTTGCTAGCATTATCTGTTCTGTGTGTTGGTCTCCCACATCATAAGTCAATTTCTGAATACACTGAGACATTGTGTCATGGAAGAATGATACCTGAGCTATCTTCTATACAGATCTGACCAACAATTTTTTTAATGTTTATTCATTTCTAAGAGAGAGAGAGAGAGAGAGAACAAGCAGGGGAGGAGCAGAGAAAGAGAGAGAGGGAGACACAGAATCCAAAGAAGGCTCCAGGCTCTGAACTGTCAGCACAGAGCCCAATGCAGGGCTCAAACTCACAAACCACGGAATCACGACCTGAGCCAAAGTCGGAAGCTTAACCGACTGAGCCACCCATGTGTCCCATGACCAACAATTCTAAGCAAACAGATTTAAGGCAGACTTTCACTAATGTCTTGAAAATTATCTATGATTTTTTTTTACTTGTAACCTAAAGTCTTTCCTTGCAAGAAGTGACATCTGCTTTATGGCTTTTTAAATCAATAGTCTTTCCTTTGAATAATTCTTTTGGTTTGGGAGTTACTACTTCACATTGTTTAAAATGTATATACTGGTTACCTTACAATAGTTCCATAGTTTCAATAGCCAGTGTATCTCTGCATATAACACACCAGGGCTTACCACTTCATCATCATATATGGCTACAAAATTGAACTCAACATAAAAAGATTTTTATTTCCAAGTAAAAAAAGATATGAACTCTTTTGGTCTTCATGCATTTGAAATCACTTTCCAAGTCATCGTTTGGTTTATTGCTGCTACTGCAATGAAGACATTATGTCTTCTTTTTATATAAGAAATTTCCAGTGAAATCTGTTTCCCATATGCAAATTATGGTTAAAAATAAATAATATAAATTATATTTCCCTCATTTAGTAAATAATGATAGACCATAAATTAAAAAAAAAAACAGGTTTGGCCAAAAATGAAAATGATTGCTAAAAGAGCAAGCTATAAGAATAAACAAATGCTTTTTAAAAAAGAATTTTACGCTTAAGCTTATAATGGTAAAACTGACCTTAATGCATTAGTGTTGTAACGTAGTGTTACTGTGCACAGCTGCTATGGATCTGCAAGTCCACAAGTGACTTACCACCTGAACTCAACAATATGCGACCTGATCTATATCCTGCACAATGAAACCAGCCCACTGATGCCAACACAAGGACACATTTCTATGAAAGTTTCTATGCAGTCTAGATTTCTGTATTTACCACAAACCAGTAACAAGTACTTCCCTGATTCCTTTCCGGGAAACTGGTTAGGGCCTGTCCTTGGGCTGTGAGTTTGGGGGCACATACTTGAAGACGTATAAATTGGCAGTCCTATTCTTCTTCTGTCAGCTAAATTTCATAAAAATGTTTCATAAATTTACCTCCATGAAGTGCAGTGGAGGTGATGTTATTTTCTCAAAAGTGTTATTTTCCAGATAGTCCCAGACATGTTTCCTACATAATCAATCATAAATGTGGTGCTGATTTGAATTTTTATCCTTTTTTGCTTACTTTAATGTGTTGTTTGAGAAACCATATCAGGTGCTGCCAGCCAGATATCTTATTAAACCAAAAGTGTTTGGCATATTCTTTTGATTGTCCTCAGAGATGATGAATCTTGTGACTTTGAGAATGGATTCGATCTTTAGTACTAGCCAAAATCATACCAAGTCAAAATGCGGCTAGACAATGATGGAATTAACTTATTTTGATGCTCATTAATTAAGCTCTAAAGGCAATTTCAACAGGGAAATTCAAAAACTGAATTGAGTAATGACAATATCATTATAAAGAGTGATCTTCCAAAACTAGAGGCTGATTGTGTTAAAAATCCACCAAGAATTTTCTGGATAAACTTCTTGGCTTACCAGTGGAGACCTACATGATCTAGGTACTGTCTCTTATTACTTCTCTTGCCCACACAATCTTATTAGCTTCAGACATATCAAAGTTTTTGTGGTTCTCTAATTATATCATAGACATTAGGATTCTTCCCATTTGCACTTCCTGATTCCTCCCTGGTGAGCATCTTCTACACTTAATCACCTAACACCAATTTCTCCTTTAGGACTCATTTCTAGCATCATCTTACATCTTACCTGAACACACCCCCCAGTCTGAATTACCTACTTCACCTTTGTCTAGGGTGTGTAACACCTTTCACTGTAGAGCATGATCATTGACTTGCTGTTCTGATAATCGTAGCTATCAGTCATGACCCAAGGGTTTTTCAGAATGCTGGATGTGATGTATTTGGGGGACATAAAATCATTTGGTAAATTATAAAATGAAATAGTATAAGATAGGATGAAATTGAATGGACAGGAAGGATGTAGAATAGACAAGAAAATATCAGAATGCCTCCTCTGTAGTAAGGGGGAGGATGGTTTCTTGAAATTTTTGATTGGACACAAACATTAGTTTACTATGTAACATATACTTCTTTCTGGGATTCACTGTCCAAAATGTTTGAAAGCCACAGCACTACATTTTAAGTGCTTGTCGATCTTGTCTTCCCAGTACCCAGCACCATTGCTGGCATGTTGTAGGCAATGAGATGTTTGTTGCATGACTGAGTAAGTGTAAAACCTCCCAAGTTAATTATCTTTTTAAAAAAGATATATTGGATTTTATAAATCCTAGTATTTTTAAAAGGAGTTATTGTTACATTGTAATTAATATCAATATTTTTTGTTGTAATTATGTTTATAATTAATGCTTGCAAGCTCATCTCTTGACGATTTTTATTTTCTCCAGTACACCTTTCCTATATTTAGAAAGTGATGCCTTGGCTATGGGTTTCTGAGTCAAACATCCAGGTCAACACAGGAATGAACAACTCAGAAAATTAACATACTTTTCCATTCAAAGGTTCTTTTGTAAAAATGAAAACAAATATTTTGTTAACAGTTAAGCTCAGTACTGACCATTTTGCACCCCTCCCATATACACACACAAAGCACAATTCAGTGCTGTTCATGCTAACATTTTGTTGCTATTTCATCTTAAGTATTATAATCCTGTTTAACTCCAGCCCTACTTAGAAAGTTAATTTTAATCTATCTAAATTTCTTCCTTAGACATTTCTGTAGTATATAGATGGTTCTGGATTCCCAGGTTTATGGAGCAGCGTAATGGAATGGAAAGAACCCTGTATCCTATTTAGAACACCTGGGCCTGCTCTTTCTTTAAGTATCTTATTAACTTTATTATGTCTGGTTCATCTCTCTACACCTTTGTTTCTTCAAATAAAATGTACTCTCAGGTTCCCACTCAAGTTTGGGTATTCTGTGAATCAGGTAAGAAGTCCTCTGAAGTTCTTCCCTTCTCCAGCATTCAAAGATCCTGCTTTTGTTTTCATCTTTCATGAAAAGCTTCTTCCCCTGGGGAGTTCCTGATAACACACTGTTAATTTTTTTCCCTAATATATTCTTAAATTTCCTTTTCCCTATCCATGTGCAAAAGTAGATTGATTGTTAGCAGTGAATATCTTCATATGTTTCTTTTCAATAACGACCTTTTCATCTTTTTTTTGTTTTTTTGTTTTTTTTTGCATAAAATTCTTTTTAAGCATCTATTTTCCTATTAGGCATTTGGTTTATACCAATAGCTGTCAATTGTGGTCATACCTAGAAATGACTGAGGAATTTTCTAAAATACTGACAGCTAAGCCTAATTCAAAACCAATTATTTAAGACTAGAGATGAGACCTGGATGTGAATATAGTTCAGACTCTAGAGGTGATTCTAATTTTAACCATGGTTGAAAGTTTCATACTAACATACATTGGTATCCTTAGAAACTCACAGGATTACTTATCAAATGCTTCCTAGATATATGTTGCTTTTCTAATGGCTTTAGCTAAAGTACGGTGTTTAAGCCGTAGATTTAAATGACATGTCTGAGGAGAGAGCAGAGATGTAGAATATTTCAGCCACAGTATAATCCCATAAAAAATAACTGTGATAAACATGTAAAGAAAGGGGTTATCAAAAATTTTCCCAGAATAAGCAGAAATAATATGTTTACTGGGTAGAATAACCAAAGGATTAGGCAGAACCAATCAAAGGTAAAAATGGGTTGCCAAATGCCTCATTACAGATACTAATCTTTCTATCAGTGTTCCATGCTCTTTTCAATTTTCAAGGTGGTTGTCCCTTACAATGTTCAGGCAAGGCAGCTCTTGATGATGGGGATTGTTAACACTCCATCTCTCTTTGTGCCATATCTTAATATAAATCTGCTCCATATTATTTTTTTTAATTTTTTAATGTTTAATGTTTATTTTTGAGAGAGAGAGAGGGAGAGAGAGAGGCAGAGATAAGCAGGAAAGGCACAGAGAGAGAGAGAGAGAGAGAGAGAGAGATTTCAAAGCAGGCTCCAGGCTCTGAGCTGTCAACACAGAGCCCGATGCAGGGCTTGAACTCAAGAACAGTGAGATCATGACCTGAGCCGAAGTTGAATGCTTACCCAACTGAGCCACCCAGGCACCCCATATTATTAAGTGTAAAGGAAGACCTGTGGTGGCATTTGGAGAAAGTGCAATACATCAATCTTGGACATAATCTAAATCAAGGTGATACATTCAAAGAGGCTGTTGGGAAACATGACTTTCCTTAAGAGCATCGGTGGTAGGGAATCTGATGAGGAGGAGAACAGAGACATCCAGATCCTCAGTTAAGGTTGTCTTTTAAAGATTAGAAAGTTAGTCTGTTTCCTACTTTTCATTAACCTAAAAAAGACTTTAAGTATATAATCTTTCAGTGTTTTGCCATGAATTGCCTTTAGAATAAGAAAGATGTTTTCCTTTTAAAATAATTTGAAAAATTTAACTTATTTAACGTTTTTCTTTTTAATTAAAGATCTACTTAGCCAATTTTCATATTGGAAAATCTGGATATTCTTTTGAAAGTTTGGTTTCAGTGCCATTTGTACTTGAGAGAACACCATTGTGAAAAATACAGCACTGCTAAGTAAGCGTGACTCTAAATTCAGATCAATACGTGACGGTGATAGAAAATGCAGAGCATACCTAATCCAGCTAACTATGCCCCTGACAAATGCAGTGTGAGCACTGTGTCATTGGTGCCTTTCCTTTCTTTATTTGCATTATCCATCAGGACAGCCCATGAGGGAATGCCTGGGAAGCGTGGAGCTCTCTGTAATAAGCCACAACACTAATGAGGCATAACAAATTTAGCAAGTATCATGTATAATCTTGATCTTTCATTGACACTATTACCCACATAGATTACAGGTTGCGATTTGTTATCTGTCTAATGCAGATGAACTGGGAGGGCGTAGCTGACTTACTCCTTCCATAGTTCAATAATTTTTAACAAATTGTCATCCTCCAAGACAAAAACTCAATAGTCCTGGACTCTGTTTTTGCTGCTGCTGCTTCTCAGCAGGGTTGGCTGGCTGTTTTTGCAGAAGGTCAGCCAGATTTTGTCTTTCTCACAGTTTTGGTTTCCTCCTGGGAGAGAGGGTCTAATATATTTCCGTAACACACCAACTGAACCCAAGATAAACAAGTGCCCGGAGAAACATGGCCCTCGTATATGCCTCTCTTTAGTTCAACAGTTTAGAAATCAGATATCTGCAGTGATCCTTGTCTGTAGGAATTGTTGAGCCTCAGCCAAGAGAAGGGGGTTGCGGTGAGACCACGTGTCACCGCATGATGACAATGTGTCATGATGATACTTTTGAGTTGAAACTAATAATAACTTAGAAAGAATCCCTGTATATTGCCATTTCACAGATCCTTTAAGAAAGTTAAATTCATTATCCTTCAGATTACCTCTTAGGAGCAAGAGTTCCATGTTATAGATAAATGCATTTTCTACACAGAGAAGTTGTTAGAAGTTGTTAGTAAAAGGAAAATGTGTATATCCTGATGTTTAGGTCTGAATTTTTCTGAAAAGAGAGAAACAATCACAAGTCTATGTACATATGAAATACCTTCAAAAACACTTTAGAGGATCATAAAAATGTGCAAGCTCCCTTACCTCTCTTATTCTTTCTATGCTTATTAAAGTCTCTAGAATGAATTTTACCTTTATCTCTACTCAATTCTTCTTTGCAAAAAAAAAAAAAAATTCTACACTGGCTATAGTGTTTCATACAAATTTAGACCCAGGAATGACAAAATTATAATTCATATTTTCATTCCTTCTAAATCCTAAATTTTTTAAAATCAAAAAAGGAAAACATATTTTAATCACAAATTAGTTATAGCTGATAACATCAAATTTAACAAACCAAAAGCGGTTAGGCTGGGAATGCTACCAAAGGGAAGAAATGGAGAGTAGTAGTCACATTAGTTATAATTAGGCATTTATGTAGTTTCCCTTAAAAGCAGTGGCCATATACCCAGAAAAAAAGGATTACCAGAACCTATGCTACCTTTCATCTACCAAGTACTGATTTTGTCCAGTGAAAATTATTATTTGTGAGTTCTGGGTGTTTATCATGGGGAGAGAGGAAGAGAAGACAGGGCAGAAGTTTACAGACATAATATTGCCTATTTCCCAGTTTTACCTGGTACTAGGTTCCAGGTTCATAAGCTAACATGTCACTTTCATCGTGTTGCTGGGTCTATACAATTTCCATGTTTTTTTCTATCTTAACACAACCTTGATATTACTTTTTTTTTTAATTTTTTTTATTTTTGGGACAGAGAGAGAGAGAGCATGAACGGGGGAGGGGCAGAGAGAGAGGGAGACACAGAATCGGAAACAGGCTCCAGGCTCTGAGCCATCAGCCCAGAGCCTGACGCAGGGCTCGAACTCATGGACCGCGAGATTGTGACCTGGCTGAAGTCGGACGTTTAACCGACTGTGCCACCCAGGCGCCCCGTTGATATTACTTTAATATTTGTCTACTTTATAGCCTCTTCCTATGTTTATTTCTTTTTAATATTATGAGAATTTGTATGCAGTAACATTGAGGATTATAATTCTTGTGTTCTACTAGCTTAATGACAGAGACAAATAGCAAAATATGTTGAAAAGTAGCATTTATTAAGGTTCTTTAGTCTATGTTCAAGATTAATAAATGAGTAGTATTGTTAATTTCTTATGATTCTCTAATGCAAATTTTTAATGGTTTTATTGATTTTTTAAGGTAAGATGTTTGTCAGGTATAACCTTATATGTTACCTAAAGGCCAATGAACAGTGGTATTGAGAGTGGCCCTTGGGTTCCAGGGTTAGACAGGATGATTTGATTTTTAAGGTCAAAATTATTCTTATTCTTATTTTATGTTTATTTTAGAGAGACAGAGAGAGAGAGAGCATGTGCGAGTGGGGGGAGAGGTAGAGAGAGAGAGAGTATCCCAAGCAGGATCCACACTCAGCATGGGGTCTGACATGGGCTCCATCCCACGCTCCTGGAATCATGACCTGAGCCAAAATCAAGAGTCAGACGCTCAACCAACTGAGCCACCCAGGCGCCCCAAATGGTCAAAATTATTCTTAAATGATATCAAGTTAAGTTTTATTGAAAAAACATAAAGAAAGAAAAAAACCTTAAAAACTGTCTTTGGTGTTTTTAAATAAGTTGGTTGAATGGAAACACTTCTGCAGAAAAAAAGATTGCAGTAGTGTGTAACTACAGCCTGCTCCCAGGGACCAACATCACATGTGAAAGGCTCATTATCCTTAAATCAACAAACTGGCAAGTCATTGTTGGGGCCTACTATGTGCAAAGGTCTGGAATAGGGTCTAGTAAATTCAGAGAGCAAGATAAATTGCATTAGCATCCAGTGACAGAGACCAGCATGGGTAGTTATTTTTAAAATAGTAAATGATGTGAGTTCTAGCTAAAAAAAAAAAAAAAATCATACTCTATTTTTTCTGTTTTTCTTTTTCCAAGATTACATTATTTTTTGTGACTATGCTGGTTTGTTAAGAAGCACTTATGTGCATGTTACATGTGTATTCCTAGGGAGAAAGCAGACTACTAAATTAATAAAGTAAATAAACATAAGGAGAAATTTGGAAAGTCTCATTTAACTTAAGTCTGACCTTTATTTAAGGTTTATCATCTAATTCCTACTTGCTTCTGTATGCCTATTAGGTGATGTTTCATTGAATATTTTACCACTGAGACATGTTGGATAGAATAATTTCCCTATTAGCTATCAATGGAGAAATTGGAAGATCTAATTGTTTGCTTAGGTATTAACACAACATTAACAGCATTTTGATTCAGAAATATTACTCCACCAATTTGACTATTAGATAAGCTTTTGTTCATTTCAAGATTTTTATATTTAAGTATACTTATTTGGGTTTTTAAAAAAATGAATTAATAGAAACTCAGTTAAGATCATTTCAAGAAGCATGAATTCTTTTAAATTTTCACTTTTCAAATGTTTATCAGAACCCTATTAACTCTGAATTAGAATCAATGGTATTTCATATTTTTATGAATGAATTCTATTTTGTATGGAACAAAGAGTCATATATTTAAAATGTAGAAGCCTGTTACAATCAAAGATATTAATTCTTTTGAAATGGGAGTACTATTTCTAAAAAAACATGGATTGCTTTTTGAAAACAAAATCTCTTAAAGATATATAGCTAACACATTCTTCTTTGACATAGACATTAACAGAAGTAATAATAAAAAAATACTGTTGAGAAACAGTAATTCTCAGATTTCAGATGTGTGTTTAGTTGAAATCTTTTTTGTGATCCAAGTAGGATTTTCTGAAGAATTATCTGAAATGCAACTAAAGACTTCACTTAAAAATAGATTTGGATTTTGCTGAAATCCAGAATTTAAAAAACAAAACAAAACAACAGTTTGAACACATTGGAACCAGTGTCAGTTTATATTCTAAAAATGCATCATAATTTATTTCAGCTCAATTTCAAGAGCAACCATTGAATATGTACTACTGTATGTTAGTTCAAAAGAAAGCTCACTTTAGAACTTTACAAAATGTTTTACATTCCTTTGTATTAATTAGGGAAACGGCTGTTTATTCACATCTGGGAAACCAAGAACAACAGTGATATTGTAGTCTCAATATAGTCAATAGATTTATAATTCCCAATTAACTTATTTTAAATTTGCTTAACTTATTTTATGTTAATGCAACAAAATTCTAGTATACTTATACAATATTGTCACTTTCCTGTGCTCTAGTGGAGGAAGCATTTGACTTGGCATTAAAAATACTGGAATCTTGACCAGATTCTCTAAGTAATTCTGTGGCCATAGGATAGCAGACAGGATAGCTGATCTAAGAACTTGCTAGGTTCTATGGGCCCGGGTGAGGGACGTGGCCACACCTGAGCATTCTATACTCTATACTATACTATTCTCTATAGGCATGTAGTATGTTGTATAATTCCAAGATTAATGAGGTACACTGGGCTAGATTAAAGGGGTCTCTAATGCATTTTCAGATAACCCCAAGTGCAGGGATACCAAAGTCCTACAAATATAAACCTGGGCTTAGAAGGGGCAACTTCAGGTTCCAGAGGTCTGATATGATTTCCACTTACGTAGACTGTGTAGTGTGGTTCATGGTGAGTCTTATTTAGGAAAAATCTAATGTTATACTTCCATCTTCCAATGGGGACTGGTGTTGATCTCTCTGTGTATCATAATGGTATGAAGTTCTTTTTGTATACTTTAAAGATGGAAATCTTGTTGGGTTCAACCCATTACGTATGTATATCTGATTTCATCATCAGTCTGAAGTTACTGCTATTCAAATTTATCAAAACAGTGGTTGTACAATGACTCTTAATTATATCTTTCACTTTCCATAAGCCTCAGATTTGGCCTCTTTACTTTGGAAAATAAGATTATTGGAACTGATAACATCTAGGTTGCTTTTCAACCCTAATATATTGTTCTCTGAGAAAAAATCCACATTTGTGGAAGAATAAGTTGTTTTTTTCTATATCCTAACTCAAATTTCATCACATATCTCTTTGAGATGAAAGTTTTAGGCCGCCATTAATTTCCAGAAAAGTCTAAGCATTTCATATAGTGCCTGAGTATCATGCTATAATCTGAAAAACACAAATATCAAATTTTAGTATCTGGGCCGAACCCATGGGCTGACTTCAACTTCCTCTCCTAATAAGTGTTATTGAAGACATATTCATCCTAAAGAAGGTGGTATCAGCCTCAAGGTGGCCTTTCGAATTGAGAATACCCATCTTGCAAAATAGGCTTTTTTTTTTTTTTTTTTTTTGCATAGTAGGACATTCTGGCCTGGTGCACAAAAGACTCTCCATGCTGCATTTATCCTCTGTGGGTTTTTCTCTACACATTGGCCAGAGAAATTGTCCTAAGAAAGATCAGGAACTGTGTCATTGTGCACAAAGCTGAATCAGAAGAACACACAGAATCATTCAGGGTCCAGGAGGAAAAATAGAAATCCTGGTGCTTGGGGTGCCTGGATGGCTCAGTTGGTTAAGCATTCAACTCATGAATTCATCTCAGTTCATGATCTCATGGTTTTGTGATAGAGCCCCGCATCAGGCTCCACACTGAGCAGTTCTGGGCAAGTGGAGTGAAAGCCTCGAGAGCTAGAATGGCAGAAAGGGTGGAGACACTTCCAGGTGCCACCAGAAGAAAGGAGAAATCAGAGAGTCAGAAAATAGAAGAACAATAATTCATTTCTTCCTCATAGTTTTTGATTTTCCACCCATAGTTTCTATTAGCAAAACCTAGCAGAATATGAACTAAGGAAGGATCCTTGAAATACAGTTTTTAGCTCAAGGATTAACAAACAAAATACAGGAATGAACAAAATACAAAATAACAAACAAAATACAGGAAAATAAAATATATATAAAATAAATAAATAGATCATGAGCAAATAGGTAATAATGACCACACCTCACAACTGCTAGTTGTAGTTAATTCTTTCTTTTTCCTTTTTTGGGGGACTGTGAAGTGTCCTTGAGATAAGAGAAAATGAAAGCAAGAGTTAATATATGTGATTGTGAGAGTCTTTGCTGTATGAATGTACATTCTGTGCCTCACTGAAAAGAATGAAGAGTTAAAGTGGAAGGCCTGCTTAAGTTTCTCTCTTTCTCTGTCCCTCCCTCTGCCCTCCTTCCCAGCTCACACTTTCTCTTTCCCTCTAAATTAAAGAAAATAAATTTTAAAAAATAAATGTGCTATAAAACCTGTCTCCTTTACAGTCATTCTTTATTGTTAGTCTTGTACCTTCTGAATGCAGTAATGTACACTTTTCAGGATATTCTGATGGAGTCCTGAATCAAAAGTCCCATATGATCCCTATACAAAGATGTAGAGTGATCGATATTACCTCAGTAAAATGAACAGATAAGGAATAATCTTAAAAATATGTTGATGAAATAAACTTACTCCAAAATTCAGAGAATAAAGAATACAGTCATAGGAGGCTTAGGTGATTCACTTTATCTTTTTGTGCCTGTTTTTTCATCTATAAAATGGGAATAATAAAGGTACCTACCTCATTAAGTTATTGTGTGCATTAAATGTGTTTATGCATTTAAAGAGTGTATTACATATGTCCTAGACTATAAATTGGAAGTATCTCCAATACAGATATCAGTATGATGAAATGCATATTTACAATTTATCCTGTTTCAAGTTGGGTTCATAGGTTTGCTTAAGGAGGACCTAGAAGAGCAAGGTTAGATTAAATCTCTGAAACTGTCAGATTCCCACTATTGTGGCCCCAGAGACTTTATTTACCTAGCCTGAGGGGTTTATGCCTTCAATATTCTGCTTTTCATTGTTTGAGATGAACAATGATTTCTGATTCGTCTAGTCTTTATCTGAATCATGTGTGAGATGGGAAACATTATCCCATCAATAAATTTTCTCATTAGAACAATTCCCCACCTTTCATCTTTCTTCACCTTCCTAACATAAATCTTTGTGTACATGTATATGTATATGTGTTCCTTCATTTTCACCCATCACAGGACTCCTAGACTTTTCCACATGACATTTGGAAGGTCGTCCTCACCTCACTTGACCTCAGCTCACCTACATTCACTAAAGGTAAGAGATTCCAAGGCACAGTTATACTATGGTTTCTTCATGTTTCATTAACACTATCCACTACATGTTTATATCTAAATAACTTACAATTAAAATAAATACCAAGCACCAATATGGGGTAAAAGAATACAAAGAGTCAGGTGTATATGGAGGATGAGGGATCCCTTGGGTCACTTCATCGCTTTATAGGGACCAGTTTGATTTAATGTAAATACCTTTAGAAACTTACTTCTCTACTGTATTTTAACCAATAGGAAAAGTCTAAATATATTCAGGATTGAGGGCAGAGGATAATGGTATTAAAATAAAAAAGTACTTCTCTAAAATACTGTGAACATATTAAAGTTGATATTAAACTTAACATGGTTTTTTTGTGTGTATGGTTGTTGAGGAGAGTCATGTCTGTAGTGTGTAGTATTGTAGAAAAAAATCATGTTGTATTAGAAACATTGTAGAAAAAATCATGGTTGTATTAGATTTTGAATGGAAAGATATGACTCCTCAGTCTAGATAAAACTATCAGTTTAATAGGAATGATTTTATTTATGAAAATATATTCATGGAAAGGAAATAGCTGTGTGTCCTCAGTGTAAGAACCTCTCTGAGGTCTCATTTGTTTTAGTGTAGTGCTTTCTCAATCTGGCCCAGCTGGCCAGCCTCTCACTCTCTCTCTGGCTGTAACCATCACTGGGCAAACAATTTTTACCAAGCCATTAGACTCACTTTGGTATTCCTGCTCCTTGGTTACTCTGACTCAGTCTGACTGTCAAGATTCCTGGCTTTGGTTCACTTGACCTTGGGAACCTACTTGCTCATTCTTGGCATGAATGATTCCTTGGCTATTAGACCCTCAACTTACCCTGACTCACCTCTAACTGCAAAGCCCTCAGCACTAGCCAGGTTTCCAGGCCTTGGTCTCTGACAGATCTGGGATGTTTAATCAGCAGCTTGTCTGGCTCTGCCTAACCTCCTGCTTGACTCCATCATATTTCTCCAAGGATGTTTTTATTTCACTGTTCAAGTTTGAAAGAACAGGCCAAACACATTGATACAAGTGATTGGCATTAGTGGCTAGCTGGTTGTTTAGGAACCAGAGACCTGATAGGATGGCTTTGCGTGGTAACTTTGCTGAGGCAGGGGCAGCCAAGAAACATGTGTCGCTTATCAAGAGAAATCACACTTTTGTTCTCATTTATATCTGTAGCTCTGTCTCCTTTCTCATTTCTAGTTGTTTTTTATTTCCTCTATTTTTTTTCCTTCTTTAGATTAACTACTTGTTTATCTCTCTTATTGGTCTTTCCAAATAGCCTGATTTTTACTTATCTTGCTTTTTCTTTCTATTTTATTAATTTTATTATTGATTAACTCTATTTTCCTATTTATTTAAGTTATTTAGTGGCTAAGAATATAGACTTTGTAGCCAGACTGCCCAGACCATAACCCTGGCTCCACTGAATATTAGACATGTAACCTGGGATGAGTTACTTGGTCCCTCATAGCTCTGTTCTCTTACCTATAAAATGGGAACAGTGAGAAACTTACCTTACTTGGTTGACATTTACCCTCATCTCTACTTTAAAATCAAGGTAATTACTAGGCCTACCACCAGAATTTGTTATTTGAAATCATTATAAAAAAGCATATATATTACTTTATCATATTTGTTTTTATAAATATTTTCATAACTATAATTTAATTGTTGCTTGTAAGACTTTGTAATTTATGCACTTGCAATATTGATATTGAGATAGGTTTCACAAGTGTGCCAGAGCTTTCAATGACACAAACAAAATTTATGAAGCCCTGCCTTCCAGAATGGCAGGGAAGCAAGCTAGGAGGAACCTAGATCTTGAAGTAGCCCATCACATACCCTCAAGCAGTCTCTCCCTTCTACACTATTACATGAGAGAAATAAATTTCTATCTCTTTGAGCCATTGCATCTCAGAGTATAGCATCAAAACATATAGTCTAACATTAACTCTAAAAATTTACACACATGCAAATAACTTTTTCACACTGACAGTGACTATAGTTGGTGCTGGTGTATTATTCTTGAGTTGCATTCCTTCCTCCCCCTGCCCCCAATAATTTTGTAGAAGTTTTTGTACCACCTTCTAATATCCAACATTCTGATGAGAAGTACAATGCTGGTCTGACTTTTTTCCCCCTTTGGAAGTATTTTCTTTATTTTGTCCAAAAGCTTGTAATGATTTTCTTTTAGTATTTGGATTCTAAGAATTTTACAGTTGAATATGCTTTCTCATCAATCCCTCCTGGAATACAAAGAGACTTTTTTGCAATAAGTATTTCATCTTTAGATAATTTTATTATTTTTATTCACTCTTGATTCTATTTCTTTTTTTTCTTCCTTTTCAGGGATTCAAATATTTTCATGTTATGTTTTCTGAATCTATCTTCTATTTACCTAATTGTTTTTTCTGTAGTGATTTTTAACTCTTTCTACATTTTTTTCAGTATTTGAGATTTATCTTGACCTATTTGAGTCTCAGAATTGGCCATTCTCTAACTTACAGGGCTCTTAAGCTTAAATATCATGTTAGCTTTTCCTTTTGGCAACTCTTCCTTTTGTTTTTTCTGTACTTAATATGTTGTGGTTCATAGCAGAAAAGATGGAAAACACACATGATAGGTGAGAGATCTCAGCAGAGAGAAAGAAACTGTTAAAAAAAAGAGACAAATGGAAGTTCTAGGAATGAAAACACAATATTAGAGATGAAAAATTCCTTCTATTGGTAAATCAGCAGACTGTACACAAAGAGAAAAGAATCAGTGAACCAAAAGTAAGGTTAATAGAAATTATCCAAACTGAAATACAATGAGGAAAAAGGGTGAAAAAATAACCCAGAGCATCCATTAGTTGTAAAAAATATCAGATAGTTTTACATGCATGTAACTGGAGTACTAGATATAAAAGAAAGCATGAGTGCAGCAGAAAAAAACATGTCAAGAGATAATTGCTCAAATTTCCAAAATTAATAAAAGACAATAAATCACAGATCCAAGAATCTCAGAAAAGGAGAACACATAAACATCCACATCAAATTGCTAAAATTTAAATATAAAGGAAGTCTTGAAAGTAACAAAAGAAACAAAAATTTTACTTACAAGAAAACAAGCTTAAAACTGCAACTGAACTGTCTTCAGAAAACAATAAAGTCAGAAAACAATGGAAAGAGTGTTTTAAATGCCTGAAACACACACATAAAAACTACAAACAGAACAAAAAATCTGTCACCTACAATTCTATCCTTTACAATATCCTTTAATAATGAAGCAGAAATAATTACATTTCTGGTAGAAAAAAACTAACAGAATTTATCTCCAGCAAACCAATGCCATAATAAATGAATAAAAAAAGGTTTCTATCTGGAAAAGATATAAGACAGAAACATGATTCTAAATAAAGGAATGTAAAACCTAGAATTGATAAGCCAATAAATATAAAATACCTTTTACAAAATTATCCCTGCTTTTACACATATATACAATTAAATGTCCTTAGAAACCACTGATTATTTAAAGTAAAAATAATATGACCATGAATTTTATAGTAAACACAGAATTAAAATATGTGCTAACAAGAATGCAAAGAATAGAGTATGGGAGTATAGTAATTGGATATACATTGTTGTAAAGTTCTCATTTTTTTGTGAAACAAGTATTTTTTGAATGTAGAATGTGATAAGTTAAAGATGCATATTATAACATCAAAGGTGGTTAAATATTATAATATGTAAATTGACAATTAAAAAACACCCAAGAGGCATAACTAAAGATCCTTTAGAAGAGGTAACATGACTGCTAAAAATTATATTTCTTCACTCCTAATATAAAAGACATATAAGGAGGAAAAGAGGAGCAAAGAACAGAAAGAATAAATAAAAATAAAAGCCAAAATAGAGATGTATCAATAATTACAGCAAATATCAATGAACTAAAAGTAAAACAAAAATCTGTGCAAATGACTAATAAGCACATGAAAAAGCACTCAATATCATTGCTCATCAGGAAAATGTAAATTAAATACACCATGAAATACTACCTATACACCTACCAGAATGGCAAATTATCAAATCAAAAAGAGTAAAAACTCAAAATTTTGGAGAGGATGTAGAACATCTAGAATTCTCATACATTGGTAGTAGAAATGTGAAATGGTAACAACACTTTGGAAAACCATCGGTTTCTAAAAATGTTGAGCATTCATTTACCCTATGATCCAGCAAGTCCACTCCTAGGTATTGACTCAAGCAAAATAAAACATGTTTGCAAGAAATTATGTATGAAAAAGTTCAGATTATCTCTACTCATCATAGTCCAAAACTAGAAAGAAACAATCTTGATTTTATCAAGGGAAGAATGGATAAATGAACTGTTTTATCCATACATTGGGGTACTACTAGTAGTAAAAAGGGATGGTCCGCTGGAACATGCAAAAATATGGAAAAAAACTCAGAACTATTATGCTCAGTGATAGATATTAAACACAACAATGTATCCTGCATTATTGCATTTATATGAAATTCTAGAGTAGACAATCTAACTTATGGTGATAGAAATTACACAGCAGTTGATTTTGGGGGAGTGGAAATGATGCAATGGACACAAGAGAGCCATCTTGAGTAATAGACATGTTCTGTAAATTGATATACATTCATTAAAATGAATTATATACTCTAGATCTCAGTATTTCTAAGTGTTACTTGAGAAACACTAAAAAAGTAGAATAGAAAAGATCCATGGTTTTAATAAACAAATCAGTTTTAAAAAGGTAACGACTGGACGTTAAGGGCTGAAATAACGGGTATGGTCATTAGTATTTATTTTGATATAATAGATACTTGGAAGTGTAACATTTGAGCTGAATCCTGAAGAATGGCAAGAAGTAACAAATGGACTGTGTTAGATAAAGAACATCCTAGGCAGAGGCCCTACAGTACCGGGAGTATTTAAAAAACGGGAAAGACATCAGTGTATCGGCAACATAGTGAATTAAAGAGAGGGTGGTATGAGATCATGGAGACTTAGGGGGGTATCAGATCAATAGGCCCTTTTTGGCCATGATAAAGAGTGTAGATTTTAATCAACATAGCCAACACTTCTGCTTCTGATGAAATGATAGGAATCAAATGTATTTTTTCACTTTAAACAACTAGGTAACCAGGCAACATACATGAAACAATAGTTTTCAGAGATTGGCTAACAGGCAGTACAGGACTAGCTTCCTAAAAAAGTGAAAGAAAAAAAGTGAGCCCTATGATTTTCCCAGCTTATTGCCTAGAAGCAATTTCCAGTGCAAGAAGTAGAAACTAAAATAGATCCTATCAGTTTTACCAAGTAAAACAGTTGGAAATTAGAATTTGGAGAGATAAAAATAGGTGAGTTTTTTTGGCAAAAGATACAAAAAAAAAAAAGAAAGAAAGAAAGAAAGAAAGACTATACTAAGAGAAATCACCATAGATAAGAAGAGAGAGATTCCCTAAGATCTCTGGTTGTATGCTTGTTTCTACATGATGATGGGAAACTGTCTTAGGTTAAGGGAAGAACCACCAGAAAGTGGTAAGCCAAACAAGTACCAGATCTCATGCAGATTGGAGAAAAACTTCACAATGCACAGGACATAGTGTAGTCTTCTGAAGGAGAGCATCTTAGTTAACAAATCTAAATTAGCCCAAGATTAAAATTGTTCTGGAATCACTATAACAAAGCCTGAAGCAAGCCTCAAAGGTATCAAACTCATTCAAAGTTAGATAAAACTAATAGAATAAAAAAGAAAAATAAAGAGACCCAAAATTACACTTGGGTATTTCAACATGCTTCTCTTACTATATGATAAAACAATTACACAGAATATCAGTAGGGATATATAAAATTTCAATAGTACTTTTATATTTATAAAACAATTCACCTAACAACAGCAGAATACATATTCTTTTCAAGTGCACATGGGATAATCATTAAAATTGACACCATGGTGGACAATTAAAAATGCCCCAATAAATAAGAGATTCTTAAAAAATGAGAACAAACTGAGGGCTGATGGGGGGTGGGAGGGAGGGGAAGTTGGGTGATGGGTATTGAAGAGGGCATCTTTTGGGATGAGCACTGGGTGTTGTATGGAAACCAATTTGACAATAAATTTCATATATTTTTTAAAAAATTTTAATGTTTATTTATTTTTGAGAGACAGAGAGAGAGATAGCATGAGCAGAGGAGGGGCAGAAAGAGGGAGACAGAAGATCCAAAGCAGGCTCCTCACTGACAGCAGAGAGCCCGAAGTGGAGCTTGAACTCACAAACTGTGAGATCATGACCTGAACCAAAGTTGGACACCTAACAAACTGAGCCACCCAGGCTTCCTCAAAAATGCCCCAATAAATTTAAAAGTGTGTTTGTTCACTGACTATAATAGAATTAAAGTAGAAATCAATAACAGAGAGATATTTGTAAAATCCTTAAATATTTGAAAATAAAACATTTTAAACAAATTAAAAAATCACAGTGAAATTAAAAATACTATGTTCAGGGGCCCCTGGGTGGCTCAGTCGGTTGAGCGTTCGACTTCGGCTCAGGTCATGATCTCACAGTCTGTGAGTTTGAGCCCCGCATCAGGCTCTGTGCTGATGGCTCAGAGCCTGGAGCCTGCTTCCGATTCTGTGTCTCCCTCTCTCTCTGCCCCTTCCCTGCTCATGCTCTCTCTCTGTCTCAAAAATAAATAAAAACATTAAGAAAAAAAATTTAAAAAATACTATGTTCAATGAAAATAAAAACACAATATATTAAAGTCCCTGTAGGCAGTGTAGAGGTAATTTTATGGTATTAAATGCTTATATTTAAAAATTAATTTGATAAGCTAGGAACAAGAAAGATAGAAAACAATTAAACCCAAAGTAAGCAGAATTAAAATAATATGAATTAGAACAGAAGACAAGGAGATATATAATAAAAACAATCAGGAAACTCAAACAAGCCAGTATCAATAAGATGATGAAGTTTTAGCCATATGATCAGGAAAAGAAAGGTAAAGATACAAAATATCAGTAACAGAAATGAAAGGGGGACATCATTACAAGACCTACAGCCACTCACAAGATAGTAAGGAAACATTATGAAAAATATTATGTCATTAAGTTATATAATTTAGGGTAGATACCTTGAAAGCCAACTATCAAAGCTCACTCAAGAAGAATTAGATCTGCTGAATTGTTCTACATTTATTGAATTTGTAATTATAAATCTTCTCACAAAGAGAGGAAAGTGGTAATGGGCATTGAAGAGGGCACTTGTTGGGATGAGCACTGGGTGTTGTATATAAGCGATGAATCATGGGAATCTACTCCCCAAGCCAAGAGAATGCTGTATACACTGTATGAATATGAATTAGAACATGTATGCTAACTTGAGAATAAATTATATTTAATAAATTTTTTAAAAATTAAAAAATAAATAAGTAAATTTTCTCACAAAAAAATACAGTCTCAGATGACTTTACTGGTGAATTCTACTAAATGGCTAAGGAAGAAGTAATGCACATTGTATATAAACCCTTTGAAAAAAAAGGACCAGGGATCACTTCCCAGCGCATTTTATGACCCCAGAATTACCCTTATGAAATAACCAGGAAAAAAATCACAAGAGAAGAAAACTATGGAAAAATAGTCCTTATTTTAGACACAAAAATCCATAAGACAATTTTACACGATCAAATGCAGCAATGTATATTAAAGGATGATACAATATGATCAAGTTGGGTTTATCTCAAGAATGCAAGGTTGAAATAATTCAATGTAACTCATCTATTAGCAAACTACAACAAAACAAAATGAAAATACATCAAAAATAAAACCCACAATTATCTTCATACATGCAGAAAATGCATTTAGACAAAACACAGCAGCCAAAAGGGAATTTCCTTGACCTGATAAAGGGCATTTAAGGAAAATCAGCTATCATCATACTGTATTAGGAAAGATTGAATATTATCTCTTTATGGTTGGGGGGATAAAACGGCAAGAAAAATAGTTTTCCATATGCAGTCAGTGGGAAAGAGAAAAAAGCTTTATTTTTGAACCCAGTAAGTCCTGGCACTATTACATCATCTGTAACAGTTTATTTTTTACACCCAATTCTCTCCTCCTTCATTTTCTAAAAGGCAGCAAGAAGAAGCTGAGAGGCACTTTTTACATTCTGCCTGGAGATCTCTTTAGCTAAATCACCCAGTTTATCAGATTACTGCAAACAACAATACTGTTAAAACTTCTACCAATAGGTAACAATGTCTCTTTTCCTTCACTTTCCTTTAACTCCTCACCCACTGCCTCCTCAAAGCCCTTCTGTCTGCACATAGTCCAGTCCCAAGGCCAATGTCACATGTTTCTATTTTTGTTGCAGGAGCACCCCAGTTTCAGGTACCAAAATCTTTTTAGTTATCTACTGCTGTGTAACAAACAACCCCAAACTTAATGGTGTAAAACAAGTTATTTATCATCATCATCATCAACAACAACAACAACAACATTTCTTGGTTTGGAGAACAGAACTCAGCTCGGTAGGTGTTACTAGGGTCTCATATGTGACTGGAATCAGACAGTGGCTGAGTCTGGAGTCATCCCAGACTTCCTCAATAATATGTCGGGTTGTTGATGCTAACCGTCAGCTGGCCCACAATGGGCACTGTTGATCATGTGTACATGGCCTGTCAGTGTGACCTGGCTTTAACAGCACAGAGGATAGGTTCCCAGGACAAGAGTTCTAAAAGAAAGCCACAAGGAAGCCTCAGAAATCATGCACTCATTCTACTCTTTAGAAGTAAGTCTCTAAGGCCACCTATATTCCAGGGGAGAAAAATGATGCTCCACATCTTAACAGAAGGAATGTGAAAGAGTTTGAGGACACTTTTAAAAACAATCATTCAGCAGCATAAATTATATGGGTACCAACTGGAACATAGTAGTGGGTATATAAACATTAAGCACATGCTCCTGCAAATTCTTAGGCATTCTATTGCATCTGCTGCAAAAAAAACAGGGATCCAAAAAGCACTTAGGACATTCCATTGGAGAAGGTACTCAAAGGACTTCCTCATGGCTCAAGTTCCTATTCCAGTTCCAGTTTTAGATCAGTGAGTAATGTCAGGTTCCCTACATCTTGTATCTTTCAACTTAATATCCGGGGCCCCTTAAGTACTTTTTCCCATCCTCACCATCATAGACTCTCATGACCAAAATACAATGTACACTCTGTTGTAGTCTCTGTGATCCCCTTGGTCCCTGGATACAAGAATATAAGCATCTCCAGTGCTGGGGATTTATATCAGGCTTGCCTTCTTTTCTGGTCTCTCCCTGATCTTAAATACTTCTTTCTCTTGTTTCCTGAGAATATTTGCAATTTGAGAAGATTTGTGATTCCCAGGTCAAGATTTGTGCCCCGGCTGTGGAAATTAGGTCCTTGCATTCCCTCTTATTTCTTGCCTATTTTTCTCCCTGCTGGTCCTACTTGTTTTAAAAATAAAAATCTCCATCTGAGCCCCATTCTTCATGGCTGAGTCCCTATTTGCTACTGCCAACATGCCCTTGTCCTGTGTTTGGCCCACCTGCCAGGGAGCCACCTACTCGTCACCTCTGGCCTTCCTATATGCCAACCAACCACCTGCCTGCCTGAACCTCTAGTTTCTACCTGTTGCCAAAGTGCCTGGAGAGGAGGTTCTGCCATCTTTTTAGACTTCCCAGCTGCTGGACTCTTCTCCAAAAGATTGTTTATTCTCCAGGTCTGGCCCTCTCCCACTATATGCAGTTCCTAGTCCTGACATACACCAAAGAGTATTTGACTTTCTCTCTGACTGCCACTGCCTCCTTTTCACTCCTATGACCCATGCCCATCTATGGAAGCAATTGGAAAAACAAATCACTATGCTAGGATCAGTTTGATTTTGCTACTTTAATTAAAAACTTCCAGGGCATCGAACTCCATCATCTTCTCTATTGCTTCATCCCTAGTCAAATTGCTGGTCCAGTCATCCCCTGGGGGGGGGGGGCGCTTCTTCCCCTTGGGTTTTCTCTTGGCTTCCAAGACCTGCAAACTCCATGTCTATGGCCTGGTGCCCTGGATTGCAAACTCCTGGCTCTCCCACAATTCAGCCGTCATCTGACCCTTACTCAGTGCTCAGACTGTACCTTGCATGCTTAGCTTTCTGGCTCCTGCCTAAGCAGTCCTACTAGCTGCCACCCACATCTGGCTGGGTTTTGATTTTTGTTACATCTGGAGAAAGGGGGAGCAAGTTAAATTACATTGTTTCGATGCTACAAAATTTTATTTCTTCTACCTGTACATATTTCGTAGTTTTAAATACATAACAGACCATGAAACTTCCACTGTTTTCCTTGACCTCCACTTCACTTAATGAAAGCTTGAGAATTCGTTTCTACGTTTGTGATTTTCTTCCCTGAGATTGCTCAAAACTGGCATGAATTTTTGATGGGAAGAATAATATGGTTAGCATGTTTATAAATTAACAGTCAAGGAGGTGTACAAACCCAAAATTATTCCCACAGGAAGCGAATCGTTGGCTCTGACATCCTTTCTCTTTCTTAGCTTGCCAGAAACAGATGTTGACAGTTCTCTCATTTGGGGAATATATCCAGAAGGATGAATATTACCCTTGAGACACACAATATACTGTACATGACTTCTTATAAGCAAAGAAGTAGTTTGTTTAAGCTTAGAGAAAGTACATACTGACAACCTGTGCAAAGAAAGGAAAGAATGCCATAAAGCAATCTAAAAGCTTAGCCAGGCCTCAACTTCATGGAAGTTTTCTAGGCTGGTTGAAAGAGGCAATTGATATAGTGTTCATAGGGTTGCAGATGGAATCAGACCTAAGAGACCAAAATCTTCTCCACACAAAGCCAGAATTCTCTGAGAAGTGAAAAATACCAGCCATCCAGCTGGCTGTTTTGCCCACATTTCACAAAGGAATCCAATTTCTTTTAATGCATTAAAAAACTATAATTAACCTGTTTTCACTTAAATCAAAAGGTATTTGTAAGGAACTTATCATATACAAACACTATATGTGCTTACATGTTTGCAGGTAGACATAAAAAATGGTATATGACAGTTCCTATTCTCAAAGACATCAAAATATAAACAGCTAGATTCTGAAAAGTAAGATGTCTGGTGAAAAAAAAAATGAAACTAGTTTATTTATCTAGTAGTGCCCAGAAAATCTAGCCTTACATTCAATTGTAAGGACTTCTTAGCATAAATAGTTTTGGTTTTGTTTTTTTAGTGCAGCATGCCTAATTTTGCTGGTGGCTGATTATCTGACATGCAACTCACAGAAATGTGTCCACATTGTTGAATGAATGGAACCGTATACTGGGGAAGAAATGGGACAGCTCAAAAATTCCAATAGGAAGGGAAAGGGCTGAAGCTACCAGAGCCCAGTGGTGTGCGGCAATCAGAGTAGATGACTCTGTTTGAACAAAAATGTCATGCTGACCTGGTGGAGAAGATGGCAGGTTGTAAGCCCTGCAAGTGGTAGCTGGCAGCCACTATTAAATGGACAGAGTCAATGTATAATCAGGGTGACCTGAGACTGCCGGTCACACACCACTGTCTCCAGGGACACAAGTCTTCAGCGCTTTCAAACATGCAGTACGGCCCTTCTCTGCACATCTAGCAGGAAACGCTTGTGCCTCCAGGTATCCGCAGACCTCTTCATGTTACCATTTCAGGGACACTGAGCTGCTTGCTGGTCTATGTGACTTTGATGTCTGTGGACAGAGCCCTATGTAGAATTTGGCCTCAACATTTGATGGTCATTAAAACATATGTCATATTTGTTCCAAATATATTTTGAAGATACCCGACCCTTTTCAGACCAGAAGTTTTGACAACTTTTTTTGGCTTACAGAGGATTGACTGAGTTAAGAATATATATCTGCCTATTAATTTCAGCTGTCAATGACTTATTTCAGGGTCAGTATTATTGGTTGTGCGGATATCTGAAAAAAGAAGACCTTATTTTATAAAATCCTGGATATGATTTAACCCAATATTTCTATTTCTCTGAATCTGTTGTAAGGAAATAGCCGTAATGTAACAAACTGATGTAAAAAGAAGTTTATGAAAACATTATTTATAATATTGAGAAATCACATAAAACATAAGTGGGTCTATAAATTAGGCACATTTTTACCCTGGACAATGAGAAACTTTTTAAAAATAAAAATTGTATTGTCAAGAAAAGATTCTCACAATATAACATTAACCTATAAAAGCAGATCACAAAGTCGCATTCATACAGCAAATATTTATTAAGTGCTGCCATGTCACAAGCATTTTTCTAAGTCTAGAGGTAATACTTGGGATGAAAAACAAATCTCTTCCTTTGTGGAGATTACATGCTGGTGTACCTCATAATGTTCTCCCAACAATGTTAACAAACAACCAAGCAAACAAACAAAATAACAAGCATAGAAAAGAAAGGGGAAGGGAACCATAGTAGATGCTCCATCCCCTTTACCATTTTTGTGCACAGCGTCTCCTGCGTGCTTTCCCTCCCAAAGCCAGCACCCGTGTCTCTTTGAAAGGCTGCTCTCTGGCTGGCAGCAGATCCTTCTTTGCCAGAAGTGCCTGGGAATCTACAGGCCCCCAGGGGCAGCCATTAACTGGCGACTGAAGGAAGCCTGCTGTAAATACAGCATTGCCCAAGCTCCAGTTGGGACATCTCTCTCCTGTGGATCAAGCCAGAGCTACCTCTGTCTGACCTTGTTTGCCACCAAAGGAGCCAAAGACTAACATTTGAACAGAGATGGCCCACTATTATAAGCATAGCTTACCTTTACTGAGTGCCTCTTATGTTTCAGATTTTAACATGAATTATTTTAATTTTCACAGCAATGTTTTGAGAATAAGTCCTATAATTATACTCAGAGTACAGATGAATATAAGGCTGTGGGCATTTTCTTTTTCTTATTTATACTTCCATGTCCTTTCCAATTTTCTACCAAAATTGTATTACTTTCATAAGCCTACAGGACAGGAGGACTCACTTACTGGCTTTAGTAGCTACAGCAATAGTATTCTTCTGGTGGCTTTGGGGCTTTGCCATTCCTATATTTGAAAGCAATGCTTCGTTAATCAACAAATGATAAAATGATCACATCATCACCAAGGATGTGCTTAATCTCTAACAAGAAATTTTTACAAAAGTGAACTAAAATTTAAGGATTTTAGTGGATTTCTGCTATTGTCTCTGAAACTTCCTTAATTATCTGGGAAATTTCGTTCAGCCTAACTTGCCTTAACTAACTTTCAGAACCACTGTAGCAAATAATATTATAATTTTACTTATTTTTCACATTTGCCTTAAATTGTCCTAATTTTGTTATTTAAGTTAATAATGAATTGCTCTGGTCACAACACCACACATATTCAACTTTAATTTTTTTCTAAGAAAATGACATTTTCATAAGACGTTTACTCATTCAACCTCTATCTGTCAAAGCTCATTATAGGCCACTCTCTGACCATAATCTTCATGCTCTTTGCCCTTTCTAAAACCTAAAGGAGAAAAGGCCTACAAATGACGTTGGACCACTCACACATTAACATGTATGGTTTCTCTACACTGTCTATTAAAATAAGAAAACAGTCACCTAGGAAAGTGGTTCTCTATATTATTTCACAGGAGAAGTTATAGTCTTAGACCAGAAATTACCTTTCTTGTTAGTATCATAACTTGTATGGGTAGAAATTCCTAAAGATCTGAGTTATTTGGATTTTTGTCATATGGGACAAAATCAAGCTCTAAATGGCTTAGGTAAAAAGAGAATTTGAAGACTGGGAAAATCTAAGGAAGCTTTAAACTGCTAAGCCAAAGGGACAGCAGCCATGTGTCTGGATCTCAGGGATGGCCCTTGACCAGAAGCGAAATCTGTAATAGTATTCAACATTCCCAAGAGTAGTATTTACTTGCTATATGGTATCTATGTACCTATGTATCTATGTCTTTATATGTTAAGTGTGTTCCTTACAGGCAGAGAATAGTTTGGTCTTGCTTTATTATCCATTAGACAAGTTCTCCTTTTTAAGGTAGAGTTAAGGCCATCTATATCTAACATAATATCAAATTGGTTTAAATTTGCATTTTTGCTATTTATTTTCTGTTGTCCAGTCTACTCCTTGCTGCTTTTTTCCTCCTTTTCTGCCCTCTATTTTTAAAGTTAATGATTTTTAGCATTCCATTTTATCCTCTCTCTTGGCTTAGTTGCTATATCATTTTGATTTATTTTTTGTAGTTTCTCTTAAGTTTACAATATGCATCATTAATTTATCACAGTCTACCCTGAAAGACTATTATACCATTTCATAGATAATGTGATAACTTCACACTTTCATTTTCTTCCCTTATCTTTGTACTATTATGATCATTTAGTTGACATCTTTGTGTTACAAACCCGAGTACACATTATTAATATTTTTACTTTATGTAGTCAAATATCTTTAAAAACATTTTAGGGGTGCCTGGGTGGCTCAGTCGGTTAAACATCCAACTTCAGCTGAGGTCATGATCTCACAGTCCATGGGTGCCAGCCCCGCGTCAGGCTCTGTGCGCAGCTCGAAGCCTGGAGCCTGCTTCGGATTCTCTGTCTCCCTCTCTCTCTGTCCCTCCCCTGCTCTCTCTCTCTCTCTCTCTCAAAAATAAATAAACATTAAAAAAAAGAACTTCAAAAAAAATTTTAATCTTTATTCATTTTTGAGAGAGAGGTAGAGTATGAGCAGGGGAGGGGCAGAGAGAGAGGAAGACACAGAATCTGAAAGAGGCTCCAGGCTCTGAGCTGTCAGCACAGAGCCCAACGTGGAGCTCAAACTCACGAACCGTGAAATCATGACCTGAGCTGAAGTCGGATGCTTAATGGACTGAACCACCAGGCACTCCAAATATCTTTTAAAGTAATTTAAATTGAGAAATATGTCCTCCATATCGACCCATATATTTATGAATTCTAGTCCTCTTTATACCTTTTTAATTTCCATCTGGAAATTTTCTTTGAATCTCAGAGTTTCCTTTAACATTTCTTTTACTATGGATCTCCCGGCAATTGATTCCCTCAACTGTTTTTGAGTGAAAATTTGAACATTTTACTCTCATTTTTGAAAGATATTTTTACTGCTTATTTTAGGTTGACAATTACTTTTTCTACACACTAAAATTTTCATTCAATTGTCTTCTGGCTTGCATTGTTTTCAAGGTTTAAGCAATAATAATTGTTATTCTCGCTGCTCTGTATGTATCTTTTTCCCCTTGATTTCTGCCAATTTTTTCTCATGTTCATTGGCTTATATCAATTTTATTCTGCCATATCTTTGGAGGGTTTCCTCTGTGTTCTTCTTGCTGGTATTTGTTGGATTTACTATCCATTGGCTTACAGTTTTTAACAAAATAGAAACTTATCAGATATTATTCCTTCAAATATTTTATAGCCTTTAAGTATCTTTTTAAGAACACAATTGCATGGGAGCACCTGGGTGGCTCAGTCTGTTGAGCATCCGACTTCGGCTCAGGTCATGATCTCGTGGTCTGTGAATTCGATCCCCACGTTGGGCTCTGTGCTTACAGCTCAGAGCCGGGAGCCTTCTTTGGATTCTGTGTCTCCCTCTCTCTCTGCCCCTCACCCTGCTCATGCTCTGTCTCTCTCTCCTTCAAAAATAAATAGACATTAAAAAAAAGAGAACACAATTACATGTGTATTAGGCTATTCAATATTGTCTCACAGGTCCTGATTTCTGTTCATTTTGTGTGTGTCTGTGTGCACATGCATGTCTTTTTTTCCCTCTCACTTTGCTTCAGTTGGATAGTTTTTAGCGATATGTGTTCAAGTTCATTCTTCCTTTCCTCTGCAGTGTCCAATCTGCTAAATCTATCCAGTAAACTTTAATTTTCAGTGTTGTGTATTTCAACTCCAGAATTCCCATTTGGTAGTTTTTATTGCTACAATTTATTCCTTCATTTTACTTAAAATTTTCTTTAAAATTTTAAGCATACTTACATTAGCTGTTGTAAAGTTCTTGTTCCTTAATCCCGTTATTTTTATACCATCTCTGACATTTCTGTATCCATTGACTGATTTTTTATACTTCTGGTTAAGGGTCATATTTTCCTGCTTCTTTTCCATAAATTTTAGATTTTTATTTAGTGTCTGAATTTTTTGTTTGTTTTCTTCAAAAGGTATTTAGGAAATAGTGAAGTTCTTTGTGGATCAGCTTAATTATCTGAAACTTGTGTGTAAACTTTAAGGAGTCTTTACTATAGGGATAATTACCCATATGACTAAGGAGTGACATTCTAGTGTCTCTACTAAGGACCCTGTATTTTCAATGAGGTCTCCACTTTGACTTGTCCAAACTCAAGATGCCATTCTCTGTTTCAGTTCTCCTGCTTTTTACCATAATCTGGAATGTACATCCAAGCAAAAGTTAATCACCTTTTTTGCCTACTCTCAAGGATCACAATCTTTCTAAGTGTTCAAGTTTTTTTCTGCAAACTGCCATGTTCTAAATATTGTTTGGTGTTCCAGATGTAATCAATGAGAGGCATTATGGTATTAGTTACTTCAATGTAGCCAGAAGTAGAAGTCCTATTGTAAGATTTTAAGCAACGGGAAATTTTGATTAAGTGTAATAACATCATTTAGAAAGATCATTATAGCAGAAATGTAAACTATAGACTGATGCAGAAACATTAACTAAGAAACACCACTATTCAAGAAAAGAAGTGATAATCTAAGAATCAAAGCAGAAAACAATATTAAAAATCAAGGAGTTCAAAATCAGAAATATTTATTTTATTTTATTTTATTTTCTAAAATGTTTATTTACTTATATTGATGGAGAGAGAGAGAGAGAGAGAGAGAGAGAGAGAGAGAATTCTAAGCAGGGTCTATGCTCTCAGTGCAGAGCCTGACATGGGACTTGAGCTCACAAATGATGAGATCATGACCTGAGCTGAAATCAAAAGTTGGATGTTTAACTGACTGATCCACCCAGGTGCCCCTAAAATGGCAGCAATATTTCAATTAATTCATTGAATTCCTGTATTAATAAATATTTATTGATTGCTTGGTATGTACTAGAGATTTAAAAAACTGTATTTATTATTTATTCAATCAACAATCACTCACTGAGTGCCTCTTGGGTACCAACCACTGTGATATATATGGAAATATTGTCTGCCTACATTGCCCACTCTATATGGGAGTGTTCTCCAATAGAACTTCCTGAAATATTAGTAAGAATAGCCACAATCCACAAATGGATAACATAACTGAAAAATTATGTTTCTAATTTTACCTAATTTTAATCAATTGAAATTTAAATTTGTATAATCTAATATGGCTAGTGGCAACCACATTGGATATTGTGGTTCTAGAGGGATACTAATACAGATATAAACGCGCACACACACACACACACACACACACACACTCATACATAACACAATTATAATTAAATTTACTGTTACTAAAGGCAGGGCTTCCTAAATTACTATCAGAACCTGGAAGGAAGCACTTAATCCTTTTGAGATTAAGATGAGAAAGGAGAAACATCCATGCAAGTTGTTTAGACCTTAACTGATTTTTTAAGGAAAACAATAGAAATAACAGAACAGTGATGGAGAAAGTATGTTCTTATCATAGGGAAAGGCAATAGCATAGTATTTGAAGAACTGGAAGTAATTAAAAAAATTTTTTACGTTTATTTATTTTGATAGAGAGAGGGACCAAGAGAGAAGGAGGGAGATAATCCAAAGCAGGCTCCACCATGCTGTCAGCACAGAGCCCGACGTGGGGCTCAGACCCACGAACTGTGAGCACAAATCAAGAATCAGATGCTTAACTGACTGGGGTACCCAGGTGTCCCTTATTTTTCAAATCCAGATCAAAAGGTGTTTATGAGGAGGTAGAAAAATAAAGTACATAGAAAGGAAATAAAATATTGATTGTAATAGAATGTTCAAACTTTTTGTCGTATGCTATATTAATCAGAATAATCTGTTAATTTTTTTTGATATTTTATATTTAGCTTATAGATGGAGATGTTCAAGAGGCTATCAAAATAATTTATCTGGAGCTTAGAAGGGGCCTGGGCTACAGATATTACTTCAAGAGATAGGTGTGCAAAGAAGAAAAAGAACCAACAAAGCTGATTTTATTATCAAGTGTCCTGAGAAATAATTTTCTATGACAAGAATCTTTTGAAGACCTAGACCGTTTATGCCATGGCTCAGGAATGCTAAGTTGAATTGTCTGAACCCTAAACAATCTGAGGCCTAACTCAAAAGTAATCTCATCCGTCAGACCTCAGATAGGGGTCCTGACTCATGGAAGGATAGGGCTTTACCCTTCTTAACATTCACATCCTTTTCTCCATGCCCCAACTGTACTCTGGAACCAGATCTGGAACTGGCATATAGGTCTATGAAAACTACCCATCCCAACATAGATTTACAGGGTACATTTTCACCCTGGACAACAGCAGGGGTGATGTGCTATAACTGGGGATTCAGATTAAAGGCCCTTATTCCAAAGGTGGATTCTTCTTTGTCTTTGACACTATTACTAGGTTACTTTCATCAGGATTGTAAAACAACTCTATATAGGTCATCTAGGAGAAGTGAGTTTTCAGGGTGTTGTCTTAGGAGCTAAAAATAAAATTAGATTAGCAGTAATTAGTGAAGTGGGTGTAATTTCATACCTTTGACTATAATCATTTCCCGAAGTGGTTTTCTCTTGATTTGACTTTCCAGTGCGTTATATTCTCTTGTTGAAAGAAAATATGCATTCTGTACCCCCTACAAGGGCAATTTTAAGGAAAGTACAGTAAACATAAACTAATGTAATGATGGGCTACCATAGAATGCTGTGTTTTCATGAAATGAACCACTAAAAATACTTCTTACAGTAACAATGCAAAAGTAGTAATATTGTAGTTCAAAACAATTCCAAGCTATTATTTTATTTTGCAAAATGTTGTTGGCAGATCTAGTCTCAATAATTACTTTTTTAAGAAGAGAGAAAAACAATTTAATGCACTCCAATGCAGACTCTAAAAATATCAGAGAACCAAGTATACAGGGATCAGGCTATTAATAGCTTGAAACACTGTCAGTTGGTGGGATGGGACACATTTTTTTTTTTTAGATAGTGAGCCAAAATCTAAATTTTACTGCCGAGATATGTACTTTGAATCTGTAGCACGCCTAAAGGTGAGAAAAGGCTGTGAGTAAAAGCCCTTGTTTTGTAACACCTTATAAGATGTATTGCTTCAAAAGATGCAGAAATCCTCAAATGTAATTGATTCAGTTATAATTAATTTAAAATGAAACATATAATATAACACTTCTACAAAATTGGTAAGAATCATATGCAAACTAAATTATGATTTGCTGTCACAATTCCAAAAATCTAAGAAACACTGAACTAAGCATTAGCACCAGTTTGACTCAATGTAGGAGAAAATGGGATGTAAGTTCAGCAAATAGGGCTCAATCCTGAGAAAGTCTCCTTTCGGCTGCCACAGGAGCTGTCTGTCACCTTCTATAGTTTACTCAGACCCACTATACATTCTGGGTAACTGTTTTAACATAGGGTGTTTCCTTGACATGGTTTTTCATTATAAAATTGTAAAACTCCAAATACCATGTTTCTGAATTAGGAGTAAGATACTTGGAAGATCTTTGTTTAGGTTTATGAAGAGAATACAAGTGGCTTCACAAAAAAGTAGGAGTCAGGTGTCAGCACCAGAAAGGGATGCCAATGGAAATCTGTCCATGGGTGATTTGCTAAAAGGTACTGACATATATAATAACTCGGCAAGAGTCTGTGAAAGAGTCCTACAGCAACTGCAAATAGATGTGTTCATTTCCCTTACTTTTGTTTTTATTAAGATATAGCTTACATACAGAAAAGTGTACAAATCTTAATCACACAAATCAATAATTTTTTACATATGTATACATATCCACCACCAATTCAAGATAGAGAACATATCTAGCATCTTAGCAGACGTCCACATGCCTCTTCCTAATCAACGGCCCCATCATTCTGACATCTAACAGCCATATCAGAGTTCCAGTTATTTCATGTTCTCACCCTTACTTGATAGTGTCAGCTTTAATATTTTAGTTTTAGATATTTTAGTTTTAATATTTTGCACTCCTGGTTAAAGTATAGTGGTATCATACTATAATTTTAATTTGCATTCCTCTGGTGGCTAGTAATGTTGAACACTTTTTCATGGGCTTATTGGCTATTTGACATCTCATCTGCAAAGTCCCTGTAAATGTCTTTTGCCCAATTTTTAAATGGGCAAAATTTTAAAAATCCCTAAGCAGAAAACAAAGGATTGATAACATATTTTTATTAAAACTATGAACTTTTCATCTAACAACAATGTTGAGAGAGTGAAAAGGCAAGCCAGAGAGTAGGAGGAGAAATTTATATTTTGAAATTTGACTGGGGTGAAACATTTTTTTTACTTTCCATGCACAGTGAAGACTGGATAGTATGTGTTGCTTTCCTAGTGCTATACATGGTATTTGGCACAGAGTAGGTGATGAGTGAATATCTGTGAATGGATGCATGGATGCCTGAGTGAATGAATGAGGGATGGCCCCTATTTAAAAAAAAATTTTTTTATGTTTATTTTTTGAGAGAGAGAGAGAGAGAGGGAGCACAGGTAGGGGAGGGGGAGAGAGAGAGGGAGACACAGAATCCATAGCAGGCTCCAGGCTCTGAGCTGTTAGCACAGAGCCCAACGTGGGGCTCGAACCCACGAACCATGAGATTATGACCTGAGCCGAAGTTGGACACTTAACTGACTGAGCCACCCAGGCACCCCAGGGATGGCCCCTATTTAAAAGTATATAGATTGTGACCTTCTCGTGCACTATTTGTTTTCCCTGGCACTAACAGAAAGCTCACTCAGTATTACTAGCAGGAACAGGGACTCTGAATGTGACTTTAACCCCTGAGCAATACCAACCTAAGAGCTGGCTCAAATGAGTAAGTCCCTAGAACTCATGTACAAATTCCAGTTGAGTTCTGTCTGTCTCTTCAGCCATCTTTTATTAATGCCCTGGGTCACAGTACAGGTCCCACTAAAAATACAACCTCTGCATTGTGGCAAAGGTGGAGACTGCTTAAGGGGCTTCCTAGTTTATTAAAAAGAGAATACTATTGGAATCTGAATACCTACGCATTACCACAAATGGACTACAGATAAATAATTTCTCATTTTTGGTTTGAGTTTCCCCAACTGTAAAACAATTGTAAAGATCATCTATGAGGTCTCTAGACCCTATGTGCTCTGACATTTTGTCACTGGAGAGTCTGGGGAAAACAGCTTTTATGGGAGAAATAGTACTAGTCATCCCTGGAGGTCGAGATGACCTGAGCAATGTACTCTGCTCAGGTCCCAGAAGGCCCAAAGTGCCTTTATACTTGATCCAAAAAGGCAGTCTTGTAAGCTGTCCCAGCACCTAACTACTCTGTTCTGTAGGCCGAGATGAAAAAAATTCCAGACTTCTTTGGAAAGGGAGCCCAAATCCGAAACAACAATGCTCCTTGGATACAAGTAACATTTTCTTCTAGAAATAGAAAATGTCCTCTAGCTTAGTTATAATTTCTACAATCTGTTCTGCCAATTTTTTTTTGGTTTGTATAAATGCTATTCAGAGTTCTTTTGGCAAAAATGAAAATCTAGCTTATTTCTAATAGCCTGATAATTTTCATGGGATGTCCCATTTAAGAACAGATGAAAAAGTCAGCCTAGAAGTCTTGTTATAAAGAAGTTAACCCTAATCATTCATTTATTATTGAAAAGTAATCCACCTTCTATTTAAAAGAAAAATATTGAAAGAGTTCACATGCCATAAACATTATTTTCTTCTTTCTCATTTGAAAACAAATCTTTATTTTCAGCTTATAGAGCAGTTATCTAGAACACATCATGCATAATAGAGCATATTAATTATTTTGCTTTTGAAAAATAGCTTCTTTCATACCAATCAACCAAATTCGGTGGTAGAAGAGATCCACTGGCCTACCTGGTGAAACAATCTGGGCTCCCTGAAAGAAGACAGGAAAGAAAGATACCTGAATGACATACCAGTAACTAATCAAAAGGAAGGTAGTGACATTCTGGCCTACGTAGAAAGCATTTGTGTAACCAACTTAAGACATAACTGATAGCAATCAAAGTAGCTCCATCATGGGAGGGATTTGAGAGAGTTCAAGCCCAATATGTAAAATGAAAAAAAGCAGCCAAAAATTGTGTCGTGCTATGCTGACAGTCTTAAGCAATCAATCAAGTAATCAGTCAATCAATACTTTACATGCTTGTGTAAGCCTCATGGAAAAGATGACACTGTCACATATACCTGTCTTGCAACATCATCCTCATGCTCTAATAATGATAATAATAAAACTAGGTAATATTTGCCAGGAAGTAAACCAAGCACTTTTTAATGCATTACTTATTATTCTCAAACCACTCTGTAAGATAAGTATTTATATTATCACCATTTTGCAGAGGTACAATGTCAAGGCACAGAGGGTTAGGAAATTTACCCAAGACCAGCAGGGAATAAAAACCTAGATATGAACACAAGCCATCTGACTGGTAACCACTTCCTTTATGCTACTTCTGGGAAAATGCTGATACACTCTATGGTACATTAAAAATGGCTGCAAACTCTTTGCTGTTCTTCACATTGAGAGGTGAATTCTACTCCCCATCCTCTAGAACCTGGGTGAGTGACTTTCTTGACCAATAGAATGTGGTAGAAATGACACTATGGGACTCCTGAGGCTAGGCCATAGGAAGCCATGCAGCTTTCACTTGGGCCTCTTGGGGCTTTCACACTGGAGTCTCCCTCTTGGAACCCACCTGCTACAATCTGAAAAGCCCAAGCTACAAAGAATGGCCATGTAAAGGTGCCCTATCAGTGTCCCTTGCTCAGCTGCCAGATGACAGCCAATGTCAACCACCAGTCATTTGAGCGATCCATCTTAGACATCTGGCTTAGTCCAGCCCTCAGATGATGGCAGTCCCAGCTGCAACCACATGAGAGATGCCCCAGGAAGAACTATCCTACTGAGCAGACAGATTACAGAACCATGAGAGATACAATAAATTGTTTGGTGCCACAAAGTATTTGGGTGGTTTGTCACACAACAAAAGAGAAATGAAAGAGAACCCCCCTCCCCGCCCCACACACACACAACATTTACAAATGAATTGTATTTAAAAGAATACTTACAAACAGACTTTTTAAAACACAGAACACATTTCCTCCTAGTTAGTGTTATAAATAGTTGTAAGGTTCCTAGACCATTTCACAAAAGTCTATTTAACTCACAGTGTAGCTTAATTTTGCAATGAAACTAGTAACAAACAATATTGTTACATGACTAGCAATTAAGCTAAACAGATTAAAAATATGAGAAAAATGAATAAGAACTACTTTAAAAAAATATACCTTGAATGTTTGTGCTTGGGGGAAAGAAGATTTAACTCAGAGAAAGGATACCTTTTTGGAGGTTCTGATGGCAATTTTCTGGTATCTTTCAAGACCTCTATAAATTGATAGAATCTTCTCTTCATTAAACCTAATCTCTGCAAAATTTATGTTTTGTTTTTTTGTTTTTTTTTTTTCCAAACCCATGTCAACTGTAATCAGGGGTATAAAACAGGATTGTATAACAAATGTCGCAAGAAGAGACAAAAGAAAAAATATTGTTAGTTGTTCAACAATAATGGTAGACAAAAGAGAACAATGGGCATAAAAAGGATATAGTGGGATTTGGTCGTTTGCCTCGTACAATGTCCATTTACCTTTCCCAGAAAAGAAATATCCTGACTTTCCTTTAGGAATCATCTTTTCTTTCACACTACACCCACATCACTTGGCCGCAGGGGGCACTACATTTGCCTGTTGGGTGACCTGATGGCATCTAGTACCTCAGCTTATTCACTACCTATGACCTTCAAAAGTGATTGAGTCAAAGTTGTGCCAGTTTAGGTCCTGAAAGTGGAGCTAGCATGACAATGAAGCTGAGATAATTGTGATTTCTGGATCTGCTACCACCATCATACAATGGAGAAGGAGATCCTGGCTCAGAAAGAAAACAGTACCAGAGGAGAATAGAACCAACCAACCTGGGGTAGAGAGAACCCTGCCTACTTGATGGAGGCTCTGCATCAGGTAGTCCCTAAATGGTAGCCTTATTCTGAAATTGCCATCACATCTGTTCATGTATTTCATTGGGCTTAATCCAGTTTAGGTTAGGTTGTCTGATACTTGCAACTGAACATGTTCTAACGTGTAAGGTCAGTAATGACAGCTGCTTTGAGAGACACACCCTCCCAAATTCATTGGCTTCACAGTAAACATTTATTTCTCAATCACATTTCAGTCTAAATACCAGTTGATGGGATGTAGTGTTTTGGGACTTTAGTCTCTTATTTCTTATGGAGATATAGGTCCTTGTAGTCTTCTCCATTCAGGTGGTAGATAGAAAAAAAAAAGAGTAAGATTTGAGTGTGGGAAGTCTTCAAGGGTCAGGTCTTCCTGTCACTTTCATATCCCATTGGTCAGAATTCATAGCCACCTAACTGCAGAAAAGTCTAGGAAGTATAATTCAATGTGTGTCAGGAAGTGGAAGAAAAGACAGATATTCATGGGTACTGGCAGTCTTTGCCACTGCACCCGGTCTGGGACCCCTTGGTGATTGATACTGAGTGACCTCAGTCAAGCCTCAGTATGGCCAAAGATTCACGAGCTAAAAAGGTAAGTAATCTAGCCTCTTCTCCTCCACACAAACCCAGTTTACACTGGTGGAAGGGAGTCAGAAAAACAAAACACTTCCATTCAGAGGGGTGAATGAATGGGAGGCATTTAAAAATTTTCCCGGGCACACATTTGAAGGTCTCCGACCTAAAGATGAGGGTTTTTTTTTTTTTTTTTTCTTTGATTAGGCCCTGATTCTGCTCTCTGGGAAGAACTTTTAGGTCAATATTTTTGTGGCCTCTAGATCCACCTTCCATGAAGTCGTTCCATGTCTATCAAACACCATGGTTACAACTAAAGTAAGTATTGAAAAGTGTACCCCGGGGGGAGGGGGTGTGTCTCAGTCAGCATCTCCCCAGTAAACAGGTGGCAGACTCAAATGAGGATAATTTAAGGGGAATTTACTTACAAAGGGATGATTGACAAAGGTGGGGAAAGGGAGAGGAACAGCACAGAAGAAAGCAGACATCAAGGCTTGGTAGCTGGAGAGTTTCTCACACCTCTAGGCTCCAGAATAGGAGACAGGAGAGATTACCTGAGTCCAGAAAAAAAAAAAGAGTCTTGTAAAGAAGGCTATTCTGAAAGAAGTGTCAGCCTCTGCAACAGAGGCACACACAGCCCAAGACAATCTTGCAGACAGGGAGCCAGGGGAGTAAGTCCCGTACCTCTCTTTCTTTCCTTTCCTCTGGGCCCCTGCTGTAGGGGCACTTCCTCCCAGCCCACCCCCTTCTGTGGCTCTTGCTTCTCACTGTATATTCTCCTAAGAAGGAATGTGAGAATCAGAGAAGAGGCATGTTATATGAGGATGTAAGGGACCATGAATGAGACTAGGGACACTTCTACTTTTAATTCTGAAAAATATTTTAGATTAAACCTGGAATAATGAGATAGGATAATAGAAAATGTGAGGAAATATTAATTAAAAAGGAAAAGGCACATGGAATATTCCAGAATTGACTGTGTGAAGAAAATGTGATCTGAACCTTAGGTGTTCAAATGAAGAAGCTGAGAATTTACAAACAGGGCATCTTTTTGAGACACATTGAATGGACCACCAGCTAATTGTTTTAATTATGCTTCGCTTTTGTTAGCTACACATAGTTCAGATCACACCTAACCTCTCACAAAAAAGACACAGATTATGATTCATCTACTTCCAATTAGCATATTTCTTTCTGCTAGCTGAAATACTTCTGACACCCTGTGAAAAGGAAATTCTTGAAAAATCTTTGCACATAGCAAGTCTGTCCACTTGGAAACACATTTGTGTACTTTACATTTTTGTACATTTTTCAATTTAAAGTGCTTTATACATATAATTTCAATTAATCTTCCCAACACTATAATGTTGTCAGTATTACTTCCATTTGTACTAAAATGAAGGTGAGCCTTTGAGTGGTTAAATTACCTACCCAAAGATGAGGAAAGGTTACAGATCCAGGCGACCTGTGTACTTTTATTTCACTTTGCTTGTAAGTAGCAAATACTTCTGTCTCATTGTCCAGAATGCACGATGCCTCATAAGATCTGGAGATATTCCTACAGCCAGGTTATCTGGCTGCCCTAGGTCCCACTATTGGAATGAGATTTGCTCACATTTGCCTGTCTTAATTCTTACCTCTGTGGCCCCTTTTAGTGCCATGCACACAGTATTCTTTCAATAAATCCCTATTAAATTGAACTTAAAATTCCCAAGGGAGTGTTTGCACAGGGTAACACTCCTGCAGAAAGCATCTCCCCACCCCTCCATACACATGAATTACTGAACTCTGCAAAAATGTTTTTATTCCTTGGTATAAAGCTTTAGTATTCAATGCTCTCCAATATCTTGTTCGAACCTTCTTTTTCAACTGTAATTTTTACCACCTCTTCGGCTCTGGCCAGATGTCCTGCAATCATACCACATACATCCTTGAGTCCCGGGCTTTGCTTATTCCACACCCCCTGCAGGAATGTACTCCCTCTCTAAATTCTACCAGAATGCCTTGATCTCTCCCTGGACTAAGGACAGTGGTTGTTTTCTCTCCTTGTATCAGAGTTCAGCCCATGAAACAGAAACTGCCTTAGTAGTTCCAGCAAGACATAGATTTACCCCAGGTATTTCAATACTGGAATATATTTGGAAGATCAGGAGGCAGCCACTCTTGTATTGGTTGTAAAATTGTAACACTGTCTTAGTTAAATTTAGCAGGGAGGAAACTGGCCCTATACTAACCTCTTACATTCACCAACCTGATGACTACACATTCAAATGCAAAGTCCAGCCACCACCAAACTGTTGAAGCTTGCTTGGCAGCAGCAGAAATATAGCTTCTTTCCCACGTTGGCATCCAAATCTCATGAATGCACCCAATTTGGTAAAACTTAATTTGAATCCACAATTCTAGCTGAATAGGAGTCCGGTAAAGCCTTTTTTAGCCTTTCTATCTTTAGGACAAACATAAGGAGGGGAACACGGAGAGTTAGAGTACTTATCTAGAGGCTCCTGGGTGGCTCTGGGTGGCTGGTTGGTTAAGCATCGGACTTTGGCTGAGGTCATGATCTTGCCATTCCCGAGTTTGAGCCCCACACCAGACTCCATGCTAACACCTCAGAGCCTGGAGCCTGTTTCAGATTCTGTGTCTCCCTCTCTCTCTCTCTCTCTCTGTCCCTTCCCTGTTCATGCTCTCTCTCTCTCTCTCTCTCTCTGTGTCTCTCAAAAATATAGAAACATTTTTAAAAATGAAAAAAAAGAGTACCTATCTAAAGCCTCTATCACACTCTTTTTGGTGATTAACATGCCTTTGATCTATATTTTGTTATATGTCCTATCCTTCTACTTATGAGAATATGTTTCCTGAGACCAAATACCTTTCATAGATTAATTTTGTCTAATGAACACTGATGCAGAACTTCCCATGTGTTCCAAGAGTTTTGCAAATATTAACTCATTTAATTCTAGTAACAGCCCAAGGAAGTAGGTACTATTATTTCCATACTCAAGATGATAAATTTGAGGTACGGAGATGTTAACTAACCCACTTAAGGTCCCACAGCAAGAAAGGACTGAGATTTGATCACAAGAAAGCTGTCTCAATGGTCCATCTTTTTTTACCCATGATGTTTTGTTTTTTTTATAGTGAACAAAATAAGAGCCCAAAGTGAATTGAATGATTGTGTGTGTGTGTTAGTCTTGGACCTAGTAGCATGCCACTCTGCATGGTCTAAAGTGTATTTTGTCTCTAACTCTCTCAGTCTCTAAGTGGTCGAAAGTGTATTTTGAAACTAATGATTGAATGACAAACTTTTTTCTTAATGTTTATTTATTTTTGACAGAGAGAGAGAGAGAGACAGAGCATGAGTGGGGGAGGGGCAGAGAGAGAGAGGGAGACACAGAATTGGAAGCAGACTCTAGGCTCTGAGCTGTCAGCACAGAGCCCAACATGGGGTTCGAACCCACAGGCTGAGAGATCATGACCTGAGCTGAAGTCGGACACTCAACCGACTGAGCCACCCAGGTGCCCTGAATGACATAAACTTTTGCATATTATTATGCATCACTTGATTTCAGAGAATATCTAACTTTAGTTCTTTACATACATTTAAAAGTATTTTGTTTCATTTTATTTATTTTAGGGAGAGAGAGCAAGTGAGGGGCAGAAGAAGAGAGAGAGAATCCCAAGCAGGCCCCACACTCACAGTAGAGCCTGATGCAGGGCTCTATCCCATGACCCTGGAATAATGACCTGAGATGAAATCAAGAGTGGGATGTTCAACCACCTGAGCCACCCAGGCACCCCTAAAAGTATCTTAAATAACAAATGTAATGTATTCCAAATTGAAAAAATATTTTAAAAATTGAGAAAATATTCAAACAATGTAGAAATGTATAATTTAAGGACTTCCCCCATCAAGGCCCACATCTTACTAGTCTCCAGCTTTCAAAACTTTTTATGGAAACATAACACACACACACACATATACACACATGCACTATATACATATATATACATATATATATATGTGTATATATATATATATATACAGTACTTCTTCCCCCATATTGAATTATATTTATACACATGGTATTGATAATTGGCTTTGCTACTTAATTACATAAGATTTCTGATTTTTTTCAGGGGCACCTGGGTGGCTCAGTCAGCTGAGTGTCCAGCTTCAGCTCAGGTCATGCTCTCATAGGTGGTGACGTCAAGCCCAGCATCGGCCTTGATGATGTCAGCACAGGGTCTGCTTCAGAACCTCTGTCCCCCTCTGCCTCTTCCCCTCTCCCATTTGAGCTCTGTCTCTCAAAAACAAATGAGCATTAAAAAAATATTTCTTTTTTTTTTTTTGTATGTATATGTTCTTTCTAAGGGCAGTGTAGTATTCCATTCTAGATGGAATTTTGTATCATAATTTACTGTTTGCAAAGCATCCTCATATTCATCACCTCATGGCCCAAAAGCTTTGGTTAAATGGGTCCATGTTTATTTTAATTAAAAAGAAGGAATCAACATTTTTGACATTCAATCAATCATAATCAATTATTTCCACATTACTAGTCTCTATGAATGTGACCTAAGAGCACCAAAGAAGCTAATCACTATGATCTGAATTTTTTGGTATTTTAAAATATTTTTTATGAGTGACTCCATCAGCGAGAGACCAGTAGGTAATAAGGATTTGATGTGTTTCTACTTCTGCTGTGATCCTGGTTGAGTTATGGAGCACCAGTGGGAGGGGTAGATTGCAACAGGCAATATTTGGCCAGAAGACTGAATTTCCCTCCTCAGACTTCATCTGAGTTGCGACACTTTCCCTGATTTCATAGGAAATTCCTTGGGGACTGAGAAGGAGTTGAAAAAGCTGGTTCAGTGATGGCTGTAAGTAAGTGTACTTTATACGTCAGCCAAATGGGGGAGGGCAATGTTTTGTTAACCAATGGAATACCCAAAGTCCCTGCTTCTTTTTTGTGCTAGCAAAGCAGCAAGTTTTTTCTTCACTAGGAAGATTCATCTCCTGCAGAAAAAGAACACTCCTTGCATTGCTATAACCTTTCGTTGAGACACTTAAGGTCCTTTAATTGTTCAGATGCAAAATACAGAGTTGCCAACTCAGTCCATCTGACCTTCTCTTACACACCCTGTTTGATTTTAAACCATCCAGTATGGCTTGAAATTTATACCATTTCACCATTAGAGTAGGCCAAGGCCCTAAGAGGCTTTTGTGACTCTTTTCAAACCTACATAGGATACCTGAAGGGGTTCTCTTTAGCTCCTCTCTCTGTCTCCCATTGCAACAGCAAGCATTAGGGACATGTAATTCTGGCCAAATTATGGCTCAGCCAAGACATGCCTTTACATGAGTTTTTCAGTATACATAATAACATTAAGAAAAACAAACAGTCTTCCCTATTAAGATGATACTGCATAGATATTGAAAAGAAAGTAGAAAATTCAGTGTGACCAAAGATCATCATAGGATATTCTAGACTTCGTCGTGGAAGAAAAAGCAAGGCAACTAAAGTGGATGGATATGAAAAAATCAGGGCAGAAGGCAAAGAAGATAAAATGTGGCAGGAGTTTTAACTATGGCCTTACAATCCCCAGGACTGTGTGTGTGTGTGTGTGTGTGTGTGTGTGCGTATGTGTGTGTGAGTGTATGTGTTTTGTCTGTGTCAGAAAGAGCAGAATTGTGTGTGAAATTTCAAGTTTCACTCTTTCTAGTAACATTGCAATGTCTCGATATGACAGGACTTGAATTGTTTCACTTTGACTAAACTATAGAAAGGAAAGCCGCCTGGAGAATATTGCATTGCACACAGCAGAGAGGATGGCCTGTGCAGAAAGGTAAGGAGCGTGATAGATGGGTAAAGCCTCAGTGGCACTCTGCCAGCCCGCGAGAAGTATCTGGCACATCTGCAGCATCACCAAGTGGTCTCTGATTTAGCAAAAGCATCATAAAGATATTCGGTGTCGTAAAAGTAACACTTTATTTAACCTTCCTGTACAAACTTTAGGAGCATTAATCTGTCACAGTAGGCTCTATCTTGTACATGTAAATGGATGAGACTCTGTAATCAAATTCTAAATGTGTATTTGTAGCAATATGGCTTTTCAGAAGAATGTATGATGGGAAGCAACAGACAGAGCAGGGGACAATTAAAGGGATAGCACCATGCTCAGTGAGACCTTTTACTCCCTGACTGGAATTTCCCAGGACTACACTGATTTCTGAATTTTCATGTTTATTTACCAGCTAGCATAACTTTATTGGGACCCCACAAGGCCTCTCGTACTCTATCACCTGCAATGGGAGACTCATTTAGGCAGAGAGAAAACTTGCATGGATGTGATTCAGGAAGCATTCTAATTTCCTTTCGATACCAGCTCCAATTATGGATTGCAGCTCTGTGTTCGAAATATTTTGAGTCTGAGAACAGTCCTAAAGAGAAAATGCTTTGTGAATCTTAGACTTGAAAAGGGCAGGCCGCAGCTTCAGGTCTTGGGATTTTTGGCTCAGTGCTGTTCCCACCCAGATTGTCCCAGGGAGGAAGGAGGCATTTGCAGATGCTGCCAGGCCCACGGGATATTTGCCAGTCTGTTAGGAACTTATGATTTAGGAAGCCTTAAATTGCAGCCACCAGAAACAAATTCCTCAAGACCAAAAACAAAACTCTTCAATTGCTTTTGTATAAAAAACATTCCCTGTCAGGGTGGAGGCAGAGGAGGAAGGCCATGATCAGGATTTGACTTCTGATTAGAAGAACGAGGATGTGTTAAATGATACAGATACGAATAATATCAGCCCATTTTCCCCCTTAAAAATCTTTGCAAGATTTGCATACGTGTTTATTGTGCAAAACATGTGCATCTTGCCTGGAATATATTTCATTGTGTAGCATATGGTTCCTTTCAGCAAAGGATCTTAAATGACTTTAACAGAAAGAGCTCCTCCTTTCATTCACTCCCAGAGAGTAAGGTGCTATTTAAGAGGCAATAACTCTTTCCTGAGGGCTCCACTTAGGCTCTTAGTAACTGACTTGTAACTTGCATGCCCATCAGTTTTTCTCCTGTTACTCCCTCTTGGCAGGGCAGGCTGGACCCAGCTGCCCTGGGCAACCTAGACCCTCAAATCCATAATCGAAAGCAGGAGTGTCTCTCGCTCTGTCTAGGTTTGAGATTCCTGAAGGGAAAGCCAGAGGAATTATAACCTAGGGCGGCTCTGTCCAATAGTACTATATTATGAGCCACAAACATGAGCAACATACATAAGTTTGTATTTTCTAGTAGGTATTTTAAAAAGTAGAAAGAAACAGGAGAAATTAATTTTATATATTCCATGCAATCTGTTATATTAAAGACACTGTCATTTTAACATGTAATCACTGTAAAGATTATTAATGAGCTACTTCCCATGCTTTTTTCAGCATGTATTTTATTCTTATGGCACACCTCAGTTTGAACTAGCTACATTTCAAGTTCTCAGTAGCCACATGTGACTTGTGGCTACTGTATTGTATAGTACGGTTCTAAGGAGAGTGCTGATGGTGAGCCAAAGAATTATAACCAAGTGAATTTTATTCTCTAGCATAAGAGACACATATAGGGACTGAGCTATTGGTAGTGATGGTGATGATGACAATGGTGGAGGTGGTGGTCTACTAATCATTGTAGGCTGTCAATTCTCAACAGTTTCCTAAATGGTAAATAATATTTATTACTTTTTAAGTTTTTAATTAATTAATTAAGAGAGAGAGAGAGGCAGAGAAAAAGAGGGAGAGAGAGAGGATCCAAAGCAGGCTCTGAACTACCAGCACAGAGCCCTATGCAAGGCTTGAACTCATGAACCAGGAGATCATGACCTGAGATGAAATCAAGAGTCAGATGCTTAACTGCCTGAGCCACCCAGACACCCCACTAATATTTATTATGTCATGAAAAGACTGAAGAAGCCCAGACCCAGGATACTCGAGGAGTGTGGAAGAGACTAGTGAATGGCAGCAAGGAGAAGCAGATAGTGGTAGGTGAATGATGGAGTGTCTAAACCCAGGGTACTGGGTCAATGATTCTGCATTTTCACATACTCCTACTGTTGAGTCAGGTGCAGTGTTAGGTCCATCGCATCAGCTCTGGAAATGGTCTCTGAGCCACTATAAAATTAATGCCATTCCCTAGGCAGCTAACTTACTGCCATAGAAGTGAAGTTGAAGGTGAAAACTGTTGAAAACAAATTTAAACAAACAAGAAGAAACGTACATTTGGAGACAATCCTCCACCCTGGGTCTCGAATATAAAGATTATGTGACAACTTGTGTGCAGGCTTTTGGAGCGCGAGTTTCTGGCATAGTCCCTGAGGTGTCTTGTGCCCCTGGAGGTGTGCCCCTAGAGATCCTGCTCTGTGCTCATCTGGATGTTTTGGTCTAGAAAAATAAGAGTTACCCAAAATGAAGAAAGCATAGACCACAGGTAGCCTCATTTAGTGGGGAAGATGAAATCCGTGCCACAGGTTTTCAAGATACTGTGATGCAAGTAGATGTGAGACCCATAAGCCATACGGAAGAGGAAGTCAGAGGGGAAAGGCAAGGCAGGAGTTAACATTGAGCAGAAATTCAATGAGGTTGAGGAGTACTCCCAGAGGGAGAGTGGGAGCGGCATCCCGGAGATGCAGTCCTACTTATTCATCTTATAAATTGTGCTGACAGCACACCAGCACTTCTTAACTGAGCAACAGGAACACACATCCAGTCAAAAAACTGAGTCATTTGGCATTAACAAGATGTTCACATGCCAAAACATGGCCTGACCCACATCACTCTTTTATACACCAAAATATAATATATATTCATTCTAAGAAGTGATGAGAAGCAGTAAAAATTTTTCTTCTTCTTCTTTCCATGGCAGCAGTCTTGCTCCACACCCAGCATTCTGTGCAATTTACACGTGGGAAAGATTGAAAAGGTCATGTGACATCAGCTCAGCCCACACATTGGAATGGGAGTCTGTTGGCAAACTGCAGACTCTTGGTCCTGCAAAATTAATTGAGATGGGAACATCGACCTTGAGAATGTGTCTTTTTGTTTTTACGATGCCTTTTAGAAATATGGCATGAATACCCCAAAGTACACACTTAAGAGTATGAATTCCAAATTCGGTAGAGAAGAAGAGAGAGAAACGTGTAGAATGGAGGAAAGGAAAAGACAGCATACCATTTCTCAAGATGTGACTCTTCACACCTCTTTTTCCTCACCAGAGAGCACTGAATGTTGATAACAATTGTGGAGACTCTGAGGCCTCTCGGTATTTTGGAGAACATTTCGCAAAGCAAACTTTAGTCATGTAAAATGGGTAAACATGATGTGAAATGTATTAACACATTTGGTGAATTCTGCAAATATATTTTTACACAATTAGCTTAATTATTTAGATACATATTAAACCTTCCTTGCCTCAAGCAATTTAACATGGAATGTAATTTCACATATTATCACAAGAAAAACATTTATAGGAAATCTGTGTCTTTCCTTTCATAATAACACTTCAACCCATCATTATTTGAGATATAAATAGATAGTTTATATTTCAAGGATGATGAGCACTGTATTTCTAGATAAAGTGTCTCCTAATCCAGGGAGCAGGTGGCCCCCTAAAGCTCTCTGGTCATCAGTTATATTGAAATAGACTCTGATTCTGCTCCATCAGCAATACCATAACCATATACAAAACAGGGTGCCCCTACCTCATTCCAAACTGAAAAGATTTGTTATCATTTATTTTGAAGGGACTTTATTTGTTTTTGTTTGTTTATTTATTTTGAAAGAGGCAGAGACAGCATGAGTGGGGGAGGGGCAGGAAGTGAGGGACAGAGAGAATCCCAAGCACGCTGCACGCTGCCAGCACAGGCCCCCACATGGGGCTCGAACTCACAAAACTGTGAGATCATGACCTGAGCCAAAACCAAGAGGCAGAGGCTTAACCGACGGAGCCACCAAGACAGCAGTATTTTGAAGGGACTTTGGAAGTGAAGAGCATGAACTAATTCAAAAAGAGTTGTGAAGGAGGCAGGGATGATTGTAGTTCTCCATATTCCTATGCTTGCAAAGCAACACTGGTTACTTTGAAAATCTTCCTCAGTAGTGATTGTTTATTGTCTTCCCATTAATATTTTCAGGGGACCATGTGTAGCATCGTTTCCTGACAGGGAAAATTATTTTTGGAAGTCCCTTCTATCACTCATCTTTTCAACAACAACAAAAGAAGCATTAATGATAGGAATATCTTATGCTTGTATGGTGGTTAAAAGATTTTTAAAGGGCTTCCACATACATTACTTTATTCTGAAACAACTCAATGATCTAGGCAATGCTTAGTATTGGTCATTTACATTTGGGGAAATTCCACTTTACAAAGGGAAAAAATAAATCATAGAAGCAACTTGTCATAGTCACTTAAACTGTGACCACACAGACTGAAATATTTTTATAGACTATACTTTTTGGCATTTTCCTATATGACAAGCAATAGCATTTTGAAGTGAAGGGGAATCTAATATACACATATACGTACATACACACAAATCATTCGAAAATTATCTTATTAATTCCTAGTTATGTAGATTTGATCTCAAAAACAATCACCTTTTCTATAATTTGTAATTTAAGAGCTCCTAGAGGTAGTAATATGAGGAAATTCTCTGTCTAAGGGAAGGGATGGGCAAAGAGAACAGAACAGTAGCCTCCCAAGCCGAGGCCCCTGTGAATGGTACCCTGCTGGCCTTAAAAGACTTTCTTTTGGGGTAGAAACAAGTCACACAGGAAGAAAGACACTTTGACTCCATTTGTATTGCTTTTCGTTTAGAACTAAATGAGGGAGGATGAGAAAAATGTCTTTCCACTAGTGTGGGTATGTAGCAGGTAATGAATGACTCAAGGAGCGGAAGGCAGGGCTCTATTGGGGAATCTGAAGGGAGAGGAGAGGAGTGGGGGCGTTAGGGAGGTGGGGGGTGGGGGAGGTAATGGGGGTGCGGGAGGTGGTGGGGGATAAAGAAATGTACCTCATGCACAGCTCAGGTTGGTGTTAATGTCAGTTTAAATCCTTTTCCACTCAACAGCCCAGCCTTGAGAAGGAGCTCTAGCTGCCAATCTGACTGAGGGGTTGACAGCTCAATTAGAAAAGATTCTGTTTCAGTGAAGATCCAGGGGTAGAAGAACAAGGAAGCCACCAATCTCATATACCCTGAAAAGGCAAGCCCACCGCCCTCCTGACCACCAGGCAGCAGAGCCGACCTCGGATTTCCCATTTTTGAACGTGCTCATTCTCTACAAACCTGAAGGTCCCTGACTGAACTGTTTGTAATGTTGAAGCCCAATTTTAAATCTTGTTTATCTGAAGGAAAACGTTCCTTGTTCAGTGAATGAGCCTAGTTGACAACCCAGTGATCCCCCTCTCACTATGGGTTAGTTACGCTCTCCTCCTCATCCAGGTGCATTATCTCCGAGGAATAATTTTTTCAGTGCCTGTATGTGAAAAGTGGTCATTGTGTGTGTGGCAGAAACTGCAATACCCCCTAGCTATTCCATTTGCCCCCTTGCAGTTAGGTGGGGCCATTGCAACTAATCGAATGAAACGTGTGTGGAAATGACATGTCACTTCTGAGCCGCAGCATGGAAAGCTGCACATGGGATTCTCAATTCTCTTCCTGTAATGGCCACTCAGGAAGCCTTGTGTTCCAGGGGAGGAGCTACAAGATGGCTGGGCCTCGGTCAGGCTGGTTTTCTGAGTGACCGTGTGGAGCTGCCCCTCTCGCTCACTCACGTCGAGTGCGGCCCCTAAGTACAAACAGATTTATGTGAGCTTCAGCGCTGAAATTTCACCAGTTACCCCCACAGACCCTAGCCCTTCCTCACTAATGCAGTAGAAAAGCTACAACTTTGGCAATATTCTAAGGCAACCAAATTATGAAATGAAGACCCACATCAGGAGCCGATAAAAATATGTCTGTGTTTGCAGATTTGAGGTTTGTCCTTTTCTGCTACAGCTCTGATGTAAAGAATTTAGCAATAGAGAGACAAGCTGAAATTAAATGTTCAGTAGAGGGCCTTTTGGAAGACTCACAGCACTAAGGTTGCCAAATCTGGTATTTCACCTACTAAACATATCACACATTTGTCCATTCTCTCCAGTTCTACTGGTGTTAGCTGAAGCCACTGTTGTCTGTCATCCAGGCTGTGGCATTCATTCTGGGTACCCTCTAATCCACTGGCCTCATTTCAGCCCAGGTCCTTTTCATCACCCCCCACCCTCATTAGAAATCTGCAGTAGGTTCTCACTGCTCTTAGAATAAATTCCAAAATACTGACCATGGCTCCCAAGGCTCTATGTGAATGGATGACAAGGACAAGAAGCATGAAAAGTCATCCCACCTAACTTACCCTAAGGTTCCAAAGGGCTCTTGAGGCCAACTTAATCTGTGGCCTAACCAGCTAGTGGAGGTTTATCTCTGGGTTAAAATCAGAGTATTTGGCAAAAACCTATTTAGTGTTAGCAACACTCATTTCCAAAACTGCGGATGGGGGGTGGGGGGAGGAAATAAAGACATGGTTACAGTGAAATGGACTAGCATTTATCCAAGCCTCATGCCTCCATACAGTTTAGCCTTTTGGTGAAAGTTACTTTTTAAAACTCATTTGGATCTTGTGACCTTCCTCGTAAGACTGTCTCCTAGTCCTTACATAACACTCATGGCCCTGCATGTTCTGTGTCCCCAAAATGCACCATGCCCTTTCACAACTTTTTTATATGTGTATTTGGGGAAGATGGGAGCTGGAAGGCCATTTTCCTCTTTTCATTTTCTATCCCCTTCATCACTCTCAAGACTTAATTTCAATGTTTCCTTTTTGTGGATACTATCTTGAGTCTCTTACTTGATTGAGCTCTCCCAAGCAATGGATTAATAGTTGGGAACCAGGGTCAACGATGAGGTACTACACTGATATCACTGTATCACATAACATTATTAAATATGATATATCATTATGTGTATATTACATCTTATCCTATCCTATCCTATCCTATCCTATCGTATCATTATGTTTCTTCTTAGACTGTGAGTTACATGAGGACAGGAACACCGTATTGTCTAGCTCATTATCTCTTGTTCTTCCTCAAATCCACAAACCAGTTCTAACATCTAATGTATACTGTAAATTCTCAAGAAATGCTCTTTTACCTGCCTTCCTTTGGGATATTTTTAGAGGAGAAAGTATATACTATGGGGATTATATATATATTTCTTTTTTCTTTTGATTCTTACCCTGAATGATTACAACACAAAAACTTCCTAACAGACATTACTTATAAATGACTTATTCCTAAAGAGGGATGTTATTACTTCACTCAGTGTGCTATTTCTGAGGTTCCCCGAGGTCCTTGAATGCCAGGAGGAGGCAAAGGGCGAAGTGCTGCTGGGAACCACTCTGAGCAATAAAAATGGTGTATCTGCCATCTAGTGGTAATGTTGTATAAATGCACCGGGACTTGATTAAGAAAAATCTCAAGGGCCATCCCAAGGTGAACACAGAGTAAAAATAATCCGTAACGTGTATTGAGCTCCTCCTATGTATGTCTCAGACACTGTGCTATGTGTTTTATGCGGATTACCTCATTTTGTACTCAAGACAATAATACGCAGTAGACCCTATCTTTACACCCATTCTAGAGATGAAAAGTTTGAGGCACTGAAAAGTTAAGGTTTCAAACCTTGGTAGCCCAGCTTCAGAACCTACATCTTTACAGACCACAGTATAAGAAAAGATGGTCAACTGACATAAGCTCTATGAAGAAACATCAATTTCTGTGTTAATATATAAAACAATTATTAAAATGTGTTTATAATTTTAGAGTTGGAAAAATACTTTCACATCTGTTTTATTTTTACAACAACCCAATTGCTGTTAACCTTGAGTTACAAGGAGATGGAGAAACTCTATCTCATGAGAAATGAAATAATTGCATAAGGTCTCAGAGCCAGGATCCAGACTTCACTTTCAGTCACCAAACTCCATACTGTATCCACCGCATTATATTTTAAGTGTGGTAAAGACAAAATGTCACAAAGGGGTTTTATAAGCCTATTTTTTTAATGGACTTTAATTATTCAAATGGTTAGTGCCCCAGTTTCCTTGGAGGTTGAGTAAATCGAGTGTTTTGAAGAAGAGCCTGTGACCGTCAGAGCACAAATGGCATACAGTCGCCAATTCCCTTCTCTCCTAGAGGCTCTCCTGTGCTGAGTGCTCCATTGATTAGAACATTCCATCTATCAGTAAATCACATAACGGGCACCAGTTTTCAGACCCTCACTCTCACTCTCTAAGCGTGGATGACATGTCCAGTTTAAAATATGTTTGTGCTAAAATAAAAATGTTTGTACTGTCTTGATCATCACCAAATAACTGACTGCCAGTTCTTCCTAGCATTGCAAACCTTGAGAGGAAATCTGCTCAAACACTTGCTCCCCTGTCACTGGGGAAGCTCAAACTAGCTCCTGTTGTACCGGTGCTAAGATCAGGGCTACATGTAACTTTATGACACAAATCTCAGCTTCTGGTTATAGGATATGTTTTTTCCCTTCATCAAAATGCCCTGTTTATTCTGGCCACCATTCAAGTGCTCTCATCTTGCCTCAATGCAATACTCCATTCGATTCCTTCTTTTGTAATATTTATGATGATCCTGTTTTGTAATCCCCAATCTCAAGGATCTTGCAATCTAGTAGGAATGCCTGTACAAATTAAATTAATAGAGAAGATAATTACATATTGTGCTCAGTGACAGGGAAGGAAGTAAACAGCCAAACGATGGAGAATTACAGAGCTAAGGAGCACCTGTCTTTCTGGGCATTAGAGCTGAGACCTGAAAGCATAAAGGTGTCCAGAGGTATGGGGAGTTACAATTAGTGGGAATGTCTGTTTGAGCTCCTTCCAGACTAACTTCTAGGGACTGTCACTGGAATCACGGTTCTAATCTCCTTCCCACCTTCTCATCTTCCCACCTATCCTTGGATCTCTTGGCACTTATGATCTATCAGTGTACATCCTTACATAGATTTATGCATCCCTGACTCTTATATTTGTGCATCAGGCTTACATGTAAGCTCCTTAAAACTCGATTTTCAAAGTTCTTCATATTTATAACACTCTTGACTGCCTTGGTGTGATGGAGCAAGTAAGAGAAAGGTAACAGGCAGATTTTGTGGTGAGAGAAAGGAAGTGGGAAAAGGGTGAATATACCTGTAAAAAAGATTCTGGAGAGACAATGGACTTGATTACAGAAGGCTGAGGGCAGGTGAGAGTTATATGATTACAATATTGGCAAGTGAAATCTCTAAAGAGGATGAAAACAAATGATATAAAACTTGTTCTAGCACATGGATGATTTTGAATTACTTGCATTTTGTGACATCAGATGAGAATTAAACTCTTAAATATTTTGCTGCCCACAGAAATCATCTCTTTATCACAGCAGTGACAAGTGTGTGGGCTGTTCTTTGGTGAGGTGCATAGAGCCTCAATTACCATCCCTTCATAGAGAATATTATGTGAAGAAAAATTCAAAGTGTTGCTATAAAAGTAGCATTTTCATATCCAATAATTTTGTGCTTTGTGTTTTCAAGTCCTATACCCTCACGTTCCTAATCCCTCCCAAAATATACAAACATAAAAACAATGACCCCAAATACTCATTTTTCTTTATTCTTCTTAGGCTAGCCGAGCCAGAAAATCCTTCACAGAAGAGACAAGCTAGATTATATTCAACCTCACGCACCATCAACACAGTTGTCAGCCATGTACATGTTCATTACAGGGACGGTATACGAAGTAAAGTGAACACAGCTGGATTTTCAGACCCCAGGTTGAGTCTGCAGGGCTGACTGTTGGAAACATCATCTTTTCACTTATACACTGAGAAAATTTGATCTGGAAGTCATTGAGAGAGAATATGGAAGCCCCATGATGTCACTCTGACTGAGTGACTTTTCTATTTCTGAGCTATGGTTCAACACAAATAACTGGCAACATAAGCAAAGTGATTATTGAAATAATATTTATAGATATACAGTTACATAATGTTCAAGGTCTTGTAACAGATGTTTCTTTCAGATAATTCATAATCCTAGGTATTTTTGAAAATAATTAATTACAACCTTAAAATTTGTATCTATTCTTTCCTCTTCATTGCCACTAAAAAAAAAACTACTGTTTTTCTCTTACAAAAAAAAAAAAAAAACAACTCTAGCTAAGTAAGACTCATCATGATAGAAATGTAATTAATAGTTATATTAACAGCAGTAAAAGAATTGCTCTAATTGTCTTTTATGGATATTTGGTTGAGGACTGAATTTTTATTGTGTTTATTTTTAAATGTCATATTTAGAATTATTTTGTTTGAGATCTTAAACAAATGGACCTTTGTTTTTGCTCCAGAAGTTACTGAAATGCAAGCCAAAGTAGTCCATATGCTTTCTTTTTTACTTAACTGCTTAATCCAACCATTCTCCTCAAGAAAAGAAGATCATTTCATTCATTCTTTACTGCTGATTTAATTAATTGATTCTCTTCATGGAGGACATGAAATCGATATTTTGAGACTAGTTCCCTGAAAAAGGAATGAATTTAATATCTGCATATATGTGTCTTTCCATCACTCACACATCTTTCTCTCCCTCCCATTATATAATGTCTTAAATAGCAGGCATTGACCTGGAAATGTTACAAAACACACGAGTTACATTCTGGACACTTAGATCAAAGCAGTGTGTCTCTGCATTGTTTCTTCCATTCTCTAAATGTTTCAAGACTCCATTTGATGGTGGAGGCCTTTCATCTCATCTAACTCAGTTCTCTGCCATGAAAACATTCTTGGAGAAATGTATTCTAAAATACCCATGCTTATTTCTCATACAACAAGCTAACTAACTAAATCTTTCATCTTGAACTACTGTATCCAATTCAGCCATTTCCACTTTATTAAAAGTGAACATTTCTTTAACCCATTACCAATTGCTTGACCCATTCTATTATTTTTTTCTTCTTTGACCTCTTGTATTTGTACAAATTATTGTGAACCTTAATTAGGACATTACAATTCTCCACAATGATTCTCTTTTGTCACTGGAAGAAAAGAGCTATCTCTTGGCACTTCCCCCACACTGTCCTTTAAAATGTTTAAAGGAAAAAAAATCATATGCTCAGTTTATGCATTGTTCTTTATCTTTGCTGAATCATGATATAAACAGTCAAATCTTCACTGAGTGCCACGATATCTGATAGGTCCATTTGGGTCAATTGTCTAGTTTAGAAGTTCAGAACAAAGATGCTTTTATCACTTTAAAATACCAGCCATGCATTGTTAAAAAATTAAGAAAACTCAGAGAAGAAACATACTGTATCAGACAAGATATGTGTCCCTTCTGAAGTGGGAAATACAGGCTTCCCATTATGAAATGAATAAGTCACGGGAATTCAAGACCCAGCAGAGGGGACATAGTCAATGATATTATAATAGTGTTGTATGGTGACAGATAGCAGCTACACTTGTGCTGAGCATAGCATTACATACAGAGAAGTTGAATTACTATGCTGTATACCTGAGACCAATGTAACTTTGTGTGTCAACTATATTTAATAAAAAAATAAAAAATAAAAAAAGAGATATGCTTCCCTTCTAATTTAAATCTGGCCTAGCCAGTATGTTCTGTCCATGTGGTCTTACTGCCTGGGGCCAGCCAGTCACTTTTGCTGAGAGTGCCTGTCTGTCTGTCTGTATCCCTCTCTTCTGTGTCTCTCAGTCAAGCCAACCAGCCTCATGGCCAGAGTTTCTGGCTAGCCCATCAAGTCTGAATTATGTAGAGTCTGTGTCCCCTGGGCCAGATGATATTACAACCCAGACATTAATGCATCATGGGTGAACTCTGACTGATAAGTATTGTCTGTCCTTTATCTCATCCATGAACTGCTCTGAGATTTTGTCAGCACTTTGTCCACATTTTGTCATGTGTCCTATTGAGAAGACATATCCCCTAAGTGAACTTCTAGATCATTGAGGCTCATCATGAAGCATAGGCTGAGCTGTGATGTACCACATTTCATTACTTCCTGTCCTTGTCTGCCTCTTTTCCTCTTTCTCATTTTCATCTCTTGGGTTTGTAGCTCTAAATAAAGTATTGGCACTTAATTCTTCCCTCAAATTCTGCTTTCTAGGGAGCCTAAGCAAAGGCAAATACTATAAAAGAAATAGGCATATTTCTCTTTTTTAATTTGGGAGTCTATGAAAATTACTGAGAAATATTAGCTTCAGTGTTAGAATCTCCAATGGCACGTTTATCTTATATTTATGAATTTCAAAGTTGGACTTAATTCTCCAGCTGATATGTGAGTGTCCTAATGTAAATTATTTCATACCTATTACATTTAATATTTGTATTTGGAATGTTAAACTCTCTATGATTTTGTTTGTGGTTTTTCAATATTTATTTGGAATATTTATTTTTTAAGATGACATCACCTGGAAAAAGGATAACGTTACAGTTGAGAACCTAGCAGACTCTAGCTTAATCAGATGATCAAACTTAACATCATCAGCATTGAAACAATCCAACAGCATGTGCCTCCCAACACAGAGAAGACCAGCACGTCATTATTGTGGTATTCCTGACTAAAACACATTATATGAATCTAACCATGAGAAAGCAACAAACAAGCCTAAATGGAGAGAAATATTCTAAGAAGTAGCTGGACTGTACTCTTCAAAAATATTAGGTCAAGAAAGATGAGAAAAGCTGAGGAGTCATTCTTAATTTAAGGAGACTAAGAAGTCGTGACAAATAAATGCAATACATGCTCCTTGATTGTACTCTGGAACAGAAGAAAATCACTATAAAGAATAACATTGGAACCACTGATGCAATTCCAATGTGAAATGTGGATTCTATAACATAATTGTATCAACACTAAATGATAGCCAGATGATACCCAAAAGGGGAAAGTTTGAGTACAGCACTTCTCAGGAGAGGCAAAGTGTTAAAGAAAGAACAAAGAATGCATATGTGCTTATTACTTAGTCTAACATCAACTGTGTTAACAAACAAATCTAAAATTTCCATAGGCATACAAAAGAAGGGTTTATTTTTTGCATCTGTAACAGCCATGAAGCTCTCCTCCATATGATGATTCAGGTATGTACTCTTTCTATCTTGTGGCTCCTCTATCCATCAGCATCTCAGAGTCCTCTACAGTCAACAGTGGGGGGAAAAAGGAAATGGATAAATCCTGATTGCATTTAAAGTCTTTGGCCTGATAGAAATAACTTCCATTCACATTGCTTTGGAAATAATTCGCACATGGCCATACTTAGAAACAAGTGGGGCTGAGAAGAATAGTTACTGGGTGGACAACTGTCTTCTCTCTGTAACAAAACTCTCTAAAAGTGGAGCATGAATTTTTGTGGATGGCATAGCAGAGGGAAAAGGTTGTATAATTGGCAATAAAACAGCTGCCATTTACTGAGCACTTACTATGTGTCAGACATAATGTAAAACGTTTTACATGCCATTCTCTCAAAATTCTTATGAAAAGAGAATCGTTATCTTTATTCCATGGATAAAATACCAGAAGCTTTCTGAACTGAAAAACAACTTGCCCAAGGACACACAACTAGGTAATGGCATTTTGAAGTTTGCCTTGCTCTCAATCCCTTGTAGTAGCTATGCATATGAATTTAGGATGGGCAGTCTGATTCAAATCTTGGCTCTGACTTTTAGTTCCATGACCTTTAGTGAGTTACCTCATCTTTTATGCTGCAATTTTCCCATCTATAAATGGGAATAATGCTGATCTCACAGAGTTTACTTTTTTTAAAGAAGATAATGATTAGAAAGTTCTGATCTTGGCATTTCATGAAGTACAGGGGATGCAAATATTAGGAAAACCCTCACTGAGTCTCAGTATCACTAGCTATTATTAGCCCTATGATTCTTAATATCCCCCATTGTCTGCTTCCTCACCTGTAAAAAAAATTGCTATTAAAATTAAATGGCTTAATATACAAAGTGATTAATTCAGTATATGTTACATATGTTACATAGTAAGTGTTTAATAAGTGTTCATATTTCTTTCCTATTTCTGTGACAACGAATTACCACAAATTCATTGGCTTAAAACAATACAAATTTATTATTTCACAGTTCTGGAGATCAGAAGTCCAACATCAGTCTCACTGGGTTAAAGCAAAAATGTTAGCAATCCTTCTGGAGGTTTCTAGGTTCTAGAAGCCACCTATATTCCTTGGCTTGTGAGTGTCAGCAGTAATTTTTGTAAAATCAGAAGTTATTCCAAATTAAATGATCTAACACATATATGTGACTATGGCAATGCATGGAGTTCAGGAAGATCTTGATAAAGTTTAGATCCCTCATCTGCCAAAAAATCCTTAATAACCTCTGGTACTTGATGATATTATTTTATTTACCCAGATAAAATAAGAAGTATCAAGGTAGTTATCCAGCCAGTTCAAGAAAGTAAAAACTAACAAGAAAACAAGCAAATAAACAGAGCTGCTGTGTCTGAGTTGTTATAAAAACTCTGGAGGAAATTGAGATTTTTAAAATTATTTTTGTTTGTTTTTTTAAGTTTATTTATTTTTGATGGGGGTGGGGCACACACACATGCATGCACACATGTGGGGGAGGGCAAAGAAAGAGAATCCCAAGCAGGCTTAGCACTGTCACTGCAGAACCTGACCAGGGCTCAATCCCATGAACTGTGAGATCATGACCTGAGCCGAAATCAAGAGTCAGGTGCTTAACCAACTGAGCCACCCAGGCACCCCAATTATTTTTTTAAAGAAAAAATATCTGAATATTTTGCCCTTAATCTATTTTGTGGTAAAGAACTAGCTCAATTCTCCTTGTAATTTTCTTACAGTTTAGCTGGAACTATTGTCCCCATGGCTTTTTTCTGTTGTGAAACAAGCCTGCTACATGATGTTGGACAAGCATGGGTCTTCACAGGCCATGGGGAGAGCTCATTCTTGGGTTTCCAATGGGAGAAGTCATTAAAAACATAGCAGGAATAGACATTTTTAGAAACTTCCACGTACAGGAGAATCCTAGCTTCAAAAGTAATAATTTTTTTTAAAAGCCAAATTGCTCAGCTGAACCTGTAGACAATCTGGCTTTTAGTTAGTTTAAAGTATATTTTATGACATTAGAAACATGAGAACATGTGTTATCTGGTCTGGGGAGGAAAGCAGCACCCCTAAATTCTAATCATTTCTTTCACCAATCCAAAGGAAATCTCTTTAAGGCTTTAAAAGGTTGGGTTAACAACACTGAAAATATTTTTATTTTTCACACTCCTCTGCTTTTCTTGGTTCCATCTGGGACCAGAAGCCAGCACGTTGAAATACCAGGAGAAAGGCAGTCCTCAAACATTTCCAGTCTGACGAGAGGCAGGAAATAGCAGAAAGCTCAGAAGGGCAGATTTTTCTTTCCTGCTTACAAAATTTCCAGGCTAATTTAATATGTTAACAAGTTTGTATAGGTATTACTCAATATGACTTGGAAATATCCAAGTTTTGAAACCTGTTAGGGTTTTTGTGTTCCAGAAATGAATATTCATCTTTATTGCCATGGTGTTATTAATTGTTAATATAAATGACATCACTTTTTATTTATGTAACAGTTTTCTTGTGGGAATTCCAACATCTTTAAATAACATGACTGGGGCCATTATTTGTTCTTAAAATGTCTCATTAGGAGATCAGAGTTGGGATGGAAAGTTATGATTTTTTAGAAGACAAGCATGATGTTGGTTTCAGTTCACTGACAAATGCAGCTAAGTCTTTATTTAGTTATATGAATAAATGCAAGAAAAAGTAGGAGGAATACCAATTGTTTAAGAAAACCAAAATGATTTAGCAAAGAATGTAAAAAATATCTCAATATTTTCTGCACATAAGTAAATTCACCAACTTAAAGTTCTCCAAATATGGCTTCAGAATGCTTTGGAGGAGCCAGAGCCAACTCTCATGAGTCAACAAAATAAAAATACCTTAAGGGAATGATTTAATAGCTGCTTCCCATTCCTGGTTGTAATAGAATAGGCTTAATTTTTTTTAAACTACAAGACATTGTGAAGTTGGGCTTTGTTTGATGCTCAGACCTTTTCACACACTCACATTGAAAAACATGAGAAACTCTTGCGAAAAGAGTAATTCGTGGCAGCAGCCCCAGTCATAAGGGATTTAGAGATCCTGGAGATCAATGAGATCGAGCTTTCACACTTTCTTCAAACAATCCAGAAGCACAATGGATTTAATTTACTCACTAAGCACACATTCATGTGAAATTAGTTTGTACAGGGTCTTTTTAGATCATTAACATGCTGAAGGCAGGTTTGTATCTGTAATGTGCCTCATGTAGCATCTCCAGTAGACTCTAGTTACCATTCAACATTTATGGAGCACTCAATTCTAGGTACCAGCAACTGGGCTCTGTTAGATTAAAACCATGGCTTCCTAACCACTTTTGATGAAATGACAAATTTAGGTATCTCATCATCAAACATTTATTGACTTTCTACTATATGCCTTAGATGAGACTATATTTTACATATTCAGGGATCTCTGTTTTCATGGAGCTTACAGTTTCACGAGAGAATACAAACAATAAGTGGGCTGACACATGAAATTACAAATTTGCAAAAGTGCTGAAAAAGTAAAGGATCAGGATTTGCGGTGGGAGAAGACAGTTCAGGAAAAGCCTATTTCTTTACATGGCAATTAATGTGTAATCTGGATCCATTAAAAGAACCAAAGAAGAGCAATCCAAGGAACCATATGACCTACCCATGTTACAGAATAGTGAGTTATCTGGCCAGGTTAGCCTTTGGTTCATCAATCAAAGAAAGAGCAAAAGTGTATCATCCACATCTTCTGACCTGAGTCCATTTGACTTCTTCAAGAACAGTTTTTGAGCCCCTTATGTCAGCCTTCCTATGGCTAATTCTCTTCCTTCTCTACCTACCCCACCCACCACTGCCACTGAGGAAACATCAGGCTAAGTATTCTAGCCAACAGTAAGTGCCTTCCTCATTGTCCTAATAATAGGACTTCCCAAGCGCGTACTAGTCTGGTACTATCTTTTCCCATCATTTCTAAGTGTCCGTACAATTTTGAAATGTATTTGTGACTTTTTCCTCAAATTCCATCACAAAAATGAATAACTCTGGAAAGTTTAAGGAGTTATAAAGTCCTCATACCCGGTACCCTTTGTTTACCCAAAGCAAAATGTTCCCAATTCACCTATGGTTCGGTTCCCTTCTCAGTGAACTTGTGCAGGTTACCAAGGTGGAAACAGGCTGAATCCAAGCAGGAGAGTGTTAAAGGAACTGACAGTGAGGTTTCTACATGGGACAAAACTATTCCTCAAAGCCTCAAGTGTACAGGGTCCACAGGTAGGATAAAGAGAAGGTAAGAAGGAATCATATTTGTAGCCAGATGAGAGACTGAAATTAGATTTTTAACCCCTAGCTCTATTTCTCATGCACTTTTCTTTATAAACTTGCTTCAGTTACCTAGGCTAGGATTTAAGAATGAAAACTTCATATAACTCTGAAATTTAATTTTTAACGATATTAAGCCAATATATATTTTTTTAAATTAGTGATCAACAGTAAATTTTTACCTGCCATTTTAATATTAGGGCCAAATTTTACTTGTAAGGCAATAAATTGAATTAGAGTTAACATGCAATATTAAGGAACCACCTGCCTTGTTTAGACAGGGGAAATAAGCAATTATAACTTAATTACAATGCATCTCTAAATAGTTGGCACCAAAAAGAAAGGGGAAACATCTTTAAGAAACTGTGCTTGTCCAGTTTTCTGATCTTAGTCAAGTTCCCTTTTTATTGACCATACCCCCAAAACACTAAAATGTCTCTCAAAAGAGAGTAGCCAAGCTAGTTAGTGACCTCACTCATCAACAAGTATTGGCTGAATTCTTTCTCCTGTATATAGTTCCTTTGTGAAAAATATTTACAGTTGTGCTTTTAAGGCTCAGAATTAACCAGCTGTTTCTGACTTTTTGCAGAAGTCTTACAAATATTTATGTGCTTTGATATATCGGTTTTAGGTCCTGCATTTCTGGTGCTAGGACTTTACCAATTTTTAGGTAGTTTGATCATTCTTTAACCACAGGAAAAGGATGCAGGATCTTATCCTCCTGGGTGTTATTTATTGAAAGACAATAGTTTAATCTTGTGATTTTCTAGCTCCCTTCCATTTCTTGCTATGGAGTGTTGTTATATTTAGCTTTGTTTTGTGGACAGATAGCTATTGAGCCTGTGTCAATAAAACATTCACTTTTTATTTAACAAACTTGTCTTAAGAGATACCAAGATAAATAAAGGCCTTGCCCTGAAGATACTCATGACTAATGGGAAAAGAAGCAAGGAAACTCACATCTTCCAAGTGAAACGGAGGATATCAGAGAAGGCTTCTCAGACTGCATGGATCTTGGCTAGTGTCTGAATGGATGAATAGGGGTTTAACAAGCAGAACAAAAGGGAAAGACATTCCAAGAGGAAGAAATAGCATCATAAAGGCATGAAATAATGAGGAACCATGCCATATTAAGGGAAATTAAAAAGTAGTGTAGAAATGAAAGATATGGGGGCGCCTGGGTGGCACAGTCGGTTAAGCGTCCGACTTCAGCCAGGTCACGATCTCGCGGTCCGTGGGTTCGAGCCCCGCGTCAGGCTCTGGGCTGATGGCTCAGAGCCTGGAGCCTGTTTCCGTTTCTGTGTCTCCCTCTCTCTCTGCCCCTCCCCCGTTCGTGCTCTGTCTCTCTCTGTCTCAAAAATAAATAAACGTTGAAAAAAAAATTAAAAAAAAAAATAAAATAAAATAAAAAAAAAAAAGAAATGAAAGATATGGGATCCATATGGGAAATAGCTAGAGATGAGTGTGCAGGTTATGGAATTTGCATTATGGGGCTAAGGAGCTTGAGTGTTTTCTTCAAGCCATTGGAGAATCACAGGATTTAGGCAGGAGAGCATATAGTCAGATTTCTAATTTAGAAAGCTGTCCCTGGTGATAGAGTATAGGAAAGATTGGGATAGTTCAACTAGAAATGGAGATTCTTCAAGCATACATTGTACAAGTGCCAGAGAGAAGGGATTCAGGCTAGAACAGAGGTTGAGGCAATGGGGCGGGGGAAGAGAATCTTCCAGAATCTGTGGTTTCTGTAGGAGCTGGTAACTGGCTGGATGTGGGGTTGAGAGAGTCAGAGAAATCTAGGGTACCACCCAGAAGCTTGGGAATTTCCTTGGATGAAGAAGAGCATGGGGGAACTTGTTGGTAGGTATTAACCTGTATTATGGCCCAAGTGGATAATCAGAGTAATGCCCAAACCTCTCTTGACAGTTCATAGTATCAGCTAACAGGCAGTGTAGGCTAGCTCTGGGCCAGACACTGGTCTTTTTGCATTCCATGTATATAGTAAAAGGGTTGAGAACACTGACGTAGAATCCAGACCGTGAATTCCAAACCTTCTTTTTTTGCTGACTATATGACCTTGGGTAAGTTACTTAATCTATACCTCAGTTTCTTAATTCATAAAGAGGGAGGTGATCATAATAAAACCAATTTCCTAATGTGGTTTTAAGGATGAAATAATTCGCTTAAGGATTTACTTAAGGACCATGCCATTCACTTAGACGAATGATTGGCATGTAGAAAATACACATGCTGATTATTATTATTATAATGATCACACATATTTACTCATGCAAACTCACAAAATCTACAGAGATAGCTACTATTTTTCACTTTTTTGCAGAAGGAAATCGAGGCACACAGAAATGGGAGAGCTAGGAAATCAAAGCAAGCAGTCAGACCTGGGAGCCTTTACTCTTAACTCTGTCGCCATAATCCTCTGTGTAGTGTCTCAGAAGCTAAATTCGAGGGTATTAAATGGAAAGCACTGGGGCGCCTGGGCGGCGCAGTCGGTTAAGCGTCCGACTTCAGCCAGGTCACGATCTCGCGGTCCGTGAGTTCGAGCCCCGCGTCGGGCTCTGGGCTGATGGCTCAGAGCCTGGAGCCTGTTTCCGATTCTGTGTCTCCCTCTCTCTCTGCCCCTCCCCCGTTCATGCTCTGTCTCTCTCTGTCCCAAAAATAAATAAACGTTGAAAAAAAAAAATTAAAAACAATTTTAAAAAAATAAAATAAAATAAATGGAAAGCACTGTTCCAGGTAGAGACAGGTAGAGACAGGAAAAGAGGTCCCAGGACTCACCATTCGATTCAAAGCAAACCTGCATTTGATACTCCTCTGGAAGTGCTGACAGCCACAGTAGTCCTATCACCGTGTTGACTTCATGCCAAGCACTCAATCCCTCTTAGCAGGGAGGCAAGCATCTCCTTGCCCTGCTCTTTGACTATTCAGCTGATTCCTGCTTCCCCACATCTTGTTCCAGGACTGCAAAGACAAAAGGAATGCCTGTCACACCACTTCTATAAAGTAGCTTAATTTGTCCCACTTTCACTGCTAGTTTGTCTGTCTAAATAAGTAATAGTCTTTGCTAAATTTGGAGTTTTCAAACTTTATTTTTATGGAAAGAGGCAGTTTAGTGTAGTGGTTAAGAGTTTTAGCTTGGGAATCAGAAAAATCTGCTTGGCTCTGCCAGGCACTAGCCAAATTTAGTAAATAAAAATTCTGGATGCTCAGTTAAATTTGAATTTCAGATAAACAATAGTAGTATATTTGGTATATTTCCTGGGACATACTTATACTTAAAAATGTATCCATTGTTTATCTGAAATTCAAATTTAACTGGGCATCTTATAATTTATCTGGCAACCTTATATTGGACTTAACTTCTCAGTGTCTCCACTCTCTCACCTACAAAATAGGGATAATGACAGACAGCAATACTGAGCATGATTGGTATTTGTTGTAAGATTAAATGAGATAATATGTGTTAAGCACATAGGAAATGCTCAACATGTATTGATTGTTGTTATTGTTATACTGGGATGATGGTAAGCTAGCAAAATATGAGGGAATGTTCAGGACTGGTTCTGGTTTTGATTAAAAAGAAAACTTTAGGGGCGCCTGGGTGGCGCAGTCGGTTAAGCGTCCGACTTCAGCCAGGTCACGATCTCGCGGTCCGTGAGTTCGAGCCCCGCATCAGGCTCTGGGCTGATGGCTCGGAGCCTGGAGCCTGTTTCCGATTCTGTGTCTCCCTCTCTCTCTGCCCCTCCCCCGTTCATGCTCTGTCTCTCTCTGTCCCCCAAAAAATAAATAAACGTTGAAAAAAAATTTTTTTTTAAATAAAAAATAAAGAAAACTTTAGAATGAAAGATGTTATGCTCAAGCTACCTTTGTACATCTCAAAAATGGAAATATAAATACAACTCCATATTTTTTTTCAGGAAGAACTGGGTAAGTAACTCTTATTTCCCAACATAATTTTCCTGTTTCCTCCTAATTCTTCTGCCCATGAACTACCTGCCAAGCTAACTTCATAAAGAAAGAAAGGTTCCAGGCACTCAGGCCTTTATCATTAAAAATAAAGTGGAAGTAAGATGAGGTAGGTCTCATTAATCCTCCCCTATTTTCTTGGGAAGAATTTGGCAAAAAACTGATTCTATAGACTCAGCCAGCCCTCTTTGAAGGCTATTTGCCCTGGGCCAATTATATATTACACGATAAGTATACCCAATAATTAGCTAATGAATTGGTTTCCTTGGGAAATGGTCAGAAGTGTCAGGGATTGAAGAATATTTAGATTGCCTCTATGAGTCCTGCTGAAGAAACATCTGGTTCTTTTTTCTTCAATCAACATGCACCCTGAAGGGTCCCAAATTCAAAAATGATTATATTTCATGTCATTTATGTGCCTTACAGTTTGACAAATTTAACTTGTAAGAATAAGTGATTCCGTGTTCAATTTACGTTGATCCCATTTTCATCCAAACATCCAAAGAGAGAGAACCATTATAGATTGATAAAAGCTGCTGATTGATCTATTGATTTCCAGACCTTAAATCTCCTAGGGAAGTCTTTGTAAAGTTCGTGTTCATAAAATTCTTGTTCTGCCACAAAAGCTCCCAGTGGATTGTGTTTCTCAACTACAAGGAAAATCATCAGGGACAAACCCAGAAAATGTTTCTTTAGTATACACTAGGCAGGAGGGCCTTCCAAATTCAGTCTCAATCTGGTTTCTTCAAAGGTTTATTTTTATTTCATTTTTGAAAACTTTTAATTTGAAGAGGGGGGAAAAAGCCCTTTAAAGCATAACAACCCGCAGTGATGTAAGTGCCTTTCTGTCTCATATATAATCATGTCTGTTTGGACGTGCTGGGTGTCATGTCCAGGGCTATGGTGCCACATTGAGAACAATATTGAACTAAATAGTTTTGACAGAACAGCCAGACCTTTTCTTGGGGCTCCTGCTATATTGCATATCTGCTTCTTTGTACACAACGGGGTGAGCGGGTGATGGAAAGCAGAGAGTTCAATTGTGGTTAGAGTCCGAAAAAGAGCCGTCAATGGAACCTCTTTACTGATTTGCACTAATGCCTGCAGGACAGAGTACAGATGACTATATTTTCCAGGTTATCAGGTATAAGAAAAAAGCAAAATCATTTTTCTAAAATGTGTACTCTAGTACAATGAATGCTGTGGGTTATATCCATGCAGATTAATGTCAGCCTATGTGGGCTAGGCTGAAAGAACTTCATTAATCTCAGTTCCTCTTTTCCATTGCTTTATGGAGGTAGTTTATGGGTATTGGGTTGTATGAGTGAACTCTGCATGCATTTGTCTGTAGGCTGGGTGTTGTGTGTATTTATTGACAAGGAGCTCATCTTTCTGATTGCGTAATTTACTGAGATAATTTATTGAGATTTCAACTCAATAATATTAAGTATTGCTGCCACTCTCCCAGACCTCCACTCCTATCCCAGATGGTTGCTCAGTCTGTAGTTCTGTGTGCCCCAGGGTAGACATAAGAGGCTTTGTTTTCAAAAAGAGCTGAACTGACCAAAGGAAAAGAGAGGCTCAGAGAGTGGAGAATCAGAATCTATCAAAATTGGTAGATATTTTCCAGGAGATATGGAAAGAGAATGCCTTCTGGGGGCTTTGTGAGTGTATGAGGCTCCCGAGAAGCACTGAGATAGTTGAGAAACATCTAATGGGGCAGCAGGTGGCTGCCAATGGGATTTCACTCTAAGGGCAACATCCTTTTGAGTCTCCCTAAAGGATCATGGTGCCCATGCTTGGCCCAGAGGGAAGGATCTTCTTACCTTATATTGGCCACAAAGGCTCACTCCATGATCACATGGCCTTACCCAATTACTTCAGTGGACTGAGAACTGAATCCCATTCAACTGCTAGTAACAATTATCTTCCCTCAAGTGTTGTTTTGATTCTGTCACCTTTTTCAGAAGTTTTATCATAGCTAAGAAATTTGGAATCTCTTCATCCTGAGTTTGAAGCCTTCCCAGCATGTACAGTGGCTAAAAACCATTAAATTAAAGGTTGCAATTTGTCAACTCATGGCAAAGTTCAGCCAGTGTATATATTTTGTTTAATTAACATGGTATTGTTCAAATTTGAGCAGAACTTTAATTATTTTTATCAAAAGATCTCTTACAAAAATATAGATGTCTGGCTTCTTTTGAAAAAAAAACTGATAGTCTGGCATCATTAGGCCACAGTCCCCCTGTATCTATCTCTCATAGTTGGATACTGAATGTGGCATAGGCTCTCTAATTTACTACAATTCTTTTTGCTCCCTTGTCTCTCTACCTGAGTCTACTTCCCTTGTTTGCATTTGTTGCATGGTCTTTGTAGGCATATTTGTTTGAAATGTCTTTAAATTAAACAGAGGGGCGCCTGGGTGGCGCAGTCGGTTAAGCGTCCGACTTCAGCCAGGTCACGATCTCGCGGTCCGTGAGTTCGAGCCCCGCGTCGGGCTCTGGGCTGATGGCTCAGAGCCTGGAGCCTGTTTCCGATTCTGTGTCTCCCTCTCTCTCTGCCCCTCCCCCGTTCATGCTCTGTCTCTCTCTGTCCCAAAAATAAATAAACGTTGAAAAAAAAATTAAATTAAACAGAAACAGATGAATTAGCTGGAATCAGGAATGAAATTCAAGGACTGAAATGTGAAAAATTGAACTCTTGAGAAAAGGCCATGGTAAATTCAGTTTAGCTTACTAATTGGGCCTAGAAACATGAAGATCAAAATCTAAGTGGAAGGAGATTCAGCAATGCATTAACATATTGGTCTATTGCTAGGTGACAAATTACCCCAACACTTAAGGACTTGAATCAACAACAATCAGTTTTTATCTCTCACAGTTGCTGTGGGTCAGGAATATGAAAGTGGCTTAACTGGTCAGTTCTGGCTTGGATCTCTCCTGAGGTTGCAGTAAGACAGTAACTAGGGAAGGGGTCCTTGCACAGGCTTCTTCACTGATGGGTCTGCAGCCTGGGGAGACTTTCTGAAATGGAACAGCTGGGACTTCTTGGACATGGATCTCTGTTTCCATAAGATCTCTCCACCTGGTCTCCCCAGCATAGCAGTTGGGCTCCAAGGCCAAGTGTCTCAAGGGAGAAAGACAGGTGAAGGTTGCATCCTTTCCAGAACAGCCTCAGATATCCCCTAGCCTCATTTCTACCTCATTTTATGGGTTGGGGCAGTCACAAGCCCCCACCCAGATACGAGGCAAGTGAACATAGACCCCATCTCGCAGTGGGTGGGGCGTCAGTAACATTGTTAAGTAGACCAGATGGGATCGGAGCTCTAGATTGATGGCATCCACCTTTAGAAAGAGCAACTTACCCTAAACGAAACTAGGCAGCAAGGTCAGGGGCCAAGAAAAACTGAACAATATCAAAGCAAGTAAGAATTCAGTTTTCCCGATAAGAACAGGACACAGAAAGGAATGTCTAGAGACTGAAATACTGGCTTGCTCACGTTGCTCGGGTTTTTCTCCACCTGACCGTAGCCCAAAGGTTAACTCCAGCATGCCCAGGCCACTTAACATCACCAGGTTCTGAAACCCTCCCACAGTCCCACCCTAGACAGTATCATTTGCTATTACCCAGACCCCTACTTCAACAAAACACACTGCCTCACTGTCTCCTGTGCAGAGCTGGCCTCTCAGCCTCTGCCTGGCCCCCTGATCTAGGTTGCTCTCCTCTCCCCCATTCAACCTGTGCCTCTTTCTGCATTTGGAACTTGGGGTCAAATTCTCCTCCAGGCAACGCTTTCAGCTTCTACTAGGAAACTACCCTCAGGAACCACTACATATTGTTCAGATTTCTCAAGCATGGTAAATGGCCCTTTTTTATTTACATGCCTTTTTAAAAACATGAGTGGGTTTTAAAAATCATTATTCCCCATTTTTTCCATTTAAGTAGAATATTTGACATAAAAAGAGCCTCTATTTTCTCATTTTGCAAATAGGGAAACGGAGGCCAAGCCAGGTGAGGAGCCAGGCCAGGCTTACACAGCTGGAATTTGGCAGAGAAGGGCCACACCTGTACCTCCTGACTTGTGGTTTGGCACTCTTCTTGCTACCCAGGGGTCAAAACTGGTGGACAGTCCACAGGCGTGGTCCAGCCTAGCCCACAGATGTGTCTTGGCTGGTTAACACACAGTTGTGCTTTCTTAATTATTTGTTTCTAAGACTTTAAGTGGGGTACATGTTTTATAGTTTTCTGCAGACTCCACTAATCTCTACCACCAAGTCACTCACACAGTTCATTACCTGTCTGGCCTCTGAAAGCATCTGAGTTTACACACATCCCCAACCCCTACCACAACTTTATATGCTTCCTAAAGACAAGAAATTTACTCAATAGTAAGAGCTGACATTGTTGATCTTCTATGTGTGAGGTAATTTACATGCATTAATTCATTTAATCCTCACAGCACCCCTGTTGTTATCCCCATCTTATAGATGAGAAAACTGAGACACCACATTCTAACACATCATGAAAACTGAAAGCTGGAAATTTGAACCCAAGTACCGTGACAGCAGAACTCATAATCTCAAACACTCTGCTGGAAGAAAGTTGAGATAGACAAAGGGCTGTAACACAAGCATACTTCAAAGATATTACAGGTTCTGTCCCAGACCACCAAAATAAAGCAAATATCGCAATAAAATGAGTCAAAAGACATTTTTGGTGTCCCAGTGCATATAAAAGTCATGTTTAGGGGCGCCTGGGTGGCTCAGTCGGTTGAGCGTCTGACTTCGGCTCAGGTCATGATCTATCGGTTTCTGAGTTCGAGCCCCGTGTCGGGCTCTGTGCTGACAGCTCAGAGCCTGGAGCCTGCTTCAGATTCTGTGTCTCCCTCTCTCTGCTCCTCCCCTGCTCACGCTCAGTCTCTCTCTGTCTCTCAATAATAAATAAACGTTAAGAAAAAAATTTTTTTTAAAAGTCATGTTTATACTATACTGTAATTTATTAAGTATGCAACAGCATATCTAAAAAAAACCCAAAAACCCACAACCTATACACCTTAATTAAAAATACTTCATTGGTGGGGAACTTGAGTGGCTCAGTCGGTTGAATGTGTGACTTCGGCTCAGGTCATGATCTCGCAGTTCGTGGGTTCAAGCCCGTGTCAGACTGTGCTGACAGCTCAGAGCCTGGAGCCTGCTTCACATTCTGTGTCTCCCTCTCTTTCTGCCCCTCCCCTGCTTGTGCTCTCTCTCTTTCAAAAATAAATAAATAAACTAAAATTTTTTCTTAAAAAATACCTTACGGGTAAAAAATGCTAATTTTTTTGAGCCTTTAGGGAGTCATAATCCTTTTGTTGGTGGAGGGTCTTTCTGGGATGTTGATGGCTGCTGACTGGTCAGGGTGGTGGTTGCTGAAGGGTGGGGTGGCTGTGGCAATTTCCTAAAATAAGACAACAATGAAGTTTGCTGCATCCACTGACTCTTCCTTTCATGTGAATACTTAGAGGACACTGTAGGGTTATTAACTGAACTAATTTCAATATTTTTATGTTGCAGGGAATGGGGAGGTCTGAAGAGAGGGAGAGAGACAGGGGAATGGCCGATCAGTGGAGCAGTCAGGACACACATGACATTTATTGATCAAGTTTGTTGTCATATAGGCACAGTTCGTGATGCTCCAAAGCAATTACAACAGTAACATCAAAGATCACTGATCACAGATCACAGTAACAAATGGAATAGTGAAAAAGTTTGAAATATTGCTAGAATTACTGGAATATGACACAGAGACAGTAAGTAAGCAAATGTTGGGAAAACCATACCCATAGACTTAATTGACACAGAGTGGCCACAAACCTTCAATTTGTAAAATACATAGTATCTGCAGAGAGCAGTAAGGCAAAGCACAATAAAATAAAGTATGCCTGTAATAAATTTGAGTGGATCTAATCAAGATATTTCAAAGCAGTCATTATATTTTCATATTTGTAAAATCTATCTGTAGTTTTATATTTAAGAGAATAGGATAGGGCATCAATGTCTTAATGTGACTGATCTGCTAAATGAAATATTATTGTGCATGCCTCCTGAAAGGTGAATTTTACTACCTCAAAAATTCCTACCATCTGGGTTTGATTTTGCAGGCTAGAACTCAAACTTTGGGCATTTTAGCAAAATCGCCATCTAAATCTTTATTTTAGTCTCCAAATACTTTGTGGCTAGTGTAAAGATGAATGGAATTTGAAAGTGGCCATTAAGATTACTACCACATGATGGAAACTAGAGTCTACTATATAAATCTAAATCCCTCCATAAATTTTAAAAAAGATTTACTGCTCAAAAATAAAAATATAAATCATGTTCATTTTCTAAATCATTGCTGCTGATGATCATATTCAGTGTGGTGAGAGATCACTATATTATTCTGGATATGGTACTATGTCTAAATTTTCCAAGTAGTCTCAACTGCCCAGGGGATTTACTACTGCATGTACTTGCCAAGATAGAAGGTATTTCTGCATAATTCCTATAGCTGAAATATTATTGATGCTCTAAATGCATGGAACATTTAATATGTAGCAAGTTTAACAGGATCAGTTATTGACATGAATTATGATTTTTACACCAAATCATTGAAGGCCCAGTTAGAAAATTGATAACTTTTGAGGAGTCTGTCTCCTTAATCTTTCCTATTTACAGAACAGTATTCAACAGCAGGAACAATTCACAATAGGGTCAGATGGTGGCAGGCCTTGAAGACCAGACTAAAGCATTTGAGCCCTAAGTGATAACAGAGGGCCATTTAAGGTTTTTGGAACAAAGTGAGAGACATGATCAAAGAAGTGTTTGGGGAAGGTTAATCTGGCAGCAGTGTGTAGAATGTTCTCCATCATGTGGTGACAAGAAAATGGATGTGTGGACAGAAAACAGTGAATTAACTCACGTCAGCATAGGAAGAACAAACTAAGTCCAACAGCTATCAATCCAAACTAACATTCAGGTCCATTATCCTGAATGCTCTGATCACTTTCAAGTTACAGTTTCTAAACGACTGTATTTGCAGGTCTGGGGAGAAAGACAAGAGGAAGGGACCCTGAGAAGGAAGCTGTCACACAGTGGGTGTCACAGGAATTGACCAGCAGAGGACCAGTGAATCATAGTAAGTAGTAACTTCATTGCTGACCTTTTTTTAGGTCCTGAGATTATCTCTGACTTCCTGTTCCATCCCCCCAAACCCCCCACCCAGAACTACTCCATTCCTTTCTAATTAACCTGTTTCTTATACTTCCTACAGCAGATGCCCAACCACGCAGGCAGTTTTGATTATTTTATACACTGGTACAGTCTGAGAAGGTACTTATTCTACCTCGTGCTGAGTGGGTGGGCAGGTATTTCTCAAATAACTCATGTATCTCAAGACAGAAGAGCATCCAACCTCCACCATGCCAATGCAGAATAGTTGACAAATCACTCTTATCTAAAATATGTTTCTGACCAGTTTGGATGATAAATTTGTTGTTTTTGTATTGTTTCAGGAAATTCACCAGAACTGGAAAACTGCTCTAACGTTAAAAATCCTTGGTCTCATTACTTATATTCTGGCATAGGGACAGACCTGTCTTGAGTCAGGGTGAGAAAACTCTTGTCTTCCAGGAAACCTGGCCTTGAGACTTTTTACTATGCCCTACCTCTGCATGTCCTGTGAAGATTTGACCAAATGTCTGGGAAAGAAAGGGCAGTAGAGAGAATTCTGAGCTAATGCTTTTCCCACAATGAGATGAGTCTCTCTCACTTTCTCACTTCACAGTTTGGTTTCTCTGAATTCCCCTCTTTTTTTATTCATTCAGCAAATAGCCACTGGGCATCTATGGTACGCCCATATTGTACCATGTGTTTGGGATGCAAAGACAGTGAGGTACCTGTCTCATGAGGCTGATAGTCCAGAGAGAAAGAAGATGTTAAACACATGACCAAATAAATGAGTACAGAATTAGAAATGATGACAAGTGCTATGAAGGAAAAGAAATGAGACGAATAAGACAGAGTTCTTCAGGATACACCTACTTGAGATAAATTGGTTAAAGAAAAATGTCTCTGAAGAAATGACTTTGCAGCTAAAACAGAAAGGATTGCAGAAACTAGCTTAATAAAGGGGTTTGTGGGCAAGGGTATACCAGCACAGGAAATAGGAAGTGCAAATGTCCTGGGACAGTGTGTGGGGGGGAGAGAAGACATTGGTAAATGCAAGAAACTAAGTAGCAGAGCCTCTCTGCCTTCCTGTTTCCCCCCACTCCCACTTCTCCTTCTCTCCCTCTCTCTTTTTCCTTATCCTTCATTATTTCTATTTTCCCTTTATTACTGCACGTTCTATCATATTCTCTTCATTGCTACTATTTCTCTATTAATTATTGCACAAAACACAAGGTTTCAGATAATTAGGGTCACGATTCCAACCTGTATGTACTATTTAGAAGTTAGGCAACACTTCTTGAAGGTCATCTGTACTAGGTAGGCTTTTAGATTCCACTGTGGGAAAGGGTAATCCCCCAATTTTAAGTTCCAGAACCTCATGAGAAAGGAGATAAACCACCCATTGATGAACACTGAATCTATTGACATGTCTGATGAACAGAGGGCCTTGATGGAAGCCATGTTGCAAGGAGAAAAATGGAGCTTCTGAGAGAAAACCAACAAAAGAGAAGTAGAATGAATCCATCATCTAAATGTAGAACCTGAATGCTAAGGAAAATCATAGCTTCTATAAAGTATGAGACTGTATAGAACTTACTCTAAATCAGGTATCTGTGATGTCTTTCTGCACTGGGAGGACAAGGCTGGCTTCAGAGATGGCTTGTTATCTTACCAATCAATATCTATTGTCTCCTTTTGCTTTAGTATGAAACCCATTTTTCTTGGAATGGTGTTGTGCCTAACCAAATGGCTAAATATCTCAGCCTCCTTTTCACTGAGGTATGACCATGTGTCTAAATTCTGGCCACATGGTAGTGTTGTATAAGTCTTTCAGAAAGACTCCTTAAAGGGAGCTGACTGAACCAAGCAGTATTCCTCTTTTGCCCTTTCTTCATCATTCCTTCTGATAGCTGGAATGTGGCTGATAGCTGGAGCTCTAGCAGCTTTATTAGGTCATGAGGTGATTCAGAATAAAAACCATATGCTAAGAAAGTGAAGCAGAAAGAAGCAACTTTGAGGTCTGGTGACAATAAAACTTTCACACTAGCCATTGAACTGTTTACTTTGACATTTATGTTATATGAACAAGAGACACACTTGGATGTTATGGAAGTAGTATTTTGTTTGGTTGTGGTCTTTTCTGTTTTATGCATAAAAGGTAATTTCTAAAATATGAGACCAAGCCTAATCTTGCTTCAGGGTTTCATATTTGATTCAGTTATCTGTTGTGGACAAGCATAATTTATTCTTTCTCATGATTCTGTAGATCAAGAATTTGAGTGGGACACAGCTGAACGGTTCTCTGCATTCATCCCAGAGCTTGGTGAGGTTGGGGACATCCCAGATGGCATCTCAATCTCCAGGACCTGTCTCCATGTGGTCTCTAGGCATTCAGTAGGTTTTCTTAGACTTCCTGAATACCAGATCCGTCTCAAGAAGAAGGGAGAAAATGTTGTTTAAGAAATCTAACAGAGATCCTCTATTTAGAAGATGGGATGGTTGATCATGTGCACCTAGGAATACAAACTCTTGAGGTGATCTTCCTGGAATGCACAAACTGGTGACATCCAAGGGACACTGAAGTTACATAAGGATATGATATTTGCGTATTCTTCCTTCTTAACTTAAATTCAAATTTATTTATATATTTTTCTTACGTATACCAAAGAAAAAAGCCGGAAAAGGTATATACAAAATTTTAATAGTCACTATTACTAGGTTATGACATTACTAAGTAACTTTTTCCTCTCTTTACTTAGCTACACATTTTGTACTTTTTAAAAATAAACACCAACTATTTGCCTATTTTTTAAGGTTTACTTATTTATTTTGAGAGAGAAAGGAGAGAGAGAACACAAGTGGGGAAGTGGCAGAGAGCAAGGAGAGAGAGAATCCCAAGCAGACTCTGCACTGTCAGCGTGGAGCCCGATGCAGGGCTCAAACTCACGAGCTGTGAGGATCATGACCTAAACCAAGATCAAGAGTCAGACACTTAATCAACTGAGCCACCCAGGTGCGCCTTACTTGCCCAATTTTTAAATGTATTTTTAGTAAAGATATGTAATTAGCTATTTCTTGTTTCCCTGTGGGAAAAAATGAAGTTGCTTCCCACTTGTAAGTGGCCTTTAACTGATAATTTTTATAGCAAACTGGTAGTCATCATTGCCAGGAATGGTCCCCAGTCTTGCCTCAGATCTGCCCAGTGTAATAGCAACACTCCTGTGCAAAGATTCACAATCCCATGATATACATTTTAGGTGTTTCAATGCCAGAGATTAAAGAAATTTCAAAGGAACCACCAGAAGGTTGAATTATTGAAATGCTAATGCAGACATGCCCTCAGAGAAATTTCAGGGAGACTTCAGTTTTTAAGGCTTCATCTGAAAGACCTTTGCAGAATAAACATGGTATTCAATTTATGTTTCTCAAAAGGGCTTCTAGAATTTGAACTGGTGCTCCCAGAGAGTATTTAAAAGTACATGTTAGATCACTAACTGGTATAATTTCAATTTGTCATCCACATGACCTATATGTATAAAATAGGAATTCTTATTTAATTTCAAAATAAACTAATTCGAGCAATCAGTTATAGATATATAGGATGTTGAATGGAATAGGTTAGCTTAGGCAAAAGGAGTAATATACTGCTAGGAAGCATTGCACTATCTTTATATAAAAAGTTTGCATTTCTACATGTTTGAGTGACGATACTTTTTAAAAATTTTTTAAGGTTTTGTTTATTTTTTTTTTTTAATTTTTTTTTCAACGTTTTTATTTATTTTTGGGACAGAGAGAGACAGAGCATGAACGGGGGAGGGGCAGAGAGAGAGGGAGACACAGAATCGGAAACAGGCTCCAGGCTCTGAGCCATCAGCCCAGAGCCCGACGCGGGGCTCGAACTCACGGACCGTGAGATCGTGACCTGGCTGAAGTCGGACGCTCAACCGACTGCGCCACCCAGGCGCCCCAAGGTTTTGTTTATTTTTGAGAGAGAGAGACAGAGACAGAAACAGAGTGCAGGTGGGGGAGGGGCAAAGAGAGAGGGAGACACAGAATCTGAATCAGGCTCCAGGTTCTTAGCTGTCAGCACCAAGCCCAACGCAGGGGCTCGAACTCATGAACCCCAAGATCGTGACCTGAGCTGAAGTTGGACATTTAACCTACTGAGCCACCTGGGCACCCCTAAGTGATGATACTTTTAAAAGATGGCACCTCCCAATGAAATAAAGGTTTTGTATGTTTACTATCCATCTCTTAAATATCCCTTTGATACAGGGGCATCATATCTCCTTTCTTCAAAAAAAAACACAAAAATGCCTATAGAGAACATCCAGGCATCCACAGCCTAAATGACAATAAAGTTACTTCTAGTAATATTTTGAATATATACACATGTGTGTATGTATGTATGTGTGTGTGTGTGTAGATGTAGATGGAAGGAAAAATGGATAGATGGATGGATGGAAAGATAGATAGATTAGATGATAGATAGATAGATAGATAGATAGATAGACATACTCCATATAAAATATGCAGTATTCATAAATGTACATAGCCTTATAAGAAACACATTTATCAGGCCAAAAATACCACCCATAATTATAATTAAAATGTCTCCTTGTAGATTAAAAATGATGCAGATTTTTCATGTACTTTTATTAGTTTGACCTCTGAAATTATTTGAATGCCTGGATATAACAGTCAGAGAAAAATTCAACCTTTTGTGTCACTCCAGGAATATCAGAGAAGAGAGATCAAATACCTTGACCCTCATTACTGATAGTTTTTCATGTATGATTAAATGATTTTTTAAAAGTCATCCTGTTTAGAAATGCAAACATGGCAGCCTAATTCACATATAGCATTCCTGGGCATTCATATGTTGTCACATACCCATAGACTACAGGCTATGGGCTACAATAAATTCTGCAATGGCAAATTCCTAAAACATTTGAAAAAGGAAAAGCCAGAAATTCTGATGAAATGAGAATTGTATTACCCACCTGAAGTTGGGGGGTTCAGGGAGGGGAATGGCTAGTACAAATGCAATGCAAAGGTCTTCTAATAATTTGTGGTACTTTTGCCTATTTTAAGGACTATACAATGTAAAATTGTTGGTGGGCCAACTATCACATGATGCTGAGCTCATATTTCCTCAAACTTTTTGACTGAAGAGCATCCTCAAGTTAGCACTTAGGTGGCACTCTTTTCATAACAAGATTCTTTACCTAACAAAAATTCAGAAAATCATTCACAGTCTTGTAAAATGAGTGGTTTCCACAACTTTGTTCTTAGTTCTAGTATGGTTAGATTATTATAATAGATAAGCAGCTATTAGAGAGAAGTTGACAACATAATATGTGCCAAAATTCTGTTGATAAGATTTCTAGGTCTAAATTTATAGATTCAATATACATTTCTAGGGCAGCCAAAGTTTAATGGCAGGGTGACCATGGACATAATACCAACAAAGCTCCAATAGCTTGATATTTTGATTTTTAAGGTATTATATTTCAGAGAAGACAAATGTTGTCATCTCAGCATATGCATAAGAAGAAGCAATAAGATTCCAAATCTTATCCAAAGTCTCATGCAAATCCAATGCATGAACAATTTCTCCAGCTCAGCATTTATTGATTTAATCATTCATCCATTAAGCAAAAAGCATATTGAGCTATGAGCTAGCAGGGACTATGGTGAGCCCAGGGAAGGGTACAACATTATAGAAAACACAGCCTCTGCTCCCAATTAATGCAGGCAATAATGTAGTTAGTATGGCAATACATATATTGGTGCTCTGACAGTCGGAGGAGAGAACAACCTAAACTTGCCTGGAGGAGATGGGAATGTCCTCAGTGACATTTGAAATGGGACCTATAGTATGTATGAGCAGAAGCTTCCATAGAAAGTTGGACATTTCAGGAAGAGAGAATAGCAGAATCATGGAAGACTGAAAGAGGATTGAATGTGGAGAACTAATTAGCAAAGGACATTCAAGGTGAAAGGGAAAGGGCATGGAATTAGAAAAGTCACTTAAATTTCTTTGGAACCAGTTGGTATAGAGCAATTTAAAAGATGATAGCAAAATGTGGTTTGTGCTTCATTGTAAAGACTATTGCATATCAGTTTTTTTTTACTCCTTGTGTGGTAAGTAGATGGGTTACAGATGTGCAGAGATATTGGTCTCTTAAACCCTCCTTCGGTTGGCCAGCAGAGTCTGGGTGGTCAGAGATCCCGGGGCCATTACCTCTAGCCAAGAATGGTCTCTTCCATTTGTCAAAATGCACTCTGAAAATATACTCATCTTCTATACCTGTCATGGGGTGGGAAAGGTTGTGATCACTGGTATACCAAGCTAAAGAGTAGGCATTCTAGGTAGTAGAGAGCCCCTGAAAATGTTAGACAGGAAAGTGGCGGTGGCAGCAGGACTCACTGGAGATGGGAAACCAACCTCAAAGGCTATTACAATGGCCAAGAGAAGAGAGGGTAAAGACCAGCTATTTCTCAACTGGGCCATACTTGAGTTCTCTTCCTGTCATTTTGTTGAACAGAACTCATATTCTGAATGGCAAGAATTATTTGGAGACACAGAGACTCTGGGATATCAGAGCAGGACCACAGAACTGATTTTTGTGATGAGGCCTCCTGTTGGGATAAAAGAGAATATTTAGGTCTAACAACCAGGCTTTAGCTCACAAAATTACTACTTTGAGCAAAGAGGGTAAGGCCAAGTCTCTTCCCAGCCTTTTGGGGTTAAGGCACATTTCAAAAAGTCAGCTTTCTATAAACTAAAAGCCCTCTGGTCATACGGCTCAGCCTGTGACCCGACTGACTGTCCATCAGAAGAAACAGTATCGACAGAGACTAGAATGTAAAGTCCATGACAGAAATTTGGTCTATCTGGTCCACTGGCCCTCATTGCCTAGACTAATGCCTGACACCTTTAGGCATTCAATAAATATTTATTGAATGAGGGGATGACCCTATAATAGTGGGTGTTGACATGTAAATATCCTCTGGCTCAATTCCTGGGGAATATATTCAATTTTCTACAGAAGAGAGTATACTCAAAATATGGCAACCTAAGAGAAGTGTGGCTGTGTGAATGTGTGTGTGTGTACATACACATATATAGAGAGATAGAGAGAGAGAAACAGAGAGAGAGAGACTTTATTTAGACTAAAACACCTAAGGAATGAGATGAACAGTGGAACTCAACTCTACCTCGAACCCTGCTCAGCACCAGTGGCAGTGGCTGCACCTGAAGAAATGGTTGGGAATGAAAACAGCAGTGACTTAAGGAATGACTTAGTGACATACAGAAATGATGACACCCAGGAGGCATGGCACCAGCAGGGCCTTTGCCAGCAGTCAATCACATAACACATTTTCAAGGTATACTGTGAGCCATCGGCACCCCCAAGGTGGGAGAGCACATGGAGATGAGGAAGGAGAAGGTAGAAATCCAGGAATAACAATGCAATAATAGGTGAAGACTCAGAGAAAATTATTATCCTTCATACTCACGGGTATTCATTCAAACTGCTGGCATGGTTCAGGGAAACAAGGGTTACACATGCGTTCACAAGGACCTGAATCTGCTACACTCCAGCTGTACCAACACAGAGCCAGTGAAACGAACCATAGTATGGAAAATATAGTGTGTGATTTATTTCTGTCAACTTGTAAAGCTGAGACAGATTTCTGCAGCTGCATTGGACAAGCAGGGATCCATTGAGCTCATTAAGATGTCAATGACCAATCATGTGCACCATGTTTCTCTAAGTCCACAATTCTATTCATAATTCTGAAGTCCAGAATCTTCTGGAGATCCACATTTTTAATTTTTTATAAATCTTATAACTGAACAGGCATAAAGCTACTTCCAATTTTTGTCTCATTTATTGTGATTATTCACACATTTTGCTGCTGAACTTTAATGATGGGGTGACATCACAGACACTGTTGGAGGTGTTGCTTAAACTATGGCACATATACCAAACTACCTTTCTAAAATCCTAAACTTTTGGGGGTGCCTGGGAAGCTCAGTTGGATAAGCATCAGACTCTTGGTTTCAGCTCAGGTCATGATCTCACATTAAGTGTTGGACTTTTGGTTTCGGCTCAGGTCATGATCTCATTGTTTCATGAGATCAAGCCCCACATCAAGCTCTGTGCTGGCAGCATGGAGCCTGCTTGTGATTCTCTCTCTCCCTCTATCTGCCCTCCCTCGCTCATGCTGTCTCTGTCTCTCTCAAAAATAAATAAACTTAAAAAAATTATTAAAATCCTAAACTTTTAAAATTCTGACACCTATCTGGCCTTGGGGGCTTCACATAATGAATTGTATGACTATATTCTACTTTTTCTCCCATTGAAAGTCTTATTTTGGATTTAGAAGCATTTAATAGTAATTATTTTTACTAACCTTCTCCAAAAATAGAGTTGTGTTTCTGTTCTTAAACTGGTTTTTAATTGTACATTTCCATACCTTCCAATAATATAAAAACACAGTAATAATAAAAGCTAATACCAAGTGCTTATTATATTCTAGACCCTGTGCTAAAAGGTTTAGATTTATTTTCTCTTAGTAACGTGTAGCTGGGCCTAGGCCCTGGCACCAGACTACAAATACCAACCACACATGGTTGGTCCCCTTGGTTACTGATGATCATCATCAGTGAATCTTCTTTAGACCTCTGCCCTAGTATGGCCAAGTAATTCCAACAGCACCTTTAGGGGGTCCAACCTGGCTCTGTGGGATTCCTGAGCCCCTCACAGCACCTTGTTCTTTCTCTTCACAGCACTGATCTCATTTGTCATTGCATTTTTGTTTCTTTATCTACTGCTATTCTCTCCACTATACAGCCCACCTCCCATGAGGTGAAGACCATATCTACTTTAGTCACCATGGTTTCTGCTTCATAATAATGGGTTTCAGTTAATTATTGCTACTTAATAATACACTATCCCCAAATCTAATTGCTGAAGAAGGCAAACAAAATATTATTTTCACAATCCTGTAGGATGCTGGGCAGCATCTCAGCTGGTTTCACGTGAGCTCACTTATTCACGCTGTCATCTGGGCTAGAAGGTCCAGGATGGCCACACAGAGACATCTGGTAGTTGGTGCTGGAGGCTGACTAGATTGGCTTCTTTCTGTGGAGATCTCAGGGTTTCAGCAGAGCAAAAATAGAAGCTTCCAGGCCCTTTTGAGGCATAAGCTTTAGAGCTCACACCTTGCCACTTCTGACACTTTATATTGGTCAAAGCAAGTCACCAGAAAAGTCCAGATTGAAAGGAATAGAGAAATATAACCTATCTCTGGATGAAAGGGCCAGCAAAGGGACATGCATATTGGGATGCATGGCATTTTTTTCTGTGAAACAATTTGCCACCTTCCGCTCTCTGGCCACAAATTTCTCCCTAGGCTCCCACATGTAAAATAAGCTTGGAAAAGTACCTGCAAAAGTTTTATCCCAGATATTGTATCAGGCTTGAAGTTATCTAGCTTATTATTCACTTCTGGTCCACCTACAAATGGGATTTCTCTGTGGAGCCCTCAGCTTTCCAGAGACCCATGAACCAAAACTGCCCTCTCCCACCCAAATATCTATGATACAAAGGTGAAACAAAGAAGAGATAGCCACACTTAATATGCCTTTTTAAAAATTTTTTTTTCAACGTTTATTTATTTTTGGAACAGAGAGAGACAGAGCATGAACAGGGGAGGGGCAGAGAGAGAGGGAGACACAGAATCGGAAACAGGCTCCAGGCTCGAAGCCATCAGCCCAGAGCCTGACGCGGGGCTCGAACTCACGGACCGCGAGATCGTGACCTGGCCGAAGTTGGACACTTAACCGACTGCGCCACCCAGGCGCCCCAATATGCCTTTTTTAAAAAAAGAAAGCACATAGCAGTCCCTGGTCTGCAGCAGCTGTGTGATCCAAACAGGCAAATATCCAAGGACAAGGATTATTCCCTGATTAGGGCCTATTTCCTCTACTTTGGAGTGATTCTCTACTTCATTTTGTCTCTACACCCTGGACTGTTTGCTCAACCCTGTGAGAAGTTCTTTTCTTTCCATAAAAAATAGCCCATGCCTGATCTAAGTAGCTCTTTCAGTCTGCTCTGTGCCTGTAGGAAGATGATGGCCCAGAGGCTTAAACCATCTCCTTCCCTTTTACCAACCTGATGCAGCTCCTTTAAAATTCTTCATGGTATTTCTATGGATCAGCTTAAAATCTACTGTTAGACCACAGCCAGGCTCACTATTCCTACCAAGACAAGCAGCCTTTTCTCTAATTATAGAAATGTGCCAAATTTAGGTGATATGCTCAAATTCATAGAAGATCTTTTGTTCAAGTGAGAAGTCTATGAGACATCACTTCAGATTATTCTGAGGTAGCCTGGAATTAGTTTTTCACCCACATTTTAATTCTCTGATAATCTCTTCCAACCTAGTACATCCTGGGTCTTCTATATTTTATCTAAATTCTACTTCCAAACTGAACAGTACTTTTCAAATCTCTTTCTACTGCATTTTATTATACATAGCTATCTAAAAAAAAAAAGCCAGTTCGTACTTGCAACATTTTGCCTGGAAATCTCCTAGCCAGATCCATGAGTTCATTATAAAAATTTCCTATCTTTCCAGTATAGCAGGCAACATTTTGCCAATTGTTTAGACACCATATATATAATAAGGATGGTCCTGTCTCCACCCTCCACTAGCCATTTCCTTATTAAGCTAGCACCTACTAATGATCTCCTCACTGCATTCCTACACACCAATCTTCTCCCTTACCAAAGCCAATGTCACATGTTTTAGATTTTTGATATGATAGCATCCCACCTCTACATATTAATTTCTGTTTTAGTTAACTTTTCCTGTGTAACCACTCTAAAACCTAGTGGCTTAAACAATGATTTCTTACTTCCCATATAGTTCTGTGGGTTGCTGGAATGTTCCTCTGCTCGTTTCATGTGTTTGTTCACATTAGAGTTTTATCTGAGCTGGAGGTTCAAAATGGCCTGCACTGATATATCTGATGATTGGTATTAACTATGGTTGGGAAATCTTTGTTCTTTTTTGTGTGGTCTCTAATCTTACAGTAGGTCAGGCTGGTTCTCTTAAATGAAATCTCAGGACCTCATTCCAGGAGGGCAAGTGTAGAAACTTTAAGACATCATGAGGTCCAGGATCTGGAACTTGTACAATGTCACTTCTGTCATATTCCATAGATTAGAGATTCACAGGGTTGGTACAGATTTAAGGAGGTAAAGAAGCAGATCTATCTCTCAATCAGAAGAATGGCAGTCACAGTGCAAAGGGATGTGCACTCTGGAATGGCAGGAATCTGTGGCCATTAAAACTAAATCCTCCAGACTAAAATGTACTGAATGAGTGAATACTTAATTTTCATTAAGAGTATGAACATGACCTTAGTCCCTGATCTCTACTTCTTGACTCTGGCTCCAACTCCATGGCATTGTTACTGCTGGGCTCTGATATCAGACTCAATATAAGATTTCCCAAATTAATGTTTATTCTTTTTTCCCCACTTCCTTAATTTTTGTCAATAACCAAGCCTTAAATATCCTATCTCTGCTATTCTCTATGTCATATTCTAGACTGATCTGGAGAAATGAATAGATCTAGTTTTGAATTTTGGCTTTACCATTTACTTATTATGTGACCTTGTGCAGATTATTTAGATTATTTAAAATATCTGTTCATCAGATTTGTAGGAATCAATGAGACAATGAGTTAAAGTTCCTAGCACTGTTCCTAGTTACTGAATGACAGTTTTCTTCCTTTCTTCCTGCTGTGGATTTACAAACACTCAGCTGTTGATACTTGTAAACCTAGAAGTTACAAAAATATGAGGGGTTAGAAAATTAAAATCTCAGCTATGTATAACTTTTGTGTTATAGTATATTGTATTATATTTTGCATTATACATATAACTTCAGAGTTTGTGAAGAGGTAAATTACTATAATCCCCATCCAGCAATGGATTATCCAATTAATCCCCAAAGATATGTTTAAGACCCTAAAAAATGAAGGCATTGAACAAAAATTAGAAAATTGTGATATTCAATATCTGATGATTTTAAAAAGGGCTATGAAATAGGTACCAAGTAAAACCCCAAAACTTTGTCAGACTTTCTTACACATATATTTTTAAATTTTTTGTGTTGTTTTATTTTAAAATTCATAGTGTAGAAGGTACTATAGTCTTTTTAGTATTTTACGTCTCTGATCCAGCCTTTCTTTCACATACCATATAAAATCTGAGTCTTAGAATAGTGTTACTAGAAATAAAATGGAGGCTAAATATGAAACACATTTCATAAGAAGAATAACTGATAAATCTTGGTTGCTGGTAAATTGCAAAGATTGATGGCAAGGGAAAAGCCAAAGATCTCACTGCAATTACCATTAAACAAATATTTCACATCACCCAAATCATCTATGCTAGGTCAAATAAATTAAATACTTAAACTTATTTTTACATGCTCTATCTTACAATACATTACATGTCAAGTTTTATCTTCTCTGAATGCTTCACATTTTTAGCACTGAGTCTATTTTAAACATTGTATCCTATTTTATCATGGGGTCTTTGATGAAAATCCTTAATAATAATAATAATAATAATAATAATAATAATAAGTATTGCCATGAGCGATTATCTAAGTCTTCCACATTTCTCCACCTGCCCCCAACCCTCCATGAGGCCAGGAAAGACCGAGTAGCTGGGGGCAGCGATTTAGTTCCACAAGATCAGGATCAGGAAAGACCTGAAGTGCGGAGATGACAAGAGTTGAAGCCAAACAATGAAGCCAAAGACCTGGGGAAAATACAACGTCTGGGGAAAGCACATATAATGCCTGGGTTCTGACATCTGCAGGTAGGGGAACACTGAGATCACAGAGTTAGGAGTTTAGAGGCAGGTGGGAGCATGATGGAAGCAAAAGCAGGTATAGGAAGCAAAGTCAGCCCAGGTTATTTTAGATTAATATATGCAGCTCCCTTTTTTGGAAGATAGGTGGAGCATAAGTAAGACCTTCAAAAAAGATCGACGTGAACCAGAATAGAAATTCACTAAATACACTTTCCCCTGCCATGCTTGATGTTGTGTGACTTTAAGCTTTGAGGACTTAACTAAAATTTTTGTGTTATCCTTTAAGATACCTTTACATTAGTAACCCTCAAAGGTCAGCCCTGAGCTCATAGCAAAATTAAAGGCCTTCTCAGGTATTTATTTGACAGCTTAGACACATGTCCATAAAGGCAGTGGGAAGAAGTCGCTTAGGCTCTTAGAGATCTGTGACTCAAGTGAATTTACCTACATGGCAGAAGTATGATTCAAGTTTTAAGATTTGCAATGACACACTCAAGAATAGTCTATAAAATGGAAGGTCATCAACGATGACCCTGACACATCTAGAATTCCATATATAAGACATTAGGTTTGACTTTCTATAAGTTACATTATCCATGTGAAGTATGCCAGCTTGGTCCCCCAGTTTGAGCTGAATGTAGTCAAATAACAGTGACTTCACCTAAGAGTAGCACCATCAAAGTGATATTTTTCTTCTTTTACAAAGTTTTGAGTCCAAAAAACCTTTCCACTGTGTTTTTTATGCCCCAGAACTCCTAAGCCTGTGGGGCCTCAAGGTAATGGAGTAGATACAAATGAAACATGTCCTTCATGACCATACTTTTTCTTTCAAAAACCCGCAGAGATTTGAAACACAGCTTGAAAACCAGTGGACTAAGACAATGAATTAAAATATCTCCTTTTCTCTTGAGATGGAGGTTTAACTCCAGTGTTGGAATACAAAGGAGACAGTGTCGACTGGTCTTTAGCTGTTACTGCAAATTTTCTGCTTTTCCAAAGGGCCGATGGGTTTATTGAAAAGGCAGGATGTTATACTGTCTGCACTCCACAAACATGCTTATACTTCTGGGCCTTCTTCCGCTCAACTACATGCTATTGAAATAAAAGTACTACATGAGCCGAAGCCACATAACCTGAATGCACATATTTATCCCAGGAATGACAAACTCTTATATTGTCTGTCTTTCTTAAAAAATCCATCCTTATCCCGATCTTCAGATAGTTTATCTCCAAATGTATCTTTGGTGGTATTCTGAGACATAGCAGAAATAATTCAAGCAGCACAGATAAATGTCTTATCTGGCATGAAGCTGGTCTGCAGATTCCAACAGTAATTCAGCAGTAAGAATCCAGTATAAGAGTTATTAAGTGGGCCACAAAAACCTCCTCTCAATAATTGCTACCTCTTCTTCCTCTATGTCTTGAATAGAAGAGCATGAGAAAGTCCTATACTTTGTGATTTGAGGCAATTGATGTGTATATTACCTATTTAAGTATGAATTTAAAACACTGTTATAAATTGTCTTTTCGGGCCTTATATCCAGATATATTAGTACTTTTAATTGATCTTTTGACACTCAACAAAAGCTATTACACTGGTTCAAAAAAAAGGAAAAAGAAAATCCTCTAGTGAACATGTAATAGTGAGTTCTAGAAAGCCAGATAATTTCTTTGCTTAATAATAGTTTTCTTTCCTCTTGGCTGCAGATTCTCATAACTAGCACCATGCCAAACATTCGAAGATTGGATTATGGCCTGTCGTACTTGATTATTTTTGTCAGCATGCTGACCCGGGGTGCCCTTTTCTTGTGTTGTTCCTTCTGTTTCCATTTTTCATGTCACCCAGCTTTTCATCTTGTCAATCAGCTTTTGACTTCCTGATTAAAGTGTCTGTCACAGGAGCAGCCCGGTCTCCAGTCAGTTGTTTAATTTGTTCCTCATGGCATCCAATTGAGTTATTCATCTGGCCCAGCTGTTCCCAAGTGCTTCCAGCATCACTTTTTCATGTGTTTGGGTTTAACCTCTATATCTATGTACAACAGTGTGAATTGTTCCATTCATACTGTTGACTGTGGGTTGCTTTGCCTTCCTAATGCCTTGACGCTACTAGGCTGGCTGCTATGCTGTGGCCAAACCAACAGAGAGAAGCAATATTTCAATCTGATGTTATGGTAACGACTACGACTAAACAGACTAGTTTTCAAGAATTATAGCAGGTCCCCTTTTTAACAATTAGGACTATGTAATGGAAACTCTGGACTGTTCAGATTCAGATCCACCCAAAAATAATGTTGATGGTGCTTGGCAGAGGAAAGGAAACATTAGTCTGCCAACATTGTGGATATTGCCGCAAATGCTCCAGGACCTATTTGTTGCATTAGGTGACATGAGATACTCTCTTGGCCTGAATTGGTGCAGATATCCAACTGGAAAAATGAAATTAAGTAAATCTGCTGAGTTTGCAAGCTAAAACTCGTCTTCTGCTTATAAGATGATTTATATTACGCAACATTCAAGAAGCCACATAATGCAACAGGAAACTGGAGGAAAAGAAAACTAAGACTACATTTCCCCACTCTCTTCTTTTAGCCACTCAAACCTAATCAATTCAAAATTTTGGTAGATTGTTTATGAGTGAGCCATTCCTTCCTGCTATTCCTATCATGTTTCTCCTGCAAATCCTACAAACTTGAAATGGTAATTCCATTACAGCAGTCATGAAAATAACTAAAGAACATGTGCCTAGGACTTAAAAGAATGTAGAATGAGTCTAATGAGAATCAGGCAGCAGGCTTAACACAACTTCACAACCTACCTCCCATTTTGGTTTGATCTCATGAAAATATCTGCAAAGAATTCAGTTGCTCCTATAGGAACATGCATTTATTTCCTTAGGCTAATAATATGGGATATAGTGAAATGATGTAGAAATCCTGAAGAGAATAAAATTTTGGTAACATAATATATGGGAGAATGTTATTGTAAGTTAAACAGTGGAAATAAAATCATTTTTTGACTATGATTCTTACAAAATTTTTGTATTTTCTCTGCAGGTATTATACATAGACTAACTCATATTATTAACAATAATATTGCCACTTATTTATAGAGGCTTAGTGTATTTTATTTTTAATTAGAAAAACTATTATCAAGTAAATTTGACTTCAACTCACAAAAATAATAAACATTTTAAGGATCACAAATCATGGAGAAAAATGTAGTTTGAAATGTGTATTTCTGGTGTAGTTCTGGGTAGATACATCACACAGGCACCCAGTGAAATTCTCTATGATGTATTTCTTAGGAAGATAATTTTTTCAAACTCTTTCCTAGGATATTTTCCTTGTTGTCATAGGTGGATTCACTTTCCCAATGTCTCTAGATCCAGATCTCTGAAGGAATATCCTCATGAATCTTTCCATGATTTTCCCAGAAAAGGGAATACAGTGAATTGGTACTCAATATTTAGTCCATCCTTCTTCTAGTGTGTCATTTTCTGCTGAAGAGGCCACAAAGTTAAAAAGCACATTTCCTAGACTCCCTTGCAGCTAGGGTTCCAGAAGTGCTTTAGGTCGGTGCCAGCAGATACATCTGTGAAAGATTTGGAAAGTGTAAGTGAGGCAAAGGCCACTATTTTACCATTCTATTAACTGTGGGCAAGCACAGTCCTGGGAATACTGAGGTTTGCTGTAGTAGTGTTAGCAGATGTCTGTGTGTCAAATGTCAGGGTGAAGGATAGTAATTGTTTGTTGAGGAAAGATCTACTGAAGTGAACAAGTGTGAATGCAGTGCCCTAAAGTGAATCACACCTAAAAAGTGTGGTCCGGGAGCTTATAAGAGGTGGCTTCCTGGTTTCTTATCTTTCTAAATTGTGCTTCTCCTGCTGGGCCAGTTCTAGGTTATTCCTCTGGGAGTTGTTCTTGGTGTTCTGACCCAGAGCTTGCTCTTCTAGCACTTCCAATAGTTGTAAGCTTCTCATTCCCTGTATCAAAACATGTTCTGATTTGAAAAAAGTAATTTTTGAACTGCAAATTCAACCCGATTGATAGTTTGTCTTTACAACTTTTTAAAAATTTCTTGCTTCACAGTCAGCGTCATAGTGCAAAGAACAAATGGGTTAGAGTCATACACAATCATTATTAGTTATGTCACTTTAGATAAATTTATGAACTTATCTAAACCTCAGCTTCCTCATCTTATAAAATTAGCAATAATACTTAAATGCATAGTTGAGATAAGAATAAAATGAGATAATAAATGTTAGCCTGGAACACTCATGTAAGCATTCAACAAAAGTCAGTATTCTTCTCAGTGTTTAAATTTGAACACTCAGGATTTGAGATAGTATTTCCTACTAATATAACCAATATCACATTTAGTGAGGAAAACAAAAGACTCTGGGACAATATTTTATATTTCTTTAAAAGCATATGCCTGTATTAATTTGGATCCAATAAACCAACTACTTATAGATACCAGTACCAAGTTTTATACAGGAAAACAGACCTCCTGATATTTCCAAGTAGCTATACTCAAATTTTTGGAAAGTCAAATCAAATAAAAATTTATATATATTCTTGGGAGTAAAGAGTACCATGTGTGATTATTGTGCATGTTTGCTTAACATCATGAAAACATAAGTCCAAGAAGATTAGGTAAAAGATAATAGTAAAGATTTTACATACCTCCTTACCTAAGTCTAGGGATATTTTTTGATTAGTAACACAACAAAACAGCACTCCCATTCTTTGAGACAAAATACTTTGGATTGCCAGTTGCCATTTCCTTTCAAAATGAGCCCATCCTAGCTGCATGATGCACTAAGTTATTCCAGAGTACTTCTTAATCTTCCCATGATATTTGGGAACTTCACTGCATTCCATATTATTAACCTAAGAAAATAAATGAATTTTCTTATGGCATTAAAGGAAGAAAATACAATGATGTACTCACAGTAAAGAAAGACAAATACTCAGAAGCTGAAGTAAAAATGGACCTGAAATCCAGCACCCACGTGTCTTAGAAGATATTGTAGTGATCTGGAAATGAGCTCTAGTAGCTAGAAGCTTGCATTCAAAATATAATAGCACAAAAAGAAATGAAGTTTTGTGGTACCTGGGTAGCTCAGTTGGTTAAGTTTCCAACTTTGGCTCAGGTCATGATCTCACAGTTCATCAGTTCAAGCCCTGCGTCAGGCCCTCTGCTGTCAGAACAGAGGTTGCTTCAGATCCTTGTCCCTCTCTCTTTGCCCTTCCCCTGCTTGCACTCTCTCTCTCTCAAAATAAAAAACAATTTTAGAAACTTAGAAAACAATAAATGAAGCTTTGAGCATATTTGAGTAGGAAAGTAGAAATGAGACCCCAATAACTTAGAGCCATCAATGGCTTCTTCCTCTGTGAAAAGAGATACTGGAAACACACACACACACACACACACACACACACACACACACACACCATATTGGGCCAGGAAAATGACAGGGAACCTTGCTTCTACCTGAAGATATGGGTCAAGAACTAAAAAATTATACCACCATAGAAAATTGATACCATGAGCCATGAGCGAATTGGGCTTTATTTGCACATTTTGGCAAGGGATCCAAGAATTATGAAACCAAGAAATATGCAGGAAAAAAACTGATGCCAGGCACCTTCCATAAGCAAATGCAAATTCAAAACTCTTTTGGAGAAATACTTCCATGACTAAAGCCCATTTAGGTCTCTCTCTCTCTCTCTCTCTCTCTCTCTCTCTCTCTCTCACACACACACACACACACACACACGCAGACACACATATACACACACAATGCCTAATGCTGATGACTTTACAATAGAAGTTGTTTTTTAAACACAAAGAAACGGTCCCTTATTAGAAAGATTAAATACACATAATCGTCAAGTTTGAGATTCCAAAAAAATCTGAAAAAAATGTATAAAAATTAATATGCTTAACATGAAAACAAAAAGAACAGAAACTGTAAGGCAAGAATGACACTATCAAAAAGGCAAAAGAACCACTAACGTCAAGAAATAATTGGGGAACCTGGGCGGCTCAGTGAGTTAAGTGTCTGACTTTGGCTTAGGTCATGATCTCACAGTTGTGGGTTCAAGCCCCACATCGGGCTCTGTGCTGACAGCTCAGAGCATGGAGCCTGCTTCAGAATCTGTGTCTCCCTTGTTCTCTGCCCCCACTTGTGCTCTCTCTCTCTCAGATAAATAAACATTTAAATTTTGTTTAAAAAGAAAGAATATATAGTTACTGAAATTAAAAACTTAATGGGCATATTACAAAGTAGATTGGCTACATCAAAAAATTACTAAAATCAAAAACAAACCTGAAGATCTTATGCAAAATATGCACAGATACATAAAAGGTAGAAATTGCAAAATGTTAAGAGAGATGAAGAATAAATTAAGGTAAAATAAAAGGTACCTAATAGAAATACTGAGACAGATTAAAGAAAATGGTAGCAGGACACTTCAAAAAGAAAAAAAAATAATGGAGACTTTCCCTAAATGCCATATAAAGTTCAGATTCAGCAATCATGATGACTAAAGAAAAGAAGTACAACAAACATTCCCTTCTGTCCAAGACACTGCCAATGCTCTGCCCATACTCCCTTGACCTCTTCCTTCTCCCTTCTTTCCAATATTGGCTCCAGGTGTGCCCTCACTTCCAACTCTAACATCTGCATCATTTTGGTAAGAGTTCCCTTTACTACACATTCTCATCAGTATTTCTTATCTCTTGTCATTTTTCATAATAACCATTCTAACAGATATGGGGTGATACCTCATTACAGTACTGATTTGCATTTCTCTGATGATTAGTGATGTTGACCATCTTTTTATGTGATGTTGACCATCTTATGTATCTATTGGCCACTTGTATGTCTTTTTGTGAGAAAAATGTCTATTTGGGTTCTTTGGCCATTTTTAATTGATTTTTTTTTTTTTGCTACTGAGTTATTTGAGTTTCTTATGTATTTTGGATAATAAACCTTATCAGATACAGGGTTTGCAAATATTTTCTCCCATTCCAAAAGCTGTCTTTTCTTTTGATGATTGTTTCTTTTTTCTTTTCTTTTTCTTTAAGGTGGTGAGGCATACAACACAGAGAGCCTAAACTCTGATCAACATGATCAATTAAATCTCCCCTTTGTGATTGATTCCTTTTTTCCTTCAAAATTTTATTCAAATTCTAGTGTGTCAACATATAGGGTAATATTGTTTTCAGAAGTAGAATTTAATGACTTATCATTTACATATAACACCCAATGCTCAACACAAGTACCCTCCTTAATACCCATCAAGCATTTAGCCCATAGCCCCCTCCCTCCATCAACCTTCAGTTTGTTCTCTACTATAAAGAGTCTCTTATGGTTTGTTTCCTCTCTTTTATTTTCTCCTTCCCATATGTTCACCCACTTTGTTTCTTAAATTTCACATATGAATGAAATCATATGGTATTTGTCTCTCTGACTGACTTCTTTCGCTTAGCATAATACACTCTAGCTCCATCCACATCATTGTAAATAGCAAGATTTCATTCCTTTTAATGACATATATATATATATATATATATATATATATATATATATGCACACACACACACACACACACACACATACACACATACACATACATATACCACAACTTCTTTATCCATTCATCAATGTACATTTGGGCTCTTTCTATAGTTTGGCTATTGGTGATAATGCTACTATAAATATTAGGGTACATGTACCCCTTTGAATCTGTATTTTTGTATCCTTTGGGTAAATACCAAGTAGTGCAATGTGCAATGGATTGTAGAGTAGTTCTATTTTTAACTTTTTGAGGAAACAAAAGTTTTCCAGAGTGGTTGCACCAGTTTTCATTCCCACCAACAGTGCAAGAAGGTTCCTCTTTCTCTGCATCTTCGCCAACACTTGTTATTTCTTGTGTTGTTAATTTTAGCCATTCTGACAGGTGAGGTATCTCATTGTGGTTTTGATTTATATTTCCCTGATTATGAGTGATGTTAAGCATCTTTTCATGTGTCTGTTAGTCATCTGTATGTCTTCTTTGGAAAAGTGCCTGTTCATGTCTTCTGCTCATTTCTTAACTGGATTATTTGTTTTTTGGGTGTTGAGTTTGATAAGTTCTTTATAGATTTTGGATACTAACCCTTTATCAGATATGTCATTTACAAGTTTATTCCATAGGTTTCCTTTTAGTTTTGTTAACTATTTCCTTCTCTGTGTAGAAACTTTTTATTTTGATGAAGTCCTAATAGTTCATTTTTGCTTTTGTTTCCCTTGCCTCCAGTAATGTGTCTAGTAAGAAATTGCTGCAGCTGAGGTCAAAGAGGTTGTTGTCTATGTTCTCCTTTAGAAATTTGATGGTTTCCTGTCTCACTTTTAGGTCTTTCTTCCATTTTGAAGTTATTTTTGTGTATGATGCAAGAAAGTGGTCCAGTTTCATTCTTCTGCATGTTGCTGTCCAGTTTTCCTAACACCATTTGTTGAATACACTTCCATTGGATATTCTTTCCTGCTCTGTCAAAGACTTGTTGACCATAGAGTTATTGGTCCAATTCTTGCTTTCTATTCTGTTCCACTGATCTATGTGTCTGTTTTTGTGCCAGTACCATATTGTCTTGATGTCTACAGCTTTGTAATATAGTTTGAAGTCTGGAATTGTGATGCCTCCAGGTTTGCTTTTATTTTTCAGGAGTGCTTTGGATATTCAGGGTCTTTTGTGATTCCATACAATTTTTAGGATTGTTTGTTATAGTTCTGTGAAAAATGCTGGTATTTTGATAGGGATTGCATTAAATGTATAATTTTCTTTGGGCAGTATAGACATTTTATCAATGTTTATTCTTCAAAGCCATGAGCATGGATTGTTGTTCCCTTTCTCTGTATCTTCTTAAATTTTTTTCATAAGTGTTCTATAGATTTCAGAGTACAGATGCTTTCCTTCTTTGGTTAGATTTATTCCTAGGTATCTTATGGGTTTTGCTGTAATTGTAAATGGGATAGGTTCCTTGATTTCTCTTTTGGCTGCTTCATTATTGATATATAGAAATGCAACAGAATTCTGTATGTTGATTTTATAACCGTGACTTCGTTGAATTCATGTATGAGTTCTAGTAATTTTTTGGTGTAGTCTTTCATGTTTTCTACATAGTGTATTATGTTGTCTGCAAATAGTGAAAGTTTGACTTCTTCCTTGCCAATTTGTATGCCTCTTATTTATCTTTGTTACCTGATTACTGAGGCTAAGTTTTCCAATACTATGCTAAATAACAATGGTGAGAATGGACATCTCTGTGTTGTTCCTGGCCATAGAGGAAAAGTGCTCAACTTTTCCCCATTGATGATGATATTAGCTATGGGCTACGGATCCTTCATATATGGCCTTTATAATGTCAATGTATGTTCTATCTATCCCTACTTTGTTGAGGTATTTTTTTTATCAAGAATGGATGCTGTATTGTTCATTGTTCCTTTTGCTGTTAAAAAGCCCTTCAGTTTGATGTAGCTTTGTTTTTGCTTTTGTTTCTTGTGATTTTTGTGTCATATCCAAAAATCATTGCCAAGACTAATGCCAAGGAACTTTCCCTCTGTTTTCTTCTAAGTTCTAAGAGTTTTTTTTTTTTGTTTCAAGTCTAATGTTTAAGTCATTAATCCATTTCAAGTTAATTTTTATATAAGTGATGTAAGAGAGGGGTCCAATTTCATTTTTCTGTATGTGATTATTCACTTTTCCTAATACCATTTATTTAAGAGACTGTTGTTGAGAAAGAGATATGAGTGAGGGACATTTTATTTGGCCATCTTGCTGATGTCACTCAGAGCTAACTTCCTGGTGGATAATGTAGTCTAAGATTCCAAAAATAGGATTATTATACATTATGGCTGTGATGGAGCTAAAGCATCCTAAGATTCTTGTATTGATTGGGAGGAGGATAAAGCTATTAATTAACCTCAGACTTTCTAATTCAAGTGTATAAATTAAAATTCAGAAACTGCTGTAAGAATAAAAAAAAGTAGATATTTACCCTATAGGTCAGTGATTGTTGATTTAACATATGTGCAATTGGAGTTGAGAAAAGGGGCAGAGGCATATCTAAGAAGCTCAGAAAACAACAAGCAGGATAACCCTTCCCAAAAAACCACCTAAGGTACAACTTAAAAAAAGTCTTAAAAGCAGTCAGAGAAAAAAACATAGTAAAATGTAGGACATTAAACATAAGAAATACCGTGACTTCATGTCAGAAACAAGGCAAGCTGAGGGATAATCCAATGATGCCTTTAAAGGAGTGAAAGGAAGTAAAAATCTTTCAAATCAAAATTCTATCTCCAACAAACTATCTTCATTAAAATGAAGGTAAAACACTCTTTTTAGGCAAACAAAATCTGATAGAATTCATTGCTATCAGACTTGCACTGAGCCTGAAGAATAATAGTCATTGGAAACTCAAAATTACACATAGCAATAAAAATCACTGAAAATGGTTAATATAAAGTTATATACAATACTTTTTTCTATATTCCTTAAAAGATAATCATTAAAGCACAAAAAATAGCAATTTATTATGGAGTTTATAATATATAGAGAAGTAAAATGTATGACAACAGTACAGAATATCAAAAAGAGGAAATAAACCTTCACTGTTTTAGGGTTCTTAACTTATAGTGGCATAAGAGTAGTTGAAGATAGATTGTGGCAAGTTAAAGAACAACCAAAGAACAGCTACTGTGGTGGGAGGAAAGCAGAGCCATTGTCAATATGACAATAGTGGAGATAGAATGGAGTACTGAAACTATACTCAACTGAGCAAGTAAGTAGAAGGAAAGAAAAGGAACACAGATCATATGGAACAACAACAACAACAAAACAAATAGCAAAAGTGCAGATTTAAAATTGTTTTATTCATAATAATATTAATTTTAAATGTTATATAATATAAAAACAGGGAGGGGGACAAAATATCAGAGACTCTTAAATATGGAGAACAAATAGAGGGTTACTGGAGGGGTTGAGGGAGGGGGGGGATAGGCTAAGTGGGTAAGGGGCATTAAGGAATCTACTCCTGAAATCATTGTTGCACTATATGCTAACTAATTTGGATGTAAATTAAAAAAATAAAATTAATAATTTTAAATGGCATAAACCAGGGGTCAGCAAACATTTTCTTTTAAGACCTAAGAGTAAATAGGTTTTGCAAGCCATAGAATCTCCATCAACTACTCAACTCTGTGATTGTAGCCTGAAAACAGTCATAGACAATATAGAAATTAATGGTTATGGTTGTTTTCCAATATTTTTTTAACAAAAATAAGCAGTTAGCCAGTGGGCCATAGTTTGACGATACCTGATCTGAGTACTGTTCAACAGAAATACTATTGGACCACAAGTGTGAGTCATATATACAATCTTTTTTTTTCTTTTATCGTACAATTCCATTTATTCATTCATTCATTTTTATGGAACTAAAATTAACACTTTAATTTATTTTTTTAATATAATCTATTGTCAAGTTAGCTAACATACAGTGAATACAATGTGCTCTTGGCTTCAGGAGTAGATTCCAATGATTCATCACTTACATACAACAAGTGCTCATTCGAACCAGTGCCTTCCTCAATGCCCATCACCCATTTTCCCTACCCTCCAACCCCCACCCCCATCCACCCTCAGTTTGTTCTCTGTATTTAAGAGTCTCTTGTGGTTTTCCTCCCTCCCTCTCTTTTTGAAACTATTTTTTCCTTCCTTCCCCCATGGACTTCTGTTAAGTTTCTCAAGATCCACATATGAGTGAAAACATATGATATCTGTCTTTCTCTGACTTATTTCACTTAGCATAATGCCCTCCAGCTCCATCCACATTGTTGCAAATGACAAGATTTCATTCTTTCTCATTGCCAAGTAGTATTCCATTGTATATATAAACCACATTTTTTTTTTATCCATTCATCAGTTGATGGATATTTGGACTCTTTCCATACTTTGGCTATTGTTGATGGCACTGCTATAAACATTGGAGTACAAGTCATATATATATATATATATATATATATATATATATATATACTCTTAAACATTATGACACCTATATTAAAATATAAAAGAAATGGGTGAAATTAAATTTAATATTTTATTTAACTTAATATATCCAAGATACCATTATTTCAAAATGTAATCAATATATAAATAATAAGATATTTTACACTCTTTTTTGTGCCAAGTCTTTGAAATCTGGTGTACATTTTATACCTAAAGAGGCAGTAGCTCTCAGGATCATACAGGGTAGGTACCTGATAGTGAGCACCTTCTTAAATTTTGCTGAGTGCCTCCTTGCTATATCTCAATGCTGCTCATTGATTGAGTAGTCCTGGGGTGGGGGTAATAATTCACTGACATTTCTGATTTGCCATGCATGTGGGTAAAGCAGCCACTACAGATAAATAAGATAGCCAAAAACATGCAGATTATGACAGTTGGAATTCAAAGGGTATATGCAACAAGAGTCAACAGTAACCCAAAAAGATATGTGTAGTATACCAACTCTGTCTGCTATACCTGGTAACCAAGAAGTGGCCAGTTCTTTGGATGTCCTACAAAGACACATAGTCCAGGGGGCAAAAGATAAGCTCTACAAAGACTTAGGGGCTTGTTTTGCAGTACTACTTTTAGGGAGCCAGTGGTCTTAAGCATGTTAGGGCACACTTTCTACAATTAAATACTAGGCATTGTATTTTTATCTCTGACCACTAAAAAAGGAAAGAAAGAAAGAAAAAGCATAATACTTAGTAAGCCTATTTGAATTTTGGAGACAGTAAATCTTATACTTGAGAATACTGCTCTCACCAAGTTTTTAGTTGACTCGAAAGGCTCCTAGTTTTGAGGAGAGCCCAGGACAATACTTTGCAGCAGGTGCAAACTATGGTATAAACTGCCTTGGCACTCAGGCCATAATGCCAGGACATCCTAAGATGTTAGACATATCTGTGATAGATAAGGATGCTTTGTTCAGTTTCCAGAAAGCCTCAATAAGAAAGCCTTAGTGCACAGAACTAGTCACTCTTTGTAAAGCTTTTCCTGGTAAATTACTGGGCCCCAGTAGATACTGATACCAACTGTATGCAACTGTAGCTGTCCATAATGAGCTGGGCATTGCCAGATACACAAAGACATAATTTCAGGCAGAGACAGCAACAATCTGTGATAAAATACGTTTAGGATTTGAACCCAGACTGGTGACTGATGGGAGTTTATTTACAAGCCCCCAGCACTTTCATTCATTGGGTGAGATAATTCTGAGATGCTATAATGCAATATCTCCCAAAGAGATTAAACTCTATCCACAATGCTTATTGTTTGCTTTTCCTCTTCTGTCTCATTTCTCATTTCTACTATGATCTTTCTAGGAACACTCCCCAAAGGAACTAATAGTACTTGAAACTCTGTCTCAGGTTCTTCTCTGGAAATTGAAAACAGGTTCGATTAGCATCATGTCATCAATGCAGTGGACCAATGTGATATTCTATGTAATGTCAAGATGACTAAGGTCTCTTAGGACTACATTGTGAATGAGCAACATAGTTAATGTAATGCTTAGTCAAGACTATGAATATGTATTGTTGTCTTTCCCAGAAGAAAGAAAACTACTTTTGATCCTCCTTTTTGATGGGCTTTAAAAATTACCAATTTACCAGATCACTAGTGTTATACAAAGTTTCAGAGCCTGGACTGATCCACTAGTAGGGATACCATCTCTGGGACAGCAGCTATGATTGTGGCTATTCTTCATTAAGTTCATGGCAGTATATTTTAATCTACAGTGATTCATTGGGTTTTTGCAGGAGCCATACTGATGAAGAAAATGAGGAAATTGTGGAAATCACCCCTTACATCATTTATGTTTTTTTAGGATTGTATTAAGCTCTGCTATTACACACAGGATGTGATATTACTTCTAATTTATTTTCTAGTTTATCATCTTGACTAATAGCAGTGGAGAAAGATTAGTGAGGGAATTATGTGAGGGTTCTGATATATATATAATCTTATGTCCCTATAATGCACTTGGTGACTAAGAAAATGATCACAGGATGTGTCCATGGACCCAGTGGACCAACATGAAGTGGACTTGGGCCAGGATTCCATTTATCACCTAGTTTCTGTATCAGCCCTATTCTATCAGCAACACCATGATGACATTTTGGGTCCCATGGTATCAGTATCAGGTTAGATGCTATATGAAAGATCATAATTTTCCATTATAGTGACTGACATTAACTTTCTACCCATCATCTTTTTATTTATTATTTTTTTATTTTTTAGCTTATATAAATTAAGCTATCCTCTCATCGTGTGTGGCCATCTATCTTGCCCCTGGGAACAACGTGTTAGCCATTGCCAACAAATCCCAGAGGGTCTAAGCATCTTAGTTGCCTCTTTAGCTTCACTGCCTGTTACAGTAATTATGCCTGCTTGCCTCTAACAGTTCAGTGCCACCACTTGGCCTCCAGTTACAGACTGCTGTCATCTCTTTGAAATCAGGAATGGAGTTCTAGAGCAGCATCTGCTCCTCTTAACCCTGGCCTACCAAGAACAGTCATCTTGATCTTCTCAACAATGCTTGGGTCGCCTTTACTAGCAGACAAAGGATTCTCAAGGTCCCTGAGAGGAGCATCCTGCTGGGTGGGAGTCCTCTGAGAGAATTGTTAGAACACATCTCAGAAATGTCCTACCAGGTATTTTCTACCAATTCCCATTTCATGTTCATTGAAAGTTACTCCTGGGCATGTAAATTTCTCGGCACTATTAGCCAGTTTATGGCACTGCAGAGCTTCTCTAGGGACCAAAAAAAGCCCCCAGGCAGAGAGATGCAGAAGCTTGGAAGAGGAAACCTCTGGTGTGTGCAAAGCTGTAGGAATACGCTACATCATATGAGCGTATGAACATGAGGGGATGGTGGGTAAGGCCCCCCAAATTTCTGTTTCTTAGGACAGAAAGAAACTTAACTGAAGAAGCCAAGTTTAACCATATAGAAGGATGTCTGTGTTGTTACTATTTGCAATTTTGAAAAAAATGGAAATAGGTTAATTATTCATCTCTTGGGAAATAATGCCAAATGGATAAATAAATGGTTTAATTATCAATAAAACATTCAGCCATTAACATGAATAAACTGGATTTACTTGCATTATTATGGACAAATCTAAAAACAATATTGAGTAAAAAAACAATTTGCAAAATTTATATACAGTAAGTTTATCTGTATCTACCTATATCTATATCCATGTTTATGTTTTTAAACCCCAATACTAAACTAATACTAAATAATGATGTATTATTTATAGTATCTTCATGTGTAATAATATCACAAAAATGTGCGTGAAACAATGCATACAAACTTCAGAATCATGTTTATTTCTGAAAAGGAAGGGATAGAATCAGGGTTAAGCTGTTTTTTTTTTTTTAATGTCTATTTATTTTTGAGAGAGAGAGACAGAGACAGAGCACAAGAGGGGAAGGGCAGAGAGAAAGTGAGACACAGAAGCTGAAGCAGGCTCCAGGCTCTGAGCTGTCAGCACAGACCCTGATGTGGGGCTCCAACTCCCGAACTATGAGACCATGATCTGAGCTGTAGTCAGACACTTAACCAACTGAGCCACCCCAGCACTCCAGGGTTAGGCTGTTTTTAAAACACCTATTTCTTAAAAGAAAATTTTAAAAATAGTCTAAGCAAGTATATCAAAAATGTTGATTATTATTATATTTCATGGTAATAGGTGTCTTATATTTTGTTTGAAATGATTCATAATTTAAAATTTCTCTTTATTTTGGTGTGCCTGGGTGGCTGTCAGTTAAGCATCCAACTTCAACTCAGCTCATGATCTCAGTTCGTGAGTTCAAGCACCACGTTGGGCTCTGTGCTGACAGCTCAGAGCCTGGAACCTGCTTTGGATTCTGTCTCTGTCTCTCTCTGTCATTCCACCACTCACACTATGTCTCTCTCTCAAAAGTAAACACTAAAAAAATTTTTAAATAATGTTTATTGAAATTTCTATTTATTTTAATCACTTAGAATAAGTGGTGGATAAGAAGACAGCTTAAGGTGGTGATTCCTATATCTGGATGATCATCAGAACTAATTTTTTTTTAATATATGCCTGAATCCTACCCAAAGAAAACCAGTTTCAGTTTCAGTAGATCTGGGGTAAGGTCCCAGAATTTTTTTAAAGTCTCTTGAATAATTTTGGTATATAATCAGTTTGGGAAGCTATTGACTTGAGATACTTTTTCTAGAAAATCTAACTTACATCCTAGTTTTTGGTTCTATAACTAGAAGTTAAGCAATTCACTTGTAAATATTTTGACTAAGTGATAGCATAACGATATGCCCTTTATTTTTTATTAAATTAACAAAGAAAGCCTTGGATTTACTATAAAATAATTGATGAGTTACATTGTCAACTGCATGATTTAGTGTTGTTGATAAACTGTATCTTATAAGAAATGACATTTATACTTCAATATCAAGAAAATAAATCCATCTTTTTGAATAACTTGTATGTTTCCTTTTATCAGTTAATAATCATTATATAAGTAATTATGCATAAATTTTTGCCTAGGCTGCCTAAAATCTCAGAATAAAATGTAATACTTAAAAAAATCATTATTGAGAGTTGCGGCAAGATGGCGGCTTAGGAGGACGCTGGGCTCACCGCACGTCCTGCTGATCACTTAGATTCCATCTACACCTGCCTAAATAACCCAGAAAACCACCAGAGGATTAGCAGAATGGAGTCGCCGGAGCCAAACACAGACGAGAGGCCCACGGAAGAGGGTAGGAAGGGCGGCGAGGCGGTGCGTGCTCCACGGACTGGCGGGAGGGAGCCGGGGCGGAGGGGCGGCTCGCCGGCCAAGCAGAGCCCCCGAGTCTGGCTTGCAAAAGCGGAGGGGCCTGACGGACTGTGTTCCCACAACAAGCGCGACTTAGCGTCTGGGAGGTCATAAGTTAACAGCTCTGCTAGGAAAGCGGGAAGGCTGGAGGACAAAGGGAGGGAGAGCTGCTGAGCCCCCTGACGACAGAGCTCAGTTTGGTGGGGAACAAAGGCGCTCGCCAGCGCCATCTCCCCCGCCCATCCCCCAGCCAAAATCCCAAAGGGAACTGGTTCCTGCCAGGGAACTTGCTCGCTCCGCGCAAACACCCAACTCTGCGCTTCGGCGGAGCCAAACCTCCGGCAGCGGATCTGACTCCCTCCCGCTGCCACAGGGCCCCTCCTGAAGTGGATCACCTAAGGAGAAGCGATCTAAGCCTGCCCCTCCTGCCCCCGAGCACCTTGCCTACCCACCCCAGCTAATACGCCAGATCCCCAGCATCACAAGCATGGCAGGGTGCAAGTAGCCCAGACGAGCCACACACCCCACAGTGAATCCCGCCCCTAGGAGAGGGGAAGAGAAGGCACACACCAGTCTGACTGTGGCCCCAGCGGTGGGCTGGGGGCAGACCTCAGGTCTGACTGCGGCCCCGCCCACCAACTCCAGTTATACACCACAGCACAGGGGAAGTGCCCTGCAGGTCCTCACCACGCCAGGGACTATCCAAAATGACCAAGCGGAAGAATTCCCCTCAGAAGAATCTCCAGGAAATAACAACAGCTAATGAGCTGATCAAAAAGGACTTAAATAACATAACAGAAAGTGAATTTAGAATAATAGTCATAAAATTAATCGCTGGGCTTGAAAACAGTATACAGGACAGCAGAGAATCTCTTGCTACAGAGATCAAGGGACTAAGGAACAGTCACGAGGAGCTGAAAAACGCTTTAAACGAAATGCATAACAAAATGGAAACCACCACAGCTCGGCTTGAAGAGGCAGAGGAGAGAATAGGTGAACTAGAAGATAAAGTTATGGAAAAAGAGGAAGCTGAGAAAAAGAGAGATAAAAAAATCCAGGAGTATGAGGGGAAAATTAGAGAATTAAGTGATACACTAAAAAGAAATAATATACGCATAATTGGTATCCCAGAGCTAGGAAGAGAGAGGGAAAGGTGCTGAAGGGGTACTTGAAGAAATAATAGCTGAGAACTTCCCTGAACTGGGGAAGGAAAAAGGCATTGAAATCCAAGAGGCACAGAGAACTCCCTTCAGACGTAACTTGAATCGATCTTCTGCATGACATATCATAGTGAAACTGGCAAAATACAAGGATAAAGAGAAAATTCTGAAAGCAGCAAGGGGTAAACGTGCCCTCACATATAAAGGGAGACCTATAAGACTCGTGACTGATCTCTCTTTTGAAACTTGGCAGGCCAGAAAGAATTGGCACGAGATTTTCAGGGTGCTAGACAGAAAAAATATGCAGCCAAGAATCCTTTATCCAGCAAGTCTGTCATTTAGAATAGAAGGAGAGATAAAGGTCTTCCCAAACAAACAAAAACTGAAGGAATTTGTCACCACTAAACCAGCCCTACAAGAGATCCTAAGGGGGACCCTGTGAGACAAAGTCCCAGAGACATCACTATAAGCATAAAACATACAGACATCACAATGACTCTAAACCCATATCTTTCTATAATAACACTGAATGTAAATGGATTAAATGCGCCAACCAAAAGACATAGGGTATCAGAATGGATAAAAAAACAAGACCCATCTATTTGCTGTCTACAAGAGACTCATTTTAGACCTGAGGACACCTTTAGATTGAGAGTGAGGGGATGGAGAACTATTTATCATGCGACTGGAAGCCAAAAGAAAGCTGGAGTAGCCATACTTATATCAGACAAACTAGACTTTAAATTAAAGGCTGTAACAAGAGATGAAGAAGGACATTATATAATAGTTACAGGGTCTATCCATCAGGAAGAGCTAACAATTATAAATGTCTATGCACCGAATACCGGAGCCCCCAAATATATAAAACAATTACTCATAAACATAAGCAACCTTATTGATAAGAATGTGGTAATTGCAGGGGACTTTAACACCCCACTTACAGAAATGGATAGATCATCTAGACACACGGTCAATAAAGAAACAAGGGCCCTGAATGAGACATTGGATCAGATGGACTTGACAGATATATTTAGAACTCTGCATCCCAAAGCAACAGAATATACTTTCTTCTCGAGTGCACATGGAACATTCTCCAAGATAGATCATATACTGGGTCACAAAACAGCCCTTCATAAGTTTACAAGAATTGAAATTATACCATGCTTACTTTCAGACCACAATGCTATGAAGCTTGAAATCAACCACAGGAAAAAGTCTGGAAAACCTCCAAAAGCATGGAGGTTAAAGAACACCCTACTAACGAATGAGTGGGTCAACCAGGCAATTAGAGAAGAAATTAAAAAATATATGGAAACAAACGAAAATGAAAATACAACAATCCAAACGCTTTGGGACGCAGCAAAGGCAGTCCTGAGAGGAAAATACATTGCAATCCAGGCCTATCTCAAGAAACAAGAAAAATCCCAAATACAAAATCTAACAGCACACCTAAAGGAACTAGAAGCAGAACAGCAAAGGCAGCCTAAGCCCAGCAGAAGAAGAGAAATAATAAAGATCAGAGCAGAAATAAACAATATAGAAACTAAAAAAACTGTAGAGCAGATCAACGAAACCAAGAGTTGGTTTTTTGAAAAAATAAACAAAATTGACAAACCTCTAGCCAGGCTTCTCAAAAAGAAAAGGGAGATGACCCAAATAGATAAAATCATGAATGAAAATGGAATTATTACAACCAATCCCTCAGAGATACAAACAATTATCAGGGAATACTATGAAAACTTATATGCCAACAAATTGGACAACCTGGAAGAAATGGACGAATTCCTGAACACCCACACTCTTCCAAAACTCAATCAGGAGGAAATAGAAAGCTTGAACAGACCCATAACCAGCGAAGAAATTGAATCGGTTATCAAAAATCTCCCAACAAATAAGAGTCCAGGACCAGATGGCTTCCCAGGGGAGTTCTACCAGACGTTTAAAGCAGAGATAATACCTATCCTTCTCAAGCTATTCCAAGAAATAGAAAGGGAAGGAAAACTTCCAGACTCATTCTATGAAGCCAGTATTACTTTGATTCCTAAACCAGACAGAGACCCAGTAAAAAAAGAGAACTACAGGCCATTATCCCTGATGAATATGGATGCAAAAATTCTCAATAAGGTACTAGCAAATCGAATTCAACGGCATATAAAAAGAATTATTCACCATGATCAAGTGGGATTCATTCCTGGGATGCAGGGCTGGTTCAACATTCGCAAATCAATCAACGTGATACATCACATTAACAAAAAAAGAGAGAAGAACCATATGATCCTGTCAATCGATGCAGAAAAGGCCTTCGACAAAATCCAGCACCCTTTCTTAATAAAAACCCTTGAGAAAGTCGGGATAGAAGGAACATACTTAAAGATCATAAAAGCCATTTATGAAAAGCCCACAGCTAACATCATCCTCAACGGGGAAAAACTGAGAGCTTTTTCCCTGAGATCAGGAACACGACAAGGATGCCCACTCTCACCGCTGCTGTTTAACATAGTGCTGGAAGTTCTAGCATCAGCAATCAGACAACAAAAGGAAATCAAAGGCATCAAAATTGGCAAAGATGAAGTCAAGCTTTCGCTTTTTGCAGATGACATGATATTATACATGGAAAATCCGATAGACTCCACCAAAAGTCTGCTAGAACTGATACATGAATTCAGCAAAGTTGCAGGATACAAAATCAATGTACAGAAATCAGTTGCATTCTTATACACTAACAATGAAGCAACAGAAAGACAAATAAAGAAACTGATCCCATTCACAATTGCACCAAGAAGCATAAAATACCTAGGAATAAATCTAACCAAAGATGTAAAGGATCTGTATGCTGAAAACTATAGAAAGCTTCTGAAGGAAATTGAAGAAGATTTAAAGAAATGGAAAGACATTCCCTGCTCATGGATTGGAAAAATAAATATTGTCAAAATGTCAATACTACCCAAAGCTATCTACACATTCAATGCAATCCCAATCAAAATTGCACCAGCATTCTTCTCGAAACTAGAACAAGCAATCCTAAAATTCATATGGAACCACAAAAGGCCCCGAATAGCCAAAGGAATTTTGAAGAAGAAGACCAAAGCAGGAGGCATCACAATCCCAGACTTTAGCCTCTACTACAAAGCTGTCATCATCAAGACAGCATGGTATTGGCACCAAAACAGACACATAGACCAATGGAATAGAATAGAAACCCCAGAACTAGACCCACAAACGTATGGCCAACTCATCTTTGACAAAGCAGGAAAGAACATCCCATGGAAAAAAGACAGCCTCTTTAACAAATGGTGCTGGGAGAACTGGACAGCAACATGCAGAAGGTTGAAACTAGACCACTTTCTCACACCATTCACAAAAATAAACTCAAAATGGATAAAGGACCTAAATGTGAGACAGGAAACCATCAAAACCTTAGAGGAGAAAGCAGGAAAAGACCTCTCTGACCTCAGCCGTAGCAATCTCTTACTCGACACATCCCCAAAGGCAAGGGAATTAAAAGCAAAAGTGAATTACTGGGACCTTATGAAGATAAAAAGCTTCTGCACAGCAAAGGAAACAACCAACAAAACTAAAAGGCAACCAACGGAATGGGAAAAGATATTCGTAAATGACATATCGGACAAAGGGCTAGTATCCAAAATCTATAAAGAGCTCACCAAACTCCACACCCGAAAAACAAATAACCCAGTGAAGAAATGGGCAGAAAACATGAATAGACACTTCTCTAAAGAAGACATCCGGATGGCCAACAGGCACATGAAAAGATGTTCAACGTCGCTCCTTACCAGGGAAATACAAATCAAAACCACACTCAGGTATCACCTCACGCCAGTCAGAGTGGCCAAAATGAACAAATCAGGAGACTATAGATGCTGGAGAGGATGTGGAGAAGCGGGAACCCTCTTGCACTGTTGGTGGGAGTGCAAATTGGTGCAGCCGCTCTGGAAAGCAGTGTGGAGGTTCCTCAGAAAATTAAAAATAGACCTACCCTATGACCCAGCAATAGCACTGCTAGGAATTTATCCAAGGGATACAGGAGCACTGATGCATAGGGCCACTTGTACCCCAATGTTCATAGCAGCACTCTCAACAATAGCCAAATTATGGAAAGAGCCTAAATGTCCATCAACTGATGAATGGATAAAGAAATTGTGGTTTATATACACAATGGAATATTACGTGGCAATGAGAAAAAATGAAATATGGCCTTTTGTAGCAACGTGGATGGAACTGGAGAGTGTGATGCTAAGTGAAATAAGCCATACAGAGAAAGACAGATACCATATGGTCTCACTCTTATGTGGATCCTGAGAAACTTAACAGGAACCCATGGGGGAGGGGAAGGAAAAAAAAAAAAAGAGGTTAGAATGGGAGAGAGCCAAAGCATAAGAGACTGTTAAAAACTGAGAACAAACTGAGGGTTGATGGGGGGTGGGAGTGAGGAGAGGGTGGGTGATGGGTATTGAGGAGGGCACCTTTTGGGATGAGCACTGGGTGTTGTATGGAAACCAATTTGTCAATAAATTTCATAAAAAAAAATCATTATTTCTATTTTAATAGCATTTGTGTATTTGTGTCTTTTGCTGAAAGCCACTTCAAATACTTTATAACACCAGGTTAATGTTAATACTTGATGATGGTGATGATGATGATGATGATGATGATGATGATGATGATAGCCTGCATTTTGGGGAGCTTGTACTATGTGACTACATAAACTTAATTTTTATATTTAATCCTCAGCTCAATTCCTAATGTAGGAAAACAAGTTATTTTACAGAAGCAAGTTAACTAACAAATGATGAAGAAAATAGGAATTACCTATTTCACTGATATTTCACCACTTTCACTGATGAAGAAAATAGGAATTACCAAAAAAAGGCAGGGAGAACTTATAAATGTACTCAGTACACTAGTTCCCTATGAATCTAGCCACTAGTCCATAGCTTTTTATGGTTTCACCTCTCAGTTTACACCCTTTATTCAAAGGAGTTAGGTAAAGATTTCAAAGATTCTCTCCAGTGTATTACAGTCTTAAGTCACAAAATTTATAAAATTGACTCTGGCTAATATTGTAGCAGAGATGGAGGGCAACTATTTTCCATTTATTCTCTATCTCCCAGCAGAAACCAAAAGTATGGACAGAAATGAGTTCCAGGACCTTTGTAATCTTAAAAGATAGTAAATAATAAGGATAATCTCTAGGCTTCAAACTACAGGAACATTTCCATTCTGTATACTTTCCCCATTCTTTCTCTATCCCATATTAGTCTTCTTCAAATAATGTAGAAATAGATACTGGTTAATAATAATAAAATAAATACTATTATTATATTTGTAGGCAGAAAGCATTTTACAGTAAAACATACTTAACACAGACTGTGTCACACTGGACATACATTCAAGAAGTCAGAATCTAGCCCAAAATATTATTACGTATGGTCCAAATATTTGTTAATTGAAATAACTGCAATAACATTCACTTCTTGGAAGTTTTTCTATGACTATGTCAAAAAGGTTCTCACCAATTTTAGTTTGTCTTATTTAAACTAATGGACAGAAAAACAGTGGGTTGCATTAAAGAACATTTCAGGAAACTTGTTCTACTTGATGTATTCATGTTGAAAACCATTATGTCTTGAAGAGTAAATTTATTTTAGGGCATGCCAGTATAAAACTGAAGCAGACTGAAGGTTTGGATCTACACATGTTGGGTGGTGGTATACTTCCAATTTACCCAAATTTATAGAAAGTACCTGAGAAGTTATTGAGACTCTTTTTAGCTTCTTCTGCTTGATGATCACACATGAATATAATCTGAGTCTTCAGAACATTTGGGAGGGCCAGACAATTATAAATAATTTAAAGAGATCAGAAAATAAGAGCTTCTTACAGAACGTGGAAGTATATTCTTCGAATCAGGTGGCATCATTGACAGGTGAACACCTCTGGGGGAATCTTAAGACTATAGAAGGTTGCCCGTCTGACCTGGAGACCTTGTGCTATGTAGCCATCCTTGTGAGAAAGTTGTTACCTACTTTAACACAAGTTCATCCTACAGAAATGCTGTTTCAAGGAGCACATGCACCCCAATGTTTATAGCAGCACTATTGACAATCGCCAAAGTATGGAAAGAGCCCAAATATCCATCGACTGATGAATGGAGAAAGAAGATGTGGTATATATATACAATGGAGTATTACTCAGCAATGAAAAGAATGAAATCTTGCCATTTACAACAAGTGGATGGAACTAGAGTGTATTCTGCTAAGCAAAGTAAGTCAGTCAGAGAAAAACAAATATATGATTTCTCTCATATGTGGAATTTAAGAATCAAAACAGATGAACATAAGTGAAGCATAGCAAAAATAATATAAAAACAGAGAGGAAGACAAACCATAAAAGACTTTTAAATACAGAGAACAAACTGAGGGTTGCTGGAGCTGTTTCAGGTGGGGGGATGGGCTAAATGGGCAAGGGGTATTAAGGAGGACACTTGTTGGGATGAGCACTGAGTGTTATATGTAAGTGATGAATCACTAAATTCTATTCCTGAAACCATTATTACACAATATGTTAACTAACTTGGATTTAAATTTAAAAAATAAATAAATAAAACAAGCTTATCCTTTGCTTTGTCAGTGCCTTTTGTATCAATCACCTCACCACCATACTTTGACAACCATCTATGGGGTTGCCAAAAAAATCAGACATATGCTCAATCACTATCAAACTCACCCATCGAAAAGCATTTATGAGGAGTCTTAACAGTAAATGAATTATTGTAACAGCTTTTAGATCATGTTATGTAAAGGGACATGGAAGACACAGAAATAACCCTTTATTCCTCTTTTTTACTTCTTTCAGTATGGATCAGAACAGTGCAACCATGAGAGAAAAATTCCTTGGCTTTCTTATTGCCCCCCTCGGCAGCAAGGATCCATTTCCTCCTTTCATTCATTTATTACACCATTACCAAATATCTATGGAGTGCCTGCTGTGTCAAACTCCATGTGCTGTTAGGCTTGTATTGTTCCTCTCTGTCTGAAATAATCCTTCCACATTCTTCTTTCTCAAGTGAATTTATCCTCAGACTTTAAGTATCACCTAACGGTCCCCCTTTGTAATGGCTTTCCAAACTCTTTTTTAGGCAGTCAGACCTCCACCCTCCTCTTAGTACAAAGTTTATCATATCTAATGTCCTCATCTGTGAATTCCAGGAGAGCAACAACGATGCTTTCTTCTTCCTGTCATTAATTGAACTTCGTACAACTTTACTGAGTACATGGTTCAATATTTTTTATTCGGGGAATAATTAAATATATGAATGAGAACTAGACGATTCTTCCTGCACATTGGCTATTACATGGAACTTGGGGGATTCACTAAATCACCTCTTTGGTTTAGGCTGCTTCTGAATGCTTATCCTCTCTCCTTCTGTGAGATGTCATAATGCTTTAAACTTTAAAAATAGAACCCTAGAAACATCTCATTGTCGCTGTTAGATCCATTGTCACCTTGCACTTGACTTTGTGACCTCAGTGCAAATGAATGTTGGATCTAGTGTTTTAGAACAAGAGATAGTAACAATAGAGTTTATGTGCTGTGAATCACATTTATTGTGTTCAGCTTCCTCATTGCTTGCTTATTAAGCAAGAGCTGTTTTGATGGAATTATGGAGCAACCAGAAAATGAAGCAATTTGATGAGTAAGTGAGGGATGAGAAAAAAATGGCATCATGTCTAGATAACTCTGACAAACAGATTCTGAAATCAGAGAAATAAAGTGGTATCTGGTGAGGAATAGGGCCAGACTCGGTTTAAGAAGCCAATGTAGGAAACAAGTGAAATGATGCTCATTGCAGCATCATTTGTAAGAGAAAAAAAATGCAGGGTTACATAAGTATAAGTACATATGATGAAATAATATGTAGAAGAAAACTAGAATGGACTAAAAGTATATGTATCAACATGAATAGATTTCACTATATAATATTAAATAAAATATCAGATATTTTATTTAACATGATATTATTTAAGATGATATTTTAAACTCAAAGTAGTCCCACATATTGTTTATGAATACTCAGATTTATTGCAAACATATAAAGATGGGTGAGAAAGGCTTTTGTGAGAGTGGTTGCTTTTGGTTAAGAAAAGAAAGAGAGGAATTGGGATTGAGAAAGACAGCAAAGTGTATTTGTTTTATAATTTCTGTCTATTTTGTCGCATAAAGTGTAAGTTTAAGGCATACATTGTAAAACATAAACCATTTATTATTTCTGGGAAGTGGGTAAATAAGCATTTGTAATGTTATTCTCTTGAATACTTTAGATTTTTTAAGTACACAAAGAGACAAAAAAAGTCAGTGGGAAGAACCCAGTTGAAAGAGTGAGACACTGAATCAACCGAAGTGAGAAAAACTAAATGCAGATTTTTCTCAAAAGCAAAAAAGGCATGATCCAGAAAAAAAAAAAGTAGAATTCTTCATCTTAGAAGAAGGGAGAAACACTGATCAGGCATATTTGGGTAGGATATTTATTTGATTTTAGAATGATGAGGGAATTCCTGCATTCAAGAAGTGGCCAGAAATAAGTAAAGTTAGTTTGAAGACAATAGCAAATGTTTGAAAAAATAATTTCAGGGAGTAAGTGTGAGATGACTAAAGAAATATCAAAAAGCTGCCAAGCAAAGGGGTTTCCTTCTTGATGATCATGAATTTCTAGAGAAAACAATCTGTCCTATTGTGTGAATTCCTACAGGAGGGTGCAGACTCAAAGAAAGGGAGGCTATCCTTTTTTTAAGGATTTTCTGGATGCATGTGACAAAAAGACAGAGGGGCAAGAAAGAGCTGTAGGGAATATTCTTTCTTAATGATGTATAAGGGAATCTATATATCATACGATGCCATACAATGTTATGCAATGACATGAATTAGTGATATGGGCCAAATGAAGGAATAACTAAAGTATGGTAGAACAAAAACTCATGGAGATTGAAGTTCAGAGGTTTCCAGGGCTACTGGATCACAGGGGCCATTCAATCATATTAGTCAAAGACAGGGCTTCATTATTTTCTTACTGTGGAGATTACATGTCCCTTCCTTACATCTCAGTTTCTAGTTCAACACATTTTCTGAGTTTCATATTTTTTAAGAGAATCTGGTTCAGTCAGTTATTCAGTTTGAGGTTCCCTCTTGGGATTCTGAGTCATTCATCACTTAGGTCACTGGCTAGTCTACAGAGGTGGTCTTTGAGTTAGCCTTGCCTGGTTTGTCCATTCTAGACTATAGAAAATGTGAACTGTATGAGGTCCTCAGAAGGAAGTTGTGCAAGGAGCAAAAACAATAAGCATCGTGCATGTATAAGAGTGCTGATGATGCTGACTCCATCTTTGGCCTTCCATCTTGTTCATGCCCACATAATGACCTACCTCAGAGCTATGTGTTCCAGACCCTATGGAAGTTAATACATGCCCTGACCAGAACACGTTGGGATAGCCCCTAAAGTGGCACACACAAGGTACCAATTTAGCTAAATAGTAGTGATCCTCTGGCTCACAGATGGTGCTGCTTTACAAAACTACCCTTTGGCCTCACCATAATGTCCCTTGCTCTACAAAAGCTGTGGATTATGGTCAGGACGGAGGTGGAGAATAGCTGCTTAGTGCTGGGATCATTTGTCTGCCCAATCTCCTGTCACAGTTACCCTGAATAAAACTCTGTGTAAACAATATGAAGTGGCTTGCTTCGTTTTTTTGGTCTCAAAGTGCCTTCACAGGCTGAAGGATACTTCACTCTCCCTCCTCCACCTTCTAACAGTGTGTGTGTGTGTGTGTGTGTGTGTGTGAGATTATATCTCATGCCATTTCTCCATGTACACTCATGTATATCTACCTTAATTCAACAAAGTAAAATTCATTGAAAATACCTTTTAACTTCTTGCCAAAACTGCTCACCAATATCTTTCCACTGGAAAAGCCAGGGGAAAGAGTGGCAGGGGACTCTGAAGCTGCAAGGCATAGGAATTACCAGTCAGCAAGTACACAAAGCAAGCACACCTTTCAAATGTGTCCAGGCTCCAGGAACTGTGAGAGCATTGAGGAGAAGAGGGGTAAGGCCTGGTAGAACAAGGGCAGCTATGTGTAGTTGGCCAGAGCTGTGGTTAGATGCCCAGTGGCATTTATTCTGGGCATGGAGGCACCTTCCTATATGCATGACTGATTTAACTAACATAAAAAGTTCTTATTTTTGCACCTTGAGTAGCAGGAGAAAAAAAAAGGGCAAAAGAAATCCAAAATAAATGAATAAAATCAATATTTTTTGCTGGAAAATACGAGTGAACTATACAGTAAACTCTCACAATATTTCCATCTGCTAGGTAGATGAATCCAGAATAGTTTTACATTTATAATTACAGAGGAACGTGTGAAAGACCCTTATTCCTTTTTTCCCTTCCTCTTAAAAAAATGGTGAATAGGGCCTTTAATACTCAATCTTAAATGAATGTTGTATATTTTGGCATGATGTCAAAGTGTTAACAGAACTTGTACTATGGTCTTCTAAAGGGAAAAAACAAATAGTTTAACACTGAGGTATTTTGAAGCAGGTGCTCTGGACAATTAAAGAACTTTGTGGCTTTTGAAGGAACCCTTCCAAGAACTAGAAATATGAAAAATGAATACCACACTGTCACTGTGATAAAATACCTGATTTTCACTTCTACTGGGGAAAGAAACCAGAACTCAAAGAGCACAGAGTAGTTATGTTTAGTAAGATATGTTAAATAACAAAAAATTAATTGAATAAATTTGAAGCTTTAATTGGCTTTATTAACAGTTCATGAATCGAGCAGCATTCCATCTAGCAAAGAGGAAGGAGCTCCAAGGATATGTACAAAATGGACGATTTTGAGAGGCAGAGAGGAGACAGAGAAAAGGACCTAATCAGTAAGGACTACATTGTTTCAGGCAAGGTCAGGCACCTAAGGGGAAAAGAAGGGGCCTATCAGCAGAATACTTCCTAGTGCTGACCAGGTAATTCCAGGTTGGCTACTTAAAGGTCACATTCCTAAGAGGGCTAAGACTGCAGTTATGTTAGGTATTAAGTCTTGCTTATAAGGTTTAAGGTTTGCTGATGTGGGGCTTAGCATAAGTGACTCTATTTGGGGCTGGGTGACTCCTTTTTAACAACCCTTCATCTTTTGGTTAGACTCTCAGCTTAATTGAGAGACGTGATAAAAATGTAAGACATTAGTACCACTCTCAGATACCACTCTGTAGTTCCCATAGTTTTTGCAAAATTTTATTGATCCTTTGTGTGGTATTCACAGGTCATGATGTTTTTCATTTTAATTTCTGCCATAGTCACAGACAAACTTCAGGTTCACAATTTTAAGTCAGTCATCCTTTCCATTCCTCTTCCAACATTTCAGTCTTAGGGAGATGATTTGCTTGGGGGTTAGCAGCTATGAAAATGTACTTAAAGCTTTTGAGAGAATACGATGTGCCAAGGAGATTATTATGATATTATAGTTACAAGCAGAATAATTTCCATTTTTTTGGAATGCACTTTGGAGCCATGGTCCCTAAGATCCAAACCGATCAAAATAAAATAAGTCGAAGAAAGACCCTACTGAGGGAGTCATCTTTTTAAGCCAAGTGATCTTATGTACTTGAGTTTCAACTTCCCCAGAAGAGTTAGTTGAGGTGCAGCAAGTGGTGTTGGCCATAACACAGACATCTCCTTGTTCAGCTCAAAGATAATCAAGGGTCTTTCTACTATCAAGAATAACTTTGGTCAGAACGTCTAAGAGGCAGTTATTGTCTTAGCAACGGGTTAGCAACTGCCTAACTAAGGCAGTTATTGTCTTAGCAACGGGTTCTACAATATCTTCAAGAATTAAGAAGAAATTTCTGATGATAGTCTCATTTACATTTACTCCTAACCAGGGATGTATGGCCTTGACAAAGGAGGTAAATCCTGAGTCATTAATGCCCCCTCATAATTCCTTCCTAACTCGACAGTGTAAATCCAAGTCAGTTAACCAGTGAAGTGTCTTAGGTTGCTTGTAGAAAGTTAGGGACACAAAGATATAACCTAACATACATTATCTGTCTGTGCACTAGTATCAAGATATTCATAGGCCCAAAGGTAATGATAACCACCACAGACAAAGACAAACCCTTTTGGGGCACAAACCATTCCTGTTAAGGTGGTGCCATTAATAGACTCATTCACAGGGATTGCTGCATTTACCTGTTCAAGACACAAGTCACTTAGGTGTTTGGCACATACCAGAAGAAAATCTCCTAGCTTAAAATAAAAAGTTGTTCTAAATGTCTTACAGAGATGGGTGCTGCTGTTGAGATCTCATAGTGAGTGGGGGCAGACCTAATATAAATAATGATGGAAACATAGGAGTACAAATGTATTAAGATTTACATAGGTATTTGTGTCAAACTAGTTATGCACAGATATAATTAGGGAAAGATAAGGTGTAGGATGTATGGGCCATAAGCGTTGAACTCAGTAAGAAACTTGTAAGGAGGGGTGAATTGTGACTTATAGTGACATTGGGAATAAAAGAGGTATTGATCACAGGCAGAAAGGGGCTCTCTAGCATTATGGACAGATCAGAATCATTGATGAGAAATCTAGCACCCTAAAATGTTACCCTCCTCAGTAATGGTCTGAAAGATACAGATGAGAGTGTTATCATTTCAGGCCAGTGCCAGAGTAAAGAAAAAAAAGAGAATAATAAAGTGTTTCATGTTTAAAGTATGAAGTCTTGATCTGGCATCTTGTGTGGAAGCGGTCTACCTCCATTTCAGTGATTTTTCTTCATCAATTGGATCTGGAGGTTTCCATCTGCACAGGATAAGCTGTCAGGTGGAGTTTTCTTCAGCTCTGAGATGTGTACCCAAGGGTCAATGCCTTTTACTTTCACAGCAGTGTCAGTGGTCAGAAGCACCTGGTGGGATCCTTTGCAACAACGTTCAAGGGTTGTTTTCCCCTGTTAACATTTCCAGAGTACCCACTCATCAGGCTCCAGGTTGTGACTAATAGGATCCTTTGAACTGGGGTCCTGAAAAGCTTCTTTAAGCTGTTGATACTCTGCTTCAGCATAAGACATTAAAAATGTATAGTAACTGGTCACATTAGTGTGGGATAACAAGGGATTAGCACAGAGTTATATACCAGGGGACACTGGCCTACCAGTGACTATCTTGTGTGAAGTGGGTTTATGTTTCCCTCAGTGGGAACTGTGAATCATTAAGCCCAGAAACAACACCTTAGGCCAAGAAAGTCCATAGTTTCAACAAGTGTAGAGATGTTAAATTTGAGGATCCCATTAGTTTTTTTTTTCAAGTTTGCCTGATGCTTCAGGGTGATAAGTAAAGTTATAATTCCAAGAAATTTGTAAATCTTTCATTAAGGCTGTATGATTTTCCCAGTGAAGTGGGTGCCTTCACCTCGGGAGATTATGGAATGTATACCCCAAGTGAAAACATGTTCTCTAACAGTTTCTTTGCTGTTGTATTACATCAGCTTTGCAGCAGGGGAAGGCTTCAACCCACACAGAAAACATACATACAATAACAAGAACATATTGATAACCCAAGCTAGGTGGCAATTGAGTGAAGTTGAGCTGCATGTGTTCAAGGGTCCAGAGAGAGAAGGTCTGAGGCCTCTGGGAACAACAATAAATTTTCCAGGATTATGGATCTGACAAGTCAGACATTGAAGATACACTATTTTTGCAGTTTTGTAGAAGTCTCCTCACCGATGCTTGTTTGTAATTTGAGTCATCTTATTTTTTTTTTAATTTTTTTTTAACGTTTATTTATTTTTGAGACAGAGAGAGACAGAGAATGAACGGGGGAGGGTCAGAGAGAGGGAGACACAGAATCTGAAACAGGCTCCGGGCTCTGAGCTGCCAGCACAGAGCCCGACATGGGGCTTGAACTCACTGACCGCGAGATCATGACCTGAGCTGAAGTCGGCCGCTTAACCGACTAAGCCACCCAGGCGCCCCGAGTCATCTTATTTTTAAGTTTGTTTGTTTTTGTTTGTTTGTTTGTAGTAATCTCTACATCTAGTGTGGGGCTTGAACTCACAACCCCAAGATCAAGAGTCACATGCTCTTCCAACTGAAATCAGCCAGGTGCTCTTAATTTGAGTCATCTTAAATGTACCATGGTGGGTGAAGGAATGAAAAAACTGAAAATGTGGTTTTCCAGGGAGCCAAGGAAGAGCCAAAATGGCCATCTTGATTTTCTCATAGCTCCAACTGTTCATGAGTTTACAACCATTGTTTGACCATCTTAATTTTTCTGACTCAACACCATTGCCATGTCAGAAGGCATGGCAAAAGTCAGAACATCAGGATGGCAAAAGTCTGACTACAAGAGGTCATTTTTTATAGAAGCAGGATGAACTGCATCTACATGTGTCATAATCGTTATAGATTCTGTTTTGCTGCTTTTGCATGGAAGTCAGCTAGAACATTTACTTGATACTCAGGTTCAGTCTGTTTAGAGTGAGTCTCAATTTTGGCAACAGCAAGTTCAGAAGGAGAATAGCAGTAAGAAATTCATTTACTTCTGGCCCATTTGTTACTGGGATCCCAGTGGACTTAAGAAAACCTCTTTGTTTCCATAATATCCTAAAATCGGGGACAACCACAAAAGCATATCAGCTATCAGTATAAACATGAACAATTTGTCCTTTTGATAACTGGCATGCTTTAATAAAGGCATGGGGCTCTGCTTGTTGGTCTGATTTAGCTTGCAGGAGATTTCCCCTCTCAAGTAGTTCATATTGGGTGGTAATGGCATAGCCAGCTTGAAAATTCCCTTTCTCATTTTTACAATATGACCCATCAACAAACAAAATTAGAACAGAATTAGTCAAAAGAGTGTTTCATAAGTCAGGATGTGGTATCATGACATAGGATGTTATTACTTTACAGTAATGGGGCTTGCCTTCATCAGGCAGTGGTACTAATGTACAGGATTAAGAACATTGTAACGTTTAAGGTGCAGACTAGGTGGTGAAAGCAAAAGTGTATCATAGGAGGTTAGTATGCTTGCAGAGAAATGTTGAGTCAATCTGGGGTAAGAAGACTTTGAATAGTGTGTGGAGTTTGTAAATAAATGCCATTTCCTAAGATTAAACCCTCAGAGGCTTCTACTAACTTTGCAGCTGCAGCTATAGCCTGAAGACAGCTGGGACAGGCAGGAGCAACTGAGTCAAGATGGATGCTATAATAGGCAGTAGACCTGTGTTTATTACTGTGTTCTTGCATCAGCATTCCCAGGGCTTCATTATCTCTTTTGTGCACAAATAAGATAAAAGGTTTTGAATAGCTAGGCAGCCTAGGGAATGTGGTTCTTACAGTTTTTGCTTTAGTCTTACAAAGGCCTTCTCATGTTTAAGTTCCCAAGAAAGGGGTTCAAGGACTGAGATTTTAGTTAAGTTCATAGAGTGGGGAAGCCAAGAGTGAAAAGTTAGGAACCCACAGACTATAATAACCAGCCAGGACTAGGATCTAAGCCCGTAGCTTAGTTACGGGCCTGGGAAATTCTTGGACTAACTTAATTCTTTTTGGAGACAACTGGATTCCTTCAGCACTTAAATTATGACCCAGGTAATGAAGAGTATCCAGATATAATTGTAATTTTTCCTTAGAGACTCTACGTCCTTTTCCAGTTAATTGTTGCTGTAAATAAATGGAATCGTTTATGGGCATCTCTTTGGAAACTGAACATAGCAAGAGGGTATTGTAAAAGGGTCAATTTCCAGGGGAACTGGAGGTGTTTAAATCTTGGTGGAGTAGTTGGAAAAAAACAGGAAGGGGCCTCAGTGAACCCTGGAGGCACAACTGCCCTAGTACATTATTGATTGTTCCAAGTAAAAACAAATAGATACTGGTTGTTGGGGTCTGTAGATTGCTGAAAAAGGCTGAGCCGAGGTCTATAGCAGTGGACCATTTTGAGTCTTGTGGAATGTGTAACAGAAGGATATTTGGATTTGGAAAGACTGGGAAGTGGGGAATAATATCTTGGTAACAGCTCTTAAGTCCTGGACATATCCTCATCCCCATCAATTAGGCTTTTGGACCTGTAAGATCAGTGTGTTACAGGGGCTGGTGCAGGGAATGATTAACCCCTGGGCAATTAGGTCTTTTATTATTGGTATGAGGCCTTGTATGTCCTCAGGCTTTATTGGATATTGAGGCAATTTAGGAACAGATTTAGTTATATCTATTTGAATTTTTATGGGATCTGCACTTGTTATTCTCCCACTGTCAGTATTAGAAGTAGCTCAAGATTTGGGGGCACCTCAGTTAAAGTAGGGGATTTTTGTTGGACTTTCTTCTGCTTCTATGTCAAGGACAGATTTTAAAGAACATAAAAGGTCAGGTTTGAGATGGTCTGAAAACCTTAAGGTGAGGTTTCCATTGGAGCGAAACACATTAGCTTTTAAAATTTTTCTAGAAAGGAATTATCTACCTAATAGATTGACTGGAGCTATACCACATAGCAAAAAGGAATGTTTTTTTCTGTTTTTTTAATGTTTGTTTATTTTTGAGAGGAGGGGGAGGGGCAGAGAGTGGGAGACACAGAAACCGAAGCAGCTTCAGGCTCTGAACCTGAAGCCGGGCTCAGACTCATGAACTGCGAGATCATGACCTGAGCCAAAGTCGGCCACTTAACCAACTGAGCCACCCAGGTGCCCCAGGAACGTTTTTCAGTAACAGTTCCCAGAGTCATTTGTATTGGGTGAGACAGAAATTCTCTCTAAACCTTATTAGATACCACTGAAGAATTTGTTGTTCTATGAAGGTAGGGTTTAAAGTAGAAAGGGTAGCCCCAGTATCTACCAGAATGACAAGATTTTTTCCATTAATTTTAATTTTAGTTTATCCTTGGCTATTTAAGGTTATTTCTGGTAGCAGCTTAAAGGAGGGTCCCTGGGAGTCCCATTAGTATGGGGAAGGGCCAGTATAAGGGTCATCCCTGGAGGACTCTGCATAGGATTTTTGAGGACCATTTTTTTCCCAATGTCCCAGTTGATTACAAGTGAAATATTGATCTTTGGGCCATCATTTTGGTGTTGGACCCCTAGGAAGATGTTATTTGGGAGGTCCAGGTGTTATTTTCTTTTAGGTCTTTAGCCTTAGAGACATTGTATTTTAGTGGACCTTTGTTTAAGATCTTGTTCTAAAGTTCTTTCAAAATGCTTAGCTATGGTCATGAGTTCAGGAGGACTGGTGACTTCCTCTCCATGTGTTTGTCTTTTTATTCACCCACTAATCTCAGGAGACAATCTATTTACAAATAGGGGAGCTAAAGCAGATTCGGTGGCCTTGTTTACTGTTTGGCTTCTGGAATATACCATAGGAAGAGAGCCTCCAAACAAGGTTTGAAGTCGGCCACAGATTGATCTTTCTTTTGTTTGCATGTTTGAATAATAGACAGAGTAGTGCAGGCAGGAAAGACTCTAGGAATGGCTTTTAAGAGGTAACTTGCTATATTGCAAACTTTTTTCTGGCCCATTAAAGGAGTGTGTTGGAGATTAAAGATCTCAAATATTGTCCTTGGGATTATGCCATTCTGCTTCCTGAATCTATTTTGGGCTTCCCCAGGTCCTACAAACGTATGAACAAACTGATAAATATCTGGTAGCCTGGGGTCATAGGCCCCAATAAGGTGTCTAAACTGTTCAAAAATTTTTGAGGATCCTCACTGAGATTAGAAAAAATTTTAATTATACCCTTACTTCTATCTTTGACCAAGGAGTAAAAACTATCTGAAGAAGATTGCTACAATCTCTGGTGGTTTTATTTTAAAGGATAAATAGTTACCTTCAGAATGGAGAGGCTATTCAGAGACATAGAATTAGTAAAACATAGGTACTTAGGTAAAGAAGGATAGAGGAGAGAAGTAAGTTATGTCTGTCCAACTTTTTGTTTAGGTACCTCTTGTCTCTTTAATTTTTTTATGTTTATTTTTGAGAGAGAGAGAGAGTGTGTGTGTGTGTGAGCAAGTAAGAGATAGAGAGAGAGACAGACAGACAGAATCCAAAGCAGGCTCCAGGCTCCGAGCTGTCAGCACAAAGCCTGACACGGGTCTGGAACCCACAAACTGCGAGATCATGACCTGAGCTGAAGTTGGAGGTTTAACTGACTGAGCCACCTAGGACCCCCAGTCTCTAATTTTTCATTAATGTTTTATAAGGAGTCTTTTTGTTTTTAATTTTTTTTTAATGTTTACCTATTTTTGACAGAGAGAGAGAGACAGAGCATGAGCGAGGGAGGGGCAGAGAGAGAGGGAGACACAGAATCTGAAGCAGGCTCCAGGCTCTTAGCTGTCAGCACAGAGCCCCACACAGGGATTGAACTCACACACCGCGAGATCATGACCTGAGCCGAAGTCGAGGTTCAACTGACTGGGCCACCCAGGCTCCCCTGTAAGGAGTCTTTTAATGAAACTATTTTGGAATCTTAAAGTCTTTTGTAAGCTTTTGCATACCAATTAAAATAGGTATCACATTGTTTGTTTAATTCAGAAACCCTTACTTTCAAGTGCACTTCTTAAATCAATGGCCTTATGTAACTGGAATGTTTGTTTGCCGTACTGGCCACTGTAATTTTAGATTGTCTTAGTAAGATTTTGCCACTTTGGTTGATATTAAAGCTTCTGGGACCATAATTTTTAGACATAAAACAAGCAGGTGTACTAGAAAGTGGTGGGCTTCATTCTCTGGATTTTTAAGGATTGTATCTATCTACCTATCTATTTATTTATTTAAATAAGCCTCTGGAGGTCTCAGAGCCAAACTAATACCTAAGAAGAATGTACCATGGGGTAGAAGATTGTGTGTTTTTACTGTGTACCTTTTTGCACAAAATTTCCTTGAAATTGGCAAGTGACCTCGTATCAGACTAACCCATTCCATAGCCAACTTTATCATAACACAAGAGTCTTTGGGTTAAGTAACAAACACAAACACTTAAGTACTCATCCCATGCCCACTGATTTTTTTTAGCTTTTTGGCCTCCAAGATCCCTATTAGCAATAACTATTATCTAGAGAAAACAAGGCAAAGAAAACTGTGCACCTTAAAATATTAGCAGTAACCAACAGATGGTACTGTGTTCTGGCCAAGAGAAGACCCTGTGTGCACCACCAACAATTCCAATGGAACATTGACTGGACCAGGGAAAGGACTGAACCAGCAAACTCCAAGGAATGGGGACTACAGACTAACTCCAAACAAAATGAGGAATAACAGCCACCACCAATTACCATAACCATTATAAGATTTAAAAATTTGTACAGTGGAAGTTTTAGTATCTATGCTCTTGAGGAAATATTGGGAGGATAGTTATTAAATATATTGCTAAAACTCATCTGGAAGTTATAGTTTATTTTTTTTTAATTTTTTTTTAACATTTATTTATTTTTGAGACAGAGAGAGACAGAGCATGAACAGGGGAGGGGCAGAGAGAGAGGGAGACACAGAATCGGAAACAGGCTCCAGGCTCTGAGCCATCAGCCCAGAGCCCGACGCGGGGCTCGAACTCACGGACCGCGAGATCGTGACCTGAGCTGAAGTCGGACGCTTAACCGACTGCGCCACCCAGGCACCCCTGGAAGTTATAGTTTAAAAGTATTTTCCCAGACAAGCACTTTATTATTTTTTATTGCTCTTCAATTCCTAAGAAGCTTTCTCAAGGTCTGTTTCATTTTGTGTCTTATTCTCTATGTTTCAATTAGGTGTTTGCATATTTGTCTTCATTACCATATAATTATATTATGTAATATTTATAAGTTTTACTTTCCTGTATGGAACTCAAAGCAGTTAATGGGTTTTGTGTAATTTATCATCTTCCTCCCACCCCACTGAATCAAGGAATCAGAAAGCACCATCGCCCTCATTTTACTGATCAGTGGTCAATCTACTTGTCTCAAATGCTCCATGTTCCTTGGGCTCTTATTTACCAGGTCCAGCTGTTCTCAACCCTGGCCTCACTCAAGAATCACCTGGTGAACTGAAAAATAGCCATGCCCACACCACGTCTCAGACCAATTGAATCCCAATCTCTGATGGGCGGGGGCTGAACATCAGTATTCTTTCTCAGCTCCTTAGGTGATCCTAAAGTGCAGCCAAGGTTCAGAACCAGTGTCTTTCCAACTGTAATGTGGGTAGAAATCATAAGAGGCTATAGTAAAAATGCAGATTCTGATCCAATAGGTCTGGATGGCCCCTGAGATTTTGCATTTCTAACACACTGCCAGGTGATATGAATGCATCAGAATTAGAAACAGGAAGTTATTTGAATGAATGTTGTCTACATTCTTCCAAGGCTAGTATACAACTAGGACCATTCTAAATGCATAGGAGAGAAGTTCGACACATACAATGGAATCCTTAGCACATTAGGCAGAATTCTTACAAAATCTAAGTTGAGAAAGGCTGCTTTGTCTGAGTGGAAACTGAAGTATAAAAATCACTCAATACCTTTCACACCTTGACAGCACATCTTAGTCATTTCTATTCTTGAAACTTCCACTAATTAATTTACTGGACTGGAACTTTCTAGATTCACACGGTGTTAATACTTTCTTCATCCACTTCCACACGTTCATCCTTCCATTTATTCAAATTTTATTCACCACTCAATCCCTAAACTTTGGCTTCTCCTCCACAACTTTACTGAAATCATCCTTTCCAAGATCAACAACCTATTTGGTTAAATCCAATGAACTCTTTTAACTTCATGTTACTTAACTTCTTTTCCATCCTCTGGACTACTTCCCTTTTGGAACATTCTCCTTCCTATTTTATGCTGCTGAGATACACTTCTGCCTCTTGGCTCACTCTTTCTCCCCCCCTCCCCCCCACCCTTTTCTTTTAAATATTGGCTATCCTGGGGGCTTGACCCTTGTCTTCTCACTTTACTCACCCTTTCTGAGGTATCCTGCCTGATCTTATTGCTTCCTTCAATGTGTTGGTGACTTTCAAATCCATGGTGACTTCCAAATCCATGTCTCCAGCCCCAAGCAACTTCTAGACTCATATTTCAATTGCATGTTACATCTCTTGTGCTGAATGTCAAATCTTTCATCACTGAATCTCAACCCATCACCATCCCCAACTCTTTTTTTCCTGCATCCTCTATAGTGAACATTGTAAACACTAAAAATAAAAAAATAAGTGAGAGGAGTACCTGGCTGGCTCAGTCCATGGAGTGTGTGATTCTTGATCTCAGGGTCATGAGTTCGAGACCAGGGTCATGAGTTAGGTGTAGAGATTACTAAAAAAGTAAATAAATTTAAATTTTTTAATTAAATTTTTTTAATTAAATAAGAAACAAGAGAGAGGTGGTGATATCTGGAGAAGGATAGCAGCAAAGTAACGCTTTATAAATTTCCCTAAGCCCAAACTCTGCCTTTCAGTGTTACAGGTTCAGAAGGCTTATTTCATCAGGAGCTGCCTCACAATGACTCATTATCATCAAACTGATGTATAAAATTTGTAAACCAGGTTATTTCAATAAAATGCATTTCTATTATTCCCATCAGTGTGACTAGGACATGCTCTCCCTATAGAAAAACTCACACAAGAAGTCAAATTATAACCAAATGTTTGTTCCATAAGCTTTAAGTCATTTGCGAGGAGTTGTAAAGTCATTCAAATGCATAATAGAATCAGGTGAAGATTCACTACCTCACTTATTCTACAGATATTAATTGAATGCAATGAAGTTTGCTATTCTTAAAGTTTGTCCTCCAGTAACCTTTCAGGAAGCTGCTTCCTGATAGCTTCTGGCCTTCATGGCATTTCTTTTTCTTTCTTTTTATCATGGATCAATCCCACCTCTATCCCCACCCATACTGCCTATTAATTGACATAGTCACTGATGCCTTCATGTTTTCAATCTGTTTTCCATCTATTCTGACCTTGAGGATCCCTCCAACCCCCAAATTATCTGAATCCTAAGTAGTCTGTGAGGAGAACACACCTCTGGTTAGTCTTTCAGTTTGTTTATTCTCCCATACTTTATAAAACTCAAGATTGGGAGGTAGAAATGTTGTTCCCCTCTAACTCCTGATGCCACCCATCTCCAAAGCATTTCACCTCCATGATCTGGTTCATAGTGCTGCTTTTTCTCTCTCTCTTTTATTCTTTTTTTTTAATTAAACATTTATTTATTTTTGAGAGAGACAGAGAATGAGCATGAGCAGGGGAAGAGCAGAGAGAGAAGGAGACACAGAATCTGAAGCAGGCTCCAGGCTCTGAGCTGTCAGCACAGAGCCCAATTTAGGGCTCGAACACACAAGCCGCGAGATCATGACCTGGGCTGAAGTTGGAAGCCCAACCGACTGAGCCACCCAGCTGCTCCAACTCTCTCTCTTTTATTCTAAAGTTATTTGTCTATATGTTCTCTTCTTATCTTTACTTCTGTCATGTATAGCGCCTCCCTGATAATTCCTCTTCACTCACTGAAGGTGTTGTCTCCTGGCTCACCATGTCTGGTAACTTAAGCATTTTTATGAACACATCCCAAGTCCTGGTCTTTCAGTTCCTACACTATGTTCCTACCAATGGCATTCTCCTCCACTCCCACAGTCATACCCCTTCCTGCTCTCTCTGTTCCCTTACCATTGAATGTCTTCTTTCTAAGTATATTCTTTCATCTTTTACTTTCTTTGAGTAACTTCTGGTCACATTTCAGGACACTGCTCATTAGTTAGATAGATCTCAGGGAAGTCTGGGAAGTATTGCCAAATTCCCTAGTATGGGTTAGGTTTGGTTCTAGTGCAGTATCTTAATATCCCGCGAAAACACATATTTTTGTATTTAGAAAACTTTATAATGATTTCTTATTTATGTGTCTGTCTCTCTTAGTTGATGTTATTGTTCATAAAAGGACCATGTGCCTGATTTGCCTTTGTATTCCCAGCAAGTTACATAGCACATAGCATACAGTTGTTGACATGGCTCTCTCCACTCTTCCAAGTGGTCTCATTTGTCCTTGGAATTATGACAGGAAGAACAGTCAAGATACCATCTACTCCAGTTTATAAACTCCAATAAGAATATAAATGTCACAGGGCACCTGGGTGTCTCAGTCGGTTGGGGATCCAACTTCAGCTCAGGTCATGATCTTGTGGTTCATGAATTTGAGCCCCATGTCAGGCTCTGTTGACAGTTCAGAGCTTGGAGGCTGCTTCAGATTCTGTGTCTCCCTCTCTCTCTGCTCCTCCACTTCTCTCTCTCTCTCTCTCTCTCTCTCTCTCTCTCTCTCTCTCTCTCAAACATTAAAAAAAATTAAAAGCAAAAGAAGATAAATGTTGCTGACCAGTCCTAGAGCATGTACATGTAATGACGCTAACTGGATGCATAGTGTCCAAGCTAGGCAGAGACACAACAGGCTTGCCTATTTCTTCTTTGTTAAGATCTAAATGTTATATCTGTCTAATGCCACTTTGTATGAAACTATTCTATTTTCTTTCATTTTCCTTACATGTTTGATTCTTCTTTTCAGTGGAGGTTCATGTTTCTTTGCACATGTCTACATATTTCTTAACCTCTTAAGATTCCATTTATATTTTATTTTACTATCTGTAAACAGTAGACAATAAATATTGATTCCTGAGACGATCACAGTGTTGAGGAACTCACAGTCTTTGTGTGGTATACCAGTAGAATGAACTCCCAATCTAGACAAAAAAGTGCCAATCAGCACATATTACCAGATCAATGATCCAATATCGTTGATAAAATTGACTTTTTTTTTCTCCTTCTACTAGAAACAAACTCACTGAAGACAGTACTCTACTTTATATTCTTGGTACCCTTAATTTCTAATACAGTGTTTCTCAAAGAGTGGACACTCAGTGTTTGTTGGATAATAAAACAGTGAATGAATAACAGCAACAGTCTCTCAAATAACTCCTCCACGCAATATTGAGGGAAGCCGTCTACAGACTTACAGTAATTAACAAAAACACTTTCATATTAGCCATGTTTATATTCTGAAAAAAATATACCGATGGAAAGTCTTATAAAGTAAAACTTCTCACTCAGTATTGAAAACAGTACCCCTTAGAAACCCCAAAGAGAATTCTTTTTTGTCTTAGTACACAAATGTGGATCTACCTGTCATACAATGATCCTTAGATACAATGAATTTTACAGATAAGTTTATTATAAATAAATAATTTCAAAATAAATTATAACCAATAGCTTTTCAAAATTTTTAAGAAGATGCCTTTTTCCATATTGTCACTTCTTGTGGCGACAAGGCATAAACAGGGGCTGCCTCATGTAGATTAATGACTTTAAAGCAAATTTTGACCCATATTTCTTTCATTAAAATCTAGATGAAATATTAGAACAAAATTCAAAAAACAAGAGCTTTGAAAATGCCCACTTAAAAATAATATCTTACATGTCTCTGGGATCTCTTGGTTTTTTCAACAGCATCTTAAATCAATTGTATTGACTTGCAATGTGGCTGTTAAACAACTGTCACATATCTTCATTTCAGGCATAACTATTTTAAATGATGAGTGATGTACATATACACACTAAGACAAAGTGTTGATAAGTTGATTATTTGGAAGGAAAGGCATACATAGTCATTAAAGTTCTGCAATTGGAAATTCTTTATTGAATTTTAATTTCAGAACATTTTAATAATACTTTATGTCATGATAAAATTAGGTTCTCTCTTTATTATGTTTAAGTTCCCAATTTATTCAAGCCCTCAATGTCAGTATAGGATTTAAAAAATTAAGTAAAGTGTTTAAAACTAAACTAAAATCTCTCAATAATATTTCCACAATTACAGCCTTCCCCATCCTATCCAAATTATTGAACTATCTTCATTGCAACAAAATTTTCACTCCAATACCTTTTTCCTATTGCGTTTATTGAGGAAAAATGCCAATATTCCTTAATTGTTTTATTTAACAGGTATTTTATTTGCCTTCTATGTACCAGGCATAGTTCTAGACTTAGAGATGAAGCAAATAGGAAAAACAAAATCGGATAATATCATTGCCTACACAGAACTTACATTTTAATGGAAACATTTAGGAAAAGAAATAATCCAGTGACAAACATAGGTATCAGATAATGAAAGTACAAAGAAGAAATATAGAGGAGGGTAAGAGGATAGAAAGTGATGGTGATGGCATCTCTGAAGAAGTGAAATTTGGTCAGATATGGGAGTGAATGAAAGCAACAAAATATGCAAAGTCTTGGAAAGAGTGCTTCAGTGGAGGGAACCACACTACAAAGTCCTGAGGCAGGAACATGTTTGATATTTTCCAGGTAAAGCAAGAAGTCCTATGTGTCTCGAGCAATGTGACTGGGTGGAGGATGGTAAGCAAGCCAGCCAGAGGGCAGATTATGAAGGGCCTAGTGGTTCACTGTTATAAGGACCTTGGATTTCATTCTAAGTGTGAGAGGATGTCATTGGAAGACAGAACACAGGAGTGGTATAATATGGCTTGGACTTTAAAAGCCTCACTCGGGCTGCTGTGTAAGGACTGAAATATTGGAGGGCAAGAAAGCAGAGACTAGTGAGGCCACTGCTGTTGTCCAGGGGAAAACAACTGCATTTTGGATTAAGGTGGCAGGGGTGTAAATGACAAGAGGTGATCTGGTCCCAAGTATATTTTTTAAATAGCACTAACAAGACTTCTGATAGATTGGATATGGTGGGTGAAAAAAAAAAAAAAAAAAAAAAAAAAAAACAAGGATAGCTGCACCTGGACAAATTATGGTGATGCTACTCCAGAGGGAAACACTGGTGGAGGAGGAGGGTTTAGGGTTAGGAAGACCGCAGAAGGATAATTTGAACACTTAGTGGCTGATACAAAACTGATGAGTGACCTAAAGCCACAGATTCAAGAAGCATGGTGGTGAACCTCAAGCAAGACATACTCCAAGAAAATCACTTCCAGGTACATCACAGTTAGAAGAAAATCTTAAAAGTAGGTAAAAAGAGCAGTGCCTGGGTGGCTCAGTCGATTAAGCACCTGACTTTGGCTCAGGTCACGATCTCACAGTTTGTGGGTTTGAACCCCGCATCGGGCTCTGTGCTGACAATTCAGAGCCTGGAGCCTTCTTTGGATCTGTGTCTCCAGCTCTCTGCCTCTCCCCCCACTCACACTCTATCTTTCTCTCTCTCAAAAGTAAATTTAAAAAAAAGTTTTAAAAAAAGTATTAAAAATGATTTTTTTTTCAAAAACTAAATTGACTACTACCTTCTTAATAGTAACAAAGGTAGAAAGGAATGTAATCATATCTTTAAAATCCAGAAAAAAATATTCCTCCCATCCTAACATTATATGCTGAACAAAAATATCCTTTAAGAGTAAAGGCAAAATAAACATGTTCTCAAAAAATAAATCTAAGAGAACTTGGCATCAGTGGAACTGCCCTAGAGGTTGTCTTTGGACAAAAAAGACAATGATCTCAGAAGGAAGTCTGAAGGTAAAGCTGGAACTAAAGAGAAACACAATGGGTGAAGGCTAAATAAAGTAAATATTTACTATAAAATAGCAACACTTTCCTTATAAAAAAAAACAACTCTTTTCTATGCAGTTTAAATACATAAGAATTAAAATAAGTGACAAAAATGTCACATGAGTCAAAAAAAAAGAAATTGAAGTAAGGTATTTTAAATTACTGTGTTGTCTATGAAGATGTTAAAAGTATCAAACAACAATAGATTTTGAAAAAAATAGAGATGTACTTTGCAACAGGGTAACCATGAAAAAAAGGTAAAAGAGCACATAACTTCCAAGAGAAGGAGATATGAAACAAATTTTATAATCATTCTAAAAACAGGAAAGCAAGGAGAGTGAGGAAAAAGAAATAAAAGTTGACACAAATGAAGCAAAAAACTTGGTATTCAAATTCAATGGAAATGAACTAAATATTTCAATTAAAATTTAGCAAATTTTTCAGACTGAATATTTTAAAACGCAGTTGGAAAGAAACATATCCAAAATATAAATATACAGTTGGAAGCAGAAAACATGAACATTCTCATAACTATTAGTGAAACTGAATCTGTAATGTAAAATTGATCACAAGAAAAATTCCAGACATAATAGGATCACCTGTGAATTCTATCAAATGTCTAAAGTAGAAATAATGTCAAAGACACAAAATCTTTCAGTGGATAGGAAAAGTGGAACTATTCTCAATTTGTTTTATGAGACCAATATAAAGTTCATATCAAAATCTAATGAGGACAATATAAAAAAGGAAAAATTGTAGTCCAAGCTCATTCATGAACATAAATGAAGCAACACTAAACAAAATAACTAGCAAATAAATATAGCAGTGTATAAAAACAAAAATAACATGAAAGAGGAGAAATAACAGCCAACACCACAAAAATATAAATGATTGCAAGAGACTATTATGAAAAATTATATACCAACAAACTGGACAACCTAGAAGAAATGGATAAGTTCCTAGAAACATATAACCCACCAAAACTGAAACAAGAAGAAACAAAAAATTTGTACAGACCAATTACCAGCAATGAAGTTGAACCAGTAATCGAGAAACTACCAACCAGGATCTCTCTGGTCCAGGACCAGAGAGCTTCACAACTGAATTCTCCCAAATATTTAAAGAAGAGTTAAGACCTACTCTTCTCAAACTTAAAAAAAAAAATAATAAGAGAGGAAAGAAAACTTCCAAATTCATTCTGAGGCCAGCATTAGCCTGATACCAAAACCAGATAAAGACACCACACAAAAATGTACTACAGGCCAATATCTCTGATGAACATAGATGCAAAAATCCTCAAGAGAATATTAGCAAACTGAATCCAACAGTACATTAAAAACATTCACCATGGCCAAATGGGACTCATTCCAGGGATACAAGGGTGATTCAATATTCACAAATCAATCAACATGATACATCACATCAATAAGAGAAAGGATTAAAACCATAAAATCATTTCAATAGATGCATAAAAAGGATTTGACAAAGTACAACATCAATTCAATCTAAAAATGCTCAACAAAGTAGTTTTAGAGGGGACATGCCTCAACACAATAAAGCCCTTATTTGAAAAACCCACAGTTAACACCATTCTTAATGGAGAAAAACTGAGAGGTGTTTTTTTTTTTTTCCCCCTAAGTTCAGGAACAAGAAAAGGATGTCCACTCTCACCACCTTTATTCAACATAGTACTGGAAATCCTAGCCACAGCCATCAAACAACAAAAAGAAATAAAAGGCATCCAAATTGGTAAGGAAGAAGTAAAACTTTCACTTGCAGATGACATGATACTCCGTTAGAAAATCCTAAAGACCACGAAAACACTACTAAAAAATTGATACATGAATTCAGTAAAGTTTCAGGATACAAAATCAATGTACAGAAATCCACTGCATTCCTATACATTAATAGTGAAGCCATAAAAAGAGAAATTAAGAAAACAATCCCATTTACACTTGCACCAAAAATTATAAAATACCTAGGAATAAACTTAAACAAAGAGGTGAAAAACTTGTACTTTGCAAACTATAAAACATTGATGAAAGGACTGGAAGATGACATAAAGAAATAGAAAGACATTCCTTGCTCATGGATTGGAAGAACAGATATTATTAAAATGTCTATACTACCCAAAGCAATCTACAGATTTAATGCAATCCCTATCAAAATACCAACAGCATTTTCACAGAACAAAAGCAAACAGTCTTAAAATTTGTATGGAACCACAAAAGACCTTAAATAGCTAATGCAATTTTGAAAAAGAAAAACAAAACTGGAGGCATCACAATTCCAGACTTCAAGTTACATTACAAAACTGTAGTAATCAAAACAGTATGGTACTGTAACAAAAATAGACACATAGATCAATGGAACAGAATAGAAAGTCCAGAAATAAAACCACAATTATACAGTCAATTAATCTTTGACAAAGGCAGTAACAATATGCAAAGGGGAGAAAAGAAAAATAACACTTGACAAAGAATTTATTTCAGAAAGGAGAATTTGGTGCAACATTTGAAATTGAATCAACATATTTTACCATATTAAACAATTAAAGAGATACAATTTCATTCATGGAAAAAACTTGCAAAATAAAAGAAATCTTTCTTAACCGGATAAATATACCTACAAAAAGCTTAGAGCAAATGTTAACACTTGATATTTTCTGAGAAGCTTCCTCTGGGCTTGAGTGATTCATATGATTGCCATTTTGAGAGCTAAGATTTCCCTCTGAAGTTAGAACAGGATAAGAGTGTCTACTTACCACCCTTTTTATTCAGTATTTTTGGTGATCCATAGGCCATGCATGACATGAAAAGATATATAGGAAGACATGAAAAGATATATAGAAATAATGGGAAAAAATTGCTTGATTATTTTTCAGATTGAATGATCAAAGAAAATTCAGTAAAACCTACAAATGTTTTAAATAATGTTAGCTTAATAAGGTGGCTGAACTAACCATAGTTAGAAAATAATGTTTTTAAAAAAATCCATTTACAATAATGTCCACAAAGCAAAATATATCTAGGAATGCATCTAAGAAAAGGTGTAGAAAACTATTATGTGGGGCGCCTGAGTGGCTCAGTCGGTAAGTATCCGACTTTGGCTCAGGTCATGATCTCACTGTTGGTGAGTTCGAGCCCCACGTCAGGTTCTGTGCTGACAGCTCAGAGCCTGGAGCCCACTTTGGATATTGTGTCTCCCTCTCTCTCTGCTCCTCCCCCACTCACACTCTGTCTCTCTCTCAAAAATAAGTAAACATTTAAAAACATTTTTTAAATAAAAAAATAAAACTCTTATGTGGAACTTTGAAAATACTATTGAGACAAATCTAAGAAAACCTAAATAAGTATTTATGGACCAGAAGATTCAATTGGTCTGTAGATTTCATGCAATTCCAGTAAAAAATCTCAAGATGGGCACCTGGGTGGTTCAGTCAGTTAAGATGTGATCTCGCAGATTTTGGGTTGGAGCCCCGCATCAGGGGCCTGCTTGGGATTCTTTGTCCTTCCCCCACCCCCTCTCTCTTTTTCTGCTCCTCCCCCACTTGCACTCTCTCTTTCTCTCTCTCAAAAATAAATAAACAAAAAAATTCTCAAGATGGTTTTGTGTGTGTGTGTGTGATTTGACAAGTTTATTCTCAAATTCTCAAGTTTATTCTCAACAAACTTCTGCTCCATATCAATATAAAGTTAAATTAAGACAATAGGATATTAGTGCAAGAATAGGCAGATCAATGAAATGGATTACAGACCTACGAATGTAGGAACAATTGACTTATTAAAAGGGTACAAAAGGGCAGAGCAGTGGGAGAAATTAGAAAATGTGGCTAAGATAATAGTATGGAAAATGGACAAAAATACTGAGCATCAACTCCTACTCAAGTTACATACAAAAATTCAATCCAGGTGCATTAGAGCCCTAAATATAAAAGGAAATCCGTTTCTTGAAGATAATACAGAAAAGTGCCATTTTTCCCTCCCTGTGGTAAAATAATTCTAAAAAATACTAATGATAAATGAAAATATAATTGAAGTAGATTATAGTAAGAGCAGAACTTTTGGCCACAAAAAGACGCAAATAAAGAGTGAAAAAGCAAGCCACAGAATGGAAGATATTTATAACACATACAACATAAAATAGGTTTAGGTCTAGAATATATGAATAATTTCAACAAATCAATTAGAAGACAAGCAATCCAGTAGAAAAATGGGCAATAGGCTTGAACAATGCTTCACAAAAAAGGATGTCAAAATGACCATAGATGTATAAAAAGGTGTTCTTTTGTTGTCAGGAAGATTGAAACTAAAACCAAAATAGGGGCACCTCACTGGCTTATTTGGTACAACATGTGACTCTTGATCTCAGGGCCATGAGTTCAAGTCCCATATTGGGCATGGAGCCTACTTAAAACCAAAATAAAACATATTACAAACCAAAGTGCCTCAAATTAGACTGACAGTGACATGTGGTCAAGAATTTAGAGTAATAAGGGCATTCATTCATGCATCAGCAATGCATGGTGAGAGTTTAAACTGATATAAACACTTTGGAAATAATTTAGTACTGTTAAGTCATAACATTACTATGTATCAAACAACAACAAAATCAGTAGGACATACCAAAAAGCACCAGTGTAGCTCATTCCTCTTCATGGTGGCTGGGCTCAACAGATCTAGGCTGGCCTCTCTCTACTGGGTTGGTGCGATGGGATCCATTCCATCCCTTGTCTGCAGAAGAGTTAAGAATCAGTTGACCTGGTTGGGGCTTAGTTGAGACAGTTCATCTGGCTGGACACTGGTTCTACTGAGTCTCCTCCTTTAGGGCTACTGTCTTTCCCTCTGGAACTTATTTTTGTCCAGTGAGATCTGTAGTAAGAGAAGATTTAAATTTCACTGCAGTATAAGCAAATAGCAATTAGAGTTGCCTGAATATAGTTATTTGCACAAAGTATAATCTCTGCTCTTTAGACTTACTACAAAATATTTTAAAATTTTGTAGAAAAGGCAGAAAAAGGAATGTAGATTAAGCATTCCAATTTCAGTAAAAGAAGGTTTAATATTTAGCCCTTTTCTCTTTCCTATAGAACAGGAATAAATCAAGATCACAGCCCTTTTTCTCTCCAATTCCTTCACTCCTCCTCACCATTTACCCATTTACGGTACTGCTATCTGGTTTTTCTACAAGTGTTTAAGTATTTTCTTGAGATTTTACACACGTTTCATCCCTTACCCTAAGCTATTGCTCTTACTCATTTCACTGCAGTTACCAAAATTTATAACTACAGCTACAGTTGTTCAGAGCTAATTTTCTTGAACATCTTTTTCCTCAGTCTTTCTCAGAAATATGTAGAAAGTAGGAAGAAGGTGAGAGCTTGTTGATAAACCTGATTCTTATTCCCTCCTAGTGATGTCTGAGGTGTTAATCTTTTCTTTTAATCTAGGTAATGATAATGGGTTGTTTTTCAATATTGTTTCAGCTTCATTAATATGTATGTTGTCTGCTGTAATTTCTTTTTCATCCAAATGGTACTTTGAAGCTCACTTTATATATATATATAAGCTACTCTCCTGCTTCAGGCCTAACTTTGACTTTCTCTTTTTAGTCTTCTGTTTTCTCCCCATTTGCCCCTGTGCTTTGGGTCTTACATCTCATTGCAGCTCCCACTTCTTCTATTCACTGCTCCAGCATTATTCTTCCTGGTTACCAACTATTTTGTGTTTTACGTTTGGCCTTTCAGCATCTCAGCAGTTTGGGGTTCATGAAAACTTTGTAGCCAACGTTAACAATAGTAATTATCAATTATGTATTATTCAGCTAACATCAGTGCTTATTGAAAGGCAGACACTGTCCTAAGACCGTCCTGCACACCACTTGGATGACTTGGTGCTCCTGCATCACGTGAATGAAGGATTTGGGGATCTCAACAGTGATATGCACTTTCACTGGTAGCTGGCACCCAAGCTCCACCTGCTTCCCTCACCCTTTGGAAGTCTGCTTTCATGTTCACAAAAGTCTCATTGTCAGATATTCTCTAAAAGTAGAGGAGCAAGGTTCAGGGATCTGTCTCCTAGAACCCTGCCTGCGGTGCATCCAGCTGGGGATCTAGTCCCTGTACCCTTCTTGGTATAATGCTGAGAGCATGGAGTTTTCACCTATCATTCAGCCAGGCACCTGCCTTTAAGTTTGCTTGATAAAGCTGGCTTTGTGCTTGCATCACCTGTAACTGCACAACATGGAACGTAACAAAAAAGTCCCTGTCTCCATGGAACCGCGATGAGTTAAGAGACACTATGCAAATAAAAATCAAATTTATTTTAAGCCCTCCGACAGCACTTTGGTTATTAATTTTCTCCTGGTAAACTCCATTGGTTTGGATACTTGGGGCTTATTTTTATCCTGGTCCCCTTAACAACTTGGCTCTCTTCCATGGCCATAGATGGTACCTCCCGCCAAATCATTCACGTTGTGCACCCATAGATACTAAAAGAAGGAAGTTGAGAAAACAAATAGATTAGCCCCAACTCACAAAACCATTGAAGAACAGCATGTCCTCAGCCAACAGTCAGTATACCATCTCCTTACTTGGGAAACAGAAGCTGGTATTTGACTCATTTGCTTCATTGATATTTCCTTTTTGTTTCCTAATTTATAGGAATTATAAGTGAGAGGAGGCAAGGGGGGGTTCTAAAACTTTGAGATATGGAAACTGATAACTTAAATTTTTGAGTATTATGGAGCTATAATTTTTCCATATAATCTCCTAGCTAAAATCATAAGCACAAAATGGATGAGATTAACCATAAGTAAAAATTACCTCAAGAAGAACTGAGATATTTATTCAAGCATTTACTTATTCATTGGTCCACTCATTAGACACAAATTCCAACATGGATAAACTATATAAGTCAAAGTTTTAAGCACTGGGATAGTGTAGAATGAAGAGGTGATAGCGGGGATGGAGGATAATTCAAAGATCAACAAGGCACCTTTCCTACCCTCAAAGAGTTCACAGCTTAGTCTGAGATGCAGAGAAATGTGGCAGTGCTATAAATGAATAATTAGTAAATTTTTCCAAATCTAGGATACCTTTCATTGTTTTTGGTCCTCTCAAGTTAAAAAGATCAGCATATGGGATGCCTGGGTGAGTTAGTCAGTTGAGTGTCGGACCATTGATTTTGGCTCAGGTCATATCTCACGGTTCATGAGATCCGGTCCCATGTCAGGCTCTGCATCAATATAGCTTATAAATTTTTAAGGTAAAATATTGGCTGCCAGATATTCATCCATAGCTAAGGATCTCCAGCACAGCTCCAAGTGGTAAGCTTTGGAGACATTTGCAGTAAAGCCCTTCCCCACACTATGGTGCCTGTCTACTCCCAAGTTGTCTGTTCCAGTCTCATTACAATAACAACCTGCAATTCATGAAACAGTGCTGATGCATCTCTTGGTATCTGGTGTTTTATAGCACCAAACTATAAAAAAAAAAAACCCAAAACCCCTCATCTGGTAGTGTATGATTCTGCCACCAGGCACAAGAGATACTACATTAGACAATTTCACGTCCTTCTTTTATATATATACACACACACATATATATGTATACATATATATGTGTGTGTGTATATATATAAATGTATATATATATATGACTTGTTGTCAAATTTGTTTCCATACAACACTGCATGTCCTTTTAATATCCATTATCACCATCAAAGTTAAGACATCCCCAAGATTTATGTCTACATAGCAAGCAGGGAGAATATGAAGAACCCCCACTCTGATTATCTAATTATACCTCAATGAAATAATCATCAAATTAATCAATTAATTAATTATACCTCAATTAATTAATATGTTAAATGCTCTAAGATAAAAACAGAATGCAGGGTGTAGCTCCAACCACAGATAAATAGGTAAAATATGTTTAAAAATTGTTACTTGTTGTATGAGTTACATAAGAGAACGTAAGGAAGGAATATAAGACAGAAAAATCTATCTAACTAAAAGTATGGACGTAAAATTATTCATGAATCTGATGAATCTTAAGCTTCAAGACCTCTCACTTGCATTAGGCCCTTCAGGACCTTAAAAGAGGGACCCTAGAAATGTGTTCACTTTATCGTATGTAAAATTTGCAGTTATGATTTTTTTTAGCAGCAATTGGTTAAAGCTGCTATCTTTTTCTATTCCAATCACATCCCTCACACATTTTTCTAATCCTTTGAGTTGCTTTGGAGCGGTTTCAGAAATTTTGAGGATCTGACTAAGGGGAAGTTGAGTTGGACATAGGAGATTATGTTTGTATGGCATTCCCAAGTGCTTTCATGTATATCTAAGTCACTGCTAGTCACCCTGATCTGGGAATGGTCCAGGAATACTGCTGAGAGCCCAGTGACAGTGCTGCTCACTCAATATTGTGGATAAAGATGCTACAGAAATTGCAAGCATATTAATCTCATCAGAGAAAATGATGCCTCAATAACACTTGAAGATGTGGACCTCTTCAACATGGACATTTTTGGAAAAAAAAATGAGTTGATATATGTAAAGTGCTTAGAAGAGTACCCAGCATCATAGCATTACAAAAGCATTAGCTATTCGGATTATTACCCTTGGCTCAACCATAAAAGGACCCAGAGTCAGACTGCGGTTTGTGTTATAGCTTTGTCTAAAACTGACCTTAGTCAAGGAAGATAGTTTTTGATGTGTCAGTTGCCTTAGCTATCAATGGATTTAACCATTGTAGCTACCTCAACAGGTTGTTTTGATGACCAAGTAAAAGAACATATTTAGAAGTTCTAAGTACAGTGACTGGCCCATAGTAAGGACTAGCTACTGGCTTGTTCCACACATCTGTTTAATATGCACAAACAGGCCTAAATATAACCCCTGCCCTTAAGGAGGATGCCATCTCACCAGAGAGATAATATGTTAACAATAGGGTGAAATAAATGTTGTAGCTATGAAAGAAAAGAAAGAATTGGGTGAAAAAATGATTAAGGAGTAAATTGAATAAAAAATAAATTGAGGCAAAGTGTTGGTATTGAAATTTTATATCCTAAGACAGACAAATGAAAAGCTGAACGAAATAAATTGCAAATCTTGTATTTTAGTAATTTAATAAACTGAATCACACCAATTTACAGAAATAAAAACCTACATGTAACAGATCTACAAATTCTGAGATTAAAGCAAGTTTGGTCAGTGTCTATCAAATTAGGAGCTGCCTAGAAAGAAGACTAAGCTCTACCTCAAATTCTGGGTCTCTTATTCTTTAAAAAAATTTTTTTTAACATTTATTTATTTTTGAGAGACAGAGAGACAGAGACAGAGTGCAAGCAGGGGAGGGGCAGAGAGAGAAGGAGACACAGAATCCAAAGCAGGCTCCAGGCTCTGAGCTGTTGGCACAGAGTCAGACATGGGCCCCAACCCACAAACCGTGAGATCATGACCTGAGCTGAGTTGAACGCTTTACTGACAGAGCCACCCAGGTGCCCCCTGGGTCTCTTATTCTTAATGAGTCCCTTAATCTGTGGATACATTGATTTCCTCATCTGTAAAGTGAAATTGATGATACTTATGTTTCCTACACTGGATTGTTACAAGGGCTAAATAAGATAATGGACATAAGTACATATTGAACATCGAAAGTGTTTTATGTGACAAGGCATTATCATTATATATGAGGGCACAACATCATTCAAAAAGTCATCTAAAAAAGTAAAATTCCTCAAGCTATGGGCCGGTGGATTTCCAGAAGTGGCTGCTCATTACATCTTAGTTAGTTAACACCTAAAACCAGTCCGTGAGAGTAACTTCTGTTGCCTTAGAACAGAAGTTGTTGTTAGAACAACTTTGAGGAGAGTCTATTCACTGCTAAGCCCTTAACTAAGATGACACTTGAGAGTAATAAATTTCCCCCAAACAGGCTAGATTTTTATCTGCAAATTGTGTTGAGGTAAACTTAAATTTTTTTCCAACCACCGATTATATATATACGTAAATCCTCACATTGTATGTGGCTATTCTTATTGTGGAATATACACACGTATGTATATTGTGGGTATGTGGGTATGTGTTACTCATCAAATTCAGAAGGATGAAACACCATTCACCAGGACTTTCACAAAAGCCCCTATTTATCTGTGTTCCTTTTTACTGTGCCCATTGAGATCATGTGAAGCCAAGACCTAAATCCAGTACACCTGTGTACATGTCCCTTTATTTTTATGAGGCTTAGATATTAAATGGTGATACAACTAAAAAAATATTTCCAGAACATCATTCATTTTGTGTACATTTTTACTATTGTCTTTATTTCCCTCCTTTCCATTTTAACAAATTATTTTATATCATATTTTTTCACATTTTGCTGATAACATTAAACTTACTGTTGAACAGTTTACATAGCCAATATGGTAGAGTTAAAACAAGTTTCTCTAGCTTTTTGTTATAACTTCCACAATATGGATAAATCATTATAATGAAATTTTGACATGCTGATATGGATTTTTATTAGGACCGATAATACATTGCCAAATTATTCCTTATGTTATTATTAAATGGTTAGACAGTACCACCTATATTCCACAATCATTTTTTGCTTAGTAAAGTTTGGTTTTAAATTTAAATCCATTAATTTATTAGGAAGACAATAGTCTCTTGGGTATCATTATTCTTCCAAGATAAAATTTGTCGACGGCAATATTTAAAAGTATAGCAATTTTGCCAAGTATAGGAAATATATATTATAAGTGTGGTGTTAACAACTAGAGTAGTTTTTAACCATTTGTAGGAACTTTAATAAAGTTATAATTTATTGAATGTCTATTGAATGTCTAATACTTTTCTACATTATATTAGACACTATTCATTAATTCATTCAGCAACCCTATGAAGTAAATCTTATCCCAGTTTTACATGTAAGTTTTGTTGAAACTGAAAAGTCAAGCTAAGTAGTTATTAATATTATTAGTATCACACTTTATAGGTGAGGAAATTGTGAACTCAGGAAGCTTAGGGATTTTCACAACATAGTGTGTTCAGCCCAGGATGGTTCTAGTTTCATAGACTTCCAAGTTGTTTATGCTTTGAGTAGGGGTACTAATCCCTGGTGCTACTGATTTTGTACCCAAAGAATCACATTCATTGAATTCTTGGCAAAACTACTTATATTGTAACTGATCTATATTCCTATAGAAAAAAGAGAATACACATACACTATGTGTGTGTGTTGTATACATATACATATACATATATATATATATATATATACACGCATATACATACATATACATGTATATATTCCCCTTCTAATCTCAAATCTACATCACATAAGAAAACTTCACTCCACATAGGGCTTTGTGGCCAAAGCAAAGATTGAAGGATTTTCCTGGATTTTTGAGATTAGCCCTGATATACTCTCCCTCATCATTCCATCACCAGAAAAATCTCAGTTACAGATATGGATCCAGGAAAGATGAAGCATGCTGTTAATTAGAATACAGCTGTTCAGTGTATAGAAAGTCTGTTGATGTGGAAGGGATACAGATAAAGAAAAGTCTGGCTGTGCTGCACTCCATCTACTAATTAGCTCCTCCAAGACCATTGAAGGTAGCATGAGGAAGCCTACTCTACCTTTGCCTATGTTGGCTAATAAGAAGCTTACTTAAAAGGTTAATAAAAAGGTTAATAGAGAGTTAATAAAGGTCTTTCATCTTCAAGTGAGAATGAAGCTTATAATATTTTTTTCTAAAGTTTGTTGAGAATTTCTATCATAGGTACACTTACATATAACATAGGTAAGAAAAATAGGATTTAACTGCAAAAATAATTTTTTAAAACCTCACACGAAATTCCCACATTATATGTGGCTATTCTAATTGTAGTGGCATTAAATATTTAAATGTCATTGAAATAATAAATTGTCTTCCCTTTAAAATATGGCTTTTTAATTGAAAGAAAAATGTACAAAGACATTGAAATATTTTATTAATGGCCATCCAATTTCATTGGAAGTTTAGAGCCTTAGTTCTTATTTCTAACTTTCCTCAGCTCAGGAAGATGTAGATTTTCTTTGCAACAGTTGCTGTGTAAAATATTCTGAGATAGAATTTTTTATCATAATTAATAATAGATGAAAATTTCTGAGTTTTTGATGTTCTAAACTCTATGCTGTTTGATTTACAGTGTCTTTATAGTTGTTTTTCTGGTAATGCTCAGACTCTTCCTGTTGGTATAAGGGTTAGTCATCTTTTTTCTTTTTTCAGATGGATCCAATATATTTTTCCTTTTTTCCATATCTTCATGTTTTACTTGTATATATAATTTAATAAAAAGACCAATTCTGTCATAATGAACTGGACCACAAGTCTTCTAAGCCTCTGGTGGAATTTTTAGCACATCAGTCTGCAGCTACCAAAGCACTCTTGCTGAATGCATCCTTGTAATGTAAAAACACTGCATGAGGGCATCACAACTTTTAAAACTTACATCCAAAACAGGCATCCATTCTCACAGCAATTATCAAAGCTAATGCTTAAATCTCATTCATTGTGAAGGGTTTAGTAGAAGAGCTTATGCAATATTATCATTACACTATCCTTTTCATTTTTATTTTTTGTAGTTGTTTGGAGTCATTTAAAATGGAAAGTTGAGATATAGTTTCAATTCATACAGTGCAGACAAAACACACACACACACACACACACACAGACACCCCAAAAAACATACTTCCCATAGGGAGCAGTCATAGACAATGCAATCCTTAGAATGTCTTCTGTTTTTCCTACAGTGTCTCTTTTTTGAAATGTAGGCTGTTTGGCACACAGCAACAATAGAAGTTTCTATCATGTGCTCCTTTCCCTTTGTCTTGTCCCTTGTTGGCATCTGTAATCTGACTGCTAATTTGCACCTCTGTTATGGGATAACTTCATTGTTTTGATGTCCGATTAGCAATTTGCACCTATAAAGACATGCAATGTGTGTTAGATTTATAGTTGAGCTTATGTGCATTTCAGTGGAAATGAACAATTTTGTCTGCCTATAGCACATGGGGTTGTCGTCAAGGCAGAGCTGGTTTGTTTTCACCCATCTAGGTCTTAATTTATAACACTGAGAATTTTGTTAAACATTTCGGTAAAAAAAGATCATGAGTCATAGATAAGTGTAGTTATTCTAATGAAATCCAGAACGACTGGCCACTTTTATTTGTCATCATTATAACTCAATAAATAGCCACTTATTTTTCTTCTGATAACCTCAGGCAACAGCGTTCTTTTGTGAATTTGGCCTTGTAAAAACTATACTTGGGTGGTCTGTGATTACCACTATATAGTCAGGCAATTCTCAGTTAGTAACTCTTTTTCACAAATTAGAAAAATGTTTAGTGAGAAAATAGGTTCTTTGAAAACAGCCGAATTTCTGAATGTTTGCTAGAAAATAAAAAATTATGCCCACTGTAAATTGAGGCATTTTTGTTCGTAAAATGTGATAATCGCTTTCCTCGAAGCCTGAATTGGCAAAGTATTCTCTACAGTTCCTGATATACAATAGTACTTCCTTGTAATTGTTGCCTGTCCTAAGAACAGCTATTTTCACATCAGTATTTTCTAATTGAACACCTTTCAGGGAATGCTGCGTCAGTCTTGAAAATCAAAGTCACATATTTAAAGGCCATATGGAGGTAAAAATGTGTTTCCATTCTTCCTAATCTAAGGAGAACAAGACTTTAAGTAGTAGGTTTGGGCAGAAATATCTAATTAAAGAACTAAAATTAATTTTAAGGGAAGCACAGGCTCAACCCTGAATTATAGCATAAGCCTTTACAAAACATATATGCCTCAATCTTATTTCCAAGAAGTAAATGGAAAGTCGTGTGTGTGAGAGTGTGTGTGTTTGTAAGAATATATTTAAATCTACCAGAAAAAAAAACCAGATTGTTTAAGTGCAAAATACAGTCTAATAATTCAATAGTCTGAATAGGTAACAGTTTACCTAAGATTTGCTACTGAGACATACAAATAATTAAATGTTGATGTTAAAAAAATATAGTTCCCTGATAGAGCCAGTCATCTCTAAAGTACTGCATTTAGGCTTTAATTTTTCATTCACTTTGTTAAATACACTGTTTTGTTTATATGTTTATCTTGTACTTGTCCCATGTCACTTAGAAGCCAGGAGCTTTTAAAAAAAAAGAATGCAGAAAGAACAATATGAAAACTTTCAAACATAAATTAAGCCTTTTGCAAATGTTGCAATCTTTCTAGGTATGGCTGGATATTGGGAATCATTTAAATAATAATAATTTAATTATATATTTCCTGAAATATTTAAGAGTGTACAGTAATGACCAAACCATGAAAGGGACCCTGGACTGTGTAAGAACATAGCAGTGATGTCACTAACGAATAGCATGAACTCAACAACTTTCTTTCCCATCCTGAGGCTCCCTGGAGCTGAACTTCAGTGCCAAAGTCCCTTCTAACTCTACGTTTCTGGCACCTTTTTGGATCACAGTTACAGAGAAAATGAGACCTGACCAAAGATCAAACCCACACTTACCATCAAAATACCATTTACCTTCCTTTAATTTCTTCAACCTCATCTCTCAGGACTTCCCATCACTTCAGTCAATACCAGAGAAGAACTTGTTCATCCTAAGCCCCTGTACTTTTACTTAAATCTTCTCCTACAATTGGTACGTGTCTATCCTTCTTTAAGAAATAGTCATGTCTCCACCTAACCCAGAAAGCATGTGCACTGGATGTTAAATGCAATTCTTCTGCTTCTCAGGATTTCAGCAGAGGTTTTGAAGGCCAACGCCCAAGTCCAGGTTCCCCAGAAAGCAGAACCACAGACTTAGGACTTAGGTGGTATTTCTTTATTAGGGTGCTGAAGTGAGGAAAAGTGAAGCAGGGAAGGAGAAAGAGCCCTTACAAGGATGCGTGATGGAGCTGGCCATTGCTAAACGCAACTGATTGCTTCACTTTCCAAATTGTCCTCTAAGTTGGATAAACTGCAGCTCAGGGCAGTCTGTCTCAAGTGGGAAAAAATGAAGAATGGGGAAAGAATTTATCTCCTATCAGGGCGCCTGGGTGGCTCAGTCAGTTAAGTGTCAGACTCAATTTTAGCTCAGGTCACAATCTCGCATTTCATGAGTTCTAGCCCTGCACTGGGCTCTGTGCTGAGAGCATGGAGCCTGCTTGGAATTCTCTCTCTGCACCCCCCCCACTTCTCCCTTGCTTTCTCTCTCTGTTTCTCCCCTGCTCTCTTTCTCTGTCTCAAAATAAATAAGTAAACTTAAAAAAAAAGAATTTATCTACCATTTCCCACTGAGTTCTGCTTTGTAGGGCAACAAATCCCCTACACTTCTAGGTTGCATATGCATGAGTGGTAATGGGGTCCCTTGGTTTCTCATGCCTCTACGTCAATAAGCCAGAACCTGGCTTCAGTGTGTGCTGAGGTAATGGTAACCTGTTAATGCATGAAGGTCCTTGGAACTATTGCAGCCCTGGTTGCTGCCATGCACTGGTATAGAAATGGGTAAGGCTGAGAGGATGTGAGGTGTATAAGAGGTGTGTGGTGCTGCTGAGAACAAACAAACAAACAAACAAACAGGAGCCAAATAGCCTTACATTTCAAAGCAAGGTGCTAGACCACCTTTGCCTATGGTAAGGGATTATGAAATTAGTTCTGCCAAAGCTAGCCCCCACCCATTTACAAACTAAATAGGAGAATGAAAATAATTCACTGGAAGAGGTAAAATAATTGAGAGTGAGAATTTCTTTGTAGAATTGTTCAATGTTCTGTTACATCCCACCCCATACTCCCACAACATGGAAGAGGAGAGGTGGTGCCCCCCCCACCTCAAGCCAGGTGAGAGGCACTTGAAATGTGACACATAGAGTAGGAAAGGCTTGGGAAGTAGTCTCTGACTCACTCATGCCAGCTTATTCTGAATATGAGACGCTATGATGAAGCGGTCCCTCTTTGGTGGCAGATCAAAGAGAAGGAGAATGACCTGGAGAATGGACTGCTCTACCACTTAAGACAGGGAAAGGAAGATAATCTCCCAGGGACCAGATATAGACTCTATGGAAAGAGACTGGAATTGTGCTGTCTTGAAAGGAACTCTTCCTAGAAGTATCTTTGGCAGGGGGGACTGGTGAATCCAGCCTGGAGTGGTCCCTGGAAAGCTAGTAAGCAGAGGGAAAAAATCACAAACTACCATCAGAAAGAACTCTGAGAGAGACATCCTTCCCCAGAGCAAGTCTGGAGAGATAAAGGGAATGGACCAGTTTATGTACATTCAGGTTACACAGCCAGATTACAACTCTATCTATCTTGTGGGACATTTCTTCACCTCTTTTTCATTCCAACTTTGAGTGGAATTAAACAATAAGCACTGGGTAAAGGAGAGACTGAGAAGAAAAGGAAGGAAAGAAACCTACCATGTCCCCTTACTACAGATCTTCTTGCCTGAGATAGGCAAGAACTGTGAGAGGAAGAACATTTAACTTGGATAAAAGATGGAGGTGTGCACTGGATGGAAAATTTTAATTACTGAAATGGGTTTTTATAACTCAAAGAGGATAGAAAGGCTACTGAGGCTTCCCAAGATTTTGACAAAAGGTGGAAAAACAAAAACAAGTCCAGAGCATGGGACCTGTAAGGGGAATAGGATTATTTTTTAATGCTTTTTCCTGAGTGACCTCTATACAGTCAAGCTTACTTAATAATATGTTTTGATCATACTGCCTCATTTTGATGTTGTTCTGCCCCTGGTTCTGGGCTCTCACACACCCTTCATGCTCTTTCATTTTGAATCTTCTCTGTGGCTCTGCATTTCATCTCCATTTTACCTTAAATTAGATCATATACTTCTTACAAGCTCTTATATCCCACTTCCCACAGCATCTTCCCAAACTATATTGCCATGCTTTCATCATGGACTGTAGGGTCAGGACAAACTGTAGCTTCATGGTTGCTGCCGTAGGCGTCCCTCTCTTATTTTCTTTTTTTATAAAAAGCTCACCACCTTCCTGCCCTCGATACCATGGCTCAGATATTCTCCGTGGTAAATCTTGTTAAAAGACTGAGAAGCAGGTAGTATCAAAGAAAGAACCTGACTTATTATTTTTCTACTTAAATATGGTGGCCAAAATTGCTAAGAGTTTATTTCATACTATCAAGTAAATCCACAATAATTCCAATGGCTAATATTCACTGACTATTGCTCATGTGCTCGAAATCACACTAAGTGCTCTATGTGCATTATCTCATTTAATCCTGAGAGTAAGTCTTTGTAGTGGATATAATTTTTCCCTCAATTTCAAAGAGGCTCAAAGAGGTCTGGAGATTTGTCAGAGGCCAAACACCCAGAAAAATGAGAAAGATGTGAACCTGAGTCTTGCAGCTGACATTTTAACTACAAGATTCTATTATTTCTCAGTGACAATAAATTTTAAAGAGAGATGAACTTGGTGAGAACAGTAATGAGGTTATGGTTTCCACCATGAATCAGGAGTCTGCTCTGAAACCCAGCTAAACTAAAAGTTTCATGACACTTTGGGCTGGGTTTCATCAATCTATTAGAGGAACTAAGATTAAAGTTGAGAAAAATCTTCTAGGCATGAAGGAGAGCCTACAGTCACTTGTATGACCAGAAACAACCCTATAGGCCCTGTTCACCCCAGCTGTACAGGGGCTTTTATTTATTTTGTAATGCCTATGTGGAAAGAATTCTTACCCTCATTTAATCAATGAAGAAACAGGAACAAAAGTAGGACTAGACCCAGCAAAGTTCATACCCTCAGCTTCTGAGCTGTAGAGTTTCTAATGTCTAGTCTCTTAGAGTAGTGGGAAAGAAATCACCACCTCTCTGTGTGACTTAATCATATAAAAACACAAGAAAAATTAAATGGTTGCCCAATTTATCTAAGCATAAAAGATACCCTATGACTTACTGAATATTATACAAGCCTTCTTTAAACATACACTCTATCATTTAATTCAGGATGTATTAATGAGACCTCCACAGTGAGTAAGGCACTACAATTCTGACACTGAAGGAATGTAAACATAGGACAGAAGGAAACAGCTCATAGCAAGGCTTTGGAGGATGCTCTGATATATCTCATGCTGACTCAGTCTACTACTCACACAGCGCTGCTGTACTTATAAATTAAGAGCTTATAACATATGCTGTTATGTCAGGGAATGTATATAATGATGTAGACATAAACTGACCCTGCCTCAAAGAGCTTCAAAGTGGCATAACTTAGGTCATATACCTCCTACCTCTCTCATTTAAAATAAATATTGAAAACACTTATTCAGATGAACAAGTTTGCATACTCATAGCTCAATTTTATCTTGCCACTGGATTTCTGCAAAACGATTTTAATTGAATCTACCATTACTGAGTACAGCATATAGAATGCTTTCCAAAATTTATGTTTTAAACAGAAATGTGGATTGCTTGCTTTAAATATTTTTATTGTCTCCCATACAGTATTGCAAAGTAAACTTTTAAAATATGCACATTGAGTAAAACTGTGTATGCATCATCTAAAAATATTATTGAATGAAGACTAAAATAACTCAATTATTATAATACGATGTTTCTAAAGATTCTTTTCTTTAGCATCTAAACCTATCACCTTTCTTGTTCCTCACTCCCTCTTAGGAGAAATTGGTAGAAGTTGAAAACTAAGTATATAAAGAATATTTACATCTGAATTTCTGATAACTGCTTATACTTTAAACTTAAGGCATGCAGTAGTTAGAAGCACAAATTAGTCAATTAAAAAAGTGAATGTTCTTTAAAATCCCTTTGTTAAAGAAAAGACAGTCACTATTTCTGGAAAATTTAACCAGAAGTTGTCTTCATCAATAGCTAAAGACTTGCTTCATAATACCTAGTATTTATTGTTTTCTCTAATGCCTTTTTAAAAATATCCTGAAGAAAGGAATTATGTCAGGAGCACGGGAAGGGACAGAAAACTTGGCAGAGAAAGAACACACAGCTCACTGGAACAGCTTTGAGGAACATGTGGGCTGCAGAGAGGGAGGTAACTTATGGTTGTTGTTTCATATATAAAGACAGCGTGAGAGAAAGGTGACAGGAGTAGAGGTGATACCAAGCAAGTTTCAAAAAATACTCAATGTCTTTTCTGTCCAATATAGGGCCCCCAAAAAAATCAAGAATTCTTTATTTTCATTGTAATCAGGCTACATGCTACAAATAGAAGGCTCATCAGAATTCGGGAATAAATTCAGCAAATGTCACCATCTGAAATTGAGGCAAATAAGAATCAACATAAAAAAGGATAAGCTTGGCCGTCTGCAGAAGTAACTCATCTTGAATATATTGTTGATGAGAACAGGGGATTCCCCATTTCCAATTGTTAAGGTTCCAGAGTACCATCCATAACTCATCAAGATGACCATGTCACAAAGACATAATTAAATTCTAAAGTCAAGAAAGCCACAATCTGTATAACAATTTATAACACCCTTGGTGTGAATGAACACTGCTTTGGAAGACAAATAAAATGGATACTTTGATATTAAGAATGTTTCCTCTGTTTTTAGGGGAAGGAGATTCTCTTGACATTTACTTGATCCACTCTGGTTCTTTAGGCAGAAATATTTTAGACATGAGAAAAACAGTTGCAAGTAGACTTCTATCCCCACTACTCCAATGACAGTCCTCTTGTTCCAGCCACCAGTGAGCTCAGTCTTGCCAAATAAATGTTATGCCCCAACCTGACTTGGACTCTCAGCAGTATTCAACTTCCTCCCTCTTGAGGCATTCTCTTTTCTAATACTGTGACACATCCCTCTCCAGGCTTCTTTCTATCTCACTGGCTGTTTCTTTTCTTTTCCCTTTGCTGACCTCTATACCGCTTGATCTCTAAATATTATGATTTCCTAAGGCTTACTACTTTGTCCTTTTTTATTCTATATCTACATATTCTTTTGAGGTGATCTTATTCAGACTATGGTTTTGAATACTACCTATATTCAGGTGACACCGATTATTACATTTTTAGTCCTGAGTGATAGACTTATATATGCAACTGTTTGTCATTTCCACTTAGACAGGTAATATGTATCTCAAAGTGAGTATGACCAATCTGCTCTATCTCAACAAATGGGAATTCTCATTTGTCCAGGTGACCGAGTCATAAACTAAAGCATATTCTCAATATCCCTCCCTGTCTCACCCAGGTACGGTGTGTTAATCTGCCTCCAAAGCATATCCTTAATCTGTCCACTCTCTCTACTCAAACAATACCTTAGTCCAAGTCACCTGGACTACTGAATTGGCCTCATCATTGATGCCTACTTCCCTTCTGCATCCCTCTAATTCTTTCCTGAGATCTTTAACAGATAGATCTCTTCCCTGTTTAATTCTTCACTGCTTTCCCATTGCAGTAAGAATGAAAACCCAGTACTTTGGACACTTACCCCAGAAAAATTCCAAGATTTTATCTTGCATTATTCTCCCCCTCACTCATTGGACTCCAGTCACTTTTGCCTTTTCTGCTTTCAGACACACCTAGCTCAGACTTGATTTCTGGATTTTGCACTTGCTGTCCTCTCTCCCAGTAACAGTTTGTACCAAGAAGCTTATATGCCAAACTTCTCTATATTATTTAGATCTCCTCTCCAATGCCACTTCTTCTTAGATGGCTTTCCTGACCATGCAGTGTGAAGTAGTCTTAACCTACACCTGGGTCTCTCATATCAAATCATCGTGTTTTGTTGTCTGTACAATACATATCACAGTCTGAAATCATCTTATTCATTTATTTAATTTCCTATTCTCCATCTCCTTATCTTTTTTTAAATTTTTTTTCAACGTTTATTTATTTTTGGGACAGAAAGAGACAGAGCATGAACGGGGGAGGGGCAGAGAGAGAGGGAGACACAGAGCCGGAAACAGGCTCCAGGCTCCGAGCCATCAGCCCAGAGCCTGACGCTGGAACTCACGGACCGCGAGATAGTGACCTGGCTGAAGTCGGACGCTTAACCGACTGTGCCACCCAGGCGCCCCTCCATCTCCTTATCTTAACCATATACTCTGAACAAGTAAGACCCCTTTGTGTCTTGTACACTGTTGTATTTTTATCTTCTGTAATAAAATCTAACATATAGTATGCAAGCTTAGTAAATATTTTTAATTAATTACTTAACTATCTGAAATTGTATATATATCATATTATATATTAAATATATGATATAGAAATATGCTCTCTCCATATAGAGACTGTGTCATATATTATATTAAATATATGGTATATAAATATAGTAAAATATATATATGCTATACTATCCTTACACAATCCTACAGGGGAGATATTAAGTTTATATATATCCCAAAGAATAGAACACCAAAATCAGAGCCATTAAGAGTTTCAAAGTCTGCTTGTGAATGCATGTTGAGATTTAAATTCATATTTAAAAAAAAAGATTACTGTAATATAATGTCCTCCTAGAAGGTTAAACAAATCTAGACATTCTTATTTTCATTTAATATCAACTTTGTGAAAGTTAATTTATGTGGCTCAGTCCCTCAGAGTCTCATAATCTCCAGGTATTCAAATAATTATGCATTTCAGGACCTGCAAAGTTGAGTCTGGATTCAAGATGCCTGGTGACTCCACTTAGGAACTGGCATTCTGTGAGGCCTGATCTCAGGAGTTAGTCAAACGCTCATAAGTCATATTCATAAAATTTCACTGGCTTTACCTCTGGTTCCCTCTCTGTAGCCCAGCAATCATGACAAATCTAGTCTGTACAATGAAGATCAATCTTCAAGTAAAGACTCAAGATAGATGCATCTTCATTCCTGTGTTGTTTTACTCTTTAGAAAGTGTCTGAATCAGTTTAGAGGAGAAGGGAGATGACCAAGAATGGCCCTACCTTGTTACAATGCCAAGTAAAGATTATTTCAGAGCTATAATTTCTAAAAAATTCCTGGGAACAAACGGTAATAGATACATATTAAATCCCTTGAAATTAATAATACCTCTTACTTAAATTTATCTTTTATAATATCTAATAGAGTGCCATGTTTATATGTGATGACTAATTTGTGTTTTGGGAAGATAGGAAGAAATGAGTTGGTTGTTATAATTGATGTATAATCTCTTCTTTTACTTCAAGAACTGGGCCAGACAAAATTATCGCTGGCTAGAATCAAAGGAGGGAAAGAGGAAAACCTCACAGTCAAAAATGTGGAATATGAAACTCAGGCAAAGAGCAATGAAAGCCAGTGTTGGTTTTTAAAATAGAATATTGTAAAGACAGAAACTGAAGTGCTTTCAAAAATGAATTAATATACTTTGATCTGGGATTCTCATAGCCAAACTATGTACATACATTACTTTCAAATTGTAAAAATGACCTTGGTGTGCAAATGAAGTTTTCAGTGTTTAGTTATGGGTTTGAAAGTATAGTATTATTAAGCTGCTAAAGCATATTATTTTCATAAAAATAATAAAATTATGTACAGGCAGAAAAAAACTATATTTTAGTAATATAATAATGAGTCCCAATAATAATAAATATGTTATATACTATTACAAACCTACTCATATATGAATTATTTTATTACAACATGTTATAAATACATAAAATGATGAATCATAAGTGCTTTAAAAATAAAGCCTTAATATACACACAATGATATTCACATGTTCCAATCCATTTGTATATTGAATTTTTTACCAAGAACAATTTGATAAGCTCTACATTGACAAAAATGTAGGCACGTCCTGTACTATTTTAACTATTATTAATTTATTTTAGTTATTAAATCATAACTTCTTCTTATGTTAGGAGCTAAATTGCCTTTTTCAAGCCACTAAAAGATAACATAGAGAACTAAGGTAGAATTTCCAAATCACACCTGATGGGTGGGGAGATTACTAAATACTATTGACTCTTGTCATTGGAATGTGACCCCGATCCACATTCTGTTGAGGAAAATACAATCTAATCATATCTTAAGTTGCAAGGAAGTTGACGTAGTACATCATCTCTCTTTAGCATTGATGTAAGAATCTTGAGGAAGGAATTAATTTAGGTAGAACCTTAACGTTTGTTTATGTGATAATGCTATGCAAAATATAAAACAGACCACTTTGACAAAACTCCCTTGATGAATAAATTACTTCCCCCTTGGTTTTAAATATTTGCTGAGGAATATAAGAGCTATGAGCTTAATGAACTGGGGAGGGTAAAGACACAAAATATCCTGTGAATGGCAAACCAAGTGCCATTCCTCTTTTTTCTTATGTTTATTTATTTATTTTTAAGGGGGGTGGTCGGAGAGACGGGGGAGAGAGAGAATCCCAAGCTCAATAGGAGCTCGAACTGACAAACGGTGAGCTCATGACCTGAGCCCAAATCAAGAGTCAGACACTTAAGCTTAACCAACTGAGCCACCCAGGTGCCCCAAGTCCCATTCCTCTTTAAATTCCAGTGGCCAAGAGAACAGTTCAGGGAGGAGAGAATCTAATCAATCAGATGATAGGATTTGTGCAGTGCCCTTCATGCAGGATGATCACAGGGCACTTAACTTTAAGGCAACTCACTTTTTCTTGACTACAACAGAAGGGAGGCAGAATAAAACAAATTAGTCTAAGACTCAAAAATGCCAAGGGCCCTATTAAGTATAAAAAGCTAATAGGGTATGTGCTTATACCCACAAGTGTGTGCATGTGTCTCAGAGAGTGGCAGTGTAAAAAGAAATTAGCAGCACATGCTGCTTTAGCAAGACCATACAGAGTTTTCTTGATTCATAAAACCTGACTTACGAGCAAATCTCATACAAAACTAGGCAGCTTTAAAAGAGGAGCTCAGATGGAAAGACAACAGGGTTACTTAGATACAAACGTTACTTTTTTTTTTTTTTAACATCACCAAACCAATTTGTGTTATGTTTTGATGCTACATTGGCGGGATAGGGGAAAAACAAACCTTCCACGTATAAGTATTTTATGCATCTGGGAAGAAAATGAGTTAGAGAGGAAGTTTATTTTAGCAGCGATATCGAGTGAAAAGTTGGTGATTATATGGAATTTTACATCCTCCATTATTCTTTATTACTATTTCATTAGTCTAGTCTTTCCTTTTTCTTTAAAAAATACACTGTAATAAAGTCATCCACATGAGTCCGTGGATATGTAATTGAAATCACTAATGGTGGCAGATGCTAAAACTATATCCAAAAGACAGGCTGCCAAATACACTGTATTTCGTGTATATGCGTATTACAACTGCAGTAGTATAATTAAAACAGAACCCTGTAAGGGACCTGGTATGAAAGAAAAGGGGTTAGGTCCTTTCACATATGTGTTTCCTTTCTATTAAATAAGTAAAATGTGAACAAATAAAATAGAAACACATTACACATTTTCTTATAAATAATGTTTCAAAATTCCATTTTTTTATAGAGTGAGAAATCACAAAATGAGAGGCATTTGGGGATCTGTTTCAGTTAGTAAGGGAACCAGATGGTTGTAACTTAGAAGGCTCAAGATTACAGGGCAGTCTAACAAATAAATGGTCAGTAAGAATTTATCAATCCTTTCCACGCATCCACTGTTCTGGACGTGCCACGATCCCCATTCCACACCCAAGCCTCTGGCCAGGACCGACCCAGGGGAAACATCCCTGGCGAGAATGATGCAGGGCCGGGAGGCTTCCTCAGAACTCAAGGGCAATTTTCCCACCAGAAAGCCCTCCCCTATATCACACATTATAGATTCTCACGGTGATCATCTATGACCAAAAAAAAAAAAAAAATGTTCCATTTCACCATTTGAGAAGCCGCTTACCTCTTAAGAGGTGATACAAGCTGCCACCAGTCATGCAGATTCACCACTGAACTGTCATGGGTTGTTGAAATCCACACCTATCCAAATTATTCTTAACAGCAAAAATAATGGCCAAGGTTTATTGGGCATTTAAAATTAGGCACCACTACATTCTGCATTGTACAGATGATAAACCAAAAACTAACAGAGGTTAAATCACTAAAGTCGTATCTTTTATCATGGATGAGTTGAGATTTCAGCCCACATATATTTTATTCTAAATGCACATTTTTAACCCCTGTTCCAAATAAGGGTAATTAAATTTTCTATTAAAGCAAGCACAACTTATGACAACTAAACTCTACTACAACAAAAGCAAAGACAAGCATATGAAGAAATGACTAAATTAAAAAGAGCCCTGCATTTGACTTGCCTACGAGGCTATCTGCTTATCTTACAGATTTAACAAAACCTGAGTCTTAACTTCATGTCTGAAGCCTGCAGTAGCTTGTTCTCAACTCTCAAAAGCAGATGCCTGCTTAGCAATAATCTGGTGCCTGAAAGCTTCTGAACTGATCAAGGGAAAAGTGTTTGTTTACCTGCCTGGCTTTGTCTCTGTAGTAATAATGGTTATGCCTATCCACCCATCTCCCTGCTAGAGGCACTCAGCTCTTCGTTGAGGAAGACAGAAGGAAAAGAAAAGGAAGTCAGAGTCTTTTGCTTCCCAAGGCACCAACTCTGTTTGAATGTTCCTGCACCACAGCTACCATCCCCTTCAAGTATATCTGCCCAATTTGGGGGAAGGGGGGTGCTTATTCCTTTACCCTCTCAGAATGAAGTAAGGAGATCTGCTTCTCTCTGTAATTACTAATATATATGACTTTCTCATTATTTTGTTTTAGAGGTGCCTTGGGTTCTCTTTGAAGGCATTTTCAAAGAAATGAGATAAAAACTTTGAACTGAAATTCAACATGTTTTGAACTGGTTTCCTATCTGTGGAACTCAAATGTTTCTCCTGAAGACCATTCAAAAAGACGCTTAAAAGGCACAGAATCTATACACTCTCAATAGCTTGAATATTCAGTGCTGGTGAAAGTTACTAATTCCTCTCAAAAGAACTACCATGAACGTAAGTTTCCAAGATGCGAACTTTGCCTTTAGGAATCTGACATCGAGGTCATACAGTAACAACATATGTGAAAGCAAACATAGTCCTTTTATAGCCTAGCTTTCCATCAGCATCCCCCCAAAGTAAAAATTTTAAATGCAGAAGATCCTTGGATGTAGAGATTTCCCATTCATGATTGTGAGTATCCATGAGTACTCCCAAAGGGCTCATGATATGTGATCATGTGTGCATTTTGTTGAGGCATGCATCGCAATCACTGTGAGCTGGTTTGCCTAACTCATAACGGAGTCTTGCCAGCCTCCCAACATCAGCATGTCATCATGCTCGTCATAGTCTCTAGTTATCCCTTGGAACCATTAAGTGCAATTAAAGTAAAATCCAAAGCTCTTAAATGGCCTACAAGTCCCTATATGGTTTGCCCCTTTCCACCCCACCCAACTTTCTGGCCTCGTTTCAAACTACCCTTCTCTCTTATTCTTCCACAGCCATACTGCCTCCTCACTAACCACAGAAAGTGCATCCTGAAGCAAGACCTTTGTACCTTCCTATCCCCTCTACCTGAAGTACTCTTTCTTCACCCTGGTATCTACCTGCTTAGCATACTCCCTCAGTTCTAGCAGGTGTCTGCTTTTGACGTTTTATCAGGGAGGCATTTTTGACCCATCATATCAAAAAAGATTCTCGATACTGATACTTCTTATCTCCCTTACTTTGCTGCATTGCTTTTCGTGGTACTTATCACTCTCTAAAATATTGTATTTACGTGTTCATTAGCTTATTGCCTCTTTGAGCCCTCCATTCCCATCTCACACTGCCCTTCCTGCTTCTTATTTCTTGGTCTTCTAAAGCACCCTTACTTCAGTCACATACAAAGCCTAGTTGCAAAGCTGGCTTCCAAGCCTCTGGGAGCCCTAGGATATCCTTCTAGAAAATTCCTTTCTTCATTCACTTACAATCTAAACAAACCCAGCTTATACTAAGAATATTTGACTGGCACACCAGACTTGTGTTCTCTCGTCTCTAATATAAAAGGGGATTGTTTACCTTCTAAAAGTCCTTTTGCCATAAGGGAATCTTTTAAAATTGGGCTGTACAGTTCTTCGGGGAAAAATGCAATCCATTTAAATGGTGAATTGAAGTCATCCTCTAGTTACGATTAGATCCCATCATTAAAAATAAATAAATAAACTAGTGGTTACCAGGCCAAACAGCAAATTACTCAATTACCTGACGACAGCATCCTGCCAAAAGGACGTTCTGAAAATTAAAGCTCCAGTGATGCAGGCTGGGTTGGCAGTACCTTGAAATCTCATCCCACTGTGGCAACCCCACCTCAGTGAAAGTGTTTACATTAGGGATGTGAAGTCCGGCTTGCCATGGTGCTGCACCCCCAACTCCAACCTGGCCTGTTAAGGCTACTTTTGATAATCCTCTCCAGCTGCCTCAAGGCAGGAACATCAAAAGGGCACATCAAAGCTCCCAGTCACAGTGGAGAAGAGCCTGCAAACCGGGTGACCGCTTTTTTCTTCAGGATTCACAACAAATACAAGTCTTCAGGCCTTCCCCCAAGGAGGAGAGAGTAATTTTAAAAAATTCTAGGCTGCCTGCCCTGAAGGAGGGAAAGAGACACCATCATTGAAGGTAGAGGATAAAGCCACTTCTCCCAATCATACATTTCTGAGAGTTGGAGGGCTGTTGTAACAAGAAAAAAAAACCCACACAAGAAAAGTTTGATCCATGCTTCACTGGTGTGTGTATTTTAAAATGCAAATAACAGAAGCTGAAAATGATGAAGTGAGCATGTGCTGTCTCACTGACATGCGAGACAGGCAATTAATGAAACTCTGGGCCACAATATCAGCTGCCTGCTGACTTCTGCAATTGAATTAAAACTATCATAAGAATAATACAAGGACTTGCCCTTGTCCTTCTTGTCTATGTGTTTATTTAATTTTCTGTCCAACTGACTCTCAAATAAATTGGAAACAGCTGCCATTTTTTGATTCAGTAGCTCCATTACCCCCTTGTGACATCATTCTGGGCACGAACACTAACAATAGGTCATTATGTAGCAATTACTTTATTGATTTATGGAAGTTTTTAAGCTCCCTCAGGAATATGCACATTCAAGGGGAAAAAGACCACTTCTATGCTCTTGTTAAGGAGAAAAAACTGAACTATAGCGGCTGGAATAATGTTGCTCAGATGGGACCTTCCTTACAAAGGACAACTATAGGAACAATTCATGTTTTGTTGATTTTCTTCAAGTAAGAGAGAAATGAGGAAAGACTATAAAGTTTGAAAGTTATAGTGCCCATAATTGAATGAAGTAACTAAGCAAACAGATGACTCAGTGTGGCTGTTATGTAATAGGAGGACTTCAGTGATATAATAGAAGTTGCTTAAAACAAGTTAGCAGTGTTCAAACTCCCATGATGAATGCATTTTCTGAGCTTATGCATAGCATTTCATGAATACCGCTGCATGAAAACATGCTTTCCTTCTCAATTCAAATGGATATCTTAAGACCTCACATTTAAGTTCAATGCCTGCCCTACACCACTCAGTGGATTATAGTTTTAACTGTCTGTTCTTAAGCAGGCTGTTTACTTGTACCCCTATACAGAAATAAGCAATAGTTTCCTCCCTTGTAAACAGATGGCTTTACTTCACATTCCTCTAGGTTGGAGAACTCTAACATAGAGGTTGAAAAAATTTAAAAAGGAATAATGTGCCCTATCAGTAGTAAGTTAACAGAGAGATTCTAACCTGATGAGCTGAGCAATAGCCTGCCTAAATTTGGAGGAAAATGGTTGTTTCTTGATTGAAATCTGTATCTGAGACTTGTTGGCTCATATTGGAGGTGAAGAATTTAATATTCTGGCTCTTCAGTCAATGCCCTGATAAAGGAACTATCTTAGGCTCAACATCTGGCTTGATTCCCAATGAGAACCGCCATTGAAGAGACATTCCTGTGAGAACACATGGAGCTGTAACTTGCCCTAGATCAGTAGCCTAGGGATAAACAAGGATGCTGAAACTTGAGTGTTTCGAAGGTAACAGGCAGCTTATGATGAGATAGAGTTTCTCCTCTTGATACTTTTTTTCAGTCCTGACCAGATCCGAAAATGGATTAGGAAATAAACATTGATTTAGAAAATAGAGAAAAGTAGTAGGTAACCCTGCTTAGGAACCCCATCTTCTAGCTAAGACAAATTTTAGGAACCCTTGATCAGCACAAGTCTTGAATCCTATATTCTTAAAATAAATCCCCCAAAAAGTGATCTAGGGGAGAAAGTCTCCTGCCTATTCTGACTCTAAAAAAGTTACTGAGGGTCTTCCAGGTAGAAAGTACAACACAGGGGAAAGGGTGTCTCATAAATGATGAAACTACCCCAAGGAGGACAGCTCTGGAGAAAAGTAGAAGAAAACAAAGGCACAGTCCAGACTTCTGGGAGCTCACAATGCAGCTGACCCCCTAGGTGGTAGTTTAAAAACAACACGGGTAACCTTATATAATAAAAAAACAAAACAAAACCCAATGGACCTCACATTAGGAAACCTATGTTACAATCACAATTATGCTATTAATTAGATGTGAAAACTTGGATAAGTCACAATTTTCCTAGGATTCTATTTCCCTCAGTTTGAAGTAAAGACAGTAGATTTGATAACATCTGGATCCCCTTTAGTCTTCACAAATCCAGTAATCCTGATAAATCATATACCATACAATTTCTTGACTGAGTTCATATGCTATTATTTATGACTATATTCCAGCTAATGCCTGAAAACACTACTTGAGTCTTTGTTTAAAATTTAAAAAAAAAGAAGATTCTACTTTGCTTATCCACAACTTTGCTTATCTTTCATACATCTAAATGTCACCTATTCTTGCATTCCTCACAAGATAATCCAAATCATAACTCCTTATCAGGAAAACGTTTGTAATCATGATAAAAGCACATGTTAGCATAAAGCCTTTAGTATTAAAGTGTTATTTCTGAACTATCAAATTGTGCTTCCCTGATAGTTAGTTGTTAGAGTAATACTTATAGACTAAAAATATTAGGAATTTGTAAAATGAAAGGAATATTTCATTTGGAATGATACAATTCATTGAGATCTTTTAGAAAGAGGTAAATCTGCAGCCAGGTCTTAAAGAAAGTTATAGGCATAGCATCATAAAAGAGAAGAAGCAGCCTTTCCATGGAAGTATAGGAGCAATGACAAAGAAGTGGGGTAACAAGGAGATTAAATTTTGTGAAGTGGAATGGATGACTACGTTGGAGATAAATGGGGTATGTATGCATATGGTATGAAATAAACCAGGGCTGCCATACCATTAGCATAGATAAAGGGAATCTACTTTGCTTCTTGGGGGAAATGCATGACTAAAGTAATGCCTAAGGAAGATTTTTTTTTAAGCTGTGTGGTGAGTATGCTGCAGAATAAAGGGTTTAGAAACAAATAATACAAAAAAAAAAAAGAAACAAATATTACAACAAAGAGCACAGTCAAGGAATGAAGTTATAAAACTCTGGACTAGAGTAATGACGATGGAAATGGAAAAGAAGGCTCAAATCCAAAAATCCCAGCAAGAAGGAATTAATAGGATATGAGAACTAACTTAATATGTGAAGCCAAATGAGGCTTTAAAAAATGAAATAGTAAAAAATTGACTACCAGATGAATGTCCCAGAGAATTAATTGGATAGTTGAGTCATTGGGAGAGGGGCAAAAGAAGACAGAATGTTTATTTCATTGAGTTCAGGACATGAGTGTACCCCTGGAAGTACAGCTAAATGGAAACATTGAGTTAATAATTAGATATGAAAGGCTTGTGAAAGTTCAGAGTTGGAGCATCACTCTTTAATTCAGCAAACAGTTATAAAATATCAAATATCTCTGATGTGCCAGGCACCATTCTTGATACCAGAAATAAAGAGATAACAAGCATAATCCCTGCACTCCAGAAATTTTGTCTACTGTAAGAGACAGAAAATTACTTAGCTATTGGTAATGCTAACAACATTGTGTAATCAGAACTACAGAATATTTAATCAACATTATTCAACATAAGCCAAAGGAAATGCCCAAGCCCAGATGACTATGTGAGTTTGGAGAAGAAATTTGGGATACCAGTTGGAGCAGGGGATTCCTACATAAAGGACAAGTCAGGAGGAAAAACAATCTAGAGATTACAGTTTAAGTATAACTGTTAGTAGGATCAAATAAAAAATAGTAGAGTATAAGCTCCTATTCTGCTCAAGTAAAAGAAAGAAGACATAAAGATTGACAGGAAAAAAGGAAACTGTCATTAATTACAGGTGATTCTACATGTAGACAAAACGAATAGATTCTACACATAAAACTTTAAAATTAATAAGTCGATTTAGCAAGGATATTATATTAAAGGCCAATGTTCAGAATTCATGTATGTCTCTATGCATCTAGCAAAAATTGGACAATAAAAATAATAAAAATTTTAAAAGAATATTACTTAATATTGCAGCAAAATGCATCAAATACCTGGGAATAAATATAATAAAAAACATGCTAGACATTTGTATTGAAAGCTATAAAACAACGTTGAGATAAATCAAAGACAAAAAAAATGGGGAAGTATACCATGTTCATAGATTGGAGGAATCAATGTTTTTAATGTAATAGTTCTTCCCCAATTATCTGTGTATTTAATGTGACTCCAATCAAATCCAAGGGAGTTTTTGCAGAAATTGATAAACTGTTTCTATCATTACATGGAAATACAAAGGACCTAGAAAATCATAGTAATCTTGAAGAAAACAAATTTCTCCTATCAGATCTCAGGACTTTTATAAATCTAATGTAATTAGGACAATGTCCAAAACTAGAACAATAGAACAGAATAGAAGGTATGAGAACAGATTCATACACAATCAACTGTTATATGGCAAAAGTACCACTGCAGTTTGGTTTAGGGAGAAAATGGTCTTTTCAATAAGTGATATTGCATTAATTGAATATCTACATTTAAGATTTCTTAAATGAAGCACTAGAGCACAAGTCTCACATGAAAAAATTGAAAAGTTTGATATGTTAAAATTAAGTTCTAATTAAGAACTGGCATATACAAAAGACACATATCCAAAACATATAAAGAAATTTCTATAAATAAAAGAAAATTTTAATGGAGAAAGACTTGAAGACTTAAATAGACACTTCAAAAAAGAGGATATCTAATTGGACTGTGTGCCATGCAATGTGCTCATCATTGTTATTCCTGAGGAAAATGTACATTAAACCAAAATTAGATGACACGGCATGCCTTCTAGAGTTACTAAAATTAAGAAATACTGACAATATCAAGCATTGGTGAGTAAGTGGAACTCTCATACATTGTTGGTAAGAGACAAAATTGATATATTCACTTAAAAAAACCTTTTGTCAGGGTCTACTAAAGCTAAACATTTCCATACCCTATGACACAGAAATTTCACTCCTGAGTACGTGCCTAACTAAAATTATTATTATGTCACCAAAAGATAAGAATGTTCATAACACCATTATTCATAAGAGGAAGGAACTGGAAACAACCAAAATGATCATTAAAACTAGGATGGAAATGCCCATCATCTATAGAATGGATTAATAAATGATGGTATGCTCATACAGTGGAATACAAAAAGCAATGGAATAGAATAAATTAATGGACACACAACAAAATCAATAAATTTCAAAATACATAATTTTAAGCAAAAGAAATAAAATAAAACTATTCCATGGTTTCATTTATATAAACTTCAAAATAAGTACAAGTAGTCTTTCAACAAATAGTACTAGAATAAATGAAAACAACAACAACTTGGATCCATACCTCATATCGTTTTGAAATTAACTCAAAATAAATTATAGACTTAAAGGTAAAGCTAAAAACTATAAAACTACTAAAAGAAAATAAAGAAGAAACTCTATTATCTTGCATTATGCAAATATTTCTTAGCTATGATACCAAAAGCATCCATAAAATTTTTTGCTTTTCAACATTGTTGAGAATAAAAGGCAAGCCACATATTAGAAGAAAATATTTGTAGATCATATATCTGATGAAGTACTTGTATCCAGAATATATAAAGAACTCTCAAACAATAAGAAAACAAAAAAATTCAATTAAAAAAAACACACAATACACAAAAACAGATAAGCAAAGGAAATAAGACATACTGGACTAAAGAAAATCTATGGACAACAAATAAGCACATGAAAAGATGCTCAATATTATTGTTCATAAGGAAAAACAAAGCAAATGAAACCAGAATGAGATGTAACTTCACACCTATTAGTATGACTAAAATTAAAACGACTGACCATGCTAAGTGCTAAGGATATGGAGAAGCTGGAATTTTCAAATTACTGCTAGTGGGAAAGGAATGGTACAACCACTTTGGAAATTAGGAAATTTTTTAAGTTAAACAAAAATGTATTATATGATGAAGTTGTGATGCTTAATATTTACACAAGAGAAATAAAAAGCCTTTAATATATTCACTGCAACTTCATTTGTATTAGCCCAAACCTCAAAAAAATGGATTTTAAAAATAAATGTGTGGTTTATCTATGTGGTGGATGCTTACTCAGCAATAGAACAAAAATATTAAAACATGCTTAATCAAATACACATCACAAAATAGTTATGTTCAATGAAAAAGCAAGGCAAAAAATATTAGATGCTGTATAATTCAATTATGTAAAATTCAGGAAAGTGCAATCAATAGTAGCTATGGGGTTGGAGAATAAGGAAGCATGAGAGGGATGGCATGCAAAGAGGCATGAGGAAACTTTTGGGACAGATGGATATGCTTACGATCTTGATTGATGTTTTCACAGATGTATATATGTCAAAACATCAAGTTGTACACTTTGAAATATTTCATTTGTTGCCTACCAATGACACATTTAAAAGCTATTGATTTTTTTAAAATTGGAAAAATTAAAAATAATCTTTGGGGTAGGTAGTTCCTCAGAAGGGAGCATGCAATAGTTTCATGTGATAGTTTTCTATAGCATGATATAGGTATATATGCAAAAAAAGAAAAAAATAAGCTATATATTCCATATTTGTGGATTTCACTATTCTTAAGTTACAACTCCATAAAAATAAGTTTTACCAAAAAATAGTTAAGGGACTAAAGTAGTAAGTGTAGAGTAGAGAATTTAGAACCTTGACGGACTTTCACAAGACATCCATAAATAAAGAACAAATGAAGAAATGACAAAATAGTATAAACAAGAATACTGAAAACATAGGAGGAACACATAAGCAAAAGTACATGAGTTTGCTCCAGCAATTTAAAGGAATCCAACATGACCATATAAAAAAGATGGCACTATGGTCCATACTCCATTAACGAAATTGCTCCTGGATACATTTGGTTCACCTTGTCTCTCACTCTGTGTTGTCATTCCTTCTGATTTTTTAATCCCATTCTCTTATTCTATTTAATCCAGTTGGATCAAACATTAGCCTTAAACTTTTCTCCCTTAGCCTTGTTCCATGACATAGAGAGATTCTATTTCTCCTGATCACGATTCTAGTCTTTGCCTTCTGTGTTTATGCAGCAGAACATAGGTGAGGGGTTTCCTCTCCCACATGGCCTGCCATACTCCTATAAGACATGCCCCAGATGAGATAGATGTAATCTCTTACTTGACACCATCTGATAACTGTGTGCAATGGCAGGGGTGAGAGGAGTAGATAAGAAGAGCAGAGATAGGACTGACCACAGAGAATAAGAAACAGCTGAATGGCTGGGAGTAAAGGAGCAAGAGCACTTGAATGGGTCCAAAGGTAGCCTGGGTCACTATATTTGCTTCAAGAGATCAGACTAATCTAGGGGAAGCCAGCAACACAAAAGGATAGGTTGTGAGAGATCACAGTGTAAGAGGATGGTGAGTAGGTGGAAACACTTGACATAATCATGTAAGAAAGCAAGTTTTGGAAATATTTATAGAGAAATCAGAATTAAGTGCAGTATTTTTATTTTAATGTATGAATGTCATAAACAGAGAAAAGAGAATATTTGGGAAGGAGTTAATATAACTTTTCCTCTAAATCCACAAGAAAGAAGTGAGCAAAAGAAAGGAGTTTGTACCTCAGTTTAAACCCACTCAATTTAACATCTAGCATAAAATGAAGAGAAATAACTTTTGTGTCTTCCTGCTTTGTATTTACTATACAGGTCTGTGGGGGTTGGGGTGCATGTGAGGGATTGGTGTCTGAATAGGCATGGTTGCCATGGAATTTGAAAGAGAGAGAAAGAAGGTGATGTGGTCTAGAGATAGCCACTTTGAAAGTTAAAGATCTCAAAACTGCTAGAGAGCAAGCCAGTGTTCTGAAAATCAGGAGTATAAAACAGATGACAGGGGTTTTGTGGTTCAAAGCAGTTGATCTATCAGTTGAGACAAAATGAACCAAGAGTTCAAAGCACATAGTATTGGAATTTTCAGATGATCACTGAGAGAATGCTCAAAGTGAGCAGTATTGTAACACCTAGATAACCTCAACTCTGACTTCTTTTAAACTTTGTGTTGAGTGGGTCATGCTGAGCCCACAGGTGTATGGGATGCAATGGCTGCCAAAGGGAGAGTGAAGTACCATGGAAAGTTGTTATATTATTTCACATGTTTCATTTTTGGTCACCTTCCAATCTAAATTATCAGCTTGCCAAAGATGGATAAAATTGCATAATACGATTAAAAACTAAAATTCTAAGGTTAAAGAGTCATCACACATTTTAATTGAAGCAGATGTGAAGTGACCCTTTCCAAAGGCAAAAGATCCATGTATAAATGTCAGACGGCTACCCAACCAAACCAAACTAAGACTAGAATCCAATGTATGCACACATATATGTACCTATGTATCCATGTATATCAAGTATGCTGGTGAGTTTAACAATTTCTATATGGTACTATACCGTAAATGAGGACAAAAAGAAAAATACTGAAGGAGAGGGAAAAAGAGAGGGAAAAGGCTATATACTGTAGTTGAGGTAGCTAGTATTCAATAATATCTTTCTCTGCTCCAATGAACCTAAACTCCCAGTAGTGATTCCTTACTGTAGTCCATCTTCTTAAATACGGACTGGCCCTGCGACTCACTTTTGACCAGCAGAACATGGCAGAAGTAAGCTTCTACTGCTAAGTCATGAGAAATAGCTTTGGCTTGGGCTTCTCAAAACTCTCACCTTTGAGATCCTTTCTCTAAGAACCCAGCCATCAAGCCATCTGCATAATGCCCCAGTCAGTAGCCCCTGCTGATCTCCCAGATGGCAGCCAGCATTAGCTGCCAGCTACCTGAATGTGCCAGCTCCGAAATTCCAGTCCAGTCTTACTCCTAGATAACATCCGTATCCAACACCATGTGGAGCAGAAGAACAGCCTAGCAGAGCCCAGTCAACCCACAGAACTATAAGAGATCATAAGTCAGTTGTTGTTTAACACATTTTGAGTTTTTAGAAATAGTTTATTATTTAAGAATAAATAGCCAATATGATTGCTCAATTTATTAATGTGACAGCACACCAGTTAGATATTATCACGTAGCAAATCACTCCAAAACGAGTGATTTAAAACAGGGAGTCATCAAACTAAGGGCCAGCTAGTACATATTTTCGTCTTTGTGTACCGTTCAGCCTCTGTCCCTACTATTTCACACTGCCATTGTAGCGTGAAAGAAGCCATAAACACTGCATAAACAAATACATAACATATACATAAGCAATACATAAACAAATACATAACAAATACATAAACAATACATAAACAAATGGGCTTGGCTACATTCCAATAAAACTACAAAAACTGTCAGGTGGCCTATGGCCATAATTTGTGAACCTCTCTTAAAAAAAAAATAAGCACGTATTATTGCTCACAGTTCTATAGGTCAGGGGGTGCTTCTGTTGATCTGAGCCAGGTTTAGCTGATCTCAACATGGCTTATTCATGCACCTGTCATCAGTTGGCAGGTTAGTAGGGGTCTGGCTGGCCTATGATGGTCTCATGTACAGCTGGCGTTTTGCTGGCTGCCAGCTGGAGTGACAGGGGTGATTGGGACACACGTCTCTTATCGTCCATCAGACTAGCCTAGGCTTGTTCATATAGTGGTGGCAGAGTTCCAAGAAAATAAACAAAAAGACACAGGCCTTTTGAGGCCTAGACTCAGCATTTGGCACATTTTTACTTCTGTCCTATTTTATTGGTTAAAGTAAGTCACAGGATCAATCCACATCCGAAGGATGGGAGAATAGACTCAACCCCTTGATAGAGGAGCTACAAAGTCACAATGCAAATGGCATAGGTACAGGTAAAAGGTAGAGAATTGTGCTATTTTTGCAAATCATGAGACTATGAATATGTGAATCTAACAGTTAAGATTCTAAATGGGAGTTGTTCCATTTTCTTTATTTTATATAGGAAGAAAATGAAATCCACAGAAACAGATTGGCTCACCCAAGTTACTCTTCTCTGGTAGGACAGTCCCAGAGCGAGAAGAACAACTTGCTAATTGTGTGTATAACTCGGTTATGGTTTTTCTGACCCCTTAGAGTGTCCATATAGGGAATTCAGGTATTCCTAACAAAACTGTGAAAAATTTCTCTTCAACACACAATCCTAGTCATGTGGCCTCTACCTCGAAGTCTCCAATTCCAGTAAAGGCACACCTAGGATGGAAAATATTTATTAACCACCAAGATCTCTTAAACTCCCCCTTATATCCACACAGCCCTTCTTTATTATACTCTTAGAATCTTAATTCCTAATTTAGCATATCTTCAGCCTAACATGTCTCCAAACATCTGCATCACTTGGTCACATGCCATGAATATGGAGTGGCCTGGTGATAATAAGTCCAGTGAGAATGACTCTTACTCAAACAGTTGAGCCAAAGACTTGCTGTAAACACACTTAGAATGAGGTGGCTACAGGCTACAAATTAGTCACCAGCTGCCACAGTTATAGGCAACATCCCTACTGGTCAGTTCCTAATCCATAGGGACTTAAGAGACTGTTCAAGCTAAAATCTTCTTTTCTACTCACGATTGCTATGCTGTTGGAAAAACATACAATTATCTTTCCCACCCTGATTTAATGGCCTCTGGTAAGGATACAGCCCTATATTAAGTTCAATCTCCTACTCACAGTTTAATAGCTTATAAAAATATAATTTTCTGTCTTTGCTTTACCCTATGGACAAGACTGACTTAAGTCAGAGCATATGCAAGAAGAAGATGAGTCTCTGACTTTAGAAACATTACAATTTGTCCTGGAATCTGGATTAGCCCCAACTTGGCTACATTTCATTAAGCTAGTAAGTTGTTCTGATGTTTTGTTTATGTTTTCATGACTCAAAAAAAAATCTAAAATTTCTTTGCAGCTTACTTGAAAAGCAGCATTCTACTATTTTTGTCTCTACATCAAGCACTTTTATGTAATTCAAAACTTGTAAGAGTCAACCCTAACTCCAGTGTTAGGCAACAATCTCCTAAACATAATCGGAAACTACTTCTCAAGCCACAATAATAAACTGAGCTACTATGCAATTCCAACATAAGTAATTTTCTGAACTTCAGCTGGTACTGATTCGTCATCGCTATGCTCACTTGTTTTTTATAGTTTCAGTGGTTATGGTATAGTATCACTATTCCCCTTCATTTCCCTGCACACATGTACAAAGTGCCAAAGCCTATAGGTTCTACCTTCTTCATATCTCAGCAGTTGGTTTTCTCTTCTCATTCTCTTTGCTCCCACTTGCACAAACCTCTCACCTAGGCAATCTGTACTCATGTTCATGCCATTCCTTGTAATAAAACGTCTTCTCTTGTCATCTCTGCCTACTAAAGTTTTACTTACACAACAATAATATTTTTTTTTCCTGAGGAAATCTGATCACTACATTTATAAAAGCTCTATTTTTCTGTGCCTCTATTGTGGCATAATAAAATGAAACAAAATGAATGAATGAACGATATATAATAATGAATGAAATCATGAATGAAAATTATCATCCATTTTATAGGACCATCATTTATGTGTTTGTTTTATAGTCCCCCCTTCCCTATAGAAAGCTAATTTCTCTCTAACTTAAGGTACTCCTTTAGCATATCTAACAGAATTTAACTTTTTAAGGCAAATCTTCACAGGGCCCCACTGTAATGCATAATCCTTTCTGTTGATATAGCAGCAGTTGTACCAAATCTGGCAATAAAAGTCTCATGGGGAAGTAGAACCCACATTTCCCCAATCATGTAGGAAGTGTAAAGGCAAAATTGTTAATAGCTTCCCCAGGGTTTTAGCTCTTACTATGATGCCTTCCATGATTTCATCATGGTTTAAGAGTAATGAAATATCTCAATGCAGGTTTCAAAGCATAAAATAAAAATAAGTGTGCTTTGGTCACTTTTTCCAAAGCCTGGTTTTGTTATTAAGGTTTACAAGTTTCTTTCATATGTAACCTGATTACACAACAGCATCAAAATTCATTTCTAAGCTAGGTAGTTATAGTTTAGAAATGCATCCTGTTATAATGTTTTAAGAGAAACTTCTTGTACAGAAATATCAAATACTATATATGTTGTTTTATATCTCTTTTCTTCAGTGTAAGATTGGCTTCTTTCTTTGTTGAGCAACTCACTAACTTTTTAGTAAATATGTTTCTTTTTCAGCCAAATTACTACACATTTCTTTGAGATTCTGAAACCTTCATGTGTGCAAAGATGAGAGGAGAGGGAAATTCAGGTCTCATAGTATTCTCAAAACAGACATATTATAATTAGGGTAATTAACTCCTAGATCTACAGCAGCAGTATCTGAACAAAATCTGTGCACATATCTTCGGGTATATGTTTGTGGGCTTCATCAATACATGCTTCTTTTTTTAAACTTATTTTAGAATAGTAATTGAAATCAAGTTTACAGGTCTGATCCCATATGAATTAATTAGTTTTGTTCCATTCCACAGTAACTTCCACTTATTGAGTGCCTCCTCTGAGCCAGTCATCATGACATGCCCTCTCTACATTTATCTCAAAAAGTACCAAATCTGGTCCCCTATCTATATTGCCTCTTTCTGTGAAAGGCACCACCCTCCGGCCGGTTGGCAAGCAAGAAACATACTCGTTGCCTCCGCCCTTACAACCGTTATTTCCAATTCTCACCAAGTTCTATGAATTTTACCTTCTAAGTATCTCTTGGGTCAATCCACTTCTCTGTGGCTTCACTGCCATTCTCCTATTTCAAACTGAAATGAGCTCCAACCAAACTACTGAAAGAGCTTACTACCTAGTTTTCTTGCATTTTCTCTGCTGCTCTTCTTGTCCACTCTCCACCCTAATGTCTGGCCAAGTCTTTGCCTTTTTTTTTTTTTTAAGTAGAGTAGTTTTATTATTGAGTTTTGGGAGTTCTTTGTATGTTCTGGATATTAGTGTTCTTTTCAAAACGTACAGCCAGTTCCTGGCAAATAATAGGAAGTCAATGTTCCTTGTTGAATAGATGAATGAATAAACCCTTTAAAGCATAAATCGCCCCCGTTTATGGCTAAAGAAATGGCTTCTAGGAGAAGTTAAGTTACTTGTACAAGGTCACCTAACTAATAAATTGCAGAATTAAGATTGGAAACCAGGTGTATATGATTTCAAAGACAGATATTTCTACTGTGCTGTATTGATTTCCAATTCATTGTCACATGCACATACAAAAAAAAGTGCCCTTAAATTTGTTGAACCATCTTATAAATGTGTGTCTTTGATAACTGCTGGATAAGAAAAGGGGATGTGTGTGTCAAGATAGTATAAATGAGTGCTATCGATAATAGAAAGTTATATAAAGTTAATGCAACATTGTAATTGGGTCAGTGACCTATCTATCTGCCTATCTATCTATCTATCTATCTATCTACTAACCATCCATCCACCCGTGAATTCATCCATCCATAATCTATCTAAAAATATAGCTTCTCTGTTTATAGAATGTATGGTCTAAGGCATATTGTTTTTATCCTGATAAAGGAAGCTAATAATATTAAGCATATATCAGGAAGATTTATTTTCTACAGTTCATTTTTTTTTGGTAAAATTTTCCTTCATAAAAATACATAAATTTTAAGTGTTCAGTAAGATGAGCTTGACAAATAAATGTGTAATTCATACCATTATCAAGTTAAAGAACATTTTCATCACCTACGAAGTTCTTTCACGTCCCTTCCCAGTCTCACGAACTCCAGGGACAATTACTTTTTCTTTTTCTTTTTTCATCATAGGTTAGCTTTGCCTGTTCAAGAACCTTGTATAAATGGAGTCACAGTATATACTCTTTTGTATCTGGCTTCTTTCTCTCAGCCTAATGTCTTTGAGATATATCATATTGCTATATTTATCAGTCATTTATTCCTTTTTTTATAGATGAGTATTATTCCATTACCTGAATATGCCACAATATTTTTATTCATTCTCCCTTTGATTTGGGTTATTTCTGGTTTGAAGATATTAGGAATAAAGTTGTTATGAGTCATTTTGAACAAGTTGAACATATCTGTGTATATGTTCATTTCTTTTGGCTTAATGCCCAGAAGTGGAATGCTAGGTTATAGGGTAGCTGTATGTTTAACTTTATAAGAAATTGACAAAATTTCTTCCAAAGTGGTTGTACCATTTTTCATGACTTCCAGTAATGTATGTGAATTCTAATTGCTACATATTCTAGCCAATTTTTGGTGGTGACAATTATTTAAATTTTAACCATTCTATGGGTGATTAGTGGTATCTCATTGAGTTTTTAGTTTGCATTTCCTTGATGATTAAACATGCTGAATAGTTTCTCATGTGCTTATTGTTATTTGTATATATTTTTTGTGAAGTATCTGAATAAGTCTTTGCCTAATTTTATATAGAGTAGTTTATCTTTTTATTAGTGAATTATAGGAGTTCTTTATATGTTCTGGATATGGGCTTTTTTCAGATGCATGTTTTATGAATATTTTGTGGCTTGCTTACTCTTGCTTTTTAATGGAGACTTTTGGTGAGCAGACTTTAATTTTAAGTCTAATTTTCTATTTTTTGTTTATAATGATTGCTTTATGTGTTTTGTCTAAGAAATCTTTGCTGGGTCTCAAAAATATTTCTTGGGGGGTGCCTGGGTGGCTCAGTTGGTTAGGCATCCAACTTCGGCTCAGGTCATGATCTAGTGGTTCATGAGTTCAAGTCCTGCATTGGGCTCTTATGCTGACAGCTAGGAACCTGCAGCCTGCTTCAGATTCTGTGTCTCCCTCTCTCTCTGCCCCTCCCCCACTCACATTCTCTCTCTCGGTCTCTCTCTCTCTCACACAAAAATAAATAAATATTTAAAAATATTCTTTTGGGAGAGAGATAAACAGGTGAGTACAGAGGATTTTTATGGCAGTGAAAATTGTATGACACCACAATGATGGATACATCATTATACATTTGTCCAAACCCATAAAATTTACACCAAGCATGAACTGTAATGTAAACTATGGACTTTGGGTGATTATGATGTGTCAATATAGGTTCATCAACTGTAATAAATGTACCCGTCTGGTGGGCAATGTTAATAACAGGGGAGGCTGTACATGTGTGGGGGCAGGGAGTATATGGAAAATCTCGGTACCTTCCCCTAAATTTTGCTGCAAACCTAAAACTGCTCTAAAAAAAAAAAACAAAGTATTTAAAAAAATAGCAATGTCCATTAATAAAGCTACTTATCTTTCAGTGACAAAAACACTGAAAACCCTACCGTCAAAATAAAAAATATTACCCTTTGTCTTCTTCCAGAATCTTTAAAATTTTCCCTCAACAGTTCTGTGAGGCATCTTGAATTAACTCTTGTGTATCATAAGATAGGAATTAAAGTTAATTTTTTTCTATGTATTTTTCAGTTTTCCATAAATGACTTTTCTTCTCCACTTTATTTCTTTGGCACCTTTGTCAAAAATGAATTGGGTCTCTCTCAGGACTCTCTGTTCTACTCTATAAATCTATTTTAATATCCTTGTGTAAGTGCCACACTATTTGATTAATGTAACTTTATAGTAATTCTTTAAGTCAGGTAATATAAGTATTCCAAGTTTATTGCTTTTTTACAAGATTGTTTTGACTTTTCTGTGACATTTCAATTTCTATATGTATTTTAGAATAATACTGTCAATTTTTATTAAAAAGTTTACTGGTATTGTGTTGATTCTACAGATTAATTTGGGGAGAATAGACAACAGTATTAAGTATTCCAATTAATGAACATGGTACAACTCTCCACTTATTTATTTTTTAATTTATATTGGGAATTTTAGTAAATTTTACTATAGAAATCTTGCACTTTAAACATTCATAAATATTAAATTCTCATCAAATATGGTAAATAGAAAAGAATTTTAAATTCCTATTCATATTTTTTGCTGTTTGCATCTAGTAAATAGAATTGAATGTTCAATATTGACCTTGTATTTTACAATCGTGGGAAATTCACTTGATATTTTTAGTAATTGCTTTGTAACTTCTTTAGGATTTTCTATGTAGATTACTATGCCTTCTATAAACAGGGATAATATTACTTCTTTTCCAATACTTATGATATTATTTCCTTCTCTCACCTTATAGGACCAGCTATGACTTCCAGTACATTGCTGAATAGAAATGATCATCAAAGCAGAAATCATTGAATTGTCACTTATCTTAGATGAAAAGTATCCAGTCTTTCATGATTAAGTATGTTAGCTCTAGATTTTACATAGATGCTCTTTTTTAGTTTTAGGATGTTCTATTTCTCATTTGCTGGATATTTTATTATGAACAGATGTTTAATATTGTCAAATATT